>NW_024100074.1:1492500-2106662 GCF_016545835.1 Crotalus tigris
TCTCATCTCCTCCACTCTTAGGGTTTTAATCCTTTCCAGAAACCCCTCTGCCGATTTTATGGTAGTTTCGCTGTTACTAATAAGATGGTTGATCCGGTTACTCAGCCATCTGGCCAGTTCCGAGGTTGGAGTGCCTCTGAATGAGACAATAGGGCAGAGGGGGATGCCTTCCTTATGGATCTTGGGTAGTTCATAAAACCTAGCCATCGCTGAGTCACTCGGGCGTATCCTCCTCAAGGTGTCATCATCTATCTTTTTACCACGTTTGAAGGTGTTAAGCAACTTATTAATATGATTTTTGAGTGCAGTCGTGGGATCTTTGCTAATGACTCTATATGCTGTCTCATCTTTAAGCAGCCTCAATGCTTTATATAGTCCATGACCACCGTCGCCCTCCCCTTATCTGCTGGTCATATAATAATGAAGTTGTCTTTTCTAAGCTGTTCCGAAGCCTCCCTTTCTTCTTTGGACAGTATCTGGCAGCGCCTATGGTTCATTAGTAATCCCGTGACCCGTTGCTTAATGGAATTCTTGGTTTCCTCTCCTACCTCAATGCGGTGTATAGCGGGTTCCAATGCTGCCACGAAGTCAAATGAGCATGCATCCATCAGGTTGTATCCTGTGTCTTGTTGTAGCAGGGTGCCAGTTTCTCCCATCTGCTTGCCTTGAGCAATACTCAAGCAAGCCCCCCATAACATAAAAGTAGCCCATAAACTGAACCAGACACTGCGCTCTAAGATCATGAGCCCCAAGGACCTGCTCCCCAACGCAGAAAAATCCACGGTGGTGTATAAGATCAACTGCAAAGACTGTCCTAGCAATTATGTTGGGGAGACCTCCAAGAGACTGAAAACACGGATACATGAACACAAGCTGGCCATCAAAAGGTGTGAACAGCACTCACAAGTGTGGACGCATATGGCTGATCTTGGCCACCAGTTCAACTTTAATGACGTGCATACCCTATCCAGTGACACCACCAAAGGAGGCTGCCTCCTTAAAGAGGTTTTGCTCTCCGACAAAAATTTGATCAACCGGCACATAGAAATCTGCCCAGTACATCAGGCATTGAGAGCGTGGGATAAACAAAATCATGCATCCCAACAAAGACAATTCAACTATGTGCCGCAAGACCAAGGAGACAGGACCATAGGGGAAGTGAAAATGCCATTGCAACCCACAGACAATCAGACAGTGGTTGCCAATAAACAACCAACAGAAGCCCCTTCCCTGGGGGTATGCACACGTTCCAAAAGAGCAAGAGAGCTGTTAAATGGGAGAATAAAATCCAGTACAACAGGAGGTCCTCCAGATCCCTTAAGACACCCAAGAGGGATAACAACACCCCCAATGAAAGAACAAAGATCAGAACACACCGGCCAAAATCCTTCACATCAGAGATTCCAGGCTGCCCAACGAATGACATCAAAGATATTCATGCACATGCAGTAACAACAAAACATAAAAACAGTGAAGTGGAACCAATTGGACAGTGTATTGATAGCCCCACAATAAAAACTCGATCGCGATTGAAATAAGAGGACAACTCAGAACACCATAGACAATATGAGGATCACAACAATAGATTTATAACGAACATAAAAAAGGGGGGGAGGAACGAATGGCCACCCTACCAACTACCCTATATGCAATCATAGGCCACGAGAAAGAGGGGTGTAGGCTCAAACACACAATGCAACAATACCCCCGTGAAGAGGAAATGTGTACGAGCCACATTAGATGAAGGCAACGGATCGAAACGGAGACTGCAATGTGATGATTGTGGCGACGTGAACGTAATGAGCATCGGAGACTAGGAAGAGGGGGTGGAGACCATAGGAGGTGATGTATGCATAAGGCATCGCCATGAACATATGGGAAGGATAGCGGCGGGGGGGGGAAAGATGAGAGGAGAATACCCAGCGCACGGCCCAATGGAGCGAGAAGGAGTAACTGGGAAAACACAGAGGAAACGAATGGCCAAAAAAGGGGGGGAAGGAGTATGCTGAACTCAGGAGCCTGTAGTGAGGAGATAGATAACAACACACGCACAAAGAAGGAGAGTGGAGGAAGCAAAGCAAGTAACGGAGCGGTAGCATCAATCAACATCAAGAATATAACCAACACGCAGCCCAATCAAGTAGGACCGATGATGAGGTCCAGGAGCCATGTGCATAAACTGACTAGCACTATAAAGGATACTTCCATCGACCAGTTTTAAGCCCTGATGATGTCGGCAGTTGGCTGATGAAAGCTTGGCACTAGATTAAACGTTTTTAGTTTAAAATCTTTCCTGGTGTTCATGTTTGCTTGTTTTTATAATATATATATATTATATATAGGCCCTTCTTCTTGGTCTCTTTAAATGTACCTCCTTAAGAGAGGGGACCTATAACATTCCCTGCCTCCTTGCTCTATGTCGCGCAACGTATCGGGAGAGTTTGGCCATTGCCGACAATGAGGTAGGCGCGATACCTCCAGCCTGCGGGCCGGCAGTTTGACAGCCCTGCTCTAGAGGATCAGGTAGATGTGACTGGGAAAAGATCTTTCAAATAATCTGATCCCAAGCCATATAGGGCTTTAGAGGTGGCAACCTTTAAAGGGAGCTGAACCACATATTGGACCAAAGAAACAATAATTATTTGTAACAGTTTGTGAGAATATCCTTGAGAGATGGGAGAAAGAGGTACAGCCTAGACAATATACTGATAAACAAAATCAGTCCAGAGGAGGAGTGGGAGTGGAGAAAGGATCTCAGAAGGAAACTCCCTAGCTCTCTGAACACTGAGGGCAGGGGAGGGGGGAAGTGTTTCAGACTTGCAAGTTTCTGTCACTGTAAGCATACAATAAATTGTCACTGCACATGGCTATTGGTTTCTTGTCTGGACTACTCTGAAGGGCTGACTCTATTAGTGCTATTGCAATTTCTCTGTTTTTTACAATTATTTATATCTTCCCTTTCAATTCTATTAAGGCAACATGCATGTAACATCAACAATCATTGAAATGAAAACAATTTGAAAGGGACTATACATAGCGCTGGAGTATGGACCATGAATATAGGGAGTGCTATGTGTCTGTGTGTATAGGAAGAGGAGACAGGCATGCAGTTAGTCCCTTTCACCTCTTAAGATTTTTAACATTTTGTTTAAATGTTAAATAGCTGCAGGCAGTAGAAAGACATTTATGACAAACTTCTGATGAGTACAGGCAGTTAGCTATTCAAGCACAGCTCAGCTTTTTTCTGCATATGATTCTAGGAAGATGGTGTTTCTGCAGAAGAAGAAGGAATTCAGCATCTGACCTGCACTTTGCGACAAATAGCTGCTTTTCATAAGTGAGATTTTTTTATTCCAATTCTTCATTCCACATTTTGATGCTGTGTAACCCAGTATAGTTAGCATTAGGTGCTTCGCCTACACAGTCCAAGAGAAAGAACCAAGTTGTAGCTAGTGGTCTGGATTCCCTCTCTCATTTACAGATCACAGACTCCTCTCTGGAATGAACAAGGATGAAAATTTTCAGTCTCCTTCCCCTCCTTTTGGTTTTGAACTGGAAGGGTGTGGGGGAAAATGAATGTTTAAAACCCATTAAAATAACTTTAATACTTTTAAATGGCTTGTCTTCTGAGAAAAGGATATAATAAATGGCTTGGGGAGCCATTGAAACCAAAAACATAAGCCCCAAGAGATTATTGGGGAACAACCAACTTCTCAAGCCTGGCATCTCATATAGCAGCCTGGATTTTGGGACATAATCCCTATGTCCACAGGAGTACAGTGATCCAGAATCAAGTATCAAAAGGCTGAAAGAAACAAATACACAGTGCTGAGGGAAGAATTCTTTAAGACTAATGGGATACTTGAGAATTGCTTAGGTGTGATTTGCTACCACTAGAGAACTCTGGCTTGAGCTTTCTGAGACATGGCATCCATTTTTTCCCTTTCAGCCCACTGGAAAACAGGGCCAAACATCAAACATTTTGCCCCCTCTACTTTGGTGATCTCTTAACATGTTATCTGTGATCCCCAGACAAAGCACAAGGAAAGAAAAGAGAGTGCAGCTCCCCAGTGAAAAAAAAAGGGTGTTACAATTAAAATTGCTTTTCAAATAATACTCAAGAGTTTACTTGAAAAATGTCAGAGGTTTCAGAATTCTGTGGCCCATCCATGCATTAAATTATGAGTGCTTATGTTTGTTTTTTGGATAAATTTAATTTCTTTAAAAAATGTCCTGTTGACCCTTTCAGTGCCTAGATGGTATGCTAGATGATCTCAACACAATGCATTAACTTATTCTAATACAGAATTTTGGTAACAAAAATGTTTTAGCAGAAGTCAAATAAAATACCTATACAGGTAGTCCTCAGGTTATGAATGTAATGGAGCCTGCCAATTACATTCGTAACCCTAGGATTCGTTGGAGTGAATCACGTAAAATGAATATGAAAACTCCTTGCTTTTGCACACACAATTTGCTAATCGAATGCGTGGGTCGTTAGATGTACATGAGGTATCTCAGGGTGGGAAAGGCCATGGCAGGGCCTAGTGATGGAACAGGCCACTTGCTTAAGACCACCCAAGGCCTCCCCTGACCCACTGAGATACATGTAATTGCCTCTCCCCCGCGAGATCACAGTGCCCAGAAGCTTCCAGTCTCCATGCAAAAGATTTTCAAGCTGAAGGGATGGGCTGTCTCAAAGCATCCCGTCGGCTTGCAAATGTTTTGCATCGAAAGTGAAATGTTCTGGATGCCATGATCTTGCGGCCTGAAGTCCTGCGAGATCACCATGCCCAGAACATTTCATTCTTGGCATGTGAAAAGTGTTTGCAAGCTGATCGGATGCTGGAAGTGAAATCGTCAAAGAAACCGTGGCTGAAAGGAGACAAATCTTCACCAGGTAAGTGACCTGGTATGGTGGGATGGAAGAGGGGAAGCAATTGTGGGGAGTGGGGGGAGGAATAGGCAGGGTGAACGTTGCAGGGCCACTGTGAACATAAGGGTGAGCGACTGCTGTGGTGCTGCAACATTCGTAATTTCGTAAATACTTGGGGGTTGTGTAACTTCAAATGGTCACTAAGTGAACTGTTGTAACTCAGGGATTACCTGTATGTTATTACTTGAAATTAAGAGAGAGCTTTGGTTTTCTATAAGTGGTACTGGTTAAAAAGACCACTTCCATTTACTCCCCCTGAGACAAATAATTTCATTTTTTAAAAAAATAAATAAACTAATTTAATCTATATTGTGTTTTTAATATTGCTAGCCTGGGAAATTTTGGAGACTTTTTGCAGACAAAATTAAGTGAATGTAGAACAGGCATGTTAGTAGCAACATACTATTCAAAGTGAAATTGTTATGACTTTGAAATTATTTGGGCTTATGTTTTATTTCTTTCTGGATTGTGTAGTGCCCATGATCTCACCAAATGGAACCTCTATGACAAGATGTATAAGCTTCTTGTTTCTGAGTTGGAACAGAGACCTTTACCTATTCAGGTAATTTTAACTGAGCATTGAATATATATGCCCTCCCAAATATATTTCTTGTTTGAACATCCTTGTTAAATTTGAACATTCCTAATTTTGTATTTTATTAGACTGAATTTCAGCTAATATGAAATTAATTAATATGGCAAAGAAATTCTTAATTTAGTGATTCAGCCTGTATTATTCATAGTAATCTGTTACAGCTAAAGCATTAGATTTATCATAATGATACAGGTTTTTGTGGGCTCTAGATCGGGCATACTTAAATTGTGATCATGCTTTTGCTTGCTTGTCTCTTTGCAGATTATTTTACCTTCTTTACAGTGTGCTTATTTTGCACTACTTTGGCAGCTCCCTTCAATGGCAGATTCTCCGTCTTCCAAGGTTAGGCTCATAATAATGATTAGAATTTTTTTTTACATATTTATCTATGTTAGTCAGTTTAGAGCAGATTTGTTCAATCTGCAGCCTTGGTCAGCTAGTAATACAGCCTCACAAGATCGTAAACTTTTAATATTATTATGTGATTTATATACATTAACTATATTATATATATTTATATGCTGCCCAAGAGGATTCCCTTTCACTTATTGCGGCCCAAGCAAGCCAAAAGGTTGGGCACCCATGATTTAGAGTGATAATATTATTCAAACTCATACTTCCAATACAGGAGGTAGTTCATAGACACAATTGTTCAGATTCCCAATCCAGAGTTATTTAGACATTTTTGTAAAAAATATATTCTATCTCACTTTTTCCTTGCTAATTCAATAGAACAATGTTCGATGTATAATATCAGGGCTGATCTTAATTTGGAGGAGCAAAAGTTTAGGTAGAGATAAACTATCTATTAGAAAATCAGTGTAACCTTGATAAGATCATAGTATTTTTTAATCATATGTATACTGGCCACAAGCTATGGAAAGTCATGCCAGGGTTGCTTTTTAATATAATCTGTGTTTTTAAAAAGTATATAATTTTGGGATATAAATTATTAGTTTATTAATTTATTGTTTTCTCTTATTATTATAAACTGCTTTAGTTTGCAACTTGCATGTCCAATAGGTGGGGTATTCAGTCTGTAGATGTAGAGTCATGGAAAAAGCAAGGAAATCCCATTAAAACCTTGCTTTATATTTGTACTATTTCTTTCATACATCTTGTCATGAGATTGTATCCAAAACAATTAAATATATTGCAAGTATTTATGATATTTTAAATAAATTACTGGTTCTTAGCATGGGTACTGAGAGGTATGTTTATGGGTATAGGGAATTCTTTGGAAAATAACTAAAGCGGAACTTCTTGTCCAGTTTGAAATCTGGATTTTTTGACAGATTATTAAACATAGGATAAGAAAAAAAGTTGTTGAATATTTGTACCAATCAAAACAATGTATTTTGGAATGAAACTTTCAGAATATAAAGAGGAAATAATCTTAATCCGGCTATCTCATATTTCTTCCTAAGATTTCTCATAACCTATATCAGCCCTTTAATTATCTGAAAAAAATACATCTGAGCTGCTTTTTTAACCAGTAACATTCAAGATGAAATACTGAATAGCTGAAAGGGAATTTTAGATAGATAACCTTTATTGTCATTTTTACTATGGGCAGAATGACACACATTAAAAATGAAATTTAGTTGCTTGCTCTCAAAGTGTACACATGCATAACACACATTTAAACATACTATATACAACATACGTATAGACCTTGTTGTTGTTAGTTGTGAAGTCGTGGCCGACCAATCGCGACCCCATGGACAACATTCCCCCAGGCTTTCCTGTCCTCTACCATCTTCTGGAGTCCATTTAAACTCATGCCTACTGCTTCAGTGACTCCATCCAGGCATCTCATTCTCTGTCATCCCGTTCTTCTATTGCCCTCAATCTTTCCCAGCATTAGGCTCTTCTCCAGTGAGTCCTTCCTTCTCACTAGGTGGCCAAAGTACTTGAGTTTCAACTTCAGGATCTGGCCTTGTAAAAAGCAGTTGGGGTTGATCTCCTCTAGGACTGACCGGTTTGATCGCTTTGCAGTCCAGGGGACTCGCAGGGGTCTTCTCCAGCGCCATAGTTGAAAGGCCTCAATTCTTTTGCGCTTAGCCTTTCTTATGATCCAACTTTCACAGCCATACATTGCAACTGGAAAAACCATGGCCTTGACTATACGTATTTTTGTTGGCAGGGTGATGTCTCTGCTTTTTAGTATGCTGTCTAGATTTGCCATAGCTTTCCTCCCCAGGAGCAAGTGTCTTTTAATTTCTTGGCTGCAGTCCCCATCTGTGGTGATCTTGGAGTCCAGGAAGATAAAATCTGTCACTACCTCCATTTCTTCCCCATCTATTTGCCAGGAATTGAGAGGGCTGGATGCCATGATCTTGGTTTTCTTAATGTTGAGTTTCAAGCCAACTTTTGCACTCTCCTTCTTCACCTGCATCAAGAGGCTCTTTAGTTCCTGACTTCCGGTTCGGGTTCGCGGCATCACTAGTTGCACGAGGAGACTTCTCTCCCCATCGACTAGGTTTCCCTCCGTCGGTGGACACTTATATGGGTCCAAAGTCGCCCTGGAGGGTGCGACTTCCATCGAGGAGGCTGCTGTCCGGCTCCAGACAGCTCCTCCAGCTGTCTGGACGAATCTCCGAGGGCCGACAGAGAATAAGATTGGCCAGTAAAATGGCCGATCGCCCTGCCGCTTCAGACCATAAGTCAGACAACATTTAAGCTTTGAGTGCCCCCGTGGTGAATCTGGGTGAGAATTTTTTCTTATTTTTCTCTTTTTTCTGCCTTTTTTCATTTGTGTACCTGTAAGAGCTTTTGAAATTATTTCCCTGGCTTGGAAAGGCGGCTTCTGCTTTCTTTGGGAAGAAAAGCATTTTGCAAACACTGAAAGACTATATTTTACTTTTATTTGGACATTAAAAAGGGAAAAAAAGAAGGAAAAGGTTTTTTCTCTCTTTTTAAGAATTTTACTATTTCTATTTATATATATATATAATACTCTAAAAGACAGAAAAAAAGAATTGATTTTTGGAAAAGACTTTCTTAACTCACTGAGGGCATCTAGTGGTGAAAATTTAATATTGCAACTTTGCTTATTTTTCTATCAAATTTCAAAACACTAAAGATAAGCTGTGCACCTGTGAAGCTGTGGAGGTGGATGTTTTTACATTAAACAAAGCCTCTATAAAAAAGAAAAAGAGATTTCCTTTTAAGCATTAATATTAAAATGGAGAAACCTCAGATACAACTGAACTGTGCACTTATATTGGAAAAGATTTATGAGGCCACTGCAGAAATTTGTGCTACATTTAAAAACTGTACTTTAGAATTAAGATCCAGAGATTCTACTACATTTGCTCAAACTGATGTCCAGGTTACAACTGATCATGGCATAAATCAAAATGTACCAGAAGAGGAATTTACAGAGATAGAAGTGGAATTTATTTCATCTGACAATCCTTTCTTCAGCAACTTAGAGAACCAGAAGAAGCAAAGATTAAGACCTCAAAATACAAAGCAACCACATTGCAAGGAGAACAGAAAAAGATGTTTACTGTAGAGGAAGGGATTTATATTTTCTCAAAGATTACTACAAGCAACAAGAATCGATCTATTGGTTGAAAGGGAAAAAAGATGTTTATTGCAGAGGAAGGGACGTACATTTTCTCAAAGATTACTACAAGCATCAATAATGGATTTACTGGTTGAAAGGGAAGCACTTTTATGGAAGCCCGTGTGGCATAGAAAGAAACCCAGAATTAGACTGAAAAAGAAATTTATAAATGTTTAATGGAGCAAAAGGCAATGTTGATTTTATGGATTGTTTTAAGGATAATGATCTAGAGCTAGAACTAAGAAAAATGCAATTATATACATGCGTGTTTAAATTAGTAAGTGCTTAAATTGATTAGGTGATATTTGTGTATAATAATATGATCTGATAAGGTATGATAATTAATTGGATGGAATTTGAAGTTTGTGTAATGAATTGAAAGGAATTAAGGTTTAACATTATTATTATATTATTTTCTTTTTTCTTTTCTCTTAATTAAGTCAGTTATAACCTTGGTTCTATGGATTGTATTAAGGATAAAAAATATATAACCATATATATGTATGTATGTATGTATGTATGTATGTATGTATGTATGTATGTATGTTCTGGAGTTGAAAAAAAATGTTCAGTCATGAGAATGTAATTTTGAAGTGCTTAAATTGATTAGGTGATTTTTGCCTATAATAATATGACCTGATAAGGTATGATAACTAATTGGATATCTGAAGTTTGAGTAATGAATTGAAAGGAATTAAGGTTTAACATTGGTTTTTTTTAATAAGTTGTTATCACTGGAAGAAGAAATGAATGAGATTGGTGATAAGAAGAGGGCTGAGAGAGATTAAAAATTTTAATATATGGTAGAGATACTTGAAGTGATAATTTGTTGATGTAAAACAATATTTGATTATGGTAATTTTAAACTGATAAAGTAGTAACAGAAATTTAAGCTAGAAATGGAATATATTAAATCTATTATGTTATTTGTGAGAAATAGAGAGATGATAGTGAATGTATTAGGTTGAGCTGTTTATGTATGTTTTTTACCTTGAATTGTTTGTTTACCCAAACACCACGGTGTGTGTAAAGTACTTTTTGTTAAAATAAAAAAAACCAATAAAATATATTTTTTTAAAAAGAGGCTCTTTAGTTCCTCTTTATTTTCTGCTATTAGAGTGGTATCATCTGTATATCTTAAGTTGTTGATATTTCTCCCGGCAATTTTCATTCCAATTTTTGATTCATCTAGCCCTGCCTTTCTCATGATGTGCTCTGCATATAAGTTAAATAGGCAGAGTGACAGAATACAGCCTTGCCGGACTCTTTTCCCAATTTTGAACCAATCAGTGGTTCCGTGTCCAGTTCTCACTGTTGCTTCTTGACCCGCATATAGGTTTCTCAAGAGACAAATAAGATGGTCTGGTATTCCCATCTCTTTAAGAACTTGCCACAATTTATTGTGATCCACACAATCAAAGGCTTTAGCACAGTCAATGAAGCAGAAGTAGATGTTTTTTCTGGAACTCCCTAGCTTTCTCCACGATCCAGTGTATGTTGGCAATTTGATCTCTAGTTCCTCTGCCTCTTCGAAATTCTACCTGTACTTCTGGAAGTTCTCGATCCACATACTGCTGGAGTCTAGCTTGTAGGATTTTAAGCATAAATTTACTTGCATGTGAAATGAGTGCAATGGTGTAATAGTTTGAACATTCTTTGGCATTGCCTTTCTTTGGAATTGGAATGTAAACTGACCTTTTCCAATCCTGTGGCCACTGTTGAGTTTTCCAAATTTGCTGGAAAATTGTAGCACTTTTGCTGCATCGTCTTTTAAGATTTTGAATAGCTCAGCTGGAATACTGTCACCTCCACTAGTTTTGTTGTTGCTCAGCTTTCCTAAGGCCCATTTCACTTCATATTCTAGGATGTCTGGCTCAAGGTCAACGACCACCCCATCATGGTTATCAGGGATGCTAAACTCATTCTTGTATAGTTCTTCTGTGTAATTTTGCCACATTTTTATCTCTTCTGCCTCTGTTAGGTCTTTGCCATTTTGGTCCTTTATCATGTCCATCTTTGCATGAAACGTTCCCTTCATAAGTCCAATTTTCTTGAAGTGATCTCTGGTTCTCCCTATTCTATTGTTTTCTTCTATTTCTTTGCACTGCTCATTTAAGAGGGCATTCTTAGCTCTTCTAGCTATTCTCTGGAATTCTGCATTCAATTGGGTGTATCTTTCTCTTTCTCCCTTGCCTTTTGCTTCCCTTCTTTCCTCAGCTATTTGCAAAGCTTCCTCAGACAGCCATTTTGCTTTCTTGCTTTCTTTTTCTTTGGGATGGTTTTAGTTGCTGCCTCTTGTACAATGTTGCGAATCTCCATCCATAGTTCTTCAGACACTCTGTCTATCAGATCTAATTCCTTAAATCTATGTCACCTCTACTGTATATTCATCAGGGATATGATTTAGTTCATACCTGAGTGGCTTAGTGTTTTTCCCTACTTTCTTCAATTTAAACCTAAATTTTGCAAGGAGAAGCTCATGATCTGAGCCACAGTGAGCTCCTGGTCTTGTTTTTACTGATTGTATAGAGCTTCTCCATCTTTGGCTGCAGAGCACATGGTCAGTCTGATTTCTGTGTTGACCGTCTGGTGATGTCCATGTATAGAGCCGTTTCCTGGGTTGTTGGAAAAGAGTGTTTGCTATGACCATCATATTCTCTTGACAAAATTCTATCAGCCTGTGCCCTCCTTCATTTTGTACTCCAAGGCCAAACTTGCCTGTTATTCCGGTTATCTTCTGGCTTCCTACTTTAGCATTTCAATCCCCATGATGATAAGGACATCATTTTTTGGTGTTGATTCTATAAGGTGCTGTAGGGCTTCATAGAAGCAGTCAATTTCATCCACTTCAGCACCAGTGGTTGGGGCATAGACTTGGACTACTGTGATATTGAATGGTTTGCATTGGATTCGCGCTGAGATCATTCTGTCATTTTGGGGATTGTATCCCAGTATTGCTTTTCCTACTCTTTTATTGACTATGAAGGCTACTCCATTTCTTAGGGATTCTTGCCCGCAGTAGTATACCTGATGGTCCTCTGAATTAAATTTACCCATTCCTGTCCATTTTAGTTTGCTGATTCCTAAGATGTCGATGTTCAGTCTTGTCATTTCTTGTTTGACCACATCCAATTTGCCTTGATTCATGGATCTTACATTCCAGGTTCCTATGGAAAAAAGATCTTTACAGCATCGGACTTTCCTTTCACCACTAGATGCATCCACAGCTGAGCGTCCTTTCGGCTTTGGCCCAGTCGCTTCACTCTTTCTGTTGCTACTAGTACTAGCCCTCTGCTCTTCCCCAGTAGCATATTGGACACCTTCTGACCTGAGGGGCTCATCTTCCAGCGTCTATCTTTTTGCCTTTTAGTACTGTCCATGGGGTTTTCATGGCAAAGATACTGGAGTGGGTTGCCATTTTCTTCTCCAGTGGATCACATTTTGTCAGAACTCTCTGCTATGACCTGTCCGTCTTGGGTGGCCCTGCATGGCATAGCTCATAGCTTCATTGAGTTACGCAAGCCCCTTCGCCACAACAAGGCAGTAATCCATGAAGGAGATGTATAGACCTACACCCTTACATATAAGTAACATATAAATATTAATCACTGTCCATCTTGAATATATAATGGAAGGAGGAAGCTTTAGAGTTCACAAGGTTAATACTATATGGAACAAAACTGTGACTGAATCTGGATGTTCTGCTTCGAATATCACAAAGCCTCCTCTCAGAAGGTAACAAAGAAAACAGGTCGTGAAGAGGACGTGTAGTGTCCCAGACAATCTTGCGGACCCTGCTCAAGCAACACTTGAGATGGAAGGGAGGGAACTGCCAATGATCTTTTCAGCCTTCCTCACCATTCTCTCCACCGCCTTCCTGTCTGAAGCAGTGATGCTTCCAAACCAGACTGTGATGCTGTATGACAGGATGCTTTCAATCGTCCCTCTGTAGAAAGTTGTATGGATAGGGGAAGGAAGATGTGCTTTTCTCATGCGACGCAGAAAACGCAGGTGCTGCTGTGCCCGCTTCACCAGTGGCTTGTTATTGAGCAACCAAGCCAGCCTACTTGTTAACTGCACACCCAGGAATTTGATGCTGGTAACCATCTCCACAGGTGAATCATTAATGCACAGGGGAGTGTGCTGTGCCTGTGTTTTCTGAAATCGACAATGATCTCTTTGGTTTTTCCAATGTTTAAAACTAGGCTGTTCTCCTTACACCAGTTCACCAAACCCTCAACCTCCTTGCGGTAAGCACCCTCATTGTCATCTTGAGTAAGGTCCACTACTGTTGTATCATTTGCAAACTTCACAATATGATTGGTGGCAAACCTAGCACAACAGTCATTGCTTCAGTTCTCCTTTGGCAAACAAATTTGGCATCCTGATATTTAGTTGATGGTTTTGGTTAGCGCTTCTCATCATTTTTTGTCGTAATGATGAGGTTTCATGCAGGTAAAAGTTACCATCTGGCATGACAAAATGTCTAACAATGCCTTCCATTTGATTTATGGTATATTTTGCATTTCCATTTCTGTTCATTTAAGTATTCAAAAGTGAGAACCATTAAACTGAACTGATTGTTTTTAGTGAAAAGTGTACTTATTATAGTCAATGAACATCTTGTTGTCTTGGAAACAACTGATAACAAGAGTTATTTAAATTTAAACCTACTTGCATGGAAATAAATAAGTCCTCTTGATTTAGGAAATATATAGTACTTGGGAAAATAGCTTTTTCTTCTATGGTTTTGCTAATATAAGAGGGAAAGACACCATAGTTATTTTTTGGTGTGAAAAGCAACAATAGAACTCACTTATCTGCCTGCATAATTCACCGTTTCAAAAATTTGTCACTGAATATGGGAGGGTCATCTGGCTCTGGTAATTTTACTACAAATAAAGGTCTGGGAGAACTGAGGCTTCTAAAAAGCAAGAAGGATGTTTCCTAAGTAAAGAGAAACTTTCCTATCTTAACAGTTCTCCCAACCCCCCCCCCCCCGTTTTCCATGGTTTCAATAAATGTAGGGTTGAAACCTTAAGCTTATAGACAACATGTACTTCTAACTTAAGGAAAGCCAGATATTTTATTTGCAATAATCTTTGACAAGTTGTGCACTTTGAACTATGTCGGTCATTATCTACTGATACAATGCCTGGCTTTCAGCTTTGTGCACCAAGAAAACTCAAAACTTAAGCCTTTTCTAATTCACCACATCTAATATGGTTAGAGTATAATAATAATAACAATAATACTTAACAACAACTTAAAATATTCTTCTGGTTTCTATTTTTTAAAGGAAAATATATTTCTTTTGAGGACACATTTAAGGCAGTACTGCAATATTTGCACAAGCTACCTCAGCCACCATAACAAAGAGTTATGTGAAAAGGTAATTGTGGTTTCTTTTAAAATTTGTAGCATGCCCTGATTTAATGACATGGTTAAGTTTGCATACCTAAAGAACAATTTCTCCATTCCTAGTTTTGGGGTGTCTCAATCTATATTAAAGTCTTTAGAAAACTGGGAAGATGTCCCATATCAGCCCAGAGGGCTTAGCATAGTTGGGATGGGATATAATTTATCTTAGAATCAATATTCAACCAGATAATTCAGCAGCAAAAACCAGTCTAGAGAAAACCAGATGACTAAGAGATAATCCAGAAGGCACTCAAAAATGCATACAAAGATAACAAATCAAGTCATAATCCAAGAAGTCAGTCTGAGACTAAAGATAATTGGAGTCAGCTGGATTAGGAACATCAAGATGACAGATGACAGATTTTGCAAAATCTCCATCTCTAGTGCAACCGATATGTCCATAATTTAAATAAGAATACAGGTCTACTCAGGAGGACAGTAATTTCTGAATAGGCCATTATTCCCAAAGAACTTTATGAAACTTCTAAGGAGGTCTCATATCCACAAAGCTCAACTGTTTTGTAATTGTTGGGCTGAACCATTAATTCATTGGCTTTTAAAGCCTCTCCTAACTTCTTGCTTTTAACTGAAAAACCATAATGGTAGTTATAAAGTGAAGAATTGTAGGAAATATCAGTACTTTTTTAAACAGCAGTATCTTTATAAAACATTCTGTGATATGTATTTTGATTAGAGTACTCATTGTCTTTGATTATAGATATTATTTATGCAAATTTATAGTAAGTTTAATATATATTCATACAAATAATATGCATTGCGTAAAAAACCAGTGATTCCTATAATTTCAATTTCAGTTTAGAATTAGTTCACTTTGCATGTTAATTGAAAAAGGAAGGCAGAATAATATAATGACAAGTATTTTAAAAAAATGTCTAAGTCATTTTTGTTGTTTGTACCTATAGGCTTTTATGATACTGTGTGATCTGCTATTAATTCTAAATCATCAGGATTTAAGCAGTAATGGTGCTGCTGGGTTACTGGAATACCTTCCCAGTACATCTCTTCAGACAAAAATGCTCTTATTTATTCGAGATCATATTTTTGGAGAGGAAGAAGAAGCAACCAAAGGTCAGCAATATTTTTCAGGAAATGCATTTTGCTGCTGATACTTGCTTCTTTGACTTTGTATTCCATCATTCAGGATAAGCAGAGCGAGATAGATAATTAAAGTAATGCTTAAAAGTTTGTGAATCCTTTTGAAACTGTAATATTTCTGCATAAATATGATCTAAAATGTCCTAAGACTAGATGAAGAAAACATAATTAAACAAATGAATCAAGAACATTATACTTGTTCATTTAGGATGGTTGCAGCATCTGGCAGTCACATGATTGAAATTTGTGATCTTTCAGCCAGCTTCTAACAAGCAAAATCAGTTGGGGAGGGCAGATTCTCTTAATGATCATGTGATTTGCTTAATCATGGTCATTTGCTTAACAACCACAGTAAAATGGTTGTCAAATCAAACCTGGTCACGTGATGACTCATCACATAAAGAAATGAAATTCCAGTCCCAATTGAAGTTATTTGAGGACTACTTCTAATAGCAAGTAAGGAACTAACACTATGATGTCTGCAAAGAAAATCTCTTATCTAAAAAGCAGAGAAATACTTATGTGTGGAATCTTTCATGCTTTCTGAGCTTGGTTGTTCACTTATGGACATTTCATTACCTGACTAGATAACATATGTGCACACTGGTGCAATTTGCAAATAAACCATCAAGCTCAGAGGATACTAAGGACTCCACAGTTCAACCCACAGCTAATATATTCACTTCTGTTGGAAATAACATTTAAGGTGATGTGATTGTGATGGTTTAGAGAAATGATGAAATACTTGAGTATCTGTTGTTTTTTAAATACATCATTCATTATCATTTTAGAATGAAACCTAACCAAACTCCTCTCTACAGATTTGAAAGAAAGTGATGTGAAGGTAAAGGAAAGTCAGAAGCTAGAAGCTTTACATTTAAAGCGATGCCTCCTTGCAGCTTATTGCAAATTGATCGTCTGTAATATTGTGGACATAACAGCTGCTGCTGAAATCTATAAGCATTATATGAAGGTAATGACATATTCCCCTTGATGTCTACCAAGCATTATAAAATTAACCTCTGATTTTTTGGTAAATACATGAATGTTATTCAGTTGATGCATGGGTCACAATATAAACAGATGACTACAGATTTTATGAGGGATCAATTTGATAAATGGAGAAATGTTTATTTTATTCATGAACACTTTTTGTTGTTTCACTCAGAAACAAACCTGCATGGAAAGAAATCTTGCAATTTCTGATAAAGTTTATATGTATTGTAACCATACTGTAAGGACCTGCATCCATTTAGGCTGCATCCATTTTTTATCTGCCTGAGCCTTATATGCTGCCCTGGCTTCATCCAGAGCTTTCCTAATAATGGGCCAAATGTTCTGTAACTGGTGTACCCACTCCTTGAGGGAAGGAATGGCAGTTTCATTAGCAGGGAATTCAGGCATAGGGAGGAAACTCTGTCCATTAACCACTTGGAAGGGAATGAAGCTGGTGCTGGAGTGCATCACATTGTTATAGGCCATTTCAGCAAACGGTAACAAATCAGTCCAGTTATCTTGTTGATAATTAATAAAACACCTGAGGTATTGTTCTAGAACAGAGTTTGTTCATTCTGTCCCCCCATTTGTTTGAGCATGATGACTAGATGACAGTCCTTCATTAGAACCCAGAAAATCCAGAAAGGCTTTTCAGAACTTAGAAGTGAATTGGACACCCCATCTGATATCATACGTCATGGGGCCCCAGGTAGTCGATAGATATGCTGCACAAACAATTTAGCCAAACTTTTTGCAGTTGGGATCTTCTGACACAGGATAAAATGGGCCTGTTTGGAGAACAAATCAGTAACGACCAAATGTCAGTGTTACCCGCACTTTTTGGGAGCTCCACAATAAAGTCCATAGAAATCTCTCTCCAGGGTGCTGAAGGGCTCATCACCACCTGTAGGAGCCCTGGCGTTTTCCCTTGCTTTGGCTTAGCCACTGCATAGGTATGGCAACTAGCGACATAACTTTCAACGTCCTTTTTTAAGGAAGGGCATCAAAATTGTCTTTTAAGTAAGTGGAGAGTTTTCACAACCCAAAGTGACCCGCTAACTTTGAGTCATGGCACATCTGCTTGATCTTTAGTCTCTGGTTCACAGACCCAGGCTGGATCGTCTTGCACTGTACAGAGGTTTTTATGGGCTTCAAACCACTCATTGTTCTCTAGTGCCTTTTTGAACTACCCAACCACTTTGTTATCAGTTGGCAGAGAGCTCTTAGTCTGTGCTCTCATAGTGACCGGGGCCGTCAATTGGTGTGGGGAAAATAGAGGCTTAACCGGTTCTGACTTCATACTGTTGTATTGCGTCATTCTCGACAAAGCATCTGCTAGAACAGTGGTGGCGAACCTATGGCATGGGTGCCAGAGGCGGCACTCAGAGCCCTTTCTGTGGGCACACGTGCTGTCACCCCAGTCCTAGGCCTTCAGCTGGGTTTTATAAAACCTTTTTGCTTTAGGCCTCCACTACCGTGTGCAAAAAAAAAAAAGGTTCAATCAGTCAATTTCAACTTCTCATGGGAAAAAAAGAGATCTTGCAAAGTTGGAATTGATTGATTGAACTTTTTAGTCCCACCCAGTCTGCTGTTACCACTGCAGCCACGCCCACCCAATGGGCCACACCTACCCAATGGGCCATACCCAGCCTATGGACCACACCCACTCGGCACTCGACAATGCATAAGTGGGTTTTGGGTTGCAGTTTGGGCACTCAGTCTCTAAAAGGTTCGCCATCACTGTGCTAAAAATCCCCCCCCCCCGGCAAATAGTGGATGGAGAAGTTAAATCGGTGGAAGTGCTGGGCCCAGTGGGCCTGTTTCAGAGACAGCTTCCTAGGGGTTTTTAGTGCTTCAAGATTCTTATGATCAGTCCAGACCTGCAAAGCGATTTTACTCCCTTCTAAAAAATGCCTCCAAGTTAGGAGGGCCCATCGCACCGAATAAGCTTCCTTCTCCCAAGCAGCCCACTGCTCTTCAGTCTCAATTAATTTTTTGGATGTGTAAGTGCAGGGCTGCAACTGATCCTCTTGGTTCTTCGGAAGCAGTACTACGCCTACGGCTACATTACTAGCATCAGCTTGAATCACAAATGGTTTTTCTGGGTCCGGGTGCTTCAGCACCGGCTCTGCGGAAAAAAGTCTCTTTAAGTTTTTCGAATGCGGCTTGACATTCTGCAGTCCATTTTAATGGCTGGCTGGGCTTCAGTTTATTTTCTCTCTTAGTTTTCAATATATTTGTAATGGGGAGCACAATCTGTGCAAATGAGGGGATAAATTGTCTGTAAAAGTTGGCAAATCCCAGAAAACCTTGTAACTATTTCCTGGTGCAGGGAGGGGCCTAATCCAGGACAGCCCACACCTTCTCTGGCTCCATCTCTACCCCATCATGTGAAATGCGGTAGCCCAAATAGTCAATTCTGTCCTTAGGAAATTCACACTTTGAGAGTTTGGCATATAGTTTGGCAGAGCGGTGTTTCTTTAAGACCACTCTAACCAATTTCACATACTCTGCCTTGGTCTCAGTGTATATTAAAATAGCGTCCAAGTACACCAAAACCCCATGGTTTTCATGGAGAACTTCATTAATCAATTACATGAACACCGCTGGTGCCCCCTGTAGTCCAAAAGGGAGCACCCTGAACTGGAAATACCCCAGGGGGCAGTTGAAAGCAGTTTTCCATTCATCCCCTTCCTTGATTCTGATATGATAGTAAGCCTCCTGCAGATGTAACTTTGACAGGTGAGCCAGCATGTCTCTCATGAAGGGCAAAGGATACACATTCTCCATTGGCATTGCATTCAAACATTTATAATCAACTCATAGGTGAAGAGACCCACCCTTTTTTTCCTGAAATAGAACTGGGGCTGCCATCTGGGGTCTGGCCAGTTGAATAAAACTGCGGGCTAAGTTTTTGCTGATAAACATTCGTAGCTCATCTAGCTCCCTGGGGGTCATAAAATGTAACTTTGGTTTTGATAGCTTAGCCCCTGGAATGATCTCAATTGCACAGTCTGTAAGTCAGTGAGGGGGAAGCTCATCTAACCTCTTCTCACTGGCCAGATCATGGTATTCTCTTGGAATGCTCTGCAGCTCTTGCTCACTCAGCACTGACGCCAACTCTTGCTTTGATCCCTTCACTTTACAATCACGCACGCCCTGGGGAGGGATTCTCTTCTTCGGGAACTTTAATCACCCCTCTCTCCAATTGATTAGGGGGTTCCACTTCTTTAACCAGGTCAGTCCCAAAACCAGAAGCCATTCCATGCTAGGAGCCATGATGAAGGGTAAAGTCTCTGAGTGGCCTCCTATGATTAGTCCTAGGGGCTAGGTGGTAAAGCTAGCCTCCTGCTACTGACCCATCGAGCTGGCAAAAAGCAATTGGGTCTCTGAGTCTCCTTAGGGCAGGGGTCGGCAACCTTAAACACTCAAAGAGCCCTTTGGACCTGTTTCCCACAGAAAAGAAAACACTGGGAGCCACAAAACCCTTTTGACATCTAAAATGAAGATAACACTACATATATCATTTTTTACCTTTATGCTATGTATAAAAAAACTATAGTGTGTTGCATTTATGAAATCAATGAACTGCTACAAAGAAAACAAATTTTTATTTCTGCATACAACAAAAACATTTTGAACTCCAAAAAAAAGATGCTGGGTCAAATAAAATACTCAATGTCTATTTGAGTCCTCCTCGTATTTATGAAATAAAAAGCCGGTGCAAACTATAAAAACTACAAAGAAAAAAATAGAAAAGAAAAAAATTGTGGGGAAAAAAAAGAAAAGGACAGGAGAAAGAGGAAAAAAACCCGTTTCTCCTTCATCCCAACAGGTAAAAACAATTTTAGTAGCTTATCTACCATCTTTAAATACAGCATAATTATCCCCATACCTCATCTCTTAATTAAAAAAAACATCAAAATGTTTCATTAAACGTTCTTTACTAAAAGTCCAGTAAGTATAACCACATATATTCATATTCTCTCTCCCTCTCTCTCTCCCTCCCTCTCCATCCCCCCTCTCCCTCCCTCTCCCTCCCTTCCCCTCCCTCCCTCCCTCCCTCCCTCCCTTTCTCTCTCCCTCCCTCCCTGCCCATTCATTAATCCGGTCTGAGTGCCTGCACGTGCCCACACGCACGCACACACATACACAAGTTTTTCTGTCTTGTTCTCACAGGGATCGAGAGGAGGAGGAACCAGCCCGAACAGAATGGGACAAATGGATACTGCTGCCTTAAGATGCCCCCTGCATCTCAGGCACCCCAACACGGCTGACACACTGGTTTGGTGTGGTGTATTTGATTTGCTCTCCACTGGCACTCCTCTCCTGCCCTTGGTCTGCCAGTCCTCTTCCCCACTCAGTGTGTGTGTGTGTGTGTGTGAGTGTGTGTGTGTGTGTGTGTGTGTGTGTGTGTGCGTGAGAGAGAGAGAGAGAGAGAGACAGAGGCACTTGCGCTTCCCTTCTCTCCCTCCCTCCCTCCCTCCCTCCTCCTCCCTCTCCCTCCCTTTCCCTCCCTCCCTCTCCCTCCCTTTCCCTCTCTCCCTCTCTCTCTCTCTCTCTCTTCAACCATGATCCCCCCTCCCCAGCCAGCCAGCCACCATCACCAATCTTCTCCTCACCTGGCCAGCCAGCCTCAAGCTCTTCTCCTCTTCCTTGTCCTCTGCACTCAATCGGCTGCTAGTGGATTGGGTGGCTCTGCTCTGTCCGAATTGAAGAAAGCAGAGGCGCAGCAGAAAGCAGCTTTCTTCAACTCAGACAGAGCAGAGCCACCCAAGCCACTAGCAGCTGATTGAGTGAGAGGAGGAGGAGGAGAAGAGCATGAGGCTGGCTGGCCAGGTGAGAAGATCGGCAATGGTGGCTGGCTGGCTGGGGACAAGGGATCATGGCCGCTTGGGGGGCTCTGCAAAGCCTCATGTCAGTGGCATTGGCAGCTCCCCCCACTCAGCCCATTTCCCCAGCTCTGTATAAGCTTGGCAGAAACCCCCCACTGCACCCCCGATCAGACCCACGTGGCACCTTCTTTCCAGATACACCACCACAGTCCTCCGTCTCATCTCTTCTTCTGCCACCATGTGCAGTCCCACTTCTTTTTTTTGTGGGACTGCAAATGGTGGAGGAGGACTGGGAGCCGCAGTAGGAGGATGAAAGAGCTGCATGCGGCTCCAGAGCCCCGGGTTCCCGACCCGTGCCTTAGGGGCACTCCCAGTTTCCTGACTAGGTTTGGGCTTATTAGGCATTAGGTGCTCCCTGAGTCCAACTATGCTGTGAGGGCATTTTCCTGCCTGTGCCTGAAACTGATAGTTCTATGGGCATGGTTATGGGGTCGATTGGCCCACTTACCAAGGAATCGTCATCATAGTCACTCTCCGACGTCCCTGACTTGTCGCCTGGTAGGGTCAGGAGTTCAGGGGAGCTCCACAACCTCGGTGGTTTTTAGGGCTGTGTCTTTCGAGCGTTGAGCAGGCTTGCTCGGCTTTCTCCCAGAGTGGTGATCCATTTTCTTGGCTGGAGCTTTGCTGCGGCATTCTATAGCACGATGGCATTCCTTGCCACACTTGAAGCAGGTGGTTGTTTGCGGCTGGTTTGGGGAGAGTTTACTTGCTTCTCCCCTTCTTCTTTTGGGTTGTCTTCATTTTTCTGATTTCACGGTGTGGTATTGGTTCCGGGTCTGATCAATTTCCACCTCTTTGACCAGGACGCACCATTCATACAAGCATGCATTGTACAGATCGTCATTTAATCCGTCTTGGAAATAGCTTGTCAGGATGTCTTCGGGCCAGTTGAGGTGGCATGCTATGTCACGGAACTCCTCCACATACTTGGCCACTGGTCGATGCCCTTGTCTTACCATTTTTATGTGGTCTCAGGCTTTCTGGTCTGCCAAGCGATCTTCAAACTGGAGCCTCAGTGCTATCATGAATCAGATAAAGTTCCAGAGCTCAGGAGCACTGCAGTTGTGTAGGGTCACCATCCACCTGGCTGCAGCCCCTTCTAGGGCTAGGGTGATGACTCTAATCTTGGCTGCATCATTGGGCAGGGTCCTCCCATACACTTGCATGTATGTGAGAATGTGAGCCAGGAATAACCCAACTGTTGGGGATCCCCATCAAACTTCATTCCCAGCGGAATCAGTTTCGGCTCATTCGCGGGAGTCTTATCTCTGGGCTGTCATGGGTCTGGGCTCTCCAGGGGGACTGCTTGCTGCTGAATCGTCAGGGTAGCTTCCACCATCTCCGTTGATCCCTTTGCCTCCCCTGTCATCTCGATAATTGTGATTTCTCCTCGGTGCTCAACTTCCCCAGTCAGTTCTTCCTTCTTTTTTGAGTACCCCAAGGATTTAGCCTTTAGGTCCTCAAAAGCTTCCACCATGTACTGCATGGCTTACTTTAGGATCCTCTCCATCTGGTCCGACTACTTGTCCATCTCTTCATCATCAGAAAGCAGCTTCATCTTTTTTTTCCCCGAGTCTTTTTTCAGCCTCTCTGGATGAAGGCTACCTTTTGGGCTCTTTCTTCCCAGTCCTTTCTTCCCAACACCAAGTGACCATCTCGGTTTCGTGGAGTCTTCCAAGGCAGTGGCTTCCTCCAGCCAACCTGAGGTGCCTTCTTGGGGACAGGCCTGGGTAGCCAACTCACTCCAATCCTGGGTCCTGGTTTCTTCATTCTTGCTGCCATTTAGAGACATGTCATGCACGGCCCCCCATGGTAGGGCACATGCCTGTCCAGATTGGGCACTATTGCAGACTTTGCTTTATGCAAGGACCTGCTTCAACTAGATCTCTAAAGGAAGCAGAACTCTTGAAATAGGCATTGTTTCAAAAGGAACTTTTATTGGGAGTTAGTGATAGCAGGAAGGCAAAACAAGGTCTGAAGATTTTGTGTGCAAAAGGTTACATCAAAAAGCTCATTCAGGTCTCCTCCACCCATTGTCCAACCGTCCACTTGAAATCCAGCCAATCCATAGGTACTAGGTTGTTTTGAGAACCTAGTGCAGACATGTCAAACACAAGGCCCGGGGGCTGGATGCGGCCCGCGAAGTGGTTTCATGTGGCCTGCGAAACCATCCTGGAAACAGGGAACGACCTCCACTGCCTTGGCCCTGGCCCAGGCCGGCCGGGAGCCAATGTACAATTTTGTGGTGGCCATTTATGCTGAAACGCATTCAGTCTTAGCTCCACAAGGCCGTCTGGAAACAGCGAGGAACCAGCCCCTGCTGTGTCGGCCCCACCCCCTGGGTGCATGCTGGGAAGGTGTCACCCTTGTGAGGAATGAAGAAATGGACCATGCCTTGGCGCTTGCCCTGGTCCTACCCCCTTCTGCCAGAGACCCTCAGATCTGCCCCACTCCTGCCCAGGCCCCCACAGGCATCCTTGATGCGAATGATGTAGAGCTGGCCACACCCACCCAGTAGGCCACATCTACTCCCTCCACGCCCACCCAGTCGGCTGCACCCCCCGCCCCCCCAGGGCAACTGCAGTGCTGATACGGCCCTCAATGAAATTGAGTTTGACATCCCTGACCTAATGCTTTAGTGCCCTTTTCAAGGTCTCTCTCAGTTTTGTTTCCCAACGGTCCCAGGCTCCATCGTCTGGAGATAAGACACATGTTTTCAAGCCACATTCCTTTCACACAGAGGGAGGGCAAAACAGAGCAAGGCAAATACATTCCTCCAACCAATCAGCCCCCCTCCCAACAGAATGGCAGGCCCCGAAAAAGAATACGTAAATATAAACAATAAACTGAAGGCAAATCTATTTGAGGGGTCCTGACATATACCTGTGAAGTAAAACATGCACACTGTGTTATAGAAAACCTTTGGCATATGAAAGCCTAGAAACCTGTTATTTTTGAAGGGAAAGCATACTCCTTATATCCAATATGAATGCTTGAAAAGGGAAACATATTTTTTTGTACAATGGGTGGGGGCAGCGGGGCAATAGTAAAAAATGACATCACGTGTGCTACAATGGTATCATGTAAATCAGGGGTGGGTTTTGTGTTGCTTTAAATATGGTTCTAAACATATTTTATTGGCAATGTATTCTAATAAAATTAATTGAATCTGATTTTGAATTAAACAAATTAGCTACTTCACAAATAGAATAAAGTTATGTGCCAAATAACCTAAGGTAGGAAGGCTGTAAATCAAGAGTAGACAATTATATGCCCTCAATATGTTTGAATTACAACTTCTAGCTCCATAATTGTGCTTTCAAGGGCTGAAGAAAATTAAAATCCAGCACATCTGGGTGCAAAATGTTGATTATCCAAACTGTAGACATGAATTTGGACATTGCTGTCTACTTGTCCAGTCATAGGGAAGATTGTGCTGCAAATATTAATAGTATGCAGAAGATTACATGTCTGAAACATTGCCTCAGATGTGAGACAGTTATTTTGGGCATATCGAAAATGGTCCAACACTGTTCAGACCAAATGTTCTCAACAAGCAACAAGCCAGTTTGAGTTCAAAACACCTGTTTTGAAACAGCTACCTCAAGCTCAGAAAGGTCAGACCTCCTGCTAAGCTAGGAACAATTTCTTTTGTTTATTTCAGATTTGAAATATTTTATGCATCTCTAATATTGCCTATTCCTAGCTGTCAATTAAATGGCATCCTTTTTTTAAAAAAATGGCTTCTAATTTCCCAGGTTTTCTTTGACATTGTTCTTTGATCTAAGAAACTATGTTCCTCTTTTCCATTTGACAGGCATATAATGACTTTGGAGATATAATTAAAGAGACTTTGAGCCGGACAAGGCACAACAACAAAATTCAAAGTGCAAGAACACTGATCCTCTGCTTACAGCAGGTGAGAATATTCCTCTGGACAGTATGCTTTCTGTGAGAACAATTCAAAAACATTGTTTTGGCAGTGAACTTTAGAAAATATGTTGCACTTAGATCTATTCCTGGTGGTCTACAAAGGAAAGAGTTTCACTTGCAGAAGGTAGCCGGTTTCATGATAGCTTACTGCAATCTTTTTTTTATTAAAAGGAGGATTTTTTAAAAAAAAGACAATGACTTCTTCCCCTGCACTCATTATAGCTACCAGGTCATGGAAGTCTGCTATATGCACTTCTGGATCCCATTCTTTTAATCACTTGATTCAGTGATTATCAAATCTTGTAGTCATGCTATTTTAAAATATTGTTGGGAAGTCCTGGTAAGAGATAGAGAGGATTGATGAAGAGTTCCTCCCTTGGAATGAGACAATGGAGAGATGAGTAAGAGAACTTCTTTAGCTCTCTAACTGTACATAGAATTGCAGAGGGTTGAGTGTTTCTGGGTCAAAAAGACAAGTTTCTCACATAAATTGGAGAAATAATTAATTTGTATTTAGAGAATTGCAGAAGTGTGTGAGTTGTGGTTTATGACAGTACAATTCAGATAGTCCTTGACATACACCCCGCGGTCGGTCACATGACCACATTTGTGGTGCTTAGCAGGAATGAATGTGACCAAGAACTGATGTGAGCTGTGGTTTAAGCCTGTCGTAAGAACAGCAAAGCCTCAGTTCTTCACACGTATAGTGTCTACAGATTCGCAGCTGCCAGATCTGTTCAGTGTTACCTGGACCTTTGGGGGAAAGATGGATGTGATATAGTGCCTGTCAGCACACCAAGTACATTTGATAATTTCTTTGTAGATAATGTCACTCCGATTTGCTCTGAGTTAGAAATCAATTTGTAGAGTCCTCAAATAAGGTCTTGTGTGATTATCTAGGATTCTTCTGATTTTATAGAACTCAAAGAAGTGGATAGAACTTTCTGGTTTGAACTGATTACTTCACATCTTTCCTGGCTCTTCAGGTCTTACAGGAAACAGATATCTATGCCAGGCTGAGTTCACATTCAGTCATGGGGTTGAAATAGAATTAGATGCTCTGGTTGAACACAAACATTGATGGTGAATTACCCTTCTTGTTTTTGTTAGATCTTTTGTCAGTATTTGATACTTTTAATAATGGATAACAAAAGTTGGGATCTGGGGCTCTATTTTACATGGATTCAATTCTTCTATCTGAATGGGTAACTTTAATCAGTAATTATGTACTTGAGTTTGCAGTCACTCTGTAGTGGGAAGCATAAGGTTTGATATTCTCTTTGACATTACCTTCTTATGTTCAGGAAGATTATGAAAAACCTTTCTTTTTCAACAAATGCTTTGGTCTTTTTGATTGGGATCTTTTCCTTGTACTTCCTCAAGAAATCATATGCTGACTTTTGTGGATATATCTATGAATGTTAGACATAATAGATAGAAAGTTCCTTCTTATTTTGCTCTGGTTGACTTATCCATCTGGATGTCAGCAATATTCTTACTTGGAGCTTGAAAGTAGCAGTGAAGATGCCTTGGAGAAACTATTTAGAACCTGGGAAACAAGGAAAGCATTAGAAAGGAATTCAGACTGATTCCTCTGTGACTTCTTGGGATTGTAAGAGGGAAGAAAAGAAAAATGCAGTTAGGCTTGCAAAATTTTATTACAGTAGCCTATCTCAATAAAGCGTAGTTCTAATCAACTTGGGGTCTGTTTCCTGATCAATTTTATAAGGGACCCACTCTCTTAAAAGAGGCAGAGAATCTTACCCTTGTTCATAGAGATGGTATTCAACCTTCAGGGAACCCCATTGTCTCTGTAGCACTTTGCTGTAACTTTATTGTAACACCGACAGGTGATTTACAAATAACTAACCTGCAAATGCCATGATGCAATTAACACAGCATTTAGGACAAAGTTTATTTCAGTTAGTATAACAACATACAACCCAACTGATGTTTTTGCAGTGTTGTGGAGGTTTGCCAGAGAAGTTTTGGAAGAGACCAGGATCAGTTCCTGATTTTTGCATTTTGGAATGAATTGTTTTATGTGAATCAGCCTGCAGAATTTCCTACAGATTGCATCAACATGAATTTATGCTGGTTAGGTGAAATGGGACAGCCATTATTGATAGAAATAATGAATACAGAATTACAGAATAATACAGAAGAATTACCAGAATTTTATGCAAGGATTAGATTTTCTTTAGTGGTTTTTGCAAGGAGGAAATGGGAAGCCATGAGATGTGGAAGGCCAAACAATATCAACATTGTGTGATGTGTGTGCCTATATGTTTTCTATTATTTACTAGGGATGGGGGTTAGAACAATTTAGGTCTGATTGACCAATTTCAAGAAGGACTCGCTAATGAGTTGAAATATGAATTTGAGACAAAGAACCTCAGATAATTTGGAGGGCACAGATACAATCTTGAGTGTTAATATTAGGCTGATTGGAAGAGTTGAGAGATTGAAGAAATGGCAAGGGAGGGATTTTCAGCCTCTTCATCCCTAGTCCTCCTCCCAATGGTCTCTTCAGAATCCTGCACTAGAGAAATGTGAATGAAGGGATTCAAAGAGAATATACAGTAATGAGTCTTCCATTTGACTGAGATAACTGATTGGCACATAGGTATAGTAAATATAGAGAGCAGAATTCATAGAAACAAAGGAAAACATGTATGTATGTATGAAGACTATTCGTCAATGGTGTCTTATTTTGCTATTTCATATCACAAACTAAGATTAAATAAACAAAATAAATGGAAAAATGCTCTTTCAAGAAAAACTTATAGGGCAAATATTTTGGGAGAAAAGATGATAGCTGGTTGTTCTCTCTCTAATGAGAGAAATTTATGATCTCACAGGCTACAAAACTACTGAGATGACTGCTAGCAACATACTTTCCAAACAAGTTGCACTAAAGGTATTGCTTTAGTTAGACAGTTATCCTATTTAACTGCTCAGAACTAGCTGTGTGAAGCTAATATCTAGGGCAGCCTCCAGGCTTCAAAACATCTCTCTTCAGATGGCCAATATATGACTTCACTGGATTTCACACATGTTATCAAAATGAACTTAAGTTTCATAAGTTATCCCCTGAAATGTGAAATAAGGGGAGGCTCAGCATTCAGTAAGTTGTAAGTTCTGTTCACATACTCAGCAGTCTGTGTTTACATATTGCTTAGGCAATTGATCCAGTTTGGACTGACCTTGAAATAGTGCAGATTAAAATATGATAAACCACCTAACCAATCTTCATGGGGAAACAGAATATGCCTTCTCTTTTGTGTTGTGATATATAGATGGACTGATCTTAGCTGTATAGGTATTTTTTAATTAGGAATTTTTTAATTAACACTGCACAGTACAATAAAATATATAAAGCATAAAAATATAGCAAACCAATAGAAAAGTCTTCCTTATTTGCTTTAATTTGTGTTTCCGTAAAGTTTTTGAATTAAATATAAAAATAGTTTAGTCTTTGATATGCCTGATCGCTACTGAAAAGAAATTTTATTATTATGGGGCACTCCAAGAACTACCTCTGTACATTGTCTTTTCAATATAAGAGTAGATTAATATTTAGGCTCATACAGGGCTCATTTTTGGTAGACACACTTGGTAGTTGTCATATGCTGGTCTAAATCCATAATGAAATCTACCTATATTGGCAATTGTATTTCCTTACAGCATAGATTTTTCTTTATGTTTTTATGAACACATGATTGAACACAGGTGATCCTCGCTTAATTGTTCAGTTACCCTTTGTTCAGTTACCATTTGAACTTAAAACAGTGGTGTAGCACTTATGACTAGTTGTTGAAATTCCAGCCATTGCAGAGCCTCTGCAATCACATGATTACCACCCAGACACTTGGCAACTGGCCCGTATTTCTAACTGTTGCAGTGTGCTATGGTCACATGATCACAATTTGTGACCTTCCCTGCTGGTTTCCCACAAGTAAAGTCAATGGAGAAGTTGGCAGGAAGTCAAAAACTTAGATCACATATATCTAACAGATTAAAACAATAAAGGGGTATATCAATATAAATTTATCAAATAAGCAGTAACTATTTTAGACAAGTATTTAATTAAAGTATTAATTAAATAATAAAATGAACTATTTTCAACTAATACAATTTGTAGTGAAAAAGTGGCTGCAAGAGTGCCTAATTATTTTTCAATGTCTCATCCCATCCTGGGCATATGTTTGCATGCTAAAGATGGATTTGCAACTCCAGATTTAACTTGCTACAGATTCCACTTCCAAAGCAAAATTTAGAAAATAACAATTTTATCAATTATGTTTTATTTATATATGCTATTCTGTCCTCCACTTTTTAAGGGCATGAATTAAAATTTAATCTGCAATAATGTATGCTGTAATGCAATACAGTAAATAAAAACAGAACATTGTCAAGATTAAAAGAAATATATACTAGTTTTTAAATGAACAATTAAATATTTATCAAGAATATTTATAATCAGCTGTGCATAACTTGAGACAAATGATTGCTCTCTCTGGTACTTATGAGAGAGAATATTTTGTGCTCATTACAAAAACCAGAACCCTTGTTTTAAATGGGAACAAATTTTCTTTGCAGCAAATATTTCAATATATCATGCTAATGATATCTTGTTCTCTTGTTCTCTTCCCTAAACTTCCTGCTCTTGATTTTCCTCTGTGCCATTCACATTCTTGTTCAGCTTGGTGGGATTCTTAAAATATATAATTGGATTATTGTATAAATTGGTATATGCTTGCATCCTGAGCAAGGAATCTGCTGGTTCTATGCCAGGTATGTCCTCTTGGGGACTGTTTTATTGCCTATAAACTTTAAACCAATGTCTATGATCTGCAGCTGTTTCAGGAGCACATTGAAAGCCAAGGTGATGGCAGCAATATCAGCAATAGCTTGGATTCCTCTTCCATCTCTTTCAACAATATTAAAGAGCTTGCCCGGCGTTTTTCTTTGACATTTGGATGGGACCAGATGAAAAGTCGAGAATCTGTAGCTAGGATACACAAGTATGTGCCAATTACATGTTGCCCCCTTAGTCTTCTGTTTGAAGGATGTCCATCTTGTAAATATCCTTTCTGTTATCCATTTCTTCCTTACTCCTGTTGAAAGGGAAGGTATTGAATTCGCCTTCCAAGGGGCAGCTGGAATGGAAGGGAAGTGCTTACCTCCTAACTTAAATTTTCTCGTCATCCTCAGCGAATTCTCCAATAAGCTTCTAAAGCCTGATAAAAGACTTGTGTAAGTGTTATTTTTGATTTTATATAAAAAAATCAGTGGTGATTGATTGAACACAATCATAGAAAGTTGCACAGAGGTCTCAGAAAAATATATATAATATTCAACAGTTTTGCCCCTGAAATGCTGATGTATTTATATGACATTTTATATTTACAATTTTGTGAAAGTTCAGCCATTTAAACATATCTAAATTATTTAATTTTAGAAATCCAGTCATTGTCAAGAATGATGCATTTGCTCTTGTACTATGTGTTTTGTCTAGTGGTCTAGCCAGTTTGGTCACTAGGCTAGAAAGCAGAAGACCATGAGTTTAAGTTCTGCCTTAGCCATGAAAGCCATCTGGGTGACTTTGGGCCAGTCACTTCTGTCAACCCAACCCACTCACAAGGTTGTTGTTGGAGGAAAATAGGAGTGTTTGATATGTTTGTTGCCTTGAGTTATTTGGAAAAAATAATAAAGGCAAGACATAAATAATAAATTAATGTATGTGCTGAAAAATTAGTGTAGTTGTGTTTTAGTTTTAATTGATTTTAGTTTTATTTAAACTGTTCATACGTACATTTGTGTTTACACTGAACAATTAAGTTTTCCATTGTTTTAGTCTGACCTTTTGGTAACTCTGAAAATTGTAGATCAATGGAGATGAACATGTTTCAATAATTACTGTATATTTATATGTATTTATACATGCAGAGGAGCATGTGTTGATGAGCAAGTCAGGAAAATTGACAATGTATTTAATGTCTAGGTTAGACTATATAATTAAGCAATTAAATATAATTTGGAACCAGCCACAATACAGTAAGTTTTCTTATTAATTTATATACCGCTTTGTTTAAAAAACGCATAATGTTTACAGGGAGAAAAAGCACACACCTTAAAAACAGTGCTATTAAAATTCAGGACAGTTAAATGTCTACAGAGATTCTCAGTCATCCAGGTCATGGTTGTCCCAAAGGTGCTTTTCCAAAGGCAACTGGATTTCCTTGGTTTTTTCCTTGAAAACGTTTTGCTTCTCATCCAAGAAGCTTCTTCAGTGCTAAGTGAATGGTAGGGATTCACTGAAGAAATTTCTTGGATGAGAAGCAAGGTTGGAGATTTCAAAGATCCTGGAGCACTGGGGAAGTACCAATGATCTGTTGCCACATTTTGGATGAGAAGCGAGGTTGGAGGTTATCACATTTGTAATATCATGAGTATTTGCACCTTTTCTGAAAGAATGTTAATTAAAATAGGGAAAAAAGTAATTTAATGGTTTTCTCCCCAATCTTCACATTCAGATATAGTTATTTGCTAAGATATGTACCCGAAACAGCACTTTGTAAAGAAGATACCTGGTACTCACTGGCTTGGTACAGAACTTCTTTGTTGGTTAATGATGATGATGAGAATTCTGCTGTCAGTAGCTCACAAGAGTGGCCAACTGTTAACATTACTAGGACATCTTTTAAAAGGAAATTATCTGAAGGTATGACATTTCTAAACTATGTATAAAAAGCTTGCATCTGTATCATAGGATTGATGACATGTCAACATTTTTGATATACACTTCAAGTAGGATGAATTTAAGCCTCAATAATATCTGTATATTGCTACTTCAATGTTCAGTGGGATACATGGCTGAGTGCTGCTAAAGTGTGAAAGATGAAATTGTGTGTTTTAGGATCCTGGTCTAAAATCAGTCACACAGACAGAACAAACAGGACTTCTGAGACTCATTATCCATTCTGCCTGCCTTCCTTGAGACTAAGAAACAGGAAGAGGCTAAAATCTCATGATAGTTATCACCAAGAATATTCCATCCCATTGAGTCCTGCAATTCCAAAGAAAAAACATAGGTAAGAAGAAGAGTTGTTGGATTAACTTTGATAAACAGGATGGCCATCAAATTTAGTTCATGAGATGCAGTTAGAAGTTGCAGTGTTTTTTTTCTTCAAAATATGTCCAAGATTTTGTGATGATTTAAACATTATTTGATATTGGGGGCTAATTGAATCTGTGATTTAATCTGACTGTGATTTAAACATTATTTGATATTGGGGGTTAATTGAAACTTAATATCCACAGGCCACAGTCCAAAACATTGTTTAATGTTTTATATAATTCCATCATGGTTTTCAAATTTATGACAACCACTACAATCTTCCTGTCTTTTTGCTGAATAGAAAGCCATTTTTTAAACTTACAAAGCAGGTTTGATATAAGAAATTTTTCCATTCAAAAAAGTTCTATTTAGAAACATTTAAATACATTAGGTTTTTTTTAATTATTTTAAAAGGAGTGGAGCTTTGCCGAGTGTATGGACAAAAAAGATATGACATTTAAATGGAGTCTTTGTTGAAGAACATTCAGTGCTGTCATATTCTAAATCAGATTATTGATCCATTTACCTTAATGTTGTCTAGGACAACGGCAACAGCTTTCAGATTTTCGACAGAAACGAACTTTTTTTGAAAAAGAAACTGACAATGCTAGGGATGAAATTTGGGTCTTACATTAATTTAACTATTGTATTAATCGATTCCTAAATTATTATGATTAAATATTGATTTCTCAGAATTATTATTGTAAAATTAACAAGAACCAAGCAAAGTCGTGATTTCACTTGAAAGACAAGAAACAAATTTTTCTTTTTCTCATTTTAGTACCCAGGCTCCAGTCAAGGAAGAGGATTCAACAGAGGCTCCACCTGAAGATGCTGAAGTTGATGTTGTTGGTGCTGAGCAGGTAAGAATGAGTTTCATGAATGAAGGCGAAAATACGTGTCCCAGGGGGATGTTGCAGGATACAGTCTGGGTTGGTCACCGAGACCTCGGAGGTTTTGGTCTTCTGAGCTTTTGGACTCTTGCTTGGGCCCCCACTCTTGGGGAGCTTCTCTCTGGCCTCCAAAAGCTCAGAAGGCAAACTCTCCGGTCCTGGTGACCAACCCAGACTGGATTCTGCAAGAGTGATTCTATAGCTTTAAATTATTTTTTTCTTTCACTAATAGAAATAATATATCAATTAATCCCCTTGAAGTAATTTGCTTTAGTAATTCTTTTGTTTTACCTAAGTTCATTTCCATGATCCCTGTAATAGAATCTTGCCAGATATTAGCACATGAGTGTAAAGGGATGTATTAGATGGCTTGGAATTATCTGGATTAACAGCTTCCTATTATCTTGATCCCACCCTCTCTGACACTGGAAATAGTAGAAGGGAAATGAAAAAAAAACCCGGCCATTGCTGATACATCTTACTATCTGTCATTCTTCTGCCCTAGCTGAGCATGGCTTGGGGTTTGGTGCCTTTCCTATGGCAGAGCATCCTTATTTTCTTATTTACAGACTAATATGTTACCTTGGAAATTTTCATAACAAAAAAGTAAATCTCTGGAACTGTATCTTTTCTCAACAAGGGACTTTTTTTTAGTAAGAGGTAAAATGGACTGAATCTAGAGAATTTTAGTCAAAAGAAAATGTAGATTAAATGTGCTATTTGGATCTCATGTAATCTAGTGAGTGCAGATTAATAATTAAAATTGTTTTATAAAATAGGAGAGGTTATACATTCCAGAACACTATCTTATCTACAAGGAATTATAGTAATTGTAAGAGGCTATTGGGGAGCATAATTTAAGAAATTTGTCTGTTAAAACATTATCTTTGTCACTAATTGTCTTAATTTTATATTGTTTAGAATACCTAAAAGAAGAAGACTGCTGGAAATGTCTCTACTTTTTAATGTAAATAAAAATAAAAGCCAATCTTTTGGGGTTTTGAACTATTTTTGCCAGAACTTTTTGGATGCTTGATTGGTAGAACCCAACATGGTCTGGTAAATTTATATAAAATAGAAGCTTCTTCAGCCAATATTTTCTGATATTTTCACTCACAATTTTTTTAAGCACACTTGACTTTCTGTCTGAAATGTGGTTCTTGACTCTGTAGATTGGAAAAGTCTATCAAGAAGCTGCAGCTCAGTATTTTATGACAAAATGGAAAAGAGGAAACTTTAAATAAGGTAGACAACCTGTTTTCAAGAGAGCAGGCCAGGGGATTCAAAGAGCAAAAATATAGAAATTAATGTAAATCAGAAAAAAATACACAAACTTTGCCTCTTGTGTGCTGCCTTAGGTATCACAACAAAATGTTCACTCTGCTACCATAATGTTTATCATCACTGTTTTTTAAAAGAAGGCATCCATTTCTCATTTTTATATTCAGCTGTTTGTAAAATAAACTGAATGATTTGTTCAGCCTGTCTGTATTTCTAAAGCAAGTCATTTTTTCTTATAGTGGGAAAAAATGAAAAAGATAACAGTATTATGGCACTAGGAAACAAATGTCATGGCTATCGCAGTAACCTTTCCCAAGTGGGTGAATTGCAATATAGGATGCAAGTATAATTTACATGGGTAGCATTAGTGATAAAACAATCTGCATATTTGTTGCTTAATCTATATTCCAGACTACAACAGTCCTAAATATATTGACTATTTTATGACAACACCTTGTTTATAAGTCATGTGATGCTATTGAGAAAAACATCCTAAAAAGCTATCTTACACCAAGGCAGAGAGTTTGCCCATCTAAAATACTATGCTCTGCGTGTTTCTCATCCTAGAAGCTTTGGCATATGTGAATTTCAACCCACAGTATTGCTAATGCTGAGAATTCTGGGAGTTGAACTTCTGGACATCTGGGAAGTTACCAAGATTGAGAAACACTGTTCTCTGTTGTGATCAACAGTTTCTCAGTATTTCAGATTAAATCCTTTCCCAGGTGTGCCTGAACTGGCCAACTAGCAAAACAGATGTTCTACCACTTAGCTCCAACTTTTTTTGGGGGGGGGGGACAAATTAGTGTTCTGTCAAGAAGTTATGTTTTGAATAATGAGAATGAGAGGAAATGAGTTTGGAATTTACCTTGTTGCTCAAGTATATTTTTTTTCATTAGCTAACATTGTGACTTTTCATTATTTACAATTCATATTGCACCAACACTCTTGGGACCTGCATTCCTGGAGCTAGAGAGCCTGTCTCTGTTTGCACATTTGACATGAATGAATGAATGAATAAATGAATGAATAAGCCAGTAGCATCAAAATATATCTATCACTTATTTGATACTAGATTTGCTGTACTGGCTGCTCCATCGAGATAGATAGACCTAGACCTGAAAAACTGCAAATTTTACTGTTTTCCTTTTTTAGTTGATAAGATTGGGATCCAAGCAATATGTTTTTTCACATGTAGCCAAAACTCTGTTCAAATCCTAAAACAATGTTTGATATTGATCACGGTCCATATGAAGGAAAAGAAATTGGTAATTACAGGCAGAGATGCTACTGTCAAAAAACATACCATATTTTAAGACTTATTTTTCAGGAAAAGGCAGGCTATAAATCTGTTATAAAAATTATTTCCTGGTTTTCCCTCAGCTTTGTAATGCCATTTTACAGCTCACCTTAAGTTCTACATAGTTGTATGCAGAATTCAAAATCATCACAAGAAAACTTAACAATTCAAAAGGAATACTGTAACACCAAAACTTGTTCTGAAAGAAAAGTGTCATACATAGAAAAAAATCTTTCAGCCATCCTAATGTTGTGTATAGAGACTGCAAGTCTTCATTAAATTGCACTAATATTGTCATTATATTCAACTATAAAAAGGTGGTTTGTAGTTACACAGCTGAATTATCTGTGCTATAGCTTTATCAGAATCATATTTGAATTTGTGAAAATGGATAGTTTAGCTTTGTTTGAGGAGTATGGGATTACTGGGAGCTATAATCCCCAATTCTGGAAGGCAAACTGAAGTCACTCTGCTGTAGATCACAAAGTATGAAAAATGTGTACAGCTATTAATTAGATTATTCAAAGTTGCTATTTTAAAAAAATGATTCTGAGATTCAAACCAGAAGTTACTTTCAGTAACATCTGTGATGATCGGATACATAAAAAAATAAATAAATGCTGAGTTATACGTATGAAAAAACTTTATTTGAAAATACGAACATGATATTTTAAATATTTAACAGATCTGCACAGCAAACAAGATAGATTGTTGTTTATTGGGAAAACCTAACAGCAAGGATTTGCTTTACCATATTTCATTTCTTGTGTGAACATAAGAATAATTAAGGCACTACAAACGTTATGCTTTTTTAAAAACTAGAATAGCAACATCTATCTTGCCCTGTAAGCAGTCTCTCACCTCATATAGGCAAATAAAGCATCAGACTGTTCAGCTACTTTGACACTGTTGGTAACAATATTCATGGAATGTGTCATTAGCCAACCACTGAAGAAACACACTAAATGCCCATACAAGGTTAGTGCACATCACAGATCAAGTAAAACTTACAATTGATTCCCTTGACATGGAATATAATATCCACAACTGTTAACTGAACAATAAAAGCCAGTTTTTAAATTGGAGTCAGTAGAACAAAATGAATGCTAAAGGGTAGAAAATTACAGCCTGTTTTCAGGCAGGATATTTGCTACATGTACCAGTGTGTATCTAGCTTATCCAGTGATGCTTTACTTGACTTCTGAACTGCGATCTCCATTCACAATCATGACACTTTTCTCCTTGAATCTTGACAAAGTTAGTTTTAGCTTGGAGACTGCAAGAGCAAGGATTTCCATTATTATAGTGATCAATAAAAAGTTTAGTATTTTGTATAAAAACAAGCCAGTAAATTTACTTTACACAAGATACACTAATCCCTTAAAGGAAGAGTATCTACAAATAATTTAACTATTTTTCCTAGGCAACAATCCATTGAATAAATACATAAAAAGTGTCATTCCATACAAATGTAACCATTTAGATATTTTGAAAGTATTAATTTTGCAGCACAAGAAACTCTATTTTACTCTTTTCTGGAGACAGAATTCTACACAGATTTAGCAGACCTGCTGCAGAAACAATCTTTACACTTCTACAAATATAGTTTATTCAAAATCATCTTCATAGTCATAATCATCCAAGTCAACATCTGCCAAATGGGAAGGCATATCAAACAAAGGTCTTTTTTCCATTTGATATTTTAATATGTTGGTCTTTTGATGTTCATCAGGAATCAGCTCAGCTTCATAACTAAAATGAAAAAGAAATGGGAACAGATTCAGACTGCAGATAGTTCTCGACTTACAGGCAAAATTGGGACCAAAATTTCCATTACAAGTCACTGTAATTGTAAATAGAATGGAACCTTATTTTACAATAATCTGATAGCAGTCATTAAATGTATCATTCTGGTTGTTTAGCAAATTATGTGGTTGTTAAGCGAATCCAGTTTCCCCAGTGGATTGCTTTTTTTTTTGCCACAAATAGGCAAAAAACTCCCAAATTGCAACGTGACCAAAGGATGCTGCAACTAGGCATAAATGCTAGATGGTCGCCAGGTGACCAAACTCTGATCATATGACCATGGGGGAGGGTATATACAGCAGTCATAAGTGCTATATAGGTCGTAAGTTTTTTCCAAGGTTGTCATAACTTTAAACCATTGTTAAATGAATGGTTGTCAAGGACTACCTGTATACATATTCATAAAAGTAACTTGTTTATTACATCATATTCCATAATCTGAAAAACAGGAAATGGGTAAATCTTACTGTGCACTATTACTTAAAAGAATTTTAAAGACAATATACATTAGGACTACATGCAGCTTTGGATTCAAATGGAGAAATGTGTGTCGGAGTATGCAGTGTGTATGTTTAATATTTTTTTTGACAGCTGCTTAAACCAAATGATTTTTCCCAGGGTTGAACTGCAGTTGTGGAGGACAGCTGTGAGAGCCCATCAAAAGAGATAGCTGCTTTAAAGAGTTGCTAATGGGGGTTACATGACTGCCCTTGCATGCTTTGAAGCATCTTTCCCTCTTTAAATAGCAACTATTGCACAGTCCTAATATCCATGTTTATGCTACAGTGGGGCCACTTGTTCCTTGGGGAAAATAAATATAGATAGGAATGCACTTTACTTTGGAAGTGTATGTCCACTTATTCAGAAGTAGGCCGCACTATTCAGTGGGTTTCTGCCCTCTCTCAGTTAAATCCACTTTCTATTTCTAGAATTAATCCTAGATGAAAGCGAGTATGTGACATCAGGTAGCAACATATCCCTATTCATTCTATGTGTCCACTATTTGTGGGTAAAAAATTGTCTATTTTGTGCACTTCCTGAAGGCAACTGGTTATCATCTGTTGGACTAAAAGTAATAAAATAAGTCTGCTGACAGAATTGCTTCTGTCCGTGAAAGAGGAGAAGGAGATGAAGCATCCCTCCTCCTATGTATCTTGAGAATTGTTCCTGGAGCCTGTAACACAGAAAAGGCAGGAGGTTGAGAGCCTTTGATCTAGCCAGTTCCCACAACACTGGATTTCTCTAACAATCTTTTCTGTCAGGATAGTTTGTCAAATTATTTAATAATAATGATTTTTAATAATTTTTTTTACCTTGGAAGGCTTAAAGTTAATAACACTACATTGTTAAAAAAATCAAGTTAAAATATATGACCTGTCAAAATATTTAGGCATGGCTTTTAAAGAACCTTCAGACATACATATTTTTCTCATAAATTAAGACTGTAGTCCTTCCTGGAGAAAGAATTTCATAACATAGATTAGCTACCAAGCAATCTATCTGCCTGTATGGATATCCAACTCCCAAGTAAGTCAGTGTCATTATAAAAACATTGAGTGATATTAGGGTGTATTTGCACCATCCTACTGCCTCAAATGTATCCTAGAGCAGTTGAAGGTATTTTCAGTGGGGTTTTTTTGTTCAAGGAAGAGAACACAAGATCCTTAAACATGTATTTAAATAATCTTTTGTTATAATAAAATCAGTCTCTTTCCACAAAATACAACACCAACATTAAGTAACTGTGCCTATACTGGAATAGCAATGAGGCTTTAAATAAAAAGGCCAGTTTGGCATTTCTTTATGAAACAAACGCTGCTACTTATGTCTCCATCTCAGCCTTAGCAAAATTAGCTAATTGCTTGTGCGATCAAAATCCCACGAGGAGGAGGACAGCTGATGATTTTCCCCAGCTAGATTAATCTCCATGAGACGTGGCTCAAACGGGCTCTTGTGTTAAAAAGATATAAGTGAATGCAGTAACAGCTATTAAAATGGCACAAGCAAACCAACTCCAGCAAAATTCATCTCCATTCACTTCTACCGTTAATTAACTCTAGACTATAGTAGAAATAATTGACAATATTATTTTATAAAAGTATAATTAGCATTTTGTTTGGCAGTAAGGCATTTTAATAGAAAATACCAGAACCAATAAATGATGACGACTCAGAAAAATATTGTGTTACTGCATTCAAGATACCACTTCCTTAGTTCTAAAGGCATTGAATCGTTTAACTTTTGTTTAACTTAGTAAACTCTTTGGTGATGATAGAGAAATGGTGTCTAGCACTGATATTACCTAGTTTGGCAATGAGATGTCTACAAGAAAACAATCAAGCTCAGAGAGCACCAAGGATTCTAACAATAATCATATAAACGCTACTTACCAATCATTCCACTGGTCGCTGGCTGCTTCTTCAGCAACTAGAACATCATACTCCTCAGCAGCATATTTTTCCCAATTAGACATGTCTTGATTTTCATTTTCAGTCCCCTAAAATATTATCATAAGGCATTTAATACTAAATTGATAAAACACTGAGATTGACTTTATAGACAAAATTTCTTTCAGTACCAATTGCCCTTACCCTCAGCACAGAAAACTGATCCTTCTGCTCATGGTCTAAATATTTGTCAATATTGAAGAAAGTGTCAAAGAAAATGTTTGCCATCTTACATCTCTTTAAATCATGAAGAGTTATTTTTCCTGGAAACAGAAAAAAAAAGTCTGAAATGCTTGAATTTTAGATTGTGGTGCATATCTCATGTAAAATTTAACATTTCAAAGCTTGGTTTTTATTAATACTTGAGTAGGTACAATTAGTGACAGATTAGGATTGCCTAAAATTGTAAGTCCCTCAGTTAGGATGACCGTAAAGGTTTGGCTTAAGAATGATTTTCATCAGCTGTTAATCAAAACAATAATTTTACAACATCTTACCAAGAGCAGTCATATTCATTCTCAAGGTAAAAGTAAAAGTTCTTTATTTTATGTTTTATTGATTTTTAAAAATTACAATCTTTAGTGATTAGTAAACAACATGTCTGGGTTCACAAATTTAACATTAACTTCTTCAATATAAATCTGTTCAGTAGTGCACAATCCAGTATTTTTTCCCTGATCATCCTTTCTTCCCCATATTTTTTCCATTTTCCTCTCATTACAGTTACTATTCTTCTTACTATTGATGTATACAAAGTTGGATATAAACATCCTCATTATATTTTACTAGTATTGTACTAATGCTATTTACAAATACCAATAATATAAATTCATAAATCAATATCCTGTTTTTCATGTTCTTAAGGTTTGATTTCCCATCAATATTTGAAATATCTTTGTCAGTTATGATTTCCTCAATATTAATTACATTTATGTTGCTAAAAGTTTTATTCATACCAGCCATCCTCTTATTTTCATATTTCCCATATCAAAAAAAGAATACTATTTTAATTCTAAATCATATCTTTCATTATAAAAGTCTAATTATATCTAAGGGTCATCTGTTCTTTTAATCATATTCAAACAAATATTTAAATGTAATGCCCCCTCTAATAGGTCAAATTTTCTGTTTCTTTCTTCTTGCTTTCTTTCTTTAACAAGTAGCTTTCCAAGCCAAGGCAGTTAAATCGCCCAGGAATTTTTTTTCTATTTTTATAAAAGTTGCTTGGCATGAGGAAGACAATTTAGGTAGGTTATTTTGGGGGAGGAATTCCGCCCATTTATATTTCTTAAGCAATTCCCACGTTCCTTCTCCCTCAATTTCTCTTTTCATTTTTTTGTCTCCCAAGTTGTGACATTTCACCTGACAGCTCTATACTCCATTTTTTAAAATATTCTTCCTTATCATCAGGTATGTTTTGCAGACCTAAGGAGTAAAGCATCTTTTCCATTTTCGTTGTTATGGTCAAGTCTTGCAGTATTTTATATGTATATGGTAATGTAAGGACCCACTTTAACTAACTACCCAAGAAAGCAGAACTCATGAAAGAGGCATTGTCTCAAAACCCCTACTTTTATTAGGGGTCAGTGACAATAGGGAAGTCAAGGCAAGATCTGGGGAAAAGCCTGCCGAAACGGTATAGTTAAGCTAGCAATATTCCTCTTCCCACCAAAGTCATAATGTCCATTTGAAATCCAGCCAATCCACAGATGGTCTGAAGAGTGGGTAACTGGCTGTTGGCACGCATCACAAGGTCTTCTCCAGCTTTCGTTTCTCTGTAACCATCTCCCTCATAAGGGAGACACATTCCTTTCTCAAAGGGATGGAGGCAGCAAGAGAGAGTAGAAAGCAAAAGTTATCCCAAGCTAAATGCAAAGCTCCCCCTCTCCCAACAGCATGGCAGATCCCAAAAGTAAGATATATATATATGCAATGTAAAAATAAGGGTTTGAGGACCTGACAGATAGTTTATATTTCCTTTATTTTATCTCTTCCATCTCTAGGTCCATTTCCTCTGCTTCATCTTCTGATTTCTGGTTTATTTGTTCATACTTTGTAGTCATTGTCTGGGAATTTTCTAGTTGTAGATTTAGTTTGGAGATTTGCTCATTTATATTATCTAAATTATTTTTAGTCTCATTATAGTTTCTTTTTGTCTCCTCTTTGTGTGCGACAATTGTTTGGTGAATTAGTTGTAGCATAGAGTATATTTCCTTTTGAAAGGTGTTTATTTTTTCTTGAGGCATCATTCCTGGAGATCCTCTAGTATCACCAATCTTAATAAGAGTAGAACGGCTTCCAGTTTGCCATTGTGGTGCCTGCAGACGCATAGAGGCGAGCTCCATCTTCAGCGTCCAATTTCAACCCATTGGGGGACCCTGGAAAGGGTTGAAAGTCACCCTGTAGGGGCGACGAACAAGGAGGGGATCCCTGCTTGATCGCAGGAGGGCGGCAGCCCTTCCACTTGATCCGGGGCAGCTCTCCAAACTGGTGAAGGAAAGACCAGCCATAGCAATATGGCTCTTCACTAAGCTGCTCACAGCCGAAGTCAAAATTACTACCAAGCACCTTTAAAACAACGCGGATGAAACTGGGTGAGATCTGATCTTCTCTTTAAGACTTTATTTTTCCTGCAAAAGCTGCCCAAAGTATTTTTCCCCCGGTGAGGAGAGAGGAAGGGAATTCCTACCCCACCCTCTAAGAACAGCAGCCACTGACTACCCAGGGGAAATAGAGCAATTATAAGAACAACTGTAATCTAATTGGATGCATATACTTTTGAAATTTGGGGACTAAAAGTTTTCCTATTCTTATTGGAGACGTTGGTTTTTATCTAAAAAGAAAAGAAATAAAACTTGAAAAACTATTATAAAAATTCAGGATTTAAAAATTTTAAATGGTATTGGTGATATCTTGTGGCGAAGTATGGTATTACAACTTGTTGTTGACTAAAAGAGACTTGGCTTGAAGCCCAGAATCTAAAAAAAAAACTTTCCTGACCTCGACAGATACCAGCTGTGAAAAACCCATCTGTAAAGAAGGAACTGCAGGGCGGCATATCTGGCCTGTTTGAATTATGAAGGTAAACCTTTACTGACTTTCAGAGTTATATGTGGGAAATTGTTTTCCTATTTCTTTACATGAGAAGTATCTGTTATTACACAATGGAATACTTTGGGCTATAAATTCTTACTTGGTAAACAATTTCCACTATAAAGACTATCTACAGTATGTGAAATAGATGTCCCATACCTAGCAATAAAAAAAAAACCCTATTTTTAATGTTTGATTTTAAAAACTTCAACTTAATACATTAGCAAGAGAATATGGATGAAGATCAGGAAAAAATCCTTTTTATGTTGAAATCAATACACAACACCATTCTTTCAGCGTGTAACAAAATAAGAGGCAACATAAAGGAACAAGATGCCAACTTAGATATACAAATCCAGATCTTGACTACAACCAAAGAACTAACAGGGCAGAAAGTAACAGGAGAAGTGGAACAACTAAATACTAAGACAAGAGGACCCAACTGACCAACAGATCCACCCAACGGGAAAATTAGAAAAGAGAGTGACAACATTGAAAATGGAAAAGACTTTTTACATAAATCAGAAGAAATTTGATGAAAAGGAAGAACAGATTGAATGGAAGATAAACATCTTAGGACAATTGTGGGAAATTGAAGTAATAGGGAGGCGATTAAATGAATACAATTGGACTAGTTCTTCCAAAAAAACTGTAATTAAATTATATTTCTTATTTCAAATAATATATATAATACTAGAGGGAGAACTGTTTGAGGATTTAAAAGTACAGACATGGAAGGTTAGTTGGCAAAGAAAAAAAGCCAGAGTAAGGTTGAAAGAAACTAGGGTTTTGATTTATTAGAGGGGATTTTATATTACTGATTAGAGGGTTGAATATGGTGGAAAATAGATAATTTTTAGAAAATAAAATGACATTATAATTGAATAGATATGTGTAATAAGATTAATAGACTTTTGGTTTAATATGGTGAAAAATAGATAACTTTTAGAAAATAGAATAAGATTATATGAAAATAGATAAGATGTGTATTTAGAATATTAGATTTTGTTATAAAAAGGGAAAAATGTAGAAGTTGAGATGAGGGAAACTCTGGTCACCTATAGCTTGGAAATTATAATACCAAATTTTAAGTTGAATATTGAGGGGAAATTAAAGCCTGGGAAAAAAAGCAATAACAGGATATTGATTGTATATAAGGATTGAATGCAAACATAATTAAGATATGTATAAGCTAAAAATTATTGATAAATGTAACAAAGATGGTTTTACTTAGTTGATAACAATAAGAACTATATTAGCTCAATATGAGATAGTAGATATTAAGGGAAAAAGAGAGGAAATATCTGATATTATAACTTGAGATTTGTGCTAAAGATTTGGGTATGTTATTGAATTATTTATTACCCAGTCACGACCTTGCTTTTTAAATGTTTAATTGTAAAATTAGAAAACTAATAAAATATTATATAAAAAAATAAGAGTAGAACAGGGGTGTCAAACTCAATTTCATTGAGGGCCGCATCAGCATTGCGGTTGCCCTCTGGGGGCCGGGTGGGTGTGGCCAGGGTGAGTGCGGCCTACTGAGTGGGCATGGAGTGGGTGTGGCCTACTGGGTGAGCGTGGCCAGCTCTACATCGTTCATGTCAAGGGTGCCTTTGAGGGCCTGGGCAGGAGGGTCTCTGGCAGAAGGGGGTGGGACCAGGGCAAGTGCCAAGGCATGGTCACTGGAGGAGCCTCACCATTCCTCTCAGGCCATGGGGGGGGGCTGGGTGTGGTGTGGGCTGCCCGGAGCCCTGGGCAGCAGAGGTCAAACACCAAGCCCAGTCCCACTTCCCCAAGGGGGTGCCCAGCTGCACTTACCTCCTCCTCAAGGCTGCTGCAGCTGTGCTTGCTCTCCTTAACCAGGTTGCTCATGATGGGTACGAGGCCAAAGTCAGAGGGAGGCCCATTCCCTCTCCATGGGAGGAGACCCGGCTTTGTATCCAAAGCTTCCTTAGTAATAGGATGGGAGACCCCCAGGATAGACCAGGAGGATGGGGCAAGGGGATGGTGAAAGGGCAGCAGGGCTGGACTAAGGCAGGATTTCTCTCAGACCCTCCCTCTCCTTTCCTTCCTTCCTTCCTAAGTACAGAGTGGTGGGAAAATATTTGAGATGAGGGAGGGAGAAAAACAGGCAAGAAACGCAGTGGAGGAGGTGTCACCCTTCGTGGGGAATGAAGAAATGCACCATTGCCTGGAAGTGGCCAGCACATGGCCCTCACCTACTTCACATATCTGGCTTGGTGGGCTCTGGGGGAAGGGATGCCATGAGCAGTGTGAGAGTCAATGCTACCTAAGCAATGCCGCCCAGCCCCCAGCCTGCCCAGTTTTGGCAGGCAGCGGGGCGCTTTCCTCACAGTGCCAAGAGGTTGAGCTGGGCGGTGCGAAGCTCGCCAGCTTTGTACCTTGCTGCCACCTGAAACTGGACAGGCTGGGGGCTAGGCAGCATTGCACTTCTCATCAGTTTCGCGCCACCCGGCTCAGCTCTTGGCACTGTGAGGAGAGCGCCCCACTGCCTGCCGAAACCTCTCCCCCAGAGCCCATCAAGATATGTGAAGTAGGTGAGGGCCATTTGCTGGCTACTTTCAGGCGATGGTGCATTTCTTCATTCCTCACAAAGTGTGACACCTCCCCAGCATGCACCCAGGGGTGGGGCCGACGCAGCAGAGGCTGGTCCCTCGCTGTTTCCAGATGACCTTGTGGAGCTAAGACTGAATGTGTTTCAGCATAGATGGCCACCACAAAATTGTACATTGGCTCCCGGCCAGCCTGGGTCAGGGCCAAGGCAGCAGGGGCCATTCCCTCACTGTTTCCAGGATGGCTTCGGGGGCCGCATCCGGCCCCCGGGCCTTGTGTTTGACATGTCTGGAGTAGAACAATGTTTCATCTAGTTTTCTGGTCTTTATGTGTAGCCTTTATAATCCAATAGATTACGGAATATGGGTCCAGTCTTAAAAGCAATTTTTTGTAGTAATCCTTTGTCTTAGGTATCCAAGAATTGTCAGTTAGGGAAAGTTGTAATCCACAATGTTCAAAGTGTTCAAAATGTCCAACCTCCCTGAAAACAGCTCAAAAGTCTCAGCCAGACTACTCAAAAGTCAAATTTTTCTTTCCCAGTAGTTCTTGAGATTAAAAGTCCAAGCTCAGTGGTGTTTATAGTCCAAGAAGGTCAGGGTGATAAATATGCCAAAATATTTTCCTTTATTGCCAGCTGTTCTCCATTAAGCTAGGAGTCACCAAGCAGCCAGGAAGTTAGTTGTATCCACCACTATATGTCATTCAAAATCCATTTTCCACTCTTAAGACAAAGGATTGATTTCTTATATTTCACCTCAATGTGTTTTTTTTCCAAAGAGAAAATCTTAACAATTATCTCAGTTCTCAAATTTATCAAAGCTGTAGCTTTATGTTACTTCCACTTCAGTATTATGTATTTCTGTCTCCCATAAAAGAAATTATAATGCTGCTTCTGTTCACGTTCGGAGGTTTTAGCTTCTTGGGAGACTTTCCCAGGAAATTCAGTTGTAAAATAGTAAAGAAAGGATCAATGTCCTCACCCAGTTCCAAACATGCTTTTTACAATGCTAATTAGTGCTTTTCTTCTTCGGTTGTCAGTAGCTAATGGTTGGCCACAGGAATGTAGCCAGTCTTTCCCCTGCCAGTTTGGAGGGCTTTCCTCAGATCGAACAGAAAGACTGTCATCTCTCCGTGATTGATGAGGCACCCCTCCTTCTTCATCGCCTTTTGGGGCGACTTTTGGGGCCCTTTTAGGGACCCTAGCAGGGTGAAATTGGGTGCAGAAGGCAGAGCCCTGCCTTCCTGCGTCCATCTCGCTGCAATGCAAAACCGGAAGTCAGTAAAAGTAAAAGTTCTAACATTAGGAAGTTTTGGGCTAATTTTGATTCACACGCAAGTCAATTTTCAGACTGAATGAAAATTAAAACAGAAAGTTAGACAAACAGATGGCTTTTTTACCTGCCAAATGCAATAAACAAAAATTGGCTTTATAAGAACATTCAAAGCCAAACACTGAATAGCTGTATTAGCCTTGTTAACAAAGATACTACAAATACAGATGGAAAAGATCCATCACCTTCATTCTCTGGCTTCACAAGATCAAGCATCTGGCAAAGGCAGTCTTCAAATGGCAGAGGTTCAATGGCCATATTATCCAGTTTCTGACACTGTTCTTCATAAAAGTATTGTAGTTCATACATGGACAGTACACCATCACCATCAAGATCCATACACCGAAACCAATACTCAATGCTGAAATGAATTATTAAACAATTTAGCAATCTATTTTATGTTCATTTCTATGTTGTGTTCTGAGGAGCAACACAAAATCCCATTTGTGAATGATTAAGAATTCAAGACATCTATATCCCCATGCTTTTAGATTAGCAACACCAAAATATAATTGTCAGAAACTTCTTATATAGGTTTATTTTTCCTGGACTCCCTTTTGTTCCACATGATTTGGTTATTCTGGGCACTATGCTCTACCCCTGTGCTTATATATGAACTTTTTCTCAGAATATTGAAGAAGCATTTCTCCTACCTCATCCACTTAGATGCCTGCAAAATGAAATAAAACTCCAAAGAATGCTTGGTTCCACAGGTCTTATATGCTCCCTCTTGATGTTTTTCTGCAAAGGCTGGGTAATTAGTATTTTTGTGCATGTGTGTCTTCTGACTAGTCCTTAGTTTTCTTGGCATGGTTTGTTGGAAGTGGTTTGCTACTGCCTACTTCCTAGGACTAAGAAAGAGCGACTGGCCCAGAGTCACCACCTGGCTTTGTGATAATGGCAAAACTAGAACTCATGGTCTCTCAGTTTCTAGCCTGATGATACAATGGCAATTTGGATCAGGACATCACTAAGTAATGTGGTCATAAAGTGGGATGTCACATCCCAATATGTCAGCGATGCCAATCCTGGCAGTCCTGATTGCTGTTGTAACCTCAAAATGTGTCTGTCATTAAGGGAAAATTAAGTGGGAGTTCCTGATAAGAAATATGATGCTCTGGGGGAAGCCCTGGGAAGCCCAATGCAGGGAAGCTGGGGAGGGATGGTATGGCACTGTGAGCACAGGCTGGAGGGACTTATTGGAGTGACTTGTGACCTTCCCTGCTGGCTTTGTCATTGGTTTTGCTTGTAGGACTCCAACAGAGAAGGTCACAAATGATGATCACGTGATTGTGGAGTGTTGCAATCCATTATAAATTCAAGCCAGATGCCAAATCATGAGCATGGGGGCGATATGATGGCTGAAATTTCAAGGACTAGTTGTAAATACCACTTTTTCAGTGCTGTTGCAAGTTTGAATGGTTGCTGAACAAATAGTCAGTAGGAGAAGACTACCTGTACCAAACTGGCTTTCTATGAACTATGTTTCAGTTATAATGAATATATTGTCACATAGTATATTGATGACTTAACTTTGACAGCATCATAATCTTATGAAAAGCATTTTTTTCTTACCTAGTGGCAGTCTTTTTGTCTTCTTCTGATATCAAAAACCACACAAAATCTGCATAACTGATTTTTCCTTCTTTCTGTGCTTTCTTGCCCCTTTGAAATTAAGATTTAAAAAGAGAGGTAAGACAATACATAGGTATAAATACATACAATACATACAGCATCTTAATTTTAGAGTTTCAAATAGCTTCTGCACTTTCCAAATATACTAGAATACAGAGTTCTCTCTCTCTCTCTCTCTGTATATATGTGTGTGTGTGTGTGTGTGTGTGTGTATCTTAAAAAATAATTTGTATCCTGCATTTCTTTCAAGGATAAAAATATATACTGTATAGTGTTTTTTTCTAATTTTATCTGCACATCTACTTTTTGTGTATCATCATAAGTCATTTTTGGCGACTGCTATTTACAGTTAAATAAGCCTCACTTTCCATATTCAGAAACAGATTAAGACTTATTGACCTGGATTAAAAATACTGGCATTAATTTTACTAGTTTTATATTTGATTACAAGCTACCTTGATTGTTCTGTGGACAGATAGTATAAAATGGGCATAAATAATATTGTGTGAAATAAGGTTTCTATAAAACTCAATTGTACTCAATTAGTTTTAATGATCCTGTGATTTTCTACTAGGAAAATATTTTTATTAAAATGTTTTAATTCTTATCACTGCAAAGTATGGAGAAAATGACATAAGAAGCTCTCTCCTTCTGTCAAGAATGCCACTATATTACACAGCTCAAAAGCCAAAGCTTGGACTGAGATTCCAATGCTAATGATATTAACTGATAGCTCAGATTGCAAGCAGGAGCTTGCATTGCTCAATTACAGCATATACACTACTCTGCACTATTAGTGGGAAGGGGTAATTTAAAACAACACGTAGTAAACAACATTTCACTTCCATATATTTTACACATTAGCAATACTAAAAAAATAATTTAAAGTATTTAATAATAATAATAACAACAATAAAATTGGAAGGGACCTTGGAGGTCATCTAGTCCAACCCACTGTACCATTTCAGACAAATGCTGTCCAGTCTCTTCTTAAAAACTTCCAGTGTTGGAGCATTCACAACTTCTGGAGGCATGTTATTCCACTGATTAATTGTTCTAACTGTCAGGAAATTTCTCCTTAGTTCTAGGTTGCTTCTGTCTTTGATTAGTTTCCATCCATTGCTTCTTGTCCTGTCTTCAGGTGCTTTGGAGAATAGCTTGACTCCCTCTTCTTTGTGGATACCCCTGAGATATTGGAACACTGCTATCATGTCACCCTTGTCCTTCTCTTCATTAAACTAGACATACCCAATCCCAGCAACCGTTCCTTAATATGTTTTAGCCTTCAGTCCCTTAATCATCTTTGTTGCTCTGTACTCTTTCTAGAGTCTCAACCTCTTTTTTACATCATGGTGATGAAAACTGGATACAGTATTCCAAGTGTGCTGTTACCAAGGCATTGTAAAGTGGTATTAACACTTCATGTGATCTTAGATTCTATTCCTCTGTGTTGACTTTTTTGGCATCTGCAGCACACTGCTGGCTCATATTTAAGTGATTGTCAACTATGACTCCGAGATCCCTCTCAAGTTACTACTATTGAGCAAGATACCACCTATACTGTAACTGTGTATTTGTTTTTTCTTGTCTAAATGTAGAACCTTACTTTTTTCACCATTGAATTAGATAGCGCTCAATGTTCAAGTCTATCAAGATCTTTCTGTATCTTAAGCCTATCTTCTGGAGTATTGGCTATTCTTGCCAGCTTGGTGTCGTCTGCAAATTTGATGAGTCCCCATCTATCCTCTCATCCAAATCATTGATGAAGATGTTGAAGAGCACTGGGCCCAGAACAGAGCCCTGGGGCATCCCACTACACACTTCCCTCCATGTAGATGCAGTTCCATTGAGGACCACACGCTGAGTATGGCTAGTCAGCCAGCTACGAATCCATTTGGTGGTGATGCTGTCTAACCCACATTTTTCTATCTTATCATGTAGTAGGTTTTATTTATTCTACACAAGTATAACCAGTGGTTTGTGTAGTGGACTTTATAAAAATCGGTTAGCTAACTTGAGAGGCCAGATTTATGTTTATTTGCATTGTTTATACTAAAATGACTTTTTATTAGAGTACTATACAGTTTGCCACATAATTTACATGATAGGAAATATATACTGTATATTTTTTTTAAAAGATACCTTGTTACAGCTCCAGAAAAAATCCTCTCTATCATCCGATTAGATATAGCTGTGAAAAGAGGGGGAAAAGGGAAAATATAACATGTATGTGTCACATGCATATATATAGTCTGTTGGCTCAGCTGGTCCCTCCCCATGTAAAGGGTTCTTGGCTAAGCAAAGCCCTTTGGATATTCTGTGTACAATCAAAACTGCAAATTCTATTTATATTTGCAAATTGCAAACACTAACATAGGCTTAGTGGAGTTTACAACAGAAGAATGAAAACCCCACTCTGTGAAAGAAACTGCCCTTTTCCCCAGTCACTGGTACACTGGCCATTTCTGCTAAAGAACCCATTTCAGCATCTAGTGTTAGCTAGTCTAGAGGTTTAATAGTATAGACATCATAATAACAAAAAACAGAAAAAGCCTTTTTATAGCTCCTCAATGGTTTTCAGGGTGCCTCATCACTGCAAGTGTTTAAACTGACCAAGATTTCAGCATTGGTACTAGCCAAATGGCTACAATACGACAGACAATCTTTTGATAAATAGCATTTGAAAGGGCAAAGCTTAATCTTTGAATCTTGTTAAGAAGAAAGATACACGCATTTATTTTAATTCATTTTTTAAGCATTGTTGCTCTTAAAGAGACACCTAATAAACTACTGGTTTACTCTATCAGTGTGTTGGTGGGAGTGGTCTTGGTGGCTCCTTGATTAGATTGCTGTTTACTGCTACCTTGCTTGTCTGTGTTAATAATTCCTTGATTGGAATATTGTTTACATCTCGATTGTTGGTCTAGTGTTAATTTTGGTATTAATCTCTGCTCATCTGGGTATTGATTGCTGGTGAGTAGGTGTTTATATCTCTTTTGGTTTTTTTAAAATAATATGTAGATGTTGTTTATTTCTATGTGTGTATTGATGACCGATTTATCAGAGTGCCAGATTTCCAGGAATTCTCTAGCATTTTTGAACTTGGCTTGATTTAGGATGCTTACACTATCCCAGTTGAAACTATGATTAAATGTCCATTTGTTGTGAAATTAAGGAGTTTTCATAATAAATTGGTCTTAGCTCCCTTAGGAAATAATGTACAACTGTACTGAGTAAATTTTAATTTCTACTTTTTAGAATACTGCCATCTTCCTGCTACAGGTCCACAAAAAGTAGAAAACTACCAAAACTCAGAGTAATTCTCAACACTAAAAACACCAGAAATGTAAATGTGTTCTGATATCTGAGGTATTTGTTTTTATATATTTTGTAGATGTTTTTATCATTTTGAATTTTTAAAATTGTTGTAGTTGCTTTATAATTTTAGAATTGTAAGCTACCCAGAGTCATTTGATTTCAGTGAACATTCATATAATTTTATTTTGAACTAAGTTGTTCCTTTGGTCTTATCATATCATACCATGGTCGTTATGTCGAACTAAATCCTTTTGGTCGATGTAAAGATCGTGGTCTGTATCTAGCTCCCAAAATTTGCAATAAATTACATAAAAATGTTCGTAAGAAAAGTATTCTGTCAGCTGGTTAATATCTACTTCCTCTTCTAACAATGCCACATTCTATTGAGAGAGAGAAACATTGAGAAAATTAAGGCATTAATCTCACTGATTGGAATAGGTTATAACAGGTTGAAGTTTTCAGTATCTTAACCTCATTGTGAATTTACTCTAGGTAAATAACAGACAATTTATAATATCTAGTTTACATACGTACATCAACAACTGATACATACCCAGTCAAAATAATATAGTCATTCAATATATGACTGAGTATAATATAGAGAAGTAAAATGACTAATAACAAGAAGCAAAATAATAAAATATAATAATGCATACTGCGGTCAGGGAAACTCGAACAACAGAAATCATAAATCAAGATGGACTTATAAAACCTCAAGACAGGTCTTCAAGGTCTTTCAGGAGGTGGGCAGCATTAGAGCCATCATGGGGAACACTGTTCCAAGGAGCAGGTGACAAATGATGGCAAATAAGCTACATCTCCTAGATCCCAACAGATGGCATTGCTTAAGTGATAGGACTTTCACAAAGCACGTGAAACCTATCAGATGGACAGAGGAAACTGGAGAAAGGTAATTCAACGAATAACCAGGCCGTGTCCTGTCCTATGAAGGGTCTTATAACTGATGATCAGCTATCTTAATTAACCTGGAAGCTTACTGCCAACCTGTGCAGTGTTACATTGTCATACAGAGGTTGCCCATAACAACCCATGATATACTCTCACCAGATACTTTTATTTCCTCCCAAAGCTACAGTATGACCACCTTCTCAACAATATTCCCCAGACAGGAAATGCTGGACCTGGTCAGAAATTATATGACGCTATTGGGATCAACAATGTTTTCCTGAGGAAAGTGCAGACCTCCTCCCACTTAAGTGAAGGGAGAATCATGCCTTCACTAAAGAATGAATCTGCTTGTATCCAATCACACATCACTTCCTAGGATGCCTTAACCAACTAGCATCAAAAGTTGAGATAAATTTGATCATTTAATCAATATTGATTAAAATTGGTGGACAAACGTTTAGGTTACTGTTATTAAATTTGCAAAAGTATGACAGAAGCTAATGGCTTCCATTAAGCCAAGTTAAGATCAAGTAAAGCCATCAAGTCAGAAATGTAAAATTTCCTAAGTTCATTTCTAAACAGAAATAAATTACAAAGAAAAAAAAATTATCCACCTGAACAGTTAATCAGTAAAATTTATTTTATTACAAAACTGCATGCTGTACCTGTAAAAAACTGCTTTTTCTGAGTTCATTACAAGTGATTTTTCCTGACCATGACCTGTTTACTGTATAAAATATCCTTTGTATTACCTGCAAGAAAATATAAAGTGCAATTGCTATTATGATGTATATTATTACCCAAGTGCTTAAATATAACAGTAATTTGTGAGCTTATCCATACATATTTTGGGGGTACATATATTTAGAATTTACCAATTAGGAGGACTAAATCAATTCAGTATATTAATATTTGTGTCTTTTTCCAGGTTACCTCCTTTCTATCTGGAATCAAACAAAACATAATTACTCAGTCCTCTGTATATTATTCCAAACTATTTACACAACATAGCAGCATCTATCAAACAATGGCTGTCCTTAAAAATGGAAGACTAAACTGGGTGATGAACTTTTAAGGAAATTAGACTTGTTTAGCCTATGAAGAGAAAGATTAGGGTTGACATATGGCTGTCTTCTGGCAATTGAAGGGTTGTCACAGGGAGGAGACAGTTGACTTATTCTACAAAACACCTGAGAGAGGGCAAGAAGCAATGGGTGGAAGCTTGTTAAAACAAGAGATCCAATCTGGAACTAAGGACAAATTTTCTGACTATAAGAATAACTAATTAATGGAATAGATTGCCTCCTGGAGTTGTGGTCACTCTATCACGGGAGAGCTTCAAGAAAAGACTGGACAGTTTTTTGTCCAGTATGTAATAGGTTTTCTTGCCTTGGTCTAGAAGACCGCTAAAGTCCCTTCCGGCCCTCTGATTCTAAGATCTGGGTTGATCTGGTATATATTTAGATATATCACAGGAAATCCTAGGGCTAGCAATAAAATTGTAAAGTCAACAAGCAACCTCTAAGAATACAATATCAACCACTTCTGCACTGTGCAAGTAAACAGTAAATCATAAAGACTTTGGCGACAAAGAGTAAAAAAACCTCAGCCTGTGTGGAAGGCTGATCCCACATTCATAAAATCAATTGACCTCCCCCCTACTCTATCTATAAGGTAAATTAAAATTCAACTATTAAAACAGTTCCCCCTCCCCACCTCCTTTCTTCAATTTAGCTACTTGGTTTGAGGATGCACTAGCTGACTAATCCATTTTCTGGGCAACAAAAAGGGGAAAGTGTGGTTTGTTTCACCAAGCTGTGTATCTGGTCCAAGTGCTTTTGTGCTTCCCTTTTTTGCTGCTTTTTGAGTATGTTGATCAGTGTACATACTGCTGAAGATTTTACTATCCACATTCAGCAGGAAAAAACAGCCAGAAGAAGAAATTAATTTGAAGATGATGAAGAGTTCCAGCATGGAAATTATGAAGTCATTCTTTTCGGACATTTCTTAAAGTATATGGGAGGGAAAATCTTAAATGGTGGTTACCAACTAAATGCAAGAATAAGCAAGGACAGTTTCTTTGTCCTGTTGAACATTTTCTGTTACTTCTCCCTTATAGCACATCTGTTACTTCTCCCTTACTGTATAGCACATATCAGGAAGAAGCTCACTCCTTCCTGATATTGAACTTGATTGTTCTGTTGAATCTCTACAGATTATGGCAGAAATTACTATGTCATCCTCAGATGACTTATGGCAGCTGAGATAGGAGGGTTTACTGTATTTATGGTGGAATTTTTGTATTTTCCAAGTATTAAAATTGTTAACAGTTTATGAGGCAGTGGATCCCGCCAAAAGGACAGAATGATCTGTGAACTCTACCTCTACCATTAAACGTAATATAGCCGAATATGGAAGGTAAAAGTCATCTTTAATTTAAATGAGACATATTTGTTGTCTCACTTACATATAAATAGGTGTGCACTGTGTACATAATCATAGATCAGACAAGTCAAACTCACGACGTCGCGCAATGTATAGGAGCTTTTTCCCCATTGCCGACAATGGGGTGGATGCGGTTTCCTCATGATGCATCCGGCCTGCAGGCTGGCAGTTTGACACCCTGTCATAGATCAATAGCTATTGCATCTAGATGGTCCACATGAAAAATATTTTCTATACAGAAGATACTTACCGTTGTAATGTACCGAGAATGAAATTCTGATGCTTCTTTTAAGAAGACTAGACTAGGATGACTATTGACCACATCCTAAGTATGAAGGATGAAAGAGGCATCAGTTCAGAATTTTTATGAGCAACTATTTAATGAAACCATTTAATTCTGCCAAATCATAGCGCCATATAGGGGGTACATTTATAACATCATAAGCAAAATATTCAAATTGTTTCAAGATAATTGTTAATTTTCATTTTTAAATAAAAAAAAATAGAACGCATGAAAACAGCTCCTTTTTAATATCAAGAAATGAATCAGGAACATATTAGGTTTGGAAGAGAAGAGAAAGGCAAATCTACAATTTAGCTTAGGAATCAAAAGGCACTGAGAAGAATCAGAAAGCAGTTTAGAGCAGGGGTTCCCAACCCCAAGTCCACGGCCCATTTGGAATTGGGCCGCGGAAGTGGTGGGCAAGTGTGCACGTGCAAAGTTGCATTTGTGAAAGCAGTATGCACGCACAAAACTATCCCCTCTCCTCCCACCTCCATCCACTGAGACGGAAAGGTTGGAGATCACTAGTTTAGAGAACAGAATTCTCTTGTCTTCATATTTCTCTAGTAATCTAATAAGTTTCTATCCACCAACTGGCATATCAAGGGCTTGGTAGATTAAATTTAGCTATTTCTGACTTCTTACATAATAATAAAACATTACTGAGTTCACTGGGAAGATGGGCGATTGGGGGGTATTTCTGTGGTAATAATGAAAAAAAAAAAAGGAATTTACTTGTAAAAATGGAATGAAGTCTTCTTGTACCAGATAATTATATCCAGGACTCTTTAGAAGGTGAACAAACTTGGCAGCAGCATCATGACAGGTCTGTAATATTCTGTAAAGCATAATTTGTCTAATTTATGCAGATATAGAAAATTTATATATCTTATTTTTCAATCTTAATATGTATACACAAGTATGAATAACATTTGTGTTGGGTCACATGGAACACCAGTCTCTTTGAAATAAATAAGGTGTGTGGCCCCTTTGAACGAACACTATGGAAACTTGGGAAGAAGAAAGGTTACTGGATGGATATCTGTTTTCAAATTGACCTTACAAAGTTATTGCAGACTAATGGCTTCCCTTTTTCAGCTTCTGTTTTCATATATATTGATCAACTATGCATAATGTAGGATTCAGCACTGAGATGAAAAAAGAAACATCTCGTATGTATTCCCACTATGGCAAAAGAAGTTGCCTTGGTCATCACCTGAATTTATACACAATTATCTGACCATGCTATATTAAATTATCAGTGTTCATTGTATGTAAAATGGACAGTCCTGATCCTGCACCATGAAGAACACAGGCATGGGTTATTTGAAAGTAAAAGTCTATTAAAGAGAGGAAAAAAACCCTAAAAGGGCAAGCCAAATTCTCTTCTCACCTCAAATTTCAAAGATAATTCGCCTCTTGTTTCTAGTCATTCTTTCTCAAAGTTGCCCTCATCCCCTTTTGAAATTAAGCAAGTTTAAAGAAGAACAAATGTTCAGCCTAGGGCAGTGATGGTGAATCTTTCAAAGACCGAGTGCCCAATCTGCAACCCAAAACCCACTTATGCATCGTCAGGTGCCGGGTAGGTATGGCCCATTGGCTGGGTGTGGCCCATTGGATGGGCGTGGCTGTGGTAGTAACGGCAGACTGGGTGGGACTAAAAAGTTCAATCAATTCCAACTTTGCAAGATCTTTTTTTCCCTGTGAGAAGTAGAAATTGACTCATTGATTGGAGCTTTTTTTTTTTTGCACACGGTGGCAGAGGCCTAAAGCAAAAAGGTTTTATAAAACCCGGCTAAAGGCCTAGGACTGGGGTGACGGCGCGCGTGTCCACAGAGAGAGCTCTGAGTGCCATCTCTGGCACCCGTGCCATAGGTTCACCACCACTGGCCTAGGGGTCAGCAGAATTCTCAATCTCAAATTATTTCAACTATCCTGTAGTGTCATCAGAGAGTTTAGGAACATGGCACACTTAAAGGTGCAGTAAGTTAAATTCAGCAGTGTCTTTCCCTCCCTAAGTCTTTCAAAACAATTTAAATAATCAATTCCAGTAGAACTTAGTCAGATCCAAAATATGTCTTCCTAAGATGGGGGTAGATGAAAATGGTAAAAGCTATTCCTCAACTGTCTTTTTCATTAAAATAATAACCAGATTTCCCTTTAAAAAAATCTTCAAATAATATTTTAAAACAAGTTAAGTGACCTTACAGGAAATGCATACTTACTTTCGCCACATAGCAACAAACTTATGAACTGATACAAATCCTGTGCGCTCTCCTCCAGCACAATAAAATAATGGACCTTTCCAGTAAAGGGGGCAATCACAAGCCTAGAATTAAGAGGTATTGTTAAAAAGCAAAAACTGGCACTTATTCCTGCAGACCTTCAGAGGCTATTAAGTATGGCAAGAGTTTGGTAAAAGAAAGATGATACTGGGAAATGGAATGATGATTCTAATTTCTCTTTATTTTATTGTTTATATCATGTTTCCCCAGGCAAACCTGCATGTCCAAAAAGTGTTGAATGATTAAAAAAATTGTGTCTTCCAGAAGACTAATGAGACGTGCACCATGCACTGAACAAAAGTGCATAAATGGGCATACACCATGCACAATATGAATGTCAGGCTCTTCTCTTTCCCATAGCACTGAAGATGATACATGATAAAAGGGGCGTTGTCTTACCTGAACGCCTTTTCTCAGCACGGAGATGGAGAATCCACCAATGGGTTTAGACTGTGTTCCTGCCAAATCAGATCAAGTCAGCCAAAGTTGCAACGCCTGTCCTGGGCTAGAGTGTTCCAGTCTCGACGCAGGCGAAGCCATGACTGACAGCAAGACGTGTTGGCTCATAAATCTAGCCCTAGGCCTAAATCACCTGCAAGGGCGGGAGTGGATTCTCCATCTCCGTGCTGAGAAAAGGTGTTCAGGTAAGACAACACCCCTTCTCCAGCAATGGAGATGGAGAATCCATCAATGGGACATACCAAAGCCTACTGTCCCTGAGGGAGGGAAGCAGGCTGGTCGGTGTGGCACTTTGGGTTATGACCTGTTGGAGAACCCTCTTACCAAAGGAGGCCTCCGCTGAGGCGAACCTGTCAATCTTGTAATGCCTTATAAAGGGAGATGGTGAAGACCATGAGGCCGCTCTGCAAACATCCTCAATGGACGCCTGAGTGGCCCAGGCCACGGAAGTAGCCGCACTATAGGTTGAGTGGGCCATCATGGAACCGACAGTGACTCAGCCTGATAAGCCTCCGCTATACACACCCTAATCCACCTGCCAATCATGGAAGAGGATACCTTCCGACCCTTGGAAGAAGGATGGAAGGAGACAAAGAGGGCCTCAGAGTTGCGGAAGGCAGCTGTCTGTGAGATATAGTAATGGAGTGCTCTGCGGACGTCCAGAAGGTGCCATTGCCATTCCAGGGCATGAGATGGATGAGGGCAGAAATCTGGGAGCATGATTTCCTGAGCCCTGTGGAAGAGAGAATTGACCTTAGGAAGGAAGGTAGGGTCCAGACGAAGGACTACTTGGTCCTGGTGAAAAAGTCATCTCTGATTGAAAGTGCTGCCAATTCTGATATTCATCGCGCCGAGGTGATTGCCACCAGGAATGCGACCTTGTGCGATACGTATCATATATCACATGTCTTAAGGGGCTCAAAGGGTGGTCTGGTTAGAGCCCGAAGAACCCGTGGCAGGTCCCAAGAGGGATACCTGTGCACTACAGGGGGCTTGGTGTTAGTAGCACCCTTGATGAAAGAGCGGACCAAGGGATGATGACCTAGGGAAACCGTAGAGTCACAGGTAAGTACAGTGGAGAGAGCGGTGACGTCTGCGCAATGTGTTTGGAGCCAAGCCCCTCTCCAGACCCTGTAGAAGGTAATCCAATATATATGGAATTGTCAAGTCTGGAATGGTCAAGTGGTGGTTCGAGCACCACCAACAGAAGTTCTTCCACGTGGCCTCATAAATACGGTTGGTAGAGGACCAATGGGAGGCCTGGATTACGGTAATGACCCCTGGCAAGCAGGACTCTTGGGACAAGATTGAGCGCTCAAGTGCCAGATGGCTAACTAGAGCCATTGGGGATCTGGATGAAGGATGATCCCCTGTCTGAGTGAGACCCGATCTGGGGGAATCCTCCATGGAGCTGCTAGAGAGAGGTTCACGAGGTCGATGAACCATGGTCTCCGTGGCCGACACTAGAAGAACCTCCGCCTGCTCCTGAAGAAGCTTGCGGACAACCGCCGGAAGAAGAGGAAGAGGAGGGAAGGCATAAAGCAGTCCCTCCAGCCACGGGCTCCGAAGAGCATCCGCCCATTCTGCCCCTGGAGACGGAAAGCGGGAAAAGAATTGCTGGAGATGAGCGTTTGGGGAGGCAAAAAGGTCTAGAACTGGCAATCCGAAGTGGTGACAGATCTCCCTGAAGATCCTCGGGTGCAGGTGCCATTCCGAATGGTCCACCGTCATCCAGCTCAGGAAGTCGGCCTGAGTGTTTGCCTCCCCTGAAATGTGGTCGGCCTTGATGGAGGCCAGGTTGGTTTCTGCCCAGGAGCCCAGCAGGAGTGCCTCGGTCAAGAGTGCATGAGATCGGGTGCCCCCTTGCTGGTTCACGTGTGCCTTGGCAGCCACATTGTCTGTGAGGACCAAAATGTGACACTTCGCCACTGTGCTGTGAAAGTGGCGGAGAGCCAGGTGTACGGCCCGGAGCTCCAGCCAGTTGTTATTGTGCCGAAGGTCAGAGCGGGACCAACGGCCCTGGGCCCACTGTGAGCGAAGGTGCACTCCCCAGCTGAACAGACTGGCGTTGGTCGTAAGGATGAGTCGATCGGGCTCCTTGAAATAAGACCCCTTGAGCATGGCCGACGAGAGCCACCATGTGAGGGATTGCAAGATGTGAAGCGGAAGTCTCACCCTTCGATTGGAGGAACTGATGTTCAGTCTCTGGAAGGGGAGTAGGAACCACTGGAGGTTCCTGGAGTGGAGCCTGGCCCAAGGTACACTTGCAATGGCCGAGATCATCTTCTCCAGTAATTGGGAGAGGCTGGCCAAAGTTACCATTCAACTCCTGTGCAATTGGAGAATCAATTCCCTGATGCTGTCCCGGCGTTCTTGGGATAAATAGACCTGGCATTCCATCGTGTCTATGATGGCTCCTAGGTGTAACAACCTTGTTGGGGGATCATATGGCTCTTGGAGAAGTTTACCGAGAACCCGTGATCCTGGAGCAGCATTATCACCAGTTCGAGATCCGTCTGAGCGGCCTGGATTGACGATGACTGGATTAGAATGTCATCCAGGTAGCACTGGACTCTGACTGGCACCATTCTCAGGTGAGCTGCTAGAACCAGGATCTTGGTAAAGACTCTCGGAGCCGAGGATAGGCCGAAAAATAGTGCCCTGTACTGATAATGGCGTCCCCTGTGGGCGAATCGTAGAAACCGGCAGTGGGTGAGAGAGATGAGGATGTGAAGGTACGCTTCCGTGAGGTCGATGGACATCAGGAAGTCCCTTCTTAAGCTTCCCAAGATGGACTGGAGCGTTTGCATCTTGAATTTGCGGTGTGCAAGATGATAGTATAATCCTTTTAGATCTAGAATGGTTCTCCATCCCCCTGACGCCTTGGGGACAACAAAGAGAATGGAGTAAAACCCCCGACATCTCTGATCCAATGGCACCGGTTCTATGGCCTGTATGTTCAAGAGGTGACAAATGGCCTCTCGCATAAGTCTTTGCTGGATTTCTTAGTTGGGGACAAGAAATGAAGTGATTCGAAGGGTTGGAGATGAACTCCAGGGACAGTCCATGACGCATAGTGTTTAGGACCCATGCATCCGTGGTAGTGGCTTCCCACAGGCGGGCAAAGAGAGAGAGTCTGCCCCCGATGGGAGGATTCACCTGAGAGTCACCTGGATCGGCGGAATGGGCGGCCGCTCCCGCGAAAGGGCTGTTTGCCCTGAAATTGTTGCCTGGGTCTGGAAACCTGTCTGTCAGACTGTCTGTCCTGTCTGATAGGGAAAGAACAGTTGGGCTGGGAATAGTTGGACCTGGCTCCTGCGCGAAAGGACTGCCTTTGTGAGTAGGTGTTGAGACATTTATCTGATCGTTTAAGGAGGTGATTGAGGACCTTACGTTTATCGTTATTTTCAGTGAGGTAAGGATTCAGAGCTTCATCAAACAATTTTCCACCCTGATAAGAGGCTGCTGATAAGCACCATTTGGACTTGGCGTCAGTGTGCCATGGATGCCATGGCTCTGGAGGAAAATCTGGCGGCCTGGAGGGTGGCATCAGAAGCATATTCTGTAGCTGCCACCATCTTACTCAGATCTTGATGCGTGCGGATATCCTCTGCCGGTATCCTGGCCTGAAGCTGTCTAAGCCAGTGGAGAGCAGACCTGTTAAAAAATGATGCAGAGGTAGCAGCTCTGATAGCTTGATGAGTTCTGCGGTAAGAGAGCTCACATTTACGGTCCTCAGCCTTGAGGGCCTCAGAAAAGTCGCCAGGAATGACGGTTGGAGACACCGCGGGCACCTCTAGAGCCTCCTCCAGGTCCTGGGCCATATTATAAAGCCTTTTCTCATTGCTACTTGGAAGGGGAAAAGAGGCCAGGGATACCCACTGCTTTCGAACCAGGTTGGGCAAGGAATGTGGTATTGTGTTGCTACTAGTTCGGTGAAATTCGGATCTGCTTCTGAGTCTGGAGTAACTGAAGTTGCCGGCATGGAAGGATCGGATCCGAGATGTGCTGTAGAAGTGGCCTTGCGAAGCAGGGGGACAAAAAAAAAAAAACAGGGTTAAAGAGACCGCTAAGTGATGGTGTCTCTAGGGAAGGTTCCTCCTCCTCAGACATCGGAATCTCCAGATCAACCTCATACTCACGAGATGACGAGTCTCTGGAGTAAGTGGACTGTGAAGGGGAAGAAGGTGCGTGATAGGACCCAGTGGCCAACTGGTGAGTGGGTAGAAAGTTGACCACAGCTGACCTAGTCGCTTGTGATCTGGCCGCAAGAGCGTGCTCTGCTGCCTGTGCAATCATCTCAATTAGGCGGTCCTCCGTGGGAAGGGGGACCGGTTCACTCGGCCTAAGCCTGGCCGCAGTAGGGGTGAAAGTAGCTTCAGGGGCCACATGTTGAGCCTGTGAAGCGGAGGGCTGAGCGATAGGAAGAACCCAATCCATGTTCCCCAGTGCAAGAGACAGGAGAGGTTCCCATGTCGACCATATCCCCAGTGGAGAAGCGGAGGGTACCAGGGGTAGATCAAAACAAGGCCCTTCAACCTGTGGGGTCTCCAACCTGGCCAGTTTCTGTGCTTTACAGAATTCCTTCTGTTTGTCAGCTCCCTTGGAGGTTTTTGAGGTAGACCTTGGCTGAGATCTTACCTGTGGCCTCTTGATTAGAGGATTTGCAGCGTTTTGCAGTCAAGGACAGCAAGACGTCCTTTGTGGGGGGCCTAGTATCCTCCATTCTCAGGTAACACAGGAGTACGATAGGGGACCCGATATCCGGAGAGTGCTATTGGTTGGATAAGAACAGGCGCGCTATAGGGGATGCCTGGAATCCAGATAGAGCTGATTGTGTGGATAAGAACAGGCGCACGGTAGGGGACGCCTGGTATCCAGACAGAGCTGTTTGTATGGATAAGAACAGACGCACGATAGGGGGCACCTGGAATCCAGATAGAGCCGTTCGTGTGGATAAGAACAAGCACACAATAGGGGACGCCTGGAACCCAGATAGAGCTGTTAATATAATTAGGCCCAGGATCCCAATGGACTAATCCGGGTTTTCAGAGAGACCTGGAGACACCAAGAACCCAGAAATTGAATCCAAGGAGATTAAATGCATGTGAAAGAAAAGGAACAAACCAGTTAAAGCCAAACCTGCTAAGCAGGCTGTGAAATGGATATATTACAGACCTGAGCGGCTGTGGAGATCAAATATTGACTGAGGTCTGACAGGCCTTGGAATGGTGTTAGGTAAGGTTGTATTTAGAGCAGATGAAGGAAGTAGGCCTGAGGAGTCTAGCAGGCCTATTCTGAGGCAACAGTGGCCACGCAGGGTCCCTGTGCAAACTGAGGCCCCAGGGGCCTCAAATGGTGGCCACAGGGAAGAAAAGGGCGCAGAGCAGGCCCCAAGATGGCAGCCTCAAGAAAGACCCAGTCTTAAAATTATATAAGATATACGAGAGAGAGGTGGACTCAAGGTACCGAATCTGAAATTGTATTATGACGCTGTGGTTTTGACATTAATTAGTGATTGGGTTAACTTAACAAATGCAGATATACTCTTTCTGGAGGGATGGGATTTACTGTTTGGATGGCATGCCTATTTAATTTATAATAAAAAGGTCGATAGGGTTTTTAAATCTCATATTTTAAGAATTTCTTTACTTCGGGTTTGGAAGAAATATTATAGAAGTGACTCAAGAATTCCATTATGGGCTATTCCGTGGCATGCAATAGAAGGAATAAGGAGAGGAGTTAAGATGGATACTCTTTCTTATACACAATTATTTAAGTGGGATGGTAAAAATTGGCAATTAAAATCTATGGATGAATTAGTACAAGAAAATATTATCTATTCTTGGTTTCAGTATAGACAACTATCGGAAAGGTGGAAGATAGATTATAAGGTGGGCTTGTTTAGAGAGGATGAGAATTTGTTAAAACAAATCAGAGATCAAAGTCGAACTCACATTAAAAGAATTTATGGTGTGTTAGTGGAATTGGATTCAGAAGCAGAGTTAGTTAAAGATTGTATGGTTAAGTGGGCACAAAATTTTGATGAACTGATTCTATTAGACACATGGGAGATTATTTGGGTGAGGAATGTCAAATTTACACAAGCCCAAAATCTACGGGAAAATTTTTATAAAATGTTTTATAGATGGCACCTTGATCCACAAAAAATGTCTCGTATGTATTCAAACCTGCAGCCTAAATGTTGGAAATGTGGTTGCTTGGATGCCACTTATTATCATATTTGGTGGTCATGTAAAAGTATAAAAGCTTTTTGGATTACGATATGGTGGAATATTCAAAGAATTTTTAAAAGAAGGATAAAATTTACTCCACAACTGTTTTTGTTGGGTATTGTTTCGGACTGTGATTATAAAGAGATTATTTTAATGTTAAATTTAATTACTGCGGCTAAGCTGTTAATAGGGCAATATTGGAAGAAGGAATTTTTGCCTACTTTGCAAGAATGGTTTTTTAAAGTATCTTATCTAACAGAAATGGCAAAAATTTCGGCTTTCCTGAAAGATCAATCGCAAGAGAAGTACCTCTTGGTGTGGAAAAGATGGATAAATTTTATACAATATAAGTATGATACAAGAAAATACCATCTAGCTTTTGAATAATTTATATTTAAAGTTTAAGATATTTATGGAGAAGTATAATTATTATTATTCTTTAATTTTTTTTAATCTTTTTTTATTTTATTTTCCTTTCTGTTTTTTATATATAATGGAGTTAAAGTATGTCATAATTTGTTTATTGAGTGTAATGATATTAGTTTAAGGTTTATTTGGGTTTAATTTTTTTTTTCTTTTAAGTTCTAGTTAAGCCTGTATTCAGCTCTGGGAAGAATGGGGGAGGGTTTTGGGGAGGATTGGGAGGGACTGGGGAAAGGGTTTTTATTGTAAATTTTTAAAAAAAGTTTTAATAAAAAAGAAAAAAAAAAGAAAAAAAGAAAGACCCAGTCACAATAAGGGACACAAAAAGGCTGCCACACTCCGAATGGCAGCTCAAAATGGCTGCCACACTCAAAATGGCTGCCACACTCAAAATGGCTGCCACACTCAAAATGGCGGCCACAAACAAAATGGCCACCACACGCCGCACGAGGTCTGGGGGTATTGGTGCCAGCACCCCCTTCCACCCTAAACCAAGCAGCCAATACAAAAAAAAACGGAGCTTTGGAACGCGCTCTGGCTCCAAACAGCTATCTGGGGCCTGCGCTCTCGTTCTGCCCCCCCGTAGCTGCAGCCGCAAGCTCCGATCACGAAGAAAGGCTGGAAAAGGGGTAATCGGTCTTCCGAACACGTGCCAGCTGCAAACGGCCATTTTTTGCCTTTGCGTATGTCCGGAGGCTTTTCCAGGCAATGAGGAACTGTGGAGGGCTAAGGAGCAGCACTGAGCCCAGTGCTGTCCAACAGGAGAAGGAGGGCTGTGTTACAGAGGGGAAGCAAGTCCCCTCAGCCTCGAGCCTTTATGGTTGGAAGTGGGGGGGGGAGGGGGAGGAACGAAAGCCTCCATTCCTAGTTAAAGGCAAACAGTTCTTCAGCCAACTTGAGAGGAAAAAACACAGTGCTGAATGCAGCACTGTCACAGAAGACTGAAGAGAATAGAGAATAAAGAATCCACCAATGGAAACTATACTGCCTAAGAGCCAACTTGCTACGTCTGTCTTGGGCAAGATCAAGTCGAGACTGGGACACTCTAGCCCAGGACAGGAGTTGCAACTTTGGCTGACTTGATCTGATTGGGCAGGAACACAGTCTAAACCCATTGGTGGACTCTCCATCTCTAGTGCTGGAGAAATGAATGGTTTGGATTCTAACTTGGTCTTATTTGTTTTATAGTGGCCTAGTGGTTAAGGCACTAGGCTAGAAAACAGGACACCATGAATTCTAATCCCATTTTAAGCATGAAAGCTGGCTGAATGACTTTGGGTAGTCATTCTCTCTCAGATCAATTAATCTCACAGAGTTGTTATTGTTGTTGTGGGGGAAAAAAGGAAGAGGAAAGTGTGTTAAATATGTCTGTCATATTATTGTAAAAATAATAAAGGCAAGATACAAACAAACAGATCAATAATTCAGAATTATTTTTCATCTGTTTCTAAATTTTATATCCCTGCAAGAAGTACAAAAAATGTTAAAACCTCTGCATTTTTGCAGTTTCAAACTTAAAATAATTAATTAAAAAGACTTCAAAAGCAGTCTTTGATGCACATTGAAGAAAATTTAAATCTGAGTATCTACTATATGCAAAGAGAGTTCCTGCCTTCCAGAATGTATTTGTTTGATAATACATGGGGAGGGGAGGAGTGTGATGTATGAACTCATCCCCCCAAAAGAAAAAATGGCTCATTTTTTGAGTAACATTAATATAAAGGCATTGGTTTACTATTTTAGATTATTTTCATTTTGATTTGTTTTGGCTGAGTTCAATAGTCTGTCTTATTCCTAGATTATATTGGTGCCGTGTACATTTTCTCCTGGCAGAAAAAGCAGAATGAAATAAAATTAAGTTGGCTATACTGTAACGTACTAAATGTTTTAAATACTATTGAATAAAACCACGTAGGACTGAATTGGACAACATTTCAATGCAAATATAGTTCTTAATTGTCCCTTTGCTTCTTGTAGGCAGAAAAAGAAAACATCTCACCACTCACCTTTGCAACTTTGCCCATATCTTCTAATGTAGCTCGCTCACTGGGAAACTGGGAGAAAGTTCTGTCTATCTTTGCAATAATAGCATCAATGTTGACTTTTTCTTTTGGACATCCTTGAGGAAAATAAAATGTTGGAATGGTTTGGCTCAGAGATGGTGTTAAAGATTCCTCTTTCTTTGACTGAACCTGGAGTAAAAGGAAAGTGACAGTTTAAAAGAGGATTTTCAGCAATTGCATAATATTATTATTTTTTAATCCTCCAAATATACAAAAACTAAACACAAATGGAGATTAAATTGGTCTCAATGGGACTTCTCAGTAGAGAGATGGATTGGATTGGGCTATAATATCCAAACATGATCATATACTTACATTAAGATTTTAATAAAACTCAAATCTTAGGAAAAAATGGAAAATGAAGGTATTTTTTTTCCTGATAATGCTTTATTTTGCCCCGCAACCACTTGCCCTAGTTTTCGAAACATATTTCTAACATATATTTGCACTTTTTAAAAAGGTTATCTATTACTGAAAACAGCATTATCTATCAAGTCACAAGCAAATAATAAATAGCTTAGCTCGAAGTGACTACACTCTAATTTCCACTTTGATATATATCTTCCCTGAGAGCACACACCTTCCCCTCCAAAATCATATGGGGAGAGCAAGAGGTGGGAAAAGACATTTGCCTTCCTGGAGATGTATGTGCCTGCTTTACAATTAGTCTCCATTTAAAGAGAGAGAAAAAAATCCAATAGCTGTGATATTCTACTAAATGTAGGTTTTCCATTATAAATGGTATAAAATTATTAGAAAGCTTCTATATTCATGTGCCTGGATGACTGATAAAATGTTACTTATTTTGAGAGAAAGTTACAATTTTATAAATATTTCGGTGGAAATAAAATATTTCTAAGAAAACACGTAATTTTGTATTTTTGCCTGCACTATATTTTATAACTTCGTCACTTTTTGCATTAGCAGCATAAAATATTTGGGATACATTTGTATAGTTAAATATATCCTCTTACTGTGGAAATAAAGCTCTCTGCACAGGCTCTGGACAAACTGAGATCCGGGATCTCAGCAACGGGAGCGAAGGGCTGTTCAAAGGAGGAGGAAGAATGAGAAAGTGGGAGAAGTCACTACTGAACAGGTGAGGTGCGACGGGTGTCAGGGTGTGGTAGGTCTGGCTGCAGGGGCTCTTCGGCATGGTAAGCGGTTGTGGGGTGCATGGGGTACCTCTCCCTCCCCCACCTGCCTCGTGGTAGCAGCCCCCCCATCTCCCTGCCTGCAGAAAACCAGCTGTTAAATTATTTGAATCCCACCACTGACCCAGGCATACAGCAGATAAAATTTAATTATTCCAGAAAAATATTCATGTGTGACATTCTACCATGATACTAATAGTTTTAGAAGATGACAGTGCTCAATAGTTTGGCAATCAAAAAATTGCATTCATTTGTTTAAAATTGTAATACTAAGTGCAACATTGCCATAAATCAGTCTGTTGAACTCAGAAATATTTTAACCAATAAACTTGCCATCAGTAAATCTTAGCATTTTTTTACAAGTTTACTTGATGCAGAACCGACAAAAAAGAAAGTTAAACAGTATGGCAGTGAAAATCCAGCGGGGGGGGGGTGAGAACCCTGGTTTTTTGAGAGGCCAGACTAGCATGCATTCATGTGCCTCCAATCCCCTTGCTTGCTGCAAAGCCAGATTGGAGTCCTCAGGCTGGTCCTTCCAGCCCATTTCGGAGCCAGTCCAAAAGCGAAGGGAATGATTCCCACCCCACCCAATCACTGCGGGTCTTCGTTTCCAAAGACTCTCTGCACAGGCTCCAGACAAACCGAGATCTTGGATTGAAAAAGCAGCAATAGGAGCAAAGGGATGTTCAAAGGAGGAGGAGGAAGGAGAAAGTGGGAGAAGCCCAAGGGAGACCTTCTCCGTCACCCTGCAAGCGGGGGGGGGGGAAGGCAGGCGATCTGGACATGCTGCACAGTGGCAACAAGCAGAGCCAGAGGGAAAGCCTCCACTTGCTGTCATAATACAGCATGTCCGGATCTCCTGTCTTCCCCCCCCCGCCTCCGCTTGCACGGTGATGGAGGAAGTTTCCCTTGGGCATGGAACAGGGCATCAGCTTCAGTCGGTGCTTTAGAGAACTTCCTCCATCACTCTGAGGAGTGTGAGAGCAGCAAGACCCGAACGGCTTGAGGAGCCAAGAGAGAAAACCGCAGCATCGGATTGAAAAAAACTTGGAAAAACTGGAGACGGGAAGGTCAGATTTATCATAACTGATTCGCCAAACTCAACAGAGAATTAGGAATCGGTTCTGCCAAACTGGTGCTAACCGCTGAATCCCACCACTGGTCTGTGTATTATATATCTGTACTATTTCTATTTTTAGCATGTATACAGCAGAAATAGAAACAAAAATGGTACACATACATATATGCAATATGAGTTTGATGTGAGAATGATCACATGATGAAAAGTTCAACATTCTTTTTAATGTGTAATTCATGGTTTTGTTTATCTACCTGCTGCTTAATTCAGCTTCTGAACCCTTGTTATCTATGCAAACAGTGTGAGAAACTGCACAATTAACATGTGTTCAGGGCTAGCTTATGAACTGTTTAGGCATACAATACTGTTTTCATAATAAAAAAACTGACTTGTTTGTATTTTGATAGAAAGCCCAAAGTGATTAAACATTATGAAGCTTATTCAATATTAACTAGCCTATCTGCTAATAAAACCTTTTTTAAAAAATACACCATCAGGTTTTACAAGACAGGACTTTCATTAAAATTAAAGCCTGCTATTCAGCCCAAATTACCAATAAAATGTTTTGGGTTGCTCTCAAGTATTAGTGATTGCTTTAATGCTTTCATGATTAATGAAGAAAGTGCAGTTCTGACTTTAATATTTCTCCAAACACCTCTTCTTCTGAAATGATATTAAGGAAAAATGAGGAAGGAATGTTGAACCCGTAAGTCTGTAGTTTGACAGACTCATGATGACATGCTTTGGAAGTACCAGGCAAACTTGACACATTTTTTTACTCTTTGGGCAAAGATCTAATATATAATTTAGTCATAATTTGAACCTGTCTTCAGCACTAAGTAGAACACAGACTTTTTGAGAGGTCAAAGATTTTACATGATGGATTAATTATAATACTGTAAATGCTATTTCTATATAAGTGTATGCATGACAAAGAAAAGGCAAATTCCATTTTCAGGTGATAAAATGCTCACAACATCCAAGTTTTTTTTCATGGTTAGCTTTACATTTTTCAAAAGCACAGTCAGCTTTTCATTTGGTGGAATTACAAGAACATTTTCTTGAAACCAACTTGTGTTTTATTTTTTGCTCCATACTCAATAGTATTCTAATAATGGCTACAAATAATCACATATATGCATAGTTATGTGAAAACAACAGTCCAAGAATTCATTATTGATCTAATAATACATTTTTTAAAAAAGGTTTCTAGCTGACATGTCAGCAAAGATAGGCTGAAGGGAGTAAGAGCAATATTTTGAAGGTGAAGTGTACACCACTAGTATACTTACTAATCAAAAAGCATAGCTCTTCATAGCTTATTGCCCTAAACTGAAGAGCAAATTTTTAAAAAGTTGGAGGTTTCAATTATCTTGCCTCAGTGCCTTCTGCAAAGAAATGTAAAGTTTACAGAAAACCTCTTGTGACAACTTAAAGTGAAATTAAAATGTCAACAACACAACATACAATTTAAGCCTACAGGCCTTAATTACTTTCTCTGGAAACCAATTTAAAGACAACTGAGTAATATATTAAGTCTTGGAATTAAGAAATTTTAATTATATTGACATATATGTTCACAACAGTACTTTTTCCTTTCACATTAGACTTTTGTTAGTTAAAACATACCAATAACTGTTTGGCTCACCCTGATTTCAATGGATACACTGCATTTTAGGTATATATTTTTTTAAATTTCAGAATAAATGCATTGCTAACAATTCATTGCTTAAGGTACATTCAAATTATGAACAAATGAGATAGAAACTTTTAATGTTTATTTCTTATTTATCAAACTTGAATGAAATGCTTTTAAGCATTAAAACACAAATAGACTGCCCTAATGTATCATTATATCACATTATCTTGAACTCTGTGCCTGAAAAAAAAATGTAACTCTTAGTTTTGTTTTAAAACAGAATTACAGAAAGAAAATAGGGAGAACTATTCCAATTACATATTACACTGAATTACATTAATTTTATTCAGTGAATAGACCTGAATATTAACACATAGTAACACTACAGCAATGATACACTGAGTTTCCATTCTTTCATGTATTTAGATAAATAAAATGGTTTTTATTAACTGTAGGTCTGCAAGTATACTGCTGAGTATTTTGACTTTAAAAGGAATATATTTCTATACTTTTTAGTATAAAAAATGGAATGCTTGTGTCAGAATCCAATTATATTTCATCTCTAGTTATCAACTAAAGAAAACCCCACTTCTGCCTTCCCTGGATTCTGTCATACGATGAAGGGAAGGGGGTGAACAAAGGGGCTTTACGGCTCTCACTTCCTTCAGTATACTTCAAAGAGACTGAATGTGGATAGCACCAAAAAGGCCTAATCATAACAAAGGGGGCTATTACCTTTCACATAGTTTTCTCTGAAGTCTCCATCCAGCCGGCAGTAAGAAAAAGGGGGTGGGAATGTAATGCCTGAGACTGTCGCTGGAAGTAGGGGGTGATTGGGTGGGGCTACTGGGAAACCCCTTAAAACCTTGAATGGGAGAGCTTGGACCCCAAGTCCTGTCTAGAACGCCTGCAACCATTTTCTCTTAATAAAGGATGCCTGTTGGAAGAATTATTCCAAGAGTTCTGTCTTCTTAAGATGCAAAGTGGGGTGGGTCCTTACAGCTTGCTTTGCAATTTATTGGAAGAGAAGTACCAGTTTATAATTTTTATAATACAAAACAGCCATGGCTGAAGAAAGCCTAGACTCTGTGTTTGTGTATTATTATTATTATTATCCATTCTGAGGTAACAGAGATCTAACTTGGTCCTCCAGATGTTTTGAACAATTCCAGCAGCTGCAGGTAGCATGATCAATGTTTAGGAATAATGGACATCCAAATATCTGGGAACAGTATTGGTTATATTTAACTGAGTTGCCAATTGTCCTTTATATATAATACTGTATAAAAAACCAATTCAAAGTTATGTTTGTATGTCAACATAATCTACTGATGAAGTTTTGTACTTCATTAGAAAAGAAATCCTTACTGGAGGCTAGAATGGGATAAATGAAAGTCTTATTCATGAAGAGGAAGCACAGAAGAGCCCTGGGGTAGGCACAAAACATTGTGTACAGCTCTGTGAATCCAGTCCAAAATTTAAAAGCCAATAAACTGACTTACAATTTAAACTCTGTTTCTTTCCATTTTACATGAGCCACAAAATCAAACAATCATGATCAGCCAATTGATTGTTCTGTGTATATCAAGGATTGGAAAACTCAATTGATTTTGTGTATATCAAACTATGTACACATAACTGGTTTCTACTTACATTTTGTCTCATTGTAAAACAGCAAAATATACTGTTTATAATATAGGTAACTACTAAAAGTGCTTTAAAAAAATCCTCCACAATGCTGAGCTCCAAGGACAAGTAGTAGTACTGAGCAGAGTTACTAGCATTCTTGTCTTATTTCTTGAAAAACCTCCAAAGACATTATTGGCAAAGGAGATTAAGAACTACAAAAAAGATCTTTTTTAGATATACTCAGAATAAAAGAAAAACAATCAGTACACTAATAATAATAATAATAATAATAATAATAATAATAATAATAATAATAATAATAAAGTTGGAAGGGACCTTGAAGGTCATCGAGTCCAACCCCCTGCTCAGGCAGGAAACCCTACACCATATTCAATGGAGATAGCAAAATGCTAAAAATTAATAAAAAGTTGACTTATTTATTTTGGTTCAATTTTTTCTAATAAGAGGGAAGGTGAACCACAGACAACTGTAAAATGGACAATGAAGAATTCAAGTTTAGGATTGGAAAAAAGATTATAAGGGAATGTATACTATTTTAAATGTGTTTTAATCTCCATGCCCAAATGAGCTATGTCCTAAAGGACTGAAAGGGTTAGTTCAAAATCAGATTGAAATTTTACATCTTATCTCTAAGAATTCTGGTGAAATACTAAGACAACTGAAGAAGACAAATGTTGCCCTATCTTCCAAGAGAGACAAAGGAATGCATTGGGAATTATAATTCAGTTATATAACACTGATATCTGGGAGGATTCCAAAGTAATGAAATGTAGTTGGGAGAGCTGTAAATGTAATATCTTGATTTTAGTAAACAATTTGGCAAAAGTATCCTACAACATTCTCGGGATTAGTTAAGCAAGGGATGGGTGATATAAAATATATATAAAAATATATTTTTAAAGAAACAAGGTAAACACAATTGAATGAGATTCATTTAACAGAAATAGATATAAAGTTCTTCACTTAAAAAGCAAATTTTAATGTGCTTATATAGGATATAATATACTTGACGTAACAGTACTTAGAGGAAGTACATTCAAATTGCTGTTCACTATGAATGAGCAGCGTGATATAGCTACAAAGAAGGAAAAAGCAATTTTGGTTGCAAAAACAGGAGTATAATTTCCAAATCATCAGAAACTATTTCCAATTTATATTTCTTCAGTCATACCCCGTGTCAAATATTATGTCCCTAATTTTAAGATGCATTCACAGAGACTGGAACAGGTTCAGAGAAGGATAAGAAGGCTTAGGCCCTATGAAAAGGCTTTGAATGTATTGGGCATGTTTCGCTATGAGAAGAAAAGACTGAGAATCTATATCTTTGAACTATATGAAAGCATGTTATACATAAGATCAAACTTTATTTTGCATAATTCCAGAGTGCAGGGCACAAAATATTCAGTTTAAACTGCAGAAAGGCAGATTCTGATTGAAAGCCAGAAAAAAAAAACTAACAATGGTGGCACACAGTTTAATAAATAAATAAAATGAATATGATAGTGGAGGTAAATACCCAAGCAAGTAATAGACTTCCATTAGAAAAATATATTACCAAAATCGTTCTTTGACATAGTAACAGAACTCAACCTTCAGGATATATATGGAGAGAGACACATAGATCAGACAAACAATATACGTTCTATTCGTATCCGCATCAATCTTGGTCTAGGATCGATATGGCCTGGGCAACAACAGACATACAGAACGGGATAGAGGAAATTGAAATAGGGCTTAATGATTGGGTGGATCACAACCCAATAATAATAAAATGGAAAGGCCCGAAACAGAGAAAAAGATGGTCAATGAATCAAAGACTGTGTAAAGATAAACAATATATACAGATGCTAGAAAAGGAGTTGACATTATTTTTTCAGGTAAATAAAAAGGAAGAGACATCAACATAAAATTTGTGGGATACTACAAAAGCTTACATTCGGGGATTGACAATTGCATACAACTCTAAGAAAAACAAAGATAGGAGACTTCAACAAGGAAAATCACGAGAAGAATTAAAAAAATAGAAGGTAATCTACAGAAAGACCCACAAAATAAAAAGATAAAAGAAAAATGGAATATTATAAAACACAAGATTAACCTGACAACACAAAAAGAAATGGACAGAAAATTAGGATGGCGAAACAAAATTACTTAGAAAATGCGAATAAAACTGGTCGATGGTTGGCCTATAAATTAAAAAAAGAAAAAGGCAAAAGAACAATACATCAACTACAAGACGAAAGTGGAACAGTACAATATAGACGGGAAGAAAAAAAGAAAATAATACAAAATTTCTTTTCAAAGCTATACCATCAGGAAGATATAGCAGATGATAAAGTCAAACAATATATAGAGACAGCAAAAATGAGCAAAATCACCGTAGAACAAAAGGAAATGTTAAATAGACCAATAACTGCAATAGAATTAGAAACAGCATTGAAAAAAAAAAGAACAAATCACCACGCCCAGATGGAATTCCGGTCGAGTTTTATAAAAATACACAAGGGTCACTACAATGGATAATGTTGGAGATTTACAAAGAGGTGCTGGAAGAGGCGAAGATACCAACAACTTGGACTGAAGCAATCATCACCCTCATTCCTAAGGAAGACTCAGACCTACAACAAATTCAAAATTATAGACCGATTTCTTTACTGAATACAGATTATAAGACATTTACAACAATAATAGCAGAAAGGATAAAAATTTTTTTGAATAACTATATCCACCCAGATCAAAATGGATTTTTACCAGGACGACAAATAAAAAATAACATGAGGATAATACTGAACACTTTAGAATTTTATGAAGTCCATCCTGAAAGACAAGCTACACTGGCATTTGATAATCTGAATTGGAATTTTATTATAACACAATTGTACTATATGGATTTTGGGACAAAATTTGGAAAGATGGTTGAGAAAATATATACTAAACAAACAGCTAGGGTAATTATAAATGAGGAAATGACAGAAAAAATTGATATAACCAAAGGAGTAAGACAAGGATGCCCACTTTCCCTGCTTCTATTTATTTTATCATTAGAAATACTCCTTAGAAAAATCAGAGAGGACCAAGAAATAAAGGGTTTAAAAATTAAGAAGGAAGAATATAAGGTCCAGGCCTTCGCTGATGATTTGGTATTTATTTTGGAAGATCCATTAGAAACCGGCTTTAAATTGATTCAAAAAATAGAAGAATTTGGTGAGGTAGCCGGATTTAAGATTAATAAGAATAAATCCAAATTAATAACCAAAAATCTTACAAAGGCACAGGAAAGTGAACTGGAAGATAAAACAAAGATAAGTATAACCAAGAAAATAAAATATTTAGGGATCTGGCTTACAGCAAAATGTTCCTCGATTAAGGAGGACAATTATGATAAAATATTACACCAGATAAAAAAAGATTTAGAAAATTGGGAAAATTTGCAAATTTCATTTTTAGGGAGGACCGCTACGGTCAAAATGAATGTATTGCCAAAAATATTATTTCTGTTCCAGGTTATTCCAATAAAATTAGGGAAAACTTTCTTTCAAGAATTAAATAAATTGGTCACTAAATTTATATGGCAAAGGAAAAAACCCAGGATTAAATTAAAACTCTTGCAAGATATGAAAGATAAAGGGGGACTGGAGTTACCAGAGTGGGAAATATACTACCAAGCATCGAGCTTAACTTGGCTAAAAGATTGGATGGATTTGAAAAATACTAGAGTTTTAACAATAGAAGGGCATGACTTGCAAGCAGGGTGGCATGCATTCCTATGGGACGAAAAACATAAAATACACAGATACTTTCAAAGACACATAGTTAGGAATGCATTGCTACAGACTTGGTAAAAAATAAAACAAAAACATTATATAAGAATTCCAATGTGGTTATCCCCAACAGAAGCTCTGAAACACCCAAACCTACTGGATATAAATAAGATAATTAGATACAAGGAATTAGTAAATGAACGGAAATCTGAAAACAAAACAAGAATTGGAACAAGATATTGGCAGAGAGATTGACTGGTAGACATTTACACAAATTCAATCTAAATATACAGAGGACAAAAAATTATATGAAATAAAAAAAGAGCCGCAAGAATTGGATAAAATTATACATGGAACAGAAATAAAATTAATTAGCAATTTATACAAATACCTATTGAGATATAAAATGGAAGACGAGGTTGTCAAAGACACAATGATTAGATGGGCAAAAAATTTTGGATATAATATCGAATTGGAGAAATGGGAAAAATATGGGAAATAAACATAAAATTGACTATGTCAGCGGCATTCAAGGAAAACCAGTTGAAGACATTTTACAGATGGCATCTTCCACCAGCAAAGCTTGCCAAGATGTTCCAGAACAATTCGCCAACATGCTGGAAATGTAAATAAGTACATGGAACATATTATCATTTATGGTGGACATGCCCAGTTGCGAAAAAATATTGGACTACAGTAAGAAGATGGATCGAAGAAGTAATAGACCAACCCGTAGACTGGAAACCAGAGATCTTTTTGCTGGGTGTTTTAAACAGAAAATATAGTAAAGAAATGTGGTACTTAATTTTACATAAAATAATGGTGGCAAGAATAGCATATGCACAGTGCTGGAAAAATGAGAATATACCATCAGAGGAAGAAGTGATAAGAAAAATCCTGGACTGTGCTGAGATGGACAAATTAACAAAAGAGATAAAAGAAAAGGAAGACACAGAGTACTATCTAACATTGAACAAGTGGTATGACTGGTGGGAAACTAGAAATAATAGAGAATAAATATGGAAAGGTCAAAAGTGAAAATATGTGTATAATAATGTATAATAATAATAATATGAATTATTCTTAGTAAGAAGTAGAGTATGAAAGAAGAAAAATGTAAATAAGAAACAACGGGGCAATAAGGACAAATATTCTAAAGAAGAAGAATGAGGAGAAATGTAAATAATAGAAGATTACCGTTACGTAAACGTATCGCTGTTTAAAAAGGGGGAGGAGTATATACTGTGTATGTATGTGTGTTTTGTTTTGTTTTGTTGGTTTAAAAATAAAAAATATAAATAAAAAAAGGCTTCCATTCACTGGATGTATTTAGGTAGGGGTACATAGCCATCTGTTAGGAATGCTTTAACTTGGATTCTTGTAGAATCATAGGTTGGAAGGGACCTTGGAGGTTTTCTAGTTTTATATCCTTAGTCTTTATATCATCCTGGACAAATGGTTATCCAATTTTTTCTTGAAAACTTCCAGTGATGGAGCACCCACAACTCTGTACTAATTGTTGTACTAAGCAATCATTTGGGCTCAATCATTAATAGCCCTTCAAAGTCTATGAGTTTGTTCTGAATATTTTATGTTATGTAATTAATTACATAGATCAGGGGTATCAAACTGGCAGCCCGCAGGCTGGATGTGTCACGTGCAGGCCACGCCCACCCCAGTTCCGCAAAAGCAAAAAACGTTGTGGTACATCACAATATGTCACATGATACAATCGAGTTTGACACTCGTGGCACAGATGAACCCATTAACTCTGACAAGCTGCCATCCAACTTTTGAGACCTGTGATGAATTTAATTCCCACTTGAAATATAGGATCAATCACAATCAGGTTCAAAGTATCTTATTTGAAAGGCAGTTCTCATCAACAAAAAAATAAAATGTATCAGCAGGAGTTGCATGAACCTATCCAACAGTTGAAGTCAATAACTATATTAGGGAGCACCAAAATATGGATCAGATGACAGATACTGGCAATATGTCTCTGAATTTTGGGGGCAAAGTAGGAGTTGATTTGTGTATGAAAGTTCTAAAAACTCAACAGAAGTCTACAAATTCCCAGGCTGTAATTGTCTCTCCTGAACTGCTTCTTATATAGTTTTATTTGATTAGGGGGCTTTGAAGAAAAAGCCAACAGTAAATGAAATACTGCTCTTCTCATTCTTAAATTAAATAAATTAAAATAGCCAGATCAAAATAATAGGATGCATAAATAGAAAATATTCAGCAAGAACGGACTATTTTTATTAAGTTTTTATTGAGGGGCCAACATTGCTGACATCACCTCAATGTATATTTGCACTGATGGTCATATGCAATGTCTTATAAATCTTTAATTTTCATTTAGCGCACAATAGAATATTAAAAGGAAAACCATAAAAGTATAAAATAAAATAAAACATGTCAATTTTAATATTTAAGTGCTTCTTTAAGAAATAGATCTTATAACAAAACAGTTCTCCAATCCAAAACAAGTTTCTGCATCTCTACTCATTGCTACAAACACCACTAGCAACATTTGAAAATTGGATACTTCTTGATTTCATAGTCAGAATTCATTTAGGACATAAAGATTCCAATGGAGAGGAAGGCAAGCCACCAATGAGAAGGAATGGCAGCTGCAAAGACATATCCTTTTCACCTATTTCATATTATCATTTCAAGAACCTTAGGAGTTCTTTCTTAATCTATTTTGCTATATATATCTAGGGAGCACCCTGCGTACATAAGATACACAATATTCATTTCTGCATACTGTCATCAAAAGAACTTCAAATGGTTAGAAGGAAACGTTAATACTGAAAAGTGCTGTGCATTCTGCTAAAGAGGAAAGTTAAAAAAAATAATTCCAGAGGGAAACAATTCTCTGCTGTATTATTGCCAGTGTACTAAATGGAATGACCAAGAATTAAATTCAACTTGAGGTTTTATACTACTGTACGTGGATTTTAAAATGTTTAAACTTTTCTTCTTTAAAAAGTTATTCACATAATTTCAAATGAATAGTTTCACAACAGTTGAAGATTTTGTGCAAAGATGACATCTGAAACAAAAGCAGCAATTCTGAGAGAAGCTGATAGTTTGACTGCAAAATAAGGCATAGCTTAAATCTTTCTCTCCAGGAAGAATTCATTGGATGCCTGATCTAATCTAGCCTTTTCCAACTGCTCTCCTGAATGCCAGAACATATTATTAAATTATTGTGGAAAGTGCATTTTGTCAAAAATATTTAAATCAGTGGATTTTAAATATAAAGCAAGTCAGACAATTATGCAATGACAAAACCAACAAAAAACAAAATCCACAGAATAGTTTAACACTCCTTTTCTTTTGAAAGAAAAAGAGGGATTGAAAAGCTAAAACCCACAAATCAAAACATTTCAATCATGTCCTGTTTGCTTATAATTTTTCATTCTCACCCATGTTGGAGAGGGGGAACATTTGAGAAATTCAAGTCTTTGTTCAGCCTTCAGCCCATATCCAAATCTCACAAGGAAAGTGGAATGTGGGAGCTTATCATTGTATTTTGGAGAGCCATCATGTATTACTTATTGCAGCTATATTGATATCATTCCTTCTTTCTGATTGACCTTGCACAATCCATATATTCATAGGCATACAGTGGGAAAACTAGACTCTTCAGGAATCTACCATGCTATGCAAGTTCTCTGCATGCATGAACACATACATTTCAAAATCACTTCCTGAACATCAGGGGATCAGGAAAAACTCTTGGAAAACAGTATTTACAAGACCAGTATTTACTTACACACTCCTGAAAAAAAGTGATGATGAACTGTATAATTTGCAGATTTAACATTTTGCTATTGACAACAGTCAGCTGAAGTCAATACTTTAATTATATTTTCAGCTTTAAGAAAGAAAATTTTATCTTCTGGCCAACTATGTCCTTGTGGAGATTCCCTCATTGGTAAATGGACAAAATATTAGAAAAGCAAGTTGAAAGAATTAAAGAACTGAACACTGAAGCCAGTTAATAGTTCTCAGTATGTTGTATTTGGTAACGAACATTATTATCTGATCTTAAATATGCTATACAGAAGATAATAATCATAAGCAAACACTTCTGAAGCATATGATTTCTGCCATAAGAAAATAATGTTCACTCACTTATAACATTCCTTTCAAATGTCCTTTATGTCATTTTACAGTACAAATAACATGTAATGCATTATTTATTTTCAAATGTATAAAATAATATAAAATTTTATAAATAAAAAATATAAAAAAAGCCCTGCTTGGATCAGGTTATATGTTTTCACCATCCTTGGACATACCATGTATCAGAAGGCTAAAAAAAAAGAGGGGGAAAACTAAAGTAGTTTTCTAGGAATGATTCTGATCTAGGCATTTATTCAATTTTATACAAGGCTGAACATTTTCCAGATTTTTCAGAGTTCGAATCATTAAGTAGTAAGGCACATGGATCTCGTTTCCACTCAAAGCAGGAATTTTATTCCCTTCCAAAAACCCCAAATTCATATTTTAGCCAAATGCATAACAGAAAGCAAACCTGAACTTGTTGGAAAGCTTTGAGCCTCTTCTTGAATCTGGAAGGCAGAACAAAATCACATCCTCGAGCTAATAATGCCAATTCCTTTCGCAGATCAGGGTCTTGTCGTAAAGAAATCTCCTTTACCCTCATGCTTTCAGATTTCATATAATGCTTATGTGTGCACCAGTCCAGGCTCTTGAGTGCCAGTAAGCAGCAGAGTCCTATTATCACACAGTGCCACTTAAAGTAGCAGTTGTGTTTTACTTCTGTGTTATTCTGAGAGCCAGTTCAGCGTAGCCTGCTCCATACATTAAAAGGGAACTTGCCAGGACTGCAAACACAGACAGGAAAGTAACTTAGGAATCTGTCCCTTACTTCACACATTCCAATGTTTTAATGGTATGATATATATGTGAGCCTCTCATAAAAGTAATGTTTTTAACCATCAATAAAATAAATATCTGGTTTAGTAAAAACAATGAAGGAGGAACAATCTCAAAGTAGTCTTATTTATTTATTTGTATTCTGCCTTTATTATTTTTATATATAACTAAAAGCTGCAAACATATCTAATACATTTTCCTCCTCCTATTTTCCCCACAACAAAATAATAACATTTCTTATGAAAGTAAGCTGCATTTACAAAGCCAAAAGAATCTAAAGTCATTTTCAAGATCAGTTGATATTGACCAATTTTTGATTATCATTTGTGAAAAATGATAAAAATATAAAATATAACTATAAATAGAGGCTTAATAAAACATTATTTTTCTTGCACACTTAAATTAAAAGGAAATATCCCTGAATATTCCTTTAATAAGGAATATTGCACTGACTAGATTTTATCAATGCCTAAACTCTCCCTTATCCAGTGTAAATATATTTCATCTTATACAAGCAATAAAACTGAAATATTATATGAATAAAGTTCAGCCATGTCAACTGAATCAAATCATCTACATCCTTCCTATAAGTATAAGACCAGTATAAAATTAAATATTAATATCTTATGGCTAATAGCAACCTATTCAAAAATGCTGTTTAATTTTATAAATTTGATCTTCTTTAGTTTTTGGTGTTTTTCATTATTTTTTCAGTGGAAAAATATTTCTGTAAAACTTACTCCTTTTTCATACTTATCAGTTAACAGAATTTGTCCAGATATAGTTACAATTTTACCATATAACTGTGGTTAGAAACAACTAACTAGAAAGTAAAAATCAATTGATCATCCATTCTTAATTGACTACAATTAATTAATTGACTACAATCTATCAATGAAAAGTAGGTGTATATGTAGATTCTTCTTTTCTATAGCTTAATTTTCATTTGTGGTTTTGACTACCGTATGAATCAGAATCCAAAGGGAGAACCAAAATAGCTGATGAGCAGCACATACAACAATACTTTTTCACAAATGGGTAACCAACAACAGTCTTTATTTCTTTCCAACCAACTTTAAAATCAGACTGAAGAACTCATTTCATGAGACTCATATTACACTAAGAAATATATTTATTGTACTTTGTTTTTAATGATTTGCTCAATTTTGTTATTTATGTGAATTTTGTATATTAACTAATAAAACTATATTATTTGGTAATCTATGCATACAGTTTTATCTGTGATACAAGCAGCATTTTCTCTTTGCCTGTTAAAAAAGAGAGGCAGAGAAGTTTCTTTGAATACTATGTGAAGCAGTTTGCATCTATAGACCAACTTTAAACCAGGAAGCAGAGCTAGCCCAATCCCATTGGTTCATCCTCTCCCTTGTCAGCAAAGAGCATAACACTCAATAAATAGCTTAAGGCTAGCAATCAACTAGCTAATTGAGATGCTATTTTCTCATACTCATTTTTAGTATCTGTCACTTTTTAACTTCTCCCTTCTGCAACTGTTGTGAAGTCTTGGGCAGCTGATGGAGATCAGCAGGATCACTATCAAGTGGAATGCAGGGACATCACCCAGCCAAGGAGTTGCATTTTGTGTGACTACAATTTGGTCAAATTGCCAACAGTGTTTTCTGTCCAAGAACATAGCTGGGACAGATACTTTTGAAATTCTGGCAGCCAGGAGTTGCCAAATTGGTGGAGCTTTGTCAGGAACAACAATTTACCTCCCAAGCAAATTAGCAAGGGTATATGGAAAAAGAGGTGAAAGTTATGTGACCTATGAATAAAACATCTAGGAAAGTAGTTCTGGTTCATGTTCTGGCTAGGTTTGTAAAAAGCAAGAATTGATTAATATAGAAGGGGCTTAACAAAAAGCAAACATCTGATGTGCGAAATAAATGTTATGGTTTAAGTTTTAACATAGTCTTAAATGGTATAATTCATTTTGACCTGTGGAACAGAAAACCTACCTAATGGAGCTTCAGTCTTTTAAAATATCTATGCTCATTAACTGGACTTTATAAACAAGGCAGAAAGCTATTGCTGCACGGCAGACTGTATTATATCTCTATCCTTTTAACAGGCCTTTTGCAGAAAGAATATCACAGCTTTTCTCCACTAGGGTTTAATATCTTAAATCACTTTCAGACATTTATTTAGATGGGACAAGAAATCACACTGAGCCACACACACCCCATCATCAGATAAGGCTACATCTGGAAATTGCGAAAACTGATCATCTTCCACATTTTTTAATTATTTGTAGAGCAGCCAGTTAAGGCCATGACCGTTTGCAAATGATTCCTTGTGTTGGAGCATTCTGTGAACTCACTAAAAGAAAGTTACATCATTCTCATCACCCAGCCTTGATCCCTACCACATGAAGAGTTAACCAACCCCAAAAGTAGGATTCCTTGCCAACGTGGTCTCACTTAAAAAAAATTATAGTAATTTATATAGCCAATACTTGATACCTCATTTGACTTTGAGAAGAAACCACTGATTATCACTTTATGACTGCTGTTTGCAAATAAATTAGGAATCTATGTTATGCAATCAGTCATGTTTAACTACCTTGTTAAAACAGAACGTCCTGGAGAACTTGACATTCTGTTCGTTAAACATGACTGATTGCATAACATAGATTCCCAGTAAAATGCTTTTAAGAGACAAGGTATATCCTATCCACAGCATTTTCACAACATATTGATGAACTTGGCTAATGAAAAAAATCATTAGTCTAATGATATTGTTTTCCTAATAAAGTCATATTGACCTCTAAAAACCATTGCATTGTTTTCAAAGCACTTATGGCTCACTTTACTATCTGCTCTAGAGATATCCCATGGTATCCTCTGGACAACCTGCAAAGAGGAATGGGAGTCCTCTGTTCAGTGGTTGTGTTCCTTCCTTGATGGATAGTTCCACTCAATCATTGGTGAGGTGGCAGGAGAGATCAGCCTGTTGCCTATCCTCTTGTGGGGTACTAGAAGATGCAGTTGTCTCTCCACATCTATTTAATATTTACATGAAACTACTGACAGAGCTCATCTAAAGCAGGGCTGTCAAACTGCCAGGGCCGGTTTCATCATCCCAGAGCTGCGTCCACCCCACTGCTGGCAATGGCGAAAAAGGACCCACCCCACTTTGCATCTTAAGAAGACAGAACTCTTGGAATAATTCTTCCAGCAGGAATCCTTTATTAAGAGAAAATGGTTGCAGGCGTTCTAGACAGGATTTGGGGTCCAAGCTCTCCAATTCAAGGTTTTAAGGGGTTCCCCAGTAGCCCCACCCAATCAAACCCCTCTTTCAGCGACAGTCTCAGGCATTACACTTCGACTACCTTTTCATTACTGCCCGGCTGGATGGAGACTTCAAAGAAACTACATGAAAAGAAATGGCCCCATTCTTATGGTTAGTTCTTTTGCAATACACACATTCAGTTCCTTTGAAGTATACTGAAGGAAGTGAGGGCCATAAAGCCCCTTTGTTCACCCCCTTCTCTTCCTCTTATGGCAGAGAAGGCAGAATTGGGGTTTTCTATATTTGATAACTAGAGATGAAATATAATTGGATTCTGACATCCGGCCCCCTCAAAATTAAGAGAGATCCATCTGGAAGAAACAAAACAGGTATAAAAGTTAGTCAGGCTTGTTAGGATACTCTGTGTGAAACTTCTTCAATAGCTTCGGGGCTCTGACATGACGTTTATGGACCCACTTGTTTTGTGAGGCAGGGAGGTGTTTCCAGGTAACTAGGTACTGAGTCGTTCCATGATATCTCCTAGAATCTAGGATTTCCTTTATTTCGAAGTGTTGTTCGCCCTCTACCATGAGTGGAGGTGGTGGTGGGGGGATTTTTGGCCGTAAAGCTGACTGATGCTCTCTTTTCAGCAAGCTGCAATGAAAAATTGGGTGTATTTGCCTGGGATTTTTTGGTAATTCTACTGATACTGGGTTTATGATCCTTTTAATTGGAAAAGGCCCTATATATTTTGGTCCAAGTTTTTTACAGGGTTGTAGGGACTTTAGGTATTTTGTAGATAGGTACACCATTTCACCTATAATGAATGGTGTAGGCTCAACCCTTTTTTATCGGCTTGTGCTTTGTATGCCTGCCTAGCTTCATCTAGTGCTTTTCTAACTATTGGCCAGGTGTTTTGTAGTTTTCCCATCCATTCTTTCAGTGATGGGATCGTTGGTTCGTTTGGGGTTAATTCTGGCATGGGGTTGAAACTTTGACCGGTGGCTATTTGAAAAGGAGTGTAACCTGTGCTGGAGTGGACTGCATTATTGTAGGCAACTTCTGCAAAAGGGAGTAAGTCCACCCACTCAGTCTGCTGGAAACTAAGAAAACATCTTAAATTTTGCACGGAGTTCATTTTTTCAGCCCCCTTATTTCCTTGTGGGTGGTGGCTAGATGTCAGTCCCTGAGTGGTTCCTAAGAGGGATAAAAATTCCTTCCAAAATGCAGACGTAAATTGCACCCCCGTCAGAGATGATGCGTTGGGGTGCCCCATGCAATCTGTAAATGTGCTGGATGAAAAATTTTGCTAAGGCTTTTGCAGTGGGAATCTTTTGGCAAGGGATAAAGTGCACCTGTTTGGAAAACAAGTCCGTGACCATCCAGACAACAGTATTCCCATTGCTTTCTGGCAATTCCACTATAAAATCCATGGCTATTTCTCTCCAGGGGGCTGAGGGACTTGCCACTGTTTGCAATAGTCCTGGCACTTTCCCTTGCAACCTCTTTGCCGTGGCACATTTGGGACAACTGGCTATATAACTTTCAATGTCCTTTTTCATGGATGGCCACCAAAATTGCCGTTTAATTAAGTGTAAAGTTTTTACAAATCCAAAATGCCCTGCTGATTTTGTGTCATGGCAAAGCTGCATGAAAGTGACTCTTTGGGTTCTTGGTATATATACCTTTTCCCCTACCCAAGGCAACCCGTCTCTCATTGTGCACACATTTTTGTTTTTCTGGAACCATCCATCTGTTTCCAAACTTTTTCTGAATTCAATTCCAGTTTGGCTGTCCAGTTGTGGTTTTAATTTGGCTTGGGTTCTTGTGGTTACTGGTGCTGCCAGTTGTGACTCTGCCATTATTGGTTTAGAGTCTGTGGTTCGTGCGCTGTTATATTGAGGCATGCGAAATAGTGCATCTGCCAGGAAGTTCTTTCTCCCTGGTAAATGTTTGAGCTTAAATTGGAACTGGTGAAAATGCTGGGACCAGCGGGCTTGTTTGGGATTGAGTTTCCTGGGCGTTTTCAGGGCTTCCAAATTTTTGTGATCAGTCCACACCTGGAAGGGGATTTTGTTGCCTTCCAGGAACTGTCGCCACGTGAGTAATGCCCAACGTATACCATATGCCTCCTTCTCTCATACGGGCCAGCGCTGTTCTGTTTCCGTGAGTTTCTTGGATGTATATGCACAGGGTTGCAATACTCCATCATCGTTTTCTTGTAATAGAACAGCCCCCACTGCCATATCACTTGCATCTGCCTGTATTACGAAGGGCTTGTCCATGTCTGGGTGTCTTAGTACTGGTTCGGCAGAAAAAAGTCTTTTTAGTCTCTCAAATGCTGCTTGGCACTCCATTGTCCATGTTAGTGGCTGGCTAGGTTTTACTGAGGATGCTCCCTTCGTTTTTAGTAAGTTAGTGAGGGGCAAGGCTATCTGGGCAAATGAGGGGATGAATTGGTGGTAAAAGTTTGCAAAGCCCAGGAAACTTTGTAGTTGCTTTCTTGTGCGGGGTAGTGCCCAATCTAATACTGCTCTGACCTTCTCTGGGTCCATTTCAATGCCCTGGGGGGACATGCGATAACCTAGGTAGTCTATCCTTTCCTGGTGGAATTCACATTTTGAGAGTTTGGCATATAGGTGGGCAGCTCGCAGCTTCTTTAAAACCGCTCTGACAAGGTTGACATGTTTCTCTTTTGTTTCGGTGAAGATAAGAATGTCATCCAAGTAAACAAGGACCCCCTTAAACAGGTGCTCCCTTAGAACATCATTTATTAATTGCATAAAGACTGCAGGGCCCCCTTGTAATCCAAATGGCAAGACTTTGAATTGATAGCACCCCATGGGACAGTTAAATGCAGTCTTCCATTCGTCCCCTTCCTTAATTCTCACGCGATAGTAAGCTTCCCTTAGGTCTAGTTTAGAAAAAAATTTCCCTTTCGATAGGTGTGACAGCATGTCTTTCATGAGGGGCAGAGGATATACCATATATGCCGGCGTATTAGGCGACCTGGCATATAAGACGACCCCCGTCTTTATAGCCAGGCCGCATTCCTAGAACGTCGTCTTATACGCCGGAAACTACCAGTATTTCCAGCGTATAAGACGACTCGGCGTATAAGACGACCCCCGTCTTTGGCGCCGATTTCAGCGCTCGCGGAAGTCGTCTTATACGCCGGCATTTACGGTAGGTTGCTTTCACTGATTGTATTCAGGGCCCTATAATCCACGCATAAGCATAAAGAGCCATCCTTCTTCTCTCTAAAAAGGACCGGGGCAGCCACTTTAGGCTTGGCTGGCTCAATGAAACCTCTCTCTAGGTTTTTTTTTATGAATCTTTCCATTTCCTCCTTCTCCTTTGGGCTCATGGAGTATAATCTGGGTTTCGGGAGTTTTGCCCCAGGCTTGAATTCAATGGTACAGTCTGTGGGTCAGTGGGGGGGGGGAGCTCATTCGCCCTCTCCTCACTGAAAACTTCAGCAAGGTCTCTGTATTCCTCTGGTATTTCTGTTAGTCTCTTTTCCTCTCCTATGGATGCTTTTTCTATTCTTGATTCTGGTAGCCTCCCTTGGGATTTTAAGTCCATAGGGTCCCCCTTCGGGAATTTGATTTCTGTCGTCCTCCAATTTACCCAGGGGTTCCATTTTTTTAACCATTCCATCCCTAGGATCATTGGGCATTCCATGCCTGGGGTCACCACAAACGTTATGTCCTCCTCATGTTTGCCCAGGGAGAGGTGTATTGGTAGAGTGGCTAGGGTAGCTGGCACCCCCCCCCCCGCTATGGATCCATCTAACTGGCCAAATGAGATTGGTTGTTCCAGTCTCCTCGATGGGATGCCCAGATTCCCCACTAGTGTTGGGCTAATGAGGCAGCGGGTGCAGCCAGAGTCTATTAAGGCTTTCACCTTCCCTGCTTCGGGCATGGGGGGAATTAATATAGTCACTGTCTTGAGGATGGGTGTGATGTGTCCACTTACCAGGGGTTCGCCCTCCGAGCTGTCATCTGAGGCGTCCACCGGCCCTGTGGTGTAGGCTGGAGTCCTTTCTCCTTGGTGAGCAGAAGTGGGGGGTTCCGCAATTTCCATCATTCTCATGGCAGTTTCTTTTGGCTTAGCTGAAGACTTTCCGGATTTGTTGATTGGGGATATGTCTGGGTTGTGCTGGGGGGCTTTGGAGCAGCATTCTACAGCTCGATGTCCTTCTCTTCCGCACTTGAAACACCCTATTTGCTTCTTGGCTGTAGCCGATGATTTCACCGGTTCGTGTGTCAACTCAGGCGGGGGGTGGCTCCATTGTTTTCCTCGGCGGTGTCTTTTCACTATGTCGATCTCTGCTTCCTCTGCCACGATGTACCATTCCTCAAGTGGGTGTGGGTCCCCTCGGGGCCGGCAAGCGTCATATAGATCATAATTTAGTCCGTCTTTGAAATGGCTAAGGAGGATGTCTTCTGGCCAATTCAGTTTGCTGGCAATGGCCTGGAATTCTTGTGTATATTCAGCCACCGGGCGTTTGCCTTGCCTCATTGTTTTTATCCTTTCACAGGCTTTGCGATCAGCCAGGGGGTCTTCAAATCGTTTTCTCAGAGAGGACCTGAAACGGTTGAAGTTACTGAGTTCTGGGGCATTGGAGTCATGCAAGTTCACCACCCAATCTGCAGCCGGTCTATCCAGGGCAGACTGCACGATCCGGATGCGGGCTTTGTTGCTGGGGATGTCCCGCCCGTATTCCTTCATGTAGCTGAGGACTTGGGTTAGGAAAATCCCCAAGCGTGTTGGCTCCCCTTTGAATTTCACCTGCAACGGCGGATGTCTTGGAATGGATCGGTGCCTCCGTTGTTGGTGGTCCAAGCTCTCCAATTCAAGGTTTTAAGGGGTTCCCCAGTAGCCCCACCCAATCAAACCCCTCTTTCAGCAACAGTCTGTGGTCCGGTAGGGGGTGGGGACTACTGGATCAGCAGATGTCCCCGGGGTTGCAGGTTCCACGTCCCCCTCGGTGTCTCTCCCTTTGCGGCTCCAGGAGCTGGGGTGGCCGTAGGGCTCAGGATTCTCCTCTCCTAAGGAGCTGAGAGTTCTCTTCATCAGGTCGATAGCTTTCTCAAGGATCCAGTCTGAGTACGGTGCCCAGCTTTCTCCCTCTTCACTTGCATGCAGGGATTTCTCCATCTCCTGCTTCCATTCTGGTTGCTTGGTCCCCCGTCTCAGGGTCACCTTTCTTGATTCCTTTCCCCACTCACTTTTCTTTCCAACGCCCATTGACCAGCGAGGCTCGTGGTCCCGTGTCTCTACCACTTCTTCTCCTGAGGAATCTGACCTCTCAGATCCCAACATCTGGCAAGGTTCCAGTTGGGTCAGCGGCTCTCTTTCCAGGTAGTTCTCCCCCTTTCTTGCTCCATTGTCTGACATGGTAATTTTTTGCAAAATCCCCCGGCAAGGGTCTCCCTTCCAGGTGGATTAATTTTGCAAATCCTGTCTAATGTAAGGACCCACCCCACTTTGCATCTTAACAAGACAGAACTCTTGGAATAATTCTTCCAACAGGAATCCTTTATTAAGAGAAAATGGTTGCAGGCGTTCTAGACAGGACTTGGGGTCCAAGCTCTCCAATTCAAAATTTTAAGGGGTTCCCCAGTAGCCCCACCCAATCAACCCCCTCTTTCAGCGACAGTCTCAGGCATTAAACTTCCACCCCCTTTCATTACTGCCTGGCTGGATGGAGACTTCAAAGAAACTACATGAAAAGAAATGCCCCCATTCTTATGGTTAGTTCTTTTGCAATACACACATTCAGTTCTTTTGAAGTATACTGAAGGAAGTGAGGGCCATAAAGCCCCTTTGTTCACCCCCTTCTCTTCCTCTTATGGCAGAATCCAGAGAAGGCAGAATTGGGGTTTTCTATATTTGATAACTAGAGATGAAATATAAGTGGATTCTGACAGGTTTGGGATTTAGTATCATCAATATACTGATGATGCCCACCTTTTACAATGCTACCCCAGGACACAGTATTGATGTTGCTGAAGTCCTATCCCAGTGCATGGAGGATATCAAGGTCTGGATGAAGAAAGCAAAATTAAAATTAATCTTAGTAATACACTAGTCTTATTGTTTATTCCTCAGAATTGACAACTCTAGGGGTGTATCTTGAAGAGTTGGCACTACAGAGAAAGGGGAAGGTCCATGATTGGGATTCTTCTGGACTTACAGCTCCTGTTAGAAAAACATCTGTAGTTGGAGGCTGCAACTCAGAGTCACAGCTCTGACAGGTGCACCAAAGCTGTGTCACTTTACCTGGAGGGAAAGAGATGAGGCTACAAAGATCCATGATCCTATTATGACTTACTTAGATATGTTCTACATTGGGGCTGACTTTGAAGATCTCTTGGAAGTTACAATGGCTTTTGTCTTGATTGGTTTTTGCAAGTGGACCACTTTACATAAATACTGTGGGCCCAGAACTGGTTATTTATAAGCTTCTGGATGTAATTTAAAGTGCTGGTATAAGTAGTTCTTGTCTTACAACCAATCATTTGAAGTTACAATGTCACAGTATCCCCATGGTCACATGATCAAAATTTGGGTGCTTGGCAAATGGAATTTCTTTATGATGCCTCAAGCATCCTGGGTTCAAGTGATACCATCTGCAACCTATCTAGCTGGCTTCTGACAAGCAAAGTCAGTGGGAAACTGGATTTGCTTATCAACTACATGATTCACTTGACAACTGTGGCAAAACAGGTCATAAAATCAGACGTGACTCACTTAACAACTGCCTTGATTAGCAATAGAAATTCTGGTCTTGATTGTGGTTGTAAGTAGAGGACTATAAAGTATTACTTGGTTTGGTGCTATCTGCAGTTTTCCCTGAGTTTAATTTATCTAGGAGCAATTATTAGTGGTTCTCCATTATAGGGAAGTGTGGAGGGATGAGGCTTGCTGGTGTTCCTTTTCAGTGGCTGCTTTGATCCTCTGGAATGGCTTTCTAATGGACATCTAGTTTCTTTCATTATGACTGTCTTCTGAAGCAATAAAAACAAGGCTTTTCCAAAGAGCAAGTGAGTCATAAGTCTATCCAATGTATGTTACATATATTAGTATAATAGGTACTTATTATGACTTCCTTTTTGAATCAGTATATATTCTTATTAACTCATCACATGATCACAAAGACAGAGAGAGAGAGAGAGAGAGAGAGAGAGAGAGAGAGAGAGAGAGAGAGAGAGAGAGAATGAGAATTGAAAGAATATGTGTTACAGGTTAGCATAATGACATGGTTTTGGAAAATTATATCTTATCAATAAAACTTTTACACCACTTTTACACCAACTTTTTAAAAATTGCACTTAGATATTAAAATTTATTTAAAATTAAATATTAGATTATGACACCATCTTAGTATAAGCCATACATATATGCATCTATTAGAAATGAATTCTACTCAAGTCATTGCAGCTTGTTTCTAAATAGATATGTGTACATTTTCAGTGTAACACTGAGTGTTTCATGTTAATAATTCCCTTTAATTATAGTTTCGGAACAATGCGCTATATACTCTTCTGTAATTTCCATGAAGTCCTGCAGTTTAGAGAATGAAAGCCTGGAATGCAAAACCAGCTTCTTAAAGACCATGCATATACTTCAACATCTGCTCTAAATTGAGCTCAACAGAAATTCAGAACATTTGTAAAGATGAATGCCTAGCATAACCTACAAAGATAGGCCAGTTGCCTTCTTTCAGTGGCATCTATACTCAGAACCTAAATAAATGACTTTGAGAGTCAATTTCAAAGACAATATTTGCAAAAAACACAATGTACACATTATAGATACAAAAACAAGAATGTACATTTGAGAAATCCCTTTTTAAAAAGCATTTTAAGGGTGGAAATAGGAGTGGGATACTTCTGAGAAGTAAATTGTTCCCATTCTTACTCATAAAAATTCTGAAAAAAGCCTGAAATTGGCCTTAAATCCCACTCCCTGAATGCCAAAAAGGCCAAAATGTTTAAATTTTTTTAAATTTTCTTTTTCACCATACAGCATACACCAAAACAAACTTAAAATACATAAACATGAATCTTTTCTTTTAATAGAACAGTGCTGTACATTTTAACCTTTCTTTACATCTTATTTACATTTTATTTACATCATTAATTATATTTTTTTCTTTCTCTGTTCTAGCCAATTATAACATTTATTCCAAATTTCATAAAATTCTGTCGCCTGCTTGTCTTTTAATTCTAGTGTAAGTTTATTCATTTCTGCGCATTCCAAGATTTTATACATAATCATGTCATTTGTGGGTGTATTTTCACTCTTCCAACATTGAGCATATGCTATCCGCGCTGCAGTCAAAATGTGTATAATGACGTGTTGGAGTTGTTTTTCAATCTTTACATTTATTATGCCCAAAAGAAATGATTCCGGTTTAAAGTCCACTTGTACCTAGGTTATCTCCTGTATCCAATCTCTTATTCGTTCCCAATAGTTTTTTGCTTTAGGGCACAGCCACCACATATGATAAAATGTTCCTTCTCTGATTTTACATTTCCAGCACTTCGGGTCCATGTTTTTATGCATTTTGGCCGATCTCGCCAGTGTTAAATGCCATCTATAAATCATTTTATATTGATTCTCCTTGTATGCAGTTGATAGCGTCAATTTGCAATTTATGTTCCATAATCTTTCCCATTCCTCTAAATTTATATTTCGCTCCACATTTCGTGCTCACGCTATCATTGGCCCCTTCACTATTTCTTCCTCTAACTCTATCTCTAATAAGTATTTATAAATTTTTGATAATAATTTTCCTTCCTTACTTATTAGAATTTTATCAAGTTGATGTGGGGTCTGACTTATTCCATATTCTTGCCTATCCCTATTATATCTAGATTGAATTTGTAAATACGGCCAACAGTCTATGGGTATTCTTTGTTCCTCCAACTCTTCTCTTGACTTAAGATTTCCTCTATTATCTAGTAAGTCTTTGTACCTAATCATCTTTTTTCCCTCTAATGTATTGGGGTGAATCACTGCCTCCATTGGCAAAAACCAATTTGGAATTTTTCCATAGTGTCTTTTTTTATTTTTTCCCATATCCCGATCAATGCTCCTCTTATGTGATGTTGCTGGAAATATGTATATATTTTCTTCTGTTTCCCCCATAGGAATGCATGCCAGCCCATCTGTAAATCATGTCCCTCATTAGTATCCTTTCGTTATCCAAGTTTATCCAGTCTTTGATCCATAATAACCCTGCTGCATAATAATAGATTTCCCATTTAGGGAGTCCAAGATCACCTCTACTCTTACTATCTTGTAGCGTTTTCATATTTATCCTGGCTTTTTTGCCCACCCAAATAAATGTATTTATTGTTTTATCCAATTCTTTAAAAAAAGTTTTCTCTAATTTTATTGGAATTGTTGAAATAACAATAATCTTGGTAGTATATTCATTTTAGTCAATGCAATCCTGCCTAATAGTGATAATTGGAGTTTCTCCAAGGTCTCAAGATCTTGTTTCATTTTTAGTATCAATTTTGTATAATTGTCTTCTTTTATTGAGGAACACCTTGAGGTTAACCAAATTCCTAAGTATTTAATCTTTTTCGCTACTTGTAATTCCAAATTCTCTTCCAGTTTCCTTTTTTGTTTATCGGTTAAATTTTTTACTAACATTTTAGTCTTTTCTCTATTAATTTTTAATCCTGCCACTATTCCATATTTTTCTATTTCACCCATCAAAATATTTTCTCTGTCTATAGGTTCCTCAATGAAGAAAACCAGGTCATCAGCAAATGCCTGTACCTTATATTCCTCTGTTTTGACCTGTACCCCTTTTATTTCTTTATTCGCTCTAATTTGAACTAATAATAAATACTTCAAGAGTCAAGATAAAAAGTAGAGGTGAAATTGGGCATCCCTGTCTTACCCCTTTGTTTATTTCAAAACTTTTTGTGTTCTCTCCATTAATTATCACACTAGCCCTCTGTGTTCTGTATATTGCCTTTATTATGTTACTGAATTTCTCACCAAATTTCATATCTTCAATCTGTTGAAACATAAATTGCCAATTGAGGCTATCAAATGCTTTCTGCGCGTCTAAAAAGATCAAAGCTGCCTGTTTTCCTGGGTGCATTTCATAATACTCTAGGACATTTAACACCGTTCTGATATTGTTTCTAATTTGTCTTTGGGGTAAAAAACCATTTTGGTCTGGATGTATTATATTCTGTAAAATTAACTTTAATCTTTCAGCCATTATATTAGTAAAAATTTTGTAATCCGTATTTAGCAGCAAGATTGGCCTATAGTTTTTAACCTGTTCGGGGTCTGTGCCTTCTTTTGGGATAAGAGATATGATGACTTCTATCCAGGAGTCTGGTACTTTAGATTTCTCCAGCACATCATTATACACCTCCAGTAATATCTTTTCAAAATCTTCATGAAAGGTTTTATATAGCTCCCCTGGAAGGCCATCCGGTCCCTGGGTCTTATTGTTTTTTCGTTTTTGCACCACCCTTTTAAATTCTATAACTGTTATTTCCCCATTCAGTATGTCTCTTTGTCCTTCTTTTAATTCTGGCAGACCATTAACCTTTAAATATTGTTTAATCTTTTCCCCGTCTATTTCATCTTTTTTATATAATGACTCGAAGAAGGTTTGAGTTATTTCTTTCTTTTTGTCCATTTTGTGTTGTAACTCTCCTTTTCTATCATAAAGTTCCTGAATAATTTTTTTCTCTTTCTCTTTTTTTAGTTTATAAGAGAGCCATCTCCCAGGTTTATTTGCATGTTCAAAAAAATTTTGTTTGGCCAATTTCAATTCTTTAACTCTTCTTGCTCCATCACATTTAATTTATGTTTAGCTAATGCCATTCCCACTTTGATTGATTCATTCTGAGGCTCTTTTTGTAGTTTAGATTCAAATTTTTTAATCTCTTCCTGTAGTATATTTTGCCTTTGTCTTTTCTCCCTATTTTTTCTTGCTATATAAGCTATTGCTAGTCCCCTTAAATACGCCTTCACTGTGTCCCAAATGGTTTGTATTGATGTTTGTTGTTTTGTGTTTTCTTTAAAGAAATAATCCATTTCCCTTCTAGTCTGTACAATAAATTTTTTTTCCTTCAAAATATGAGAATTCATTACCCATCTTTTTCTTACTTTTTTACGTTCTTTCCAAACTATTTCCAACGGGTTGTGATCTGCCCATATATTTGGCTTTATTTCTATAGTCTCTATATCCTGTCCCAATTCTTCATTTGTCCATACCATATCTATTCGAGACCATGATTTGTGTGGGTTTGAAAAGAATGTATATCCTTTTTTTTAAAATTTCTCTTTCTCCACTGATCCGATAGGTTAAGTTCATGTGCCAGATCAAAGAAGGTCTTTGGTAATATTTTCCTTTTCTTTTTATTTTTCTTATCACTCATATAATCTTTTTTTGCATCCACCACTGCATTATAATCACCCACAATACAAATATTTTGATGACTCAATTCTATCAATTTCTCATGTAATTTATAATAAAAGTTATATTGGTTCTCATTCGGTGCATATATTACTACTAGCAAACAGGTTTTCTGTTCAATTTGTATTTCTATTATTAGTACCCTTCCGTCTGTATCTTGATATTTTAAATTTGCATTTATCTCTTTTTTAATATAAACTGCTATTCCTCTTTGCTTTTGTTCAGCTAATTCTGTATATAGTAATCCTAATTGGGGAAACTCTAAGTACTTCCTATGTTGTTCTTTAATATGTACTTCTTGTAAGCAGACAATGTCTATGTGTTGTTTGGCTAGTTTAGTCCAATATTAATAGCTAATAACCTAATCTCCTTTTCTATTTTCTACTTGTGTGTTTTACTTGTGAGCTTGTCTTGTTCTTGGGCCTGTTCCTTTCTCCTTCCTCTGTCCGTTTTCTCCCTTACTTTCTCTCCCTCGTTCTCTTTCCCTAACTTCTTGTTGTTGGTCTTCCTGACTTTTGGATTCCAGTTCTTCCTTACTACTGATCTCTTCCTCCGTTCCTTCTAATTGATCATAGAATTCCCAGGCTTTCTCTAGATTATCTATTTTAATCTTCCTCTCTCTCCATGATATCAACATTCCTTCTGGAATTAACCATCTAAAGGGTATACTTTTTTTTATTAAGTAGGAACTGAGGAATCTATAATCTCTTCTCTGATCTCTTATCTTTTTCGGTACTTGTTTTAAAGTTTGTATTTCTACACTTTTATAGATCATTGGCTCATCTCTTGTTATTTTATAAATTATGTCTCTCACCTTTTTTCTAGCAAACCTAATGTGTACCTCTCTTGGGAGTCTATTACGTCTGGCGTAGTTTGTCTGAATCCTATATGCCTCATCTATTTCTGTTAGAATTTCTTGTTTTTCCCTTTGCAACGCATCAGAGATCAAATCTGCCATAATATCCCCCAGATCTTCTTCCTTCTCCTCTATCACATTTTGGAAGCATAGGTAAAATGCCGCCTTATCCATTTCCAAATGAATAATTGCTTCCTCCATTTTCTTATTAGATGCTATCATTTCTGAGTCTAACATGTCAACTTTTTTCACAACTTTATCTAACTCCACTTCTACTGACTGAATTCTTGCTTCATTTTTCTCCATCGTTTGTTGTATCATCTCAACTCTATTGTCCAATTTGTTTATATCCCCTCTCATTTCCACATGATTTTTCGATATTGTCTCCTGCATTTTTAACATTGTTTCCTGGATAATGAGGAGTGTTGATTGCATGGTTTGCATATTGGCTATTACATTTTGTTTTTCTGTGCCAAACATTCCTTCTATTAATCTTTGGCCAGGTGGGGATGAAGGTGTCAGTGTTAGACTTGATGCCGTTTTTTTTCCCTGTCCTCAGTGTTGCCATAACTATCTCCTGCTTCTCTAGTATTCTAAATATTCCTTTAATTGACCAATAGCTTAATTAATTTTATTTTAATTCTAATCTTCCTCAACTTCTCTGAGCTTTCCTCCACTACAATTACTCCAACCTCTTTCTACCTACTCTAACTTTCTTCACTTTCTTTGCTCTTTCTTACTTATTTATCCAATAATTTTTTCAGTTATATATTTTCAATCTTTAGTCCATTCTTATCTTTTCCCAAACCTCGTCCACTCTTGTTAGTCCCGACGTCGTCCTTCCGTCGTCTCCTTCCCTTCCGCTTATGCTCGTCTTGATTAGAAACACCGTCCCAGTCAAGCTCCAAATCTTGTTTCCAGTCTTGTCTCTCTCACCATCAGTCCGTTTTTTTTCAACTTCGTCTCCTGCCGCTTTTTCTCTAATCGTCGCTCCGTTCCTTCACTCTTGTCTCCTTCCTTGTTTCTTTTGATCGGAAACTCTCAAGCTCCGGATTTTCCTTCCAGCCTCAGCTCTCTCGTCGTCAGCTCTCTCATTGCCGTCTCCTTCAATCTTTGAATTTTTACTGCAGACCACATTCTTTCTTAGCTAGGTGCCCACTATTTGGCTTTCCCAATCTTCACTGCCTTCAGGTTTGTCTCAAATTTTCTTCTCCAGCAGCTTTTCCCAAAAAACCAGTCACACCTTAATTCTTTCTAAACCGCTATTTTCTTCCTACTTCTCAATCTTTTCTATTCAAATCTCTCAATCCACAGGCTCTACCAGCTCCAACTGTCACAGTCTCTCAGCTCTCCACTTCTTCCTCAATCCTCTCTGTCTTCCTTGTGTTTGTGCTCAAACGTTTAGTACACAATCTTTCTTTGTGTCTTCCTTCTATTACTTAATCCTCTGGTGCTTTAAGTCTGTCATAGCTCTCCCCGCCGGGTCGCCGCTTACCTTGAGGATTCCCTCACCGATTGAGCTTCCTTTCAACGCCCATCCTAATAGACACTTAGATCTTATTAGACTCTCCTCTTATTCTTTTCTTTTAGAGATATTATAGGCTATTACAGCTTGCTACTTAACACAGTCTGTTAGAATTCTTTCTGCTTCCGTATCATCTGTGGCTTTATCAGGGCCTCAGATCTGCCATCCATTGATGGCAGAAAATTCCACGTTGAATTTAGGGGGTTTCCTTCGTTGTAACGGGCGATCGCCTTTCGCTTTGTTATTCCTCCGGCATCCCCCTTTCTCACGCGTAGTCTTCCAGACTTCTCTGCGCCCCCAAAGGGTCTCCAAACATGGAAAAATCGGAGTTAGGTGACAAAGACTGTCTCCTTACCTCCGCACCGCCCTGATGCCACCACCAGAAGTCGAAATGTTTAAATTTAAAGTAATAAGTTATATACCAGTGGTGGTGAACCTATGGCACGGGTGCCAGAGGCGGCACTCAGAGCCCTCTCTGTGGGCATGCATGCCATCGCCCCAGTCCTAGGCCTTCAGCTGGGTTTTATAAAACCTTTTTGCTTTAGGCCTCCGCCGTGCACAAAAAAAGATTCAATCAGTCAATTTCAACTTCTCGTGGGGAAAAAAAAGAACTTGTAAAGTTGGAATTGATTGATTGAACTTTTTAGTCCCACTCAATCTGCCGTTACTACCGCAGCCACGCCCACCCAATGGGCTATGCCCAGCCAATTGGTCACACCCACCCGGCACTCGACGATGCATAAGTGGGTTTTGGGTTGCAGTTTGGGCACTCAATCTCTAAATGGTTCACCATCACTGTTACTGTATATACTTTCCAGTTCTGTATTTATATAGGTTTAGATTGCTGGAAAATCTGCCTTCAATAATTCTGAAAACTATTTTCCAGATTCTTTGGTGCTCCTTTAATGAGATGCTATTTAGAATTGCTACTTTTGAAATGCTTGTGGGAATTGGCAACTTCTATTATTGACTAATTCTCAGTTTTGGATCCCTGGCTGGTTTGATTTTAATGAAGGCTTTTTGTCATGCTGGAAAAGAAAGATTGTTTATGACACTGTGGATGCTTAGTCAATACTGATTTTTCCAGAGGGCTAAAGCAGAAGTTAATCAGTAGAAACTGAATAGAGACTTTCAAAAAACTTTATGATATTTTCTCCTCTCAGAATGTACAGATAGGTAAGATTCTAGCTAAGAAGATCTATGATGACAAAGCTGAGGAGAACTCTTAGAGATAATTATTATACAAAGGAGATCTGAGATTTGTCAACAAATTAAAATTACGATATTAGATAAAGTGGCAGTTGGATACTGGCCAAGCAGAATAGGACCTGCTTTTTCAGGATCTATCTTTGTGGTTCTTAAGGACACCTATATACCTGAGAAGAATCAGGCTACTGCTATTGCTACCCTTAGATTTCATTGTCCAACTGACAGGCACTACATTTCATTTGAACTTAAGGTATGTAACATGGAAACAGAGTCCAGCTATGTTAACTATCAGTATTGAATACTATTAGAAAAGTCACATTTAATTTTTTAAGAACTGTTTTACTGATCTAATTATGCATCTCATATGTACTTCACCTGTAACCACATCAGAGAAGAAGCGAGACACTGTCATTTATTAATTTTCTACCTGGCGTTCAAACCAGGAAGTAGTTGGGGGTTGAGGTGCTCCCTCTGCTTTTTTAAACTTTTAAAACTTGTTTTTAATTCTGTCTTTAGCTTTGTTGTTTCCTATGTCTCTTTTATGTCTATAAATTTGATACATTAAAAAATTAACATAAGCAGTGTCTTACAAAAACAGTTCAATAGAGAACTGACATATTTGAAAGTTTAACATTTTTTCTTACTGCTTTTATTTTACAATTATTGCAATTCTTTCTTTTGCCATGAGAGCAACACAACCCCTCACTAAGACTCACTCATAAAAATTATTGATATCATAGCCGAACCACTGTTCACGGCATGCACTAAATCAACCTGTGGGACATGCCAAGTAAGAAATAAATGGAAGAAGCTTGCTGTTCTCTACTCATACAGTATAAGGCATTTTAATGTTTATACAAGATATAATTAGCTAATAGCTTTTGCTGGGCTCCTGTGCGGTATATTACCAAAGTTACATTCTTCAGTAATCACCTTCATTAGTCTTTTTATTCTTCAAGCTATGAAGAACAAAGTTAATCAGCAAAGATGTTCTACAATTATTACAATTATTATCTAAAGGCATTTGATGCTTTTCTTTTCCCTGAAAACAATTATTGGCATACATTATAATTTTGTTAAAAAAATCCTTCCAATAGCCAACAAAATTATAGAGTTGAAAGGGACATGAGGAGTCATCAAATACTGCATACTGCAGTATTCATTACATCTTTCCCAATCGATGACTATTCAGCCTCTGAAAACCTCTGGTGAAGAGAAAGAAACCATTCCATGGGGTAACCTACTCCAATGATTGATAGCTGTTACTGTCAAGAAATTTTTCATTATATATAATCTGTACTTACATGCTTCTGTACAAGCTATATGACAGAAAAAATCAAATCATGTAGTAAAATATAAATAACCAGATGGTAAAATATCCTATCAAGTATTAAATTTGTTACCTGCATTCATCTAATAAACAAAGACTTTCTAGATTGCTCAGGCAACTAAGATCAGACAAATATTGTACTTTTTCTTTTCAGAGCACAATTTATTATTAAATTGCAGCAGGTGAATTAGAAATGCCACTATTAATGGCCATAATCTTTCAGAATAAAAATCAACAATGACATTTTTTCTTAACATAATTCTTATGTCATGGTTCCGACAGATGAAACTCTTCAAAAGAACTTCGAGGCATTGTTTACCTTAAAGAATCTTTTATTCGAGAAACAAAGTATCGGCACTACATAGTTAAAGCCAAAAACTGAATTCCCCTCCCCTGGGCACAAAGTAGCAAAGCACAATTCCCTCCTCCAATTAACAGTCATAAATTACATTCCCCAATTAGCTTGAAGCACGAGCTTTTCCACAGCTCTCCAGCCCGCCAAATCTTTATCAACTCTGGGTGCAATAACCTTGGATTCCCACGACTGAGTTATTATTGTTATGATTAACTGGACTCTCATCCACATCTCTCCTCCCAGCATCAACTAACTCTAAAAGTGAAAGAGAAAAATGGCTGCATTTCCATCTGTTGTCAAAGCAAGAATATCCAATGTTAGCAGCATTGACATCTGCCCCCCCTTACAAAAAGGACAAATCCTGTAATGTAAACAAAAGCACAGGTTAGGGGTTGCCTCTTGGTTTGTTAGAGTGTTTCTTATAGAATCTATTAATGTGTCTGTCAGCTTTTACATCACTAGATTTCACCCAGGTGGCTTCAGACAACGGATATCCCTTCCATTGCACTAAATATTGCAATTTCCCTTTAAAAATTCTTGAATCAAGAATACACTTTACTTCATAGTGAGTTTGTCCTGCCACTACAAGAGGTCCAGGTACCTTCTTAGGGGGAAGTCTTAAGGTGGAATCCCGAAAAGGTTTCAACAGGCTACAGTGGAAATCAGGGTGAACTTTCCCTAAGAGCCTTGGAAGTTTTAATTCTACCGTGACCGGGTTAATGATCTTTACAATGGGGAAGGGTCCTAAGTACTTCAGTCCTATCTTCTTACTAGGTAACTTAAGCTGTAAATGTTTAGTTGACAGATAAACCTTTCCCCCAACTTGAAATGTCCTTTGAGTAGCCCCTTTCCTATCTGCCTGTTTTTTTGTATGTCTTGGAAGCTTTTTTCAAAGCAGTTTTCATGGTCTTTCCAGACCTCCTCCCACCCCTCACCCATTGATCAAGAGTCTGGGAGGCGGAGGGTCTTTGGGGATGTTTGGGTATTGGGCTGAATTCCTTTCCTGTGGCCACTTTAAAAGGCATGAAGCCGATGCTGCTGTGAACAGAGTTATTGTAAGCCACTTCTGCGAAAGGGAGGAGGTCAGTCCAGTTCGTTTGTTGATAATCCACATAGCATCGGAGATACTGCTACACCATTGAGTTCGCAGATTCAGCTGCCCCATTAGTAGTCTTGAGATGAGCCAATTAGTTTAAGAAAACTCCTCCAAAACGTAGCTGTGAACTGCATCCCCATCAGAGATTATTTGTTTAGGTGCACTGTGCAGTCTGTAGATGAGTTTCAGGAACATCTTGGTTAGTCGTTGGGTGGATGGGAGTTCTTTGCAGGCAATAAAGTGAGCCTGCTTTGAAAAGAGACCTATCACAGTCCAGATGACTGTATTTCCCCTACTTTCAGATAGATCTACTATAAAATCCATGGCAATTTATTCCCATGGTTGGGAAGGCTCCGCCACTGGTTGCGAAAACCCAGGGGTTTTTCCCGGAATTCTCTTCATGGTGGCACATACAGCACGACTCTGGACATAGTTTTCCATTTCCCATTTCAATCCCAGCCACCAGCATTGCCAGCGGATAAGGTGTAGAGTTTTCAAATATCCAAAGTGCCCAGCCTGTTTTACATCATGGCTGGAGAGCGTTAAGGTGGAGGGGCTCTGGCAAGTATAGGTTTCCCCCCTTGTAAGTCAAACCATCCCTGCATGTTAGGGAGGTTTGATTGTCCTTGAACCATTGGTCAGTGAGGAGCTCTCATTTTATTTTCTCTGCCCCAGGGTCATCGGGGTTTGAGGCCCTTGAAGGTGGGACTCTGTGCAGTGTGAGTTGAGAAGCAGTTTATGGATTGGAGATAATTGCCTCATTAAACTCTTCACGCTGGCTTTTGTACTGGGGCAGTCTCAATAAAGCATCAGCTAAGAAGTTTTTTCCTCCTGCTATGTACTTTAGAGTGAAATTAAAATGGTTAAAGTACTTGTTTCGGGGACAATTTGTGGAGAGTTTTCAGTGCTTCTAGGTTTTTTACTGAAAATTTTTTGAAATTTTTTTACAAAAAACAGAAAACAACAATACAACAAGAAAAAACAAAACAATACAACCCTCCCCCAACCCTCCCCAAACCACCCACGCCCTCCCCCCCCAGAGCTTCCCAGAGCAGAATATAGGCTTAATTAAAAAAGTTAAAAAGATTATATAAAAAAAATTACAATAATATATATATATATATATATATATATATATATATATATATATATATATATATATATATATTTTTTTTCTGAGGTTTTCGCGGGTATTTGTATGTAGGTCTTTGGTTGTTCGGGTTTTCTCCCACGTAAAATTGGAAGTGTCTTGGCGACGTTTCGACGAAGTCCCATTCGTCATCTTCAGGCTGGTGCTTTCAGCTTCGTGCCTCGAGCAGCAGTGTGTGGTCTTGGCTGTTTCTTCCTTTTAACTGCCAGTGGAGGTATGAACTGATTGGGTGGGAGCTTGGCTGTGTTCTGATTGGGTGGAGGTGTGTTCTGATTGGTTAGGGGCTTGGCTGTGCTCTGATTGGCTGGGGGGTTGGCTGTGCTCTGATTGGCTGGGGGGTTGGCTGTGCTCTGATTGGCTGGGGGAGTGTTCTGTTTGGTTGTGCTCAGGTTAGTCTGAGTTGCAGAGGGATTCAAGATTTTGGGCTGCCCTGCCATTCCTTGGCTTCGCGTTCGTGCTTCCTCTTCATGGAGGGTGTCAGTTTGCTTCATGTATGGATTGGGGGGGTTTAAAGTGGCTAATGATGCAGCTGTGGTCTGGCTTCTGGTTTGTGGTCGTGCCTCATAGTCAGTGTGGCTTTGGGTTTGTTTTTTGCGTGGATGTTTGGTGGTGACCTCCTGTGTGGTTTTTGTGAGTGTGGGTCTGGTATCATTTTTTGTGTTAGGGAGTCGTTTGTCAATGAGGGCGGGTTTCCAAATGGCTGGTAGGCGGGAGGTATCATCTCGCTTGTTCATGCTGTGTGGGCGTTTTTCTATCTCGATGGCTTCTCTGATTATTCTGTTATTAAAATGTTCACTTTTGGCAATGGTTCTGGTATTTTTAAAGTCAATTTCATGTCCTGTGGCTTTAAGGTGTTGGACCAGGGAAGATGTTGGTTCCTCTTTTTTGACTGAGTTCTTATGTTCTTCAATGCGTGCACTTATTCTTCTGTTGGTTTGTCCGATGTATGTGGTGGGACAAGTGGTGCATGGGATTTCGTATACTCCTTGATTTTCTAATTCAATTTTATCTTTGGGGTTTCTAAGGATGGTGGATATTTTTCTGTTTGTGCAGAATGCTGTTTTGATGTTGTGTTTATGGAGGATCTTACTGATTCTGTCTGTGATGCCTTTTATGTATGGGAGGATGGCTTTGCCGTTTTCTTGTTCTTTGTCTTGGATTTTAGTGGGGGTTTCTTTTTGGATTAGGTTTGTAATCTTATTTCTATGGAATCCATTGGATGTTAGTACATTGGTGAGAGTGTGTAGTTCGGGTTTTAGGTGTTGTTCGTCAGCTAAGCGTTTTGTTCTGGAGATGAGTGTCTTGGCTACAGAGTTGATCTGTGCTGGGTGGTGGTGTGAGAGAGCGTGCAGATAGCGGTTTGTGTGTGTTTTCTTCTGGTAGATGGTGTGTCCTAGGGAGCCATTGGATTTCTTGTAGACTAAGACATCCAGGAAGGGAAGTTGGTTGTTAGCTTCTGTTTCCATGGTGAACTGTATTTTGGGGTGTAGGCTGTTGAGGTGTGTGAGGAAGTTGTCCAGTTTTTCTTTCCCATGTGGCCAGATTATGAAGGTGTCGTCTACGTATCTGAGCCAGAGTTTGGGTTTGTGATCAGATTTTTCTAGAGCTTGGGTTTCAAAGTGTTCCATGTAGAGGTTGGCAATGACAGGTGAGAGGGGTGATCCCATGGGTGCTCCTTCTGTTTGTTTGTATTTTTGTCCATTATAGATGAAGTATGTGTTGGATAGGCAGTGGTTGGTCAGATCTAAGATGTGTTTGGGGGGGTTATATTTGTTTTGAATAGCTGTCAAGGCTTCTTTGATAGGCACTTGGGTGAAGAGGGATATGACATCGAAGCTCACTAGTAGGTCGCTGGGCTGTAAGTTTTGTTTCTTTATGATCTCTATAAACTGGAATGAGTTTTTTACGTGTGAGGTGATGGATTCTGCATAGGGCTGTAGTTGTTTGGCGAGAAATTTGGCTAGGTTTTGTAGAGGTGAGCCTATGGAGCTGACTATAGGTCTGAGTGGGGTTCCTTCCTTGTGTATCTTGGGGAGACCATAGAGTTTGGGGCATCTGGATGATTTCTCTCTGGGAATGATTCTTTGCTGGATCTCTTCGCTAATGGGGGAGGCTTTTATTTTGGATCTGGTGGTTTTTTACAGGTAGGTGGTGGGATCTGTATTTAGGGGTTTGTATGTGGAGTCTTGGAGTAGGTTGGTTAATTTGGTTTGGTAGTCAGATGTGTTCATAACCACCGTGGCGTTGCCCTTGTCTGCTGGTAGGATTATTATGCTGGTGTCTTCTTTAAGGTTACGTAGTGCTGTCTGTTCCTCTTTGGGTAAGTTGCTTTTGGGTGGCTTGCTGGTGCAGAGGATGTTGGTGATTTCGAGTCTGATTCTGTTGGCGTCGTCGGGGTTGATTTTAGTCAGGCTGGTTTCAACTCCACATATAATGGTTTCAGTGGGGATGTGTTTGGGAGCGACTGCAAAGTTGAATCCTTTGGAAAGGACATTGGTTTCGGCTTTGGTGAGGATCCTATCTGAGATGTTATGCACTGTTTGCTTCATGTGTGGCTGTGAGGGAGGAGGGGTTTGTTTCTGGCGTTCTTGTAGTCTTCGGAGTTTGTTGGTGTGTGTATCTGTCTTGAAGGTGGTCTGTGTTTCGGCTCTCCAGATGGCGAGTTGTTTGGATTTGTCCCAAAGTGCGGGGTGGATCTTGTTGCTGAGTCTGAGGTGGAGTGTGAGGAGATCTTTGTTAATTCGGTCTAGGAGGAATCTTTTTGTGTGAAGTTCATTTCTGATTAGGTTTCAAAAAGAAACCCCCACTAAAATCCAAGACAAAGAACAAGAAAATGGCAAAGCCATCCTCCCATACATAAAAGGCATCACAGACAGAATCAGTAAGATCCTCCATAAACACAACATCAAAACAGCATTCTGCACAAACAGAAAAATATCCACCATCCTTAGAAACCCCAAAGATAAAATTGAATTAGAAAATCAAGGAGTATACGAAATCCCATGCACCACTTGTCCCACCACATACATCGGACAAACCAACAGAAGAATAAGTGCACGCATTGAAGAACATAAGAACTCAGTCAAAAAAGAGGAACCAACATCTTCCCTGGTCCAACACCTTAAAGCCACAGGACATGAAATTGACTTTAAAAATACCAGAACCATTGCCAAAAGTGAACATTTTAATAACAGAATAATCAGAGAAGCCATCGAGATAGAAAAACGCCCACACAGCATGAACAAGCGAGATGATACCTCCCGCCTACCAGCCATTTGGAAACCCGCCCTTATTGACAAACGACTCCCTAACACAAAAAATGATACCAGACCCACACTCACAAAAACCACACAGGATGTCACCACCACACATCCACGCAAAAAACAAACCCAAAGCCACACCGATGATGAGGCACGACCACAAACCAGAAGCCAGACCACAGCTGCATCATTAGCCACTTTAAACCCCCCCAATCCATACATGAAGCAAACTGACACCCTCCATGAAGAGGAAGCACGACCACGAACACGAAGCCAAGGAATGGCAGGGCAGCCCAAAATCTTGAATCCCTCTGCAACTCAGACTAACCTGAGCACAACCAAACAGAACACTCCCCCAGCCAATCAGAGCACAGCCAACCCCCCAGCCAATCAGAGCACAGCCAACCCCCCAGCCAATCAGAGCACAGCCAAGCCCAGAGCACAGCCAAGCCCCTAACCAATCAGAACACACCTCCACCCAATCAGAACACAGCCAAGCTCCCACCCAATCAGTTCATACCTCCACTGGCAGTTAAAAGGAAGAAACAGCCAAGACCACACACTGCTGCTCGAGGCACGAAGCTGAAAGCACCAGCCTGAAGATGACGAATGGGACTTCGTCGAAACGTCGCCAAGACACTTCCAATTTTACGTGGGAGAAAACCCGAACAACCAAAGACCTATATATATATATATATATATATATATATGGAATGAATAAAGCACGTTCACCAGGAGAGTTTAAAGTTAAAATACTTTAATTAAAGTATTTTACTATATTAAAAGGTTGCCAAGCTTTCGTTGGGAAAACTCCCCAACATCTTCAGGGCTGAGAGACCGTTTCTAACAAGGTGATTCAAACGGGTTCCATAGACGTCTGCACGTGGTTCCTAGACTGTGCTAGCATTCCCTGCTGAACAGCTGATAGGTGGGAGGGGGAGAATCGGAGTAAAGATTTCTTCTGTCGTTCTCTCTAGCACTTTCCGTCGACCTCAGGGGGTATTGTTAAAGTTATGTTCCGCCCTCTCCCGCAGTACTGGCTCTCGTTGCAGTGGGGGGATTTAGTTTGATGTCATTGTGTATCCTACCATGGAGGCGGGGCTTCATCGGCTGCAATTTAACATCTTTCCTCTGCTGCGTGCTCCCGTATTTATCTTCGCTCGCATGTACAAGCATCAACTGGATGTGGTATTTTTCAATGTTTGAATCATCCTCCTCCATCATGGTGTCCCCCATGCTCATCTTCCCTTGTAGGTCAATATTCAAGTTAAATCCCCCCCATTTCTGTGAGCAAAAGTCTGTTGGTATTTGGGCAGATTCCCCGCTCATGTTACTTTCCCTTTTATCAAGCGAACGGGTCGTCATCACATGTTTTTTCTCCCCTCTCTGTATGGGATATCCACCTTTATTATTATTATGGGTAGTGCTAAATTTAGTGGTTCTATCCTCAAATTTCTTAAGCGCTCCAATGTCATTATTGTTGTTTTCTCCAATTAAAGGGGGTGTGGTTTCCCCTTGATATTGTTGGGGGGTTTCTGGGTAGTCTATATCAGATTGTTTCTGGTAGGGAGGAGGTGTAGCTCCTGGTTTAGAATGTTGTAGATGTTGATTGTAAGGTTTGTGATATAAAGGATGATGGTTTGAGTTCCATTTTCGTAGCGCTTGTTGTGCTGGGTGCAAGTCAATGTGACGATTGATTGAGTTGTTATTCGAGAACCAGGCTTCTTTTAGCAGCCGACCTCCCTTCGTGGCATCACTGGCTATGATAAGGGTGTTATTGAAGTCAAACTGATGGCCTTGTTGTGCCATATGCATCCAAAGTTGTGAGTGTGGTTCGCCTCGTTTTATGGCCAGTTTGTGTTCGTGGAGGCGAGTTTTCAAGCATTTGGCTGTTTCTCCCACATAGTTGCCTTCGCAGTTTTTGCAGTTGATCTTATAAACAATAGCAGATTTCTCCATGGTAGGTAGGGGGTCCTTTGGACGCATAATTTTTGATCGTAGGGTTTGGTTAGGTTTGTGAGCTACTTCTATACCATGGGGTGCTAGTAGTCTGGCTGTGGCCTCTGAGATGTTACTTATGTATGGGAGGGAGATGCGTGTTTTTTGTAGGGGGGAATCCCTTCTTCGTTGGGTGGTCTGGTGCTGGAAAGTTGTACAATGTCGTTTGATAAATTTTAATGGATAACCGTTATATATGCACGTACGGAAGAGGTGTCTCCTCTCTTCTTTCTTATATTCATCCGTGCTGCAGTGGGAGTCAACGCGTTTAAATAACGTTTTTATGCAGCTGATTTTATGGGAAACAGGATGATTACTCTGGTAATGGAGGATTCTATCCGTGTGGGTTGGTTTATGGAATACCTTCGTATGTAGGTATCCATCTGGTTGACGGTGGATGGAAACATCTAAGAAGGCAAGAGAATTGTGTGTTTCTTCCTCTACAGTAAACTTTATGTCAGAGTAGATGGAATTTAATATTCCCATAAATGTAGTTACATGTTGTCTTTTGACAACGGCAAATGTATCGTCCACGTATCGAACCCAAAATTTGGGTTGGTATAAAGTCCTTTATATCACAAACCTTACAATCAAAATCTACAACATTCTAAACCAGGAGCTACACCTCCTCCCTACCAGAAACAATCTGATATAGACTACCCAGAAACCCCCCAACAATATCAAGGGGAAACCACACCCCCTTTAATTGGAGAAAACAACAATAATGACATTGGAGCGCTTAAGAAATTTGAGGATAGAACCACTAAATTTAGCACTACCCATAATAATAATAAAGGTGGATATCCCATACAGAGAGGGGAGAAAAAACATGTGATGACGACCCGTTCGCTTGATAAAAGGGAAAGTAACATGAGCGGGGAATCTGCCCAAATACCAACAGACTTTTGCTCACAGAAATGGGGGGGATTTAACCTGAATATTGACCTACGAGGGAAGATGAGCATGGGGGACACCATGATGGAGGAGGATGATTCAAACATTGAAAAATACCACATCCAGTTGATGCTTGTACATGCGAGCGAAGATAAATATGGGAGCACGCAGCAGAGGAAAGATGTTAAATTGCAGCCGATGAAGCCCCGCCTCCATGGTAGGATACACAATGACATCAAACTAAATCCCCCCACTGCAACGAGAGCCAGTACTGCTGGGAGAGGGCGGAACATAACTTTAACAATACCCCCTGAGGTCGACGGAAATGTGAACAAAAGTGCTCGAGAGAACGACAGAAGAAATCTTTACTCCGATTCCCCCCCCCACCTATCAGCTGTTCAGCAGGGAATGCTAGCACAGTCTAGGAACCACGTGCAGACGTCTATGGAACCCGTTTGAATCACCTTGTTAGAAACGGTCTCTCAGCCCTGAAGATGTTGGGGAGTTTTCCCAACGAAAGCTTGGCAACCTTTTAATATAGTAAAATACTTTAATTAAAGTATTTTAACTTTAAACTCTCCTGGTGAACGCGCTTTATTCATTCCATTTATAATTATGCCCGGGAGTCGCATTTTCACCATCATTATTGAATTTTATGATCGAGCAGTACTGCTCACAGCCAGAAAATGGGAGAAATTGACAAGACGCATCTCAGCAGCTTACCGCAGAATAGCGTTCCTACACACCTGCGCTCGAGAGGACCTCCCACCCAAGATGTTAAGAAGGAAACCTGTTATTGATACAAATGAATGCATACAAGCCCTCCATCGGTTTCAACGCCAGACGGTTAAAGCCCTTATTAACGACCAGCACAGACGTGTAGAAAATTTAAAAAAATGGGCTCTTGAACTTCAAAAACATTGTAACTCGACTTTATTAGAACACCACTTCCAAGCACTGAGTCATCACATCCAAATGATAGCTAGAAAAACGAACCAAGAAACAACAGCACACCTCCAACGTAAGATGAATGCCATACGTAAGTCCCAATATAGTAATTTTACCAATAGAGTGGTTTGTAACCTCTCTTCCAAACCTCTGACCAACTCACAACTCTCCCTACTGCAACGTGATACTAATCATAACCTTATGGATGCCTACCCTTTAGATTTTATATCTGCACTGGAGCCTGCTATGCATCATATGGGGACAGATGAAGACACCAGAAATTCCATTAGACAACAGATCACAGGGCTACTTACTAACCACAGGTACCATCACACCCTATCTAGAGAAGAAACTGGGGCTCTTACACAACTTAAAAGAGATGATACTATTGTCATACTTCCTGCAGACAAAGGTAGGGTGACTGTTATTATGGATAGAACACTGTATACAGCTAAAGCACTTGAACTCTTGAATGATAAGTTGGCCTATAGAGTAATTAAAAAAGACCCCTCAATAACGCTCAAAAATAAAATCAACAAACTGCTAGACAACTTTAAGCGTTGTAAGAAGATCGGAGATGACACCCTAAAGAGGATACGTCCCTGTGACACGGCTCTTGCCCGTTTTTACGGTCTACCAAAGATCCACAAAGAAGGTACCCCCCTTTGCCCCATTGTATCATTCAGGGGCACCCCCATCTCAGGACTAGCTAAATGGCTAAGTACCCACATCAACCACCTCGTAGATGGCAGTAACACCATGGTCAGATCTGCAGAAGAATTTTTAACTAAAATTAAGACCCTTAGGGTGGAGGATGATGAGATGATGGTGTCGTTCGACGTCACCTCTCTCTTCACCTCCATTCCCCAGGACTTAGCCATCTCTGTCCTGAAAGAACGTTTGACATCTATGAGTGAAAGTCATCACCAAGATTCCCTTCAGACAGAAGACCTCGTGAAATTGATAGAAATATGTCTCCAGACTTATTTCACATTCCAAGGTACCATCTATGAACAAATAAAAGGAACCCCGATGGGCTCCCCCATCTCCAGTATTATAGCTGAGGTAGTCCTTCAACAGCTTGAACATAAGGCTATGACTTTATACCAATCCAAATTTTGGGTTCGATACATTTGCCATTGTCAAAAGACAACATGTAACTACATTTATGGGAATATTAAATTCCATCTACTCTGACATAAAGTTTACTGTAGAGGAAGAAAGACACAATTCTCTTGCCTTCTTAGATGTTTCCATCCACCGTCAACCAGATGGATACCTACATACGAAGGTATTCCGTAAACCAACCCACACGGATAGAATCCTCCATTACCAGAGTAATCATCCTGTTTCCCATAAAATCAGCTGCATAAAAACGTTATTTAAACGCGTTGACTCCCACTGCAGCACGGATGAATATAAGAAAGAAGAGAGGAGACACCTCTTCCGTACGTGCATATATAACGGTTATCCATTAAAATTTATCAAACGACATTGTACAACTTTCCAGCACCAGACCACCCAACGAAGAAGGGATTCCCCCCTACAAAAAACACGCATCTCCCTCCCATACATAAGTAACATCTCAGAGGCCACAGCCAGACTACTAGCACCCCATGGTATAGAAGTAGCTCACAAACCTAACCAAACCCTACGATCAAAAATTATGCGTCCAAAGGACCCCCTACCTACCATGGAGAAATCTGCTATTGTTTATAAGATCAACTGCAAAAACTGCGAAGGCAACTATGTGGGAGAAACAGCCAAACGCTTGAAAACTCGCCTCCACGAACACAAACTGGCCATAAAACGAGGTGAACCACACTCACAACTTTGGATGCATATGGCACAACAAGGCCATCAGTTTGACTTCAATAACACCCTTATCATAGCCAGTGATGCCACGAAGGGAGGTCGGCTGCTAAAAGAAGCCTGGTTCTCGAATAACAACTCAATCAATCGTCACATTGACTTGCACCCAGCACAACAAGCGCTACGAAAATGGAACTCAAACCATCATCCTTTATATCACAAACCTTACAATCAACATCCACAACATTCTAAACCAGGAGCTACACCTCCTCCCTACCAGAAACAATCTGATATAGACTACCCAGAAACCCCCCAACAATATCAAGGGGAAACCACACCCCCTTTAATTGGAGAAAACAACAATAATGACATTGGAGCGCTTAAGAAATTTGAGGATAGAACCACTAAATTTAGCACTACCCATAATAATAATAAAGGTGGATATCCCATACAGAGAGGGGAGAAAAAACATGTGATGATGACCCGTTCGCTTGATAAAAGGGAAAGTAACATGAGCGGGGAATCTGCCCAAATACCAACAGACTTTTGAAAAATACCACATCCAGTTGATGCTTGTACATGCGAGCGAAGATAAATATGGGAGCACGCAGCAGAGGAAAGATGTTAAATTGCAGCCGATGAAGCCCCGCCTCCATGGTAGGATACACAATGACATCAAACTAAATCCCCCCACTGCAACGAGAGCCAGTACTGCTGGGAGAGGGGGAACATAACTTTAACAATACCCCCTGAGGTCGACGGAAATGTGAACAAAAGTGCTCGAGAGAACGACAGAAGAAATCTTTACTCCGATTCTCCCCCCCCACCTATCAGCTGTTCAGCAGGGAATGCTAGCACAGTCTAGGAACCACGTGCAGACGTCTATGGAACCCGTTTGAATCACCTTGTTAGAAACGGTCTCTCAGCCCTGAAGATGTTGGGGAGTTTTCCCAACGAAAGCTTGGCAACCTTTTAATATAGTAAAATACTTTAATTAAAGTATTTTAACTTTAAACTCTCCTGGTGAACGCGCTTTATTCATTCCATTTATAATTATGCCCGGGAGTCGCATTTTCACCATCATTATTGAATATATATATATGAAAATAAAAGTTATAAAAAAGCTAAATGATATTTTTTTATATCCAATTTAAATTGTATAAACTTTATCCATTTATCCCAAACAGCAAAAAATTTCTCCTGCGATTGTTCTTTTAAGAAAGCCGAAATCTTTGCCATTTCCGCCAAGTAGGATACTTTAAAAAACCACTCCTGCAAAGTAGGCAAAGATTCCTTCTTCCAGTATTGTCCTACTAACAACCTTGCGGCTGTGATCAAGTTCAACATCAATATAACCTCCTTTGCATCACAATCAGTAACTATACCTAACAAAAATAGTTGTGGAGTAAATTTTACCCTCTTTCTAAAAATTCTCTGAATATTCCACCATATCTTAATCCAAAAAGTTTTTATATTTTTACACGACCACCAAATATGATAATAGGTGGCATCCAAACAACCACATCTCCAACATTTAGGCTGTAGGTCAGGATACATAAGAGACATTTTTCGTGGATCAAGGTGCCATCTATAAAACATTTTATAAAAATTCTCCCTTAAATTCTGGGCTTGTGTAAATTTAACATTCCTCACCCAAATAATTTCCCAGATATCCAGTGGAACTGGTTCACCAAAATTCTGCGCCCATTTAATCATACAATCTTTAATTAATTCTGATTCTGAATCCAGTTCCACTAGAACCCCATAAATTCTCTTAATGTGAGTTTGTCTTTGATCCTTTACTTGCTTGAAAAGATTTTCATCTTCTCTAAGAAAGCCCACCTTGCGATCCAGCTTCCATCTATCTGCTAATTGTCTATATTGAAACCAAGAATAAGTAATATTTTCATGTACCAACTCTTCCAATAATTTTAACTGCCAGTTATGTCCATCCCATCTGAGTAATTGTGTATAAGACACCATGTCCATTTTAACACCTTTCTTTATGCCCTCTATCGCATGCCAAGGTATAGCCCATAGTGGTATTTTAAAATCACTTTTATAATATTTTCTCCAAACCCTAAGTAAAAAAGTTCTTATAATATGAGATTTAAAAACCCGATCCACTTTCTTATTAAATATTAAATAGGCATGCCAACCGAAAAGTAAATCCCATCCCTCCAGATGGAATATCTCCAAATTTGTTAAATTTACCCAATCACTAATTAATGTTAAAGCCACCGCATCATAATATAATTTCAAATTCGGTACCTTGAGTCCACCTCTCTCACGGAAGTCTTGCATGATTTTAAACTTTACCCTTGGTTTTTTCCCTGCCCAAATGAATTTATTAATACCTTTCTGCCAATCATTTAAATTAATCTCATTCTTCAAAATCGGTAACATTTGAAACAAAAAAAGAAACTTGGGTAGGATATTCATTTTAATCACTGCAATTCTTCCCATGAGAGATAACTGCAACTTCTCCCAATTCCTCAAGTCTTTCTGTACCCTAACCCACAACCTTTCATAGTTATTCTTAAACAGTTTTGCATTAGATACAGATAAAATAACCCCCAAATATTTTACCTTATTAACAATTTCAAAACCAGTCAAATTAGCCAGAATCTGTTTATCCCGAGTAGTCATATTTTTGGGTAGTATTTTAGTCTTATTAACATTGATCTTAAAACCCGAAACCAATCCATATTGATAAATCAACTGTAATAACTTTACTACAGAATAAATAGGTTGAGACAAAGTAACCACCAAGTCATCTGCAAAAGCTCTCAACTTATATTCTTTTTTGTTAACTTCTATTCCTTTTATTTCCTGCGACCCTCGAATTTTGATCAACAAGATTTCCAATGTTAAAACAAACAATAACGGCGACAATGGACATCCCTGTCTAGTACCTTTCTCTATTGTAAAAACCTCTGACAAACCCCCATTAACAATAAGTTGTGCCGTTTGTTTTTGATATATCGCAGTAAAAGCTTGTAATATTTTTTTACCAAAATTCATCTCTTCAATTACTCGTAGCATAAAATACCAATTCAGTTGATCAAAAGCTTTTTCAGCGTCTAAAAATATCAACCCTGCAGGAATTTGGTTATTCTTATCTAAATATTCTAGTAAATTAATAATTTGTCTAGCATTATTTTTCATATATCTACCAGTTATAAAACCAGATTGGTCCTTATGTATGAGGTGGTGCACAACCCTCATAAGCCTATTAGCTAAAATTTTTGCAAAAATCTTATAATCAACATTTAAAAGAGATATAGGTCTATAATTCTTTGGTAAAGTAAGATCTTGATCCTCTTTTGGGATCAAGGATATAAAAGCACTGCGCCATGATGGAGGGATCTCTAAACCCTGTAAAATACTGTTAAAAAGATCACCTAATGGTTGAATCATCTCTTCCATTAAAGTTTTGTAATAAACAGATGTCAAACCATCCGTACCCGGTGCTTTCCCTAATTTAGTGCTTCTAGGTTTTTGTGATCAGTCCATACCTTGAAAGGCACCTTGCTCCCTTCTAGATAGTGTCTCCGGTTTAATAGAGCCCATCGGATCGCAAAGGCTTCCTTTTCCCATACAGCCCACCTCCTCTCACACTCAGTGAATTTTTTTCGAGGTGTAGGTGCAGGGTTGTAGGGTCCCACTCTGGTTTTGTAGTAGCACAGCTCCAACGGCCACATCACTGGCATCAGCTTGAATTACAAGGGGCTTCCTTGGGCAGGGATACTTTAAGACCGGTTCAACCGCAAATAGTCTTTTTAAGTTCTCAAAAGCAGTCTGACAGCTCATAGTCCATGCTAGTGGTTGGCCCGGACGTGGCTTTCCTCCCTCTTTGCCTGTGTTTAGTAATTCCATAAGGGGTAGGGCAATTTCGGCAAAGGAGGAGATGAATTGATGGTAGAAGTTGGGGAATCCTAGGAAGCTCTGGAGCTGTTTGCGAGTCTTTGGGGGCTGCCACCCAATTATGGCTTTCACTTTGATCGGGTCCATTTCAATGCCCTCGCTGGAAATTCTGTAGCCAAGATAATCTAGTCGGGTCTAGTGAAACTCACACTTTGATAGTTTGACATAAAGTTTGGCATTCAATAGTTTTTTAAACACTTCTCTCACTAGTTTTACGTGGTCAGTCATATTCGTATATCAGGATGTCATCAAGATACACCAGAACCCTTTTGTATAAACGGTCATGTAGTACCTGATTAATCAGCTGCATGAAGACAGCTGGAGCCCCCTGTAGTCCAAACGGCATGACTTTAAATTGATAACTCCCCATGGGAGAGTTAAAAGCAGTCTTCCACTCATTTCCCTCCTTTATCCTCACTTGGTAATATACCTCTCTCAGGTCCAACTTAGTGAAGACACTCCCCTTTGCCAGGTGGGTTAATAAGTCCTTCAGGATGGGGAGGGGGTATTTATTTTCCACGCTCACCGTGTTCACACCTTTATAATTCACGCAGAGATGAAGCGACCCGTCTTTTTTTCTTTAAATAACACTGGGGCTTCCACGGCAGACTTTGCCCGTTCGATAAACACCCTCGATAGGTTTTTGTCCACATACCGCTGCATCTCCTCCATCTCAAGGGGGGACATAGTGTACATTCTCAATCGTGGGGGTTTGGCTCCTGGTAACAGTTCGATAGAGCAATCATTAGGTCAGTGGGGAGGCAGGGTGTCGCATTCTTTCTCACTAAATGCCTCCGCTAGGTCCCGGTATTCACTGGGGATGAATGGCTCGCCTGGTTGAGACAAGGCAGCCATGTGTGCTAGCTCATTGGGTAGATAAGTTCTCCTGTAACGTCCGTTGAGTTAAGGGGGGGGGGCTTGGGTCCTATAGGCAACCTCACAGTCCTCATTCCCTTCTCCCACCAGATAAACGGCTTCCATTTGTCCAACCAGGCTAGCCCTAGGATCACAGCCTTAGTCATTTTCAAAGTCACCATGAAATGAATGAACTCCCAGTGCTCACCTATTTCTAAGTGTAAAGGTTCAGTCAACTGCATGATTAAAGTTCCTCCCATTAGGAAGCCATCGGCTTGCTCAAATCTGATAGGTTTGGAGAGCAGCCTTGCTCGTATGCCCATTTTCAGGGCAAGTAACAAGCTAAGAATGCACCGGGAGCATGCAGAGTCGACTAGTACTTTTAAATCTACCTGTGCCCCCGTCTTAGGGATTATAGTTTGGCAGGTAGTGAGAAAGGTGGGACATATCGACTCACCTTCGGGTTGTTCTCTCCTTCGTCATCGCTGTTGTAGGAGGGTAGAGCGGTGGCAGATCTGGCTTGGGTCTCGGCACTTTCTTGCGTGGGGGACATGACTTGGGCAGCGGGTTCCTGTGCGATCCAGTTGGATTTCTCTTTCATCGGCTGCTGAGCTGGTTTCTTTCTCGCTGGTGGTTCCGGTCTATTCTGCTGCTGAGGGTAAGGACTGGGCAACAAGCTGCTCGATGTCCCTGTTGCCCACATCTGAAACACTTGATCGGTGGGCCCGCAGGTGGCCTGAGATTTTCAGTAGCTGCAGCGGTTGGAGGCTTTCGGGGGGGGGGTGGCTGTTGTTTGGATTAATTTGGCCTTGACTTGGCTTCTTATGGGGTGGCTTCTTATAGCGGGTGAGCTAGTACCATTCTTGCAGCTGATCAGAGATTGCTTGATAGATACAGGCCTGGGAGAGGTGGTGGTCTAGTCCCTCCTTGAACTGATGGCAAACCTTTTAGAGACCGAGTGCTCAAACTGCAACCCAAAACCCACTTATTTATCGCCGGGTGCCAGGTGGGTGTGGCCCATTGGATGAGTGTAGCTGTGGTCATGGCAGACTGGGTGGGTGTGGCCAAGGTGCGTGTGGTCACCTTGATGTTGCTCATGGGGAGGGATGCCTGTTGGGGCCGGGCAGGGTTGGGGGAGATCCAGGGGGTCTCTGGCAGGTGGGCGGTGGACAGGAGGCTCATCCTGAGGGGTGAGGTGAGGCAAGGCGAGGCAGGGCGGGAGTGCCATTGTTGCAGGGCAAGGCAAGGCAGGGGCTGGGGTGGCTGCTGCCTGACACCACTGGCCCCTAAACACAGAGTCAGCAAGCGCATGGGGGCCCACACTGTCCATCAGCAGCCATAGCCTGCCAGCCCGTTGACCGGCGCACTTTGGGGCTCCGCAGCCATCCCCAGCAGTTCAGACAAGCCGCCTGAGCTGGACGGCCGGTCGACAGCTGAGGAGGCGATGCAGTGGGTCGTGCCCAGGAAAAGTAGAGCATGTGAGGCCAGGAGGGATGGGAGGGGGGGAGGGAAACCAGCCATGCTGGGATGCATCCAGCCACATGGAACCTCGACAAGTGAGCAGGCGGCTGGTTGAAGAGGGACAGTTGCCATCTCCAGGGCATGATGCATGTGCCCATAGAGAGGGCTCTGAGTGCCACCTCTGGCACACATGCCATAGGTTCGCCACCACTGGACTAGGGATTGCTTGGGCCTCGTCTCTAGTTGGCCGGCTATCTTGTGAAACTCTCATACATATTCCAGTGCAGATCTGCCAGCTTGTTTTATTTTATGCACTTGTTCCTCCACTTTGAGGGCAATGGATGGGTCCTCGAACTTTCCTCTCAGTCCTAGGAGGAAGAGATGGGGATCCTCCAGCTCAGCTGCTTGCTCTTTATATAAATTGTTCAGCCACTCGGATGCTTCCCCTTCTAAGCTGGATGCAACCAGATCAACCAGAGCGGCTGGGTTCGGATAGAAATAGGCACAGCGGTTCAAGTGAGAGCGCACCTGGTTGAGGAAAAAGATCAGTTTCTCCGGGTCTCCTTCAAAGGTTGCTCTAAGAGATGGTGCCATCAGTGGTTGCTTGCCTCCCCACTGTGGATGTTGCATCCCCAACTGTTGCTGGCCCATGGCGGCTGTCGCCAGTTGCTGCAAGCCTCCCAGCAGTTGTTGCATGCTCGGGGGCTGTTGCTATCCCTAGGGCTGTTGCTGCATTGCCGGCGGCTGTGGCATCCCCAATTGCTGCATGACCCCCACCAGTCTCAGCGGCTGTTGTAATGGCACTCCCAGTTGATGCAGGCCTCCCAGTGGTTGCTGTGTGGGCGGGGGTTGCTGCCATCCCCACTGCTGCTGGCCTGCGGAGGGTTGTGGTATCCCCAGTTGCTGTAGGCCTCCCTGCGGCCCCAGGGATGGTTGTTGCTGGATCCCCATCGGTTGCGGGCCCCTCAGCAGTTGCTGCATGTTCAGAGGCTGTGGGAAACCCACTGATGCCGCTATACTCCCAGCGGTTGCTGACCCCCTGGCGGCTGCATCACCCCTGGTTGTTGCAAGGACCCCATCTGCTGCTGCACATTCGGCGACTGCGGCCACTCCAAGATCGGTTGCTGCACCATCAGAGACTGTTGCCTCCCACCTGTGGAGGCTGCAACACCTCCTATTGCTGCATGGGTGCTGGGCTGAGTGGCCGGTAAGCACGTTGATCCGGAGTTTGGCTGTTCCAGTGATGGTGGACTCTTATCTCGGCGGTGGGGATTTAGGCTTTTGGACTAGAGCTGTTTCTCCCCGCGGGGCTGGAGGTTCCCCTTGGCAGGAGTTGGTGGCTGCCTCGCTGATCATTATGATCGCTTGCATATGGGAAACGGGAAGGTTGTTCTCCACTTTTCATCTCTAGCTCCTCAAATCTTTCCACCAACTTCTCCACTTTTTGACTACGGGCTGCGGACAGGTACTTCCACTCACCCAAGTTTTCAGCGGTAGTTGATTTTGTGGTTCTCCACCAGTCTGGGGAACGCGATGTGCGGGAATCCCCTCTTTGCAAGTCAACCTCGTCCGTCTTCGAAGCACTTGATTGTGGCAAGGCCGTCTCGAGGTGTCTAGAAACTCTACTGGGTAAGGTCCTGTCCGATGACCAGATCAGCTGTCCTTGCGGCTTGGACCTTGCCCCCAACTGAGAGGCCTGAAATAGTTCCTTCTCCAACGGCTCACTGGCTTGCACTCCCCCTTCTGGGATAGCAGCCACTGCTGAGGTGCTGGTTTCAGGTGCTCTTTCTTTCTCCATGTTGAAATCTTCCCTGAATCTTTGTCGGTCTATCCCTCAATTCTAGGGACAGCTGTTCTGTCCCAGCCTATGTACATCCTTGTTACTGCACAAAGACATCCCCTCTTTTAACAGTAGATTGCAAAATAAACTCTTTTTATCTGAGTTACAGACCTGATAATTATCCCAGAAAAACAAACGCAACAGAACATTTTTCCAACGGAGCACGAGTCAAACAGGAAATAACTCACAGACAAAATGAACAGACCATGATCTCTTGACTCTGAAGTTCTTTCCAAATGGTTGCCTCCAGCAACCAGCCCTGCCCACACATTCCCTTTTTGTTATGCAGCCCCCAAGGCGTGGCTTCTCACTGCTTTCTCCTCTTCCCCTGGAGTCGCCCCATTACGTCCCTCTGACCTACTCGTGTGAACTGCCTATGTCTACGAGCGTCTCTGAGATCTTCCAGCTCTGCTTCCTCCAAGTCCGACTCAGCTTCCTAGCATAGCTGACTCTCAGCTCGATGACGAGTGGAAGCACCAGCCTCCTCCTCAGTCTGTAAGTCCTGCAGCTTATCAGAGCCTCCCTCCGACTCTGATGGCTCTCCAGGGCCCTCCTCCAACTCCTCTGATTCCCCAGACTCAACTACTGAGATCACAGGCTGGCATGGAATCACAACACTATCCCACACCACAGGACCCTTCCCCCGGGTCTACTGAGCCGGGTGCGGTCAGGATGTGAATTGTTTATGGAACACAGTCACCAAAGCAGGGGCATGAATGGTGGTTGCGTCCTCCCAGGTGAACTCCTTCAGTCCGCAGCCCTTCTACTTGATCAAGTACTGAAAGCGCCCTTTGAGCCGAGAGTCCCGAATGCTGGCGACCTCGTACTCGGGAGCGCTGTCTCCGTTATGTTGTTCCGGTGGGGGAGGTTCTGCTTGGCGGAGTGGACACGCTGGTTGCTCAGGGACTAACAGAGACCGGTGAAAGACCGGATGTACCCGCAGCGACCGTGGCAGATTTAAGCTATAGGTGACCGGATTGATGACAGCCTCAATTGGGAACGGTCCTAGATATCGGTGATCTAACTTCTTGGCTGGCTGGGTTGACGGTAGGTTCCTGGTGGAAAGCCATACCCAATCTCCCACCATTAGTGGAGATCGGGTATGGCTTGTATCCCACCTCGACCGATCGGCCACCTTTATGTAATCGGCCTGGGCCTTTTCTAACTGTCGTGCACCAATCGATGGATCGCCTGTAACTCTGCCATGAAATCGCTGCTGGAAGCAGTGAGTCTCGTGGCGAAAGAGAGAAAAACTGGGGGTGATATCCCACATTAGCCAAGAACGGTGTCATCTTCTCGGTCCTGCAGTCAGTTTGGGGATGATGCGTGGAGAGGCAGATCTTGACATCCAACGCCATCATCAACCCCTGCCAGAAATGGGCTGTAAATTGGGCCCCTCTATCAGACACGACTCTATCAGGGAGGCCGTGCAGCCGGAACACTGTGTAGGCAGGCTGACATAGCCTGCCTACACGGGGTACAGGAAGTGACATAGGCCTGGATGTCGTGTCTGACTCGGGGCCACCAGAAGGTACGGGAGACCAAGTTCAGGATCTTTTTTTTTTATTAAAAAAGTTTTTATTTTCCATTTATTCATACAAAATACAATTAAATTCCTAACCATTGGTACCGCCTGCCCATTCCCCCCAGGCTGCGTCCACCCTCTCTAATCCTTCCCCACTTCCCTCCTCTTTCTCTCCTCCCCTCCTACTCTCTTCCCCTCCCCTTCTCCTCTAACCATCCTACTTCCTCCCTACTCCTTCCTCCCCTCTCATCCCTCTCACACACATGAACGCAGCATAGGGGAAACGCCCAAGCGTTTACCATGTCTATATTATCATTACCCACCCACTCACCCACCCACCCACCCTCAACCCTCCCCCCCTAACAGGGTTATTATTAAGAAAGTTAACAATAATGAAAAAAAAGAAAAAAAGAAAAAAAAGAAAAAAAACCATCATACTTAACCTTTAACTCCCCTTCAATTAAGTCATATAAATAAATCTCTACAACAGTTACTATAAAATTTACTCATAAAATAAATGAAACATTATAGTCCCATATTTTTTCTGAATATAATCTATCCATCTTCTCCATACAATAATATATCTTTCTTGTGTATGATGCTTCAAATAAGCAGAAATTTTTGCCATTTCTGCAAAGTTAGAAACTTTAAATATCCATTCTTCTAAAGTAGGCAACGAGTCCTTCTTCCAATACGAGACTACTAATAACCTTGCTGCAGTTAATAAATTCAACATTAAAGTAGTTTCTTTGTCATTTAAATTCACAAAGATACCCAATAAGAATAATTGAGGGGTGAACTTTGTCTTCCTTTTAAAAATCTTTTGAATGTTCCACCAAATCATAATCCAAAAAGCCTTTACCTTTTTACAATTCCACCAAACATGAAAATATGTCGCATCCGTATTACCACATCTCCAACATTTGGGTTGTAAATTTGGATACATACAAGATAATTTTTTAGGATCTAAATGCCATCTGTAAAACATTTTATAAAAATTTTCCCTCAAATTTTGAGCTTGTGTAAATCTAACATTTCTAATCCAAATTGTCTCCCATAAGTCCAATGGGATCGGATCCTGGATATTCTGAGCCCATTTAATCATACAGTCTTTAACCAATTCTGTTTCAGAGTCTAATTCTATTAAAGCATTGTAAATTCTTTTTATATGGGCCTGACTCTGGTCTTTAATCTGAATAACCAGATTTCCATCTTCTAGTGTTATTCCTTCTTTTTTATCTACAGTCCACCTGTCCACTATTTGTAAATATTGAAACCATGACTGTAGAATATTTTCTTGCCTTAATACATCTAGAGATTTTAAATGCCAATCCGAACCTGACCAAGTTAATAACTCCTTATACGAAATTTTATCAAAATTCATCCCTAGAAATCCCCTCAATCGCATGTCTAAGAATCCCCCAGATAGGTATTTTATAGTTTAACCTATGATAATACTTTTTCCAAACTCGAAGTAAGGCATTTCTCAAAATATGTGATTTGAAAGCCCGGTCCACTTTCTTATTAAAAATTAAATATGCATGCCAACCATACATTAAATCCCACCCTTCAAGAACAAGAATATCCTTATTTGTTAAATTAAGCCAATCACTTATCCAAGTTAAGGCGGCTGCATCATAATATAATTTCAAGTTAGATGCTTTAAGTCCTCCTCTTTCTCGTGCATCTTGCAAAATCTTAAACTTAACCCTTGGTTTTTTCCCAGCCCAAATGAATTTATTGATACCCTTCTGCCATTCCTCCAAATTTACATCTTTTTTTAAAATAGGTATCATCTGAAACAAGAAAAGAAACTTTGGTAGAACATTCATTTTTACAGCTGAAATTCTCCCCAACAGTGACAATTGCAGTTTTTTCCAGTCATTTAAATCCTTTTGCACTTTTGCCCATAATAATTCATAATTATTTTTATACAATTTTCCATTTGAGGCAGTTAAATATACTCCCAGATATTTAACCTTTTTCACCATCTGAAAACCTGTGGCTTTAACCAAACTTTCCTTGTCATTGGCTAACATATTCTTAGATAATATCTTAGTCTTATGGTTATTGACTTTAAAACCAGAAACTTTTCCATACTGTATTATAAGTTCTAATAGACAATCAACCGCTCTAATCGGTTGTTCCAAAATCAAAACCAAACCATCCGCAAAAGCCCGTAATTTATACTCATTTTTTCCTATCTTTATGCCCTTGATTACCGTTGATTCTCGAATGTGGATCAACAAAATCTCCAATGTCAAAACAAATAACAATGGAGATAATGGGCATCCTTGTCTTATCCCTTTTTTAATATTAAAAATCTCAGTCAATCCCCCATTAACAACAATTTGAGCAGATTGTTGCTGATATATAGCTTTAAGTGCATGTAAAAAATTATCCCCAAAATTCATTTTCTCTACCAGTGAGAATAAGAATTGCCAAGCTAATTGATCAAAGGCTTTTTCAGCATCCAAAAATATAAAAGCCATAGGAATCTGATTGTTCTTATCCAAATACTCAATTAAGTTAATAATTTGTCTAACATTATATTTCATGTATCGCCCTGTTATGAATCCTGACTGATCACTGTGAATCAAATCCTTCATAACTTGCATTAATCTAGTTGCCAAAATTTTTGTAAAAATCTTGTAATCTACATTTAATAATAATATCGGCCTATAATTCTTAGGCTCTGTAAGATCTTGATCCTCCTTCGGAATCAATGATATAAACGCTCTTTTCCAAGGAGGAACTTGTGCTCCCAGCAAGATACTATTAAAAAGCTCCTTTAATGGCTCCAACATTTCTTCATACAAATTTTTATAATACGTCGACGTCAATCCATCTGTTCCTGGAGACTTTCCCACCTTTAACTGCTTGATAGCTAAACCAATTTCCTCCACAGTAATTAAACAATTCATCCCATTTTGCTGTTCCTCAGAAAGTTTAGGAAAATGTACTGATTGTAAATATTTATCTATATCCATTCCCTTTATATTATCACTTGAGTATAGTTTTGTGTAAAAATCTAAAAAACTCTTTTTAATCAAATTTTGCTGAAAAACTTCAGTACCTTTATATTTTACTTTCTCTATAATCCTAGCCTTCTGTTTCTTTCGTAACTGATAAGCTAACTACCTCCCAGGCTTATTCGCATTACAAAAAGTATTATGTCTCATATAACGCAAATTGGTAGCCACCTGATCTGCCATCAACATATTAAATTGTTCCCTAAGCATCTTTATAGAAACCTTTAAGTTATTATCAGTTGGATTAAGAGCAAGCACTTCTTCTTTTATTTTAATCTCATCTTCTATTTCTCTACATCTTTGTATCCTTTTATCCCTAGAAATTTTATTTAAATGAATTAAAATTCCCCTCATATACGCCTTACTGGCGTCCCAGACCATGGGCATCGATGTACCCTTATTCATATTTAAAGCAAAAAACTCCTTTAAATACTCTTTACATTTTTGTACAAACTCTCCCCGGGTAAACAAATTCTCATTCAGTCTCCAAGGCCTTCTGTTCCCATCTTCCAAGTATAGCTCCATCCACACAGGACTATGGTCTGAAAGGGTCCTGGGAAAGATTTTTACCTTTCTCACCCTAGAAAGAAAATCACTAGTAATCAAAAAGAAGTCAATCCTTGAAAATGACTGATGTCTATCCGAATAGAAGGTAAAATCTCTATCACTTGTGTTCCTTTCTCGCCAAATGTCAATAAGTCCCAACTCTTCTTTCAAATCAAAAAAAGTTTTGGGTAATTTAGTTTGAGTAAAATTTTTTGAAGAGCTCTTTTTATCTATAGTTATATCCAAAACTCCATTCCATTCACTCATCAAAATTACGGATTTATAATCCAACTGGGATATCTTCCCATGCAAAAGCTTATAAAATTGCTTCTGTTGTTGATTAGGGGCATATAATCCAACAATAAGAACTTTCTTGCCTTGTAACAGTAGTTCCACAAAGACATATCTTCCTTCAAGATCAGCCTCAATTAATTTAGCCGATAAATTTTTCTTCACATAAATTACAACACCCCCTTTTTTCCCTGGAGCTGGAGCTATAAAATGTGATCCCAAACGAGAATTTGTCAAATATTTTGAGTCCTTTGAAGTTTTGGTTTAGACTGAGAAACAGGCTGAGTCATTGGGGAGGAGATAGAAGCTTTAGGGACAGAGACCAAACGTTTTGAAGCCATTCTGTTAAGTTCAAAGGAGCAAAATTCTTGCCTCTATAATATCACAGTTCTTTAAAAAGAAAGAAAAAAGGGAAAAAAAGAGAAAGAGGAACAAAATTCTTGCCTCTATATTTAAAACATAAACTTTTAACTTTGTTGCAAAGTCAAACAAGAAAGACAATTGCCATTTTGCCTTTCACTTTCCCTTTCTTCAAAAGGGAAAGTAAACAAAGAGAAGAAAGGGAGGAGAAGATGCTTGCAGGAGTTAAAGTTACAATCAATCTTAAATCCACTTTCTCCTGGTCTGCTCCGTCTGCATTTGAATACTCACAAGCCTCAAAAAAAAAAAAGCAGATGTGGGAGCGGCGCCTTGCTTCATCCCAGAACTTCAGGACAAAGACGTCCTGGAGTGCGGAGTTGGCTCAGGCTCCGAGGGAGCTCTACCCTCCGATCCCTGAAATTATGGGGATCCAGGAGAGCTCTTACCTCTACCTGAGCAGCTCTTCTCTTCCCTTAGTCCCAGGAAAGAGATTCAAGCCGCAGGACAGCTGATTGTAAAAGTCCTGCTGTGAAAAGCAGCCATCGTAGCTGCTTAATCACACCGGAAGTCCTGGGCAGAAGCTTGTCTTTTGCTCAGGAATATTTGGGCTTCCTGGACAGAGCATCTGCTCTTTGGTTGCGACTGCTGGAAACTGAAACTTGCAAAGAAGAGAAACCACCAAATCTGGCGTTGGTTCAATTTCTGAGCAGTCTGCAAGTGTTCCAAATTCTTATGGTCCATCCGGATCTCGATTTGATGCCGCACCCTTCCAGATGATGTCTCCATGCCTCAAACGCCACTTTGATGGCCAGATGATATAGTTGCACTCCGCTGGATTAAGTTTCTGCGAGTAACATGCGCAAGGGAAGAGGGCATCGCTGAGCGACGTAGCCTGGAGTAACACCACTCCAGTGGCAATGTCGGAGGCATCCGCCTCCACAACAAATGGCCGTTGCAGGTCAAGATGCTTCAAGATGGGCTCCTTCATGAAGGCTTCCTTTAAAGCCTGGAAAGCCTGTTGTTCTGGGGTGTCCCACTGAAACTGGGTCTTTTTCTGCAGGAGCTGAGTGAGGGGGGCTGTCATGGCAGAAAAACCAGGAATGAAAGTCCAATAGTAGTTGGTGAACCCAAGAAGTTGCTGGACATCTTTAACACGACATGGGGGTTGCCAACTGCGCAAAGACTCAATCTTACTTGGCTCCATGGCGATGCCCTCAGGAAAATGCAGTGACCCAGGAGGTCGATGGTCCTCTGGTAGAACTGGCACTTCTCCAGTTTGGCATACAACTGATGTTCTCGGAGCTGTTGGAGGACCAGACAGAGATGCTGATGGTGCGCCTCTCGCGATGGGGAATAGATCAGGATGTCGTCCAAGTAGATCACAACAAACTGATCTAACAAGTCTCAGAAGATGTGATTCATAAAATGCTGAAACACTGCAGGGGCATTAGTCCAAATGGCATCACAGTGTACTCGAAGTGCCTGTACCAGGTACCAAATGCCGTCTTCCACTCATCACCCGACCGAACCCTGACGAGGTTGTAGGCTCCTTTCAGGTCCAACTTCATGAACATCTTTGTCTCAAGGAGCCTATCCAAGAGTTCAGAGATGAGGGGCAGCGGATATTGATTGCGCACTGTGACGGCGTTTAGTTTCCGGTAGTCACAGCAAAGCCTCAATTTGCCGGACTTCTTTTTTAATAAAGAGCACGGGCGCAGAAACTGGTGAAGACAAGGGCCGAATAAAATCCCAAGCCAAATTCTTGTCCAGAAAGTTCCGCAACGTGGGATCTGACATGGAATACAAACGTCCCACTGGGAGAGGCACATCAGGGACTAAATCGATGGGGCAGTCATATGGCCTGTGCAGGGGCAATTGATCCACCTCCATCTTGCTGAACGCATCAGCATAATTCGCCAGTTTGGAGGGCAAGGAGACCCCTGGGGGACCCTCCACATGGCTGGCACAGACATGGCAGGTATGGGCCACTCACTATAAGCTTGGGAAGGTGACTAAATTCTGGGACCAATAAATCTGCGGGTCATGTGTCTGGAGCCATGCCAGTCCCATGACCAGGGGGAAATGCAGGCTGGAGGCTATATAGAACTGAATAACCTCCTCATGCGAACTGATGGCCATACATAATGGTTGCGTGGCGGCCTTAATTGGCCCAGACAGGAGCACTCGACCATCAATAGTCTCCACTAACATCGGCGGTTCCACCGGGTACTGGGGAACAGCCCATTTGGCCACAAATGCTACATCCATAAAGTTTGTAGTGGTCGCAGAGTCAATCAAAGCAGGGACTGGAATAACCCCTTCAGCATCCCAGGGAGGATCAGGCGTGCCTCCAGAATCAGATGCTGTAGAGGTCTGTGGGCAGCATCTGAAGGACATCATTTGGTGTTGTCGGGCGCTCGACCTAAAACGCCTTTTAGGTCAGGCTCGGGGAGTTTCCCAACAGTGGAGTTAGGTGGCTTTCTTGGGGCAGAGTTGGTCACTGACGCTTCTTGGGGCAGAAGGCGGCCAAATGCCCAGGGTCCCCACAGTAAAAACACAAGCCCCCTGAACGTCTGTTCATTTCAATCACCGATAGGCGAGGTCTGGCAGCACCTAACTCCATAGGCTCCTCCCGCTGAACTGAAGTCTCGTGCACAACGGGGGCCACATGGGTCTCTGGAGTGGCACGGCGACTCCTACGCTGCTGCAGCTGAGCATCAATCCACAGACAGAGATGGATCAGCCCGTTGAGGTCTGGGGGAACATCAACACAGGCCAGCTCATCCAACATCTTCTCCGACAAGCCATCCTGGAAAGTGTCCACGAGTGCAGTCTCATTCCAGGCTGAATTCAGGCTCAGCAGCCAAAAATAGCTGATATAGGCCTGTGGAGGGCGTCGGCCCTGCCTGAAGAGCTTTCAGGCGTCGGGTAGCAGTCTGTGTCTTAATGGGGTCTTCATACATCAGACGCATGTAATCACAAAATCCCACAAAGTTGTCCAACAATGGACTAGGTTGGGCTAGCAGGGATGTGCCCCAACGAGCTGCATCACCAGAGAGGAGGCTTATCATAAACCCCACTTTATCCCGGTCAGTGGGAAAAACAGCCGCTTTCAGGTCCAACTGATAAAAGCTGGCATTGTCCCAGGAAAGCAGGAAACATATCCGGATTGCCATCAAATTTGTCCGGCATCACAATTGGACATTTTTTTCTGGGTTGTGGAACAGCAGAGGCGTGTGCTTTCAACTGGGCCACTTGAGCTGATAACAAAGCCAGATGCTGGGAGAGCTGGGCATTCTCCGCATGTAGCTGCTCCATAATAGTAGGGGATGGAGGCTGGAGGCAAACTGTCCTGTCCCAGCCTATGTACATCCTTGTTACTGCACAAAGACAACCACTCTTTTAACAGTAGACTGGAAAATAAACCCTTTTTATTTGAGTTACAGACCTGATAATTGTCCCAGAAAAACAAACACAACAGAACACTTTTCCAACGGAGCACCAGTCAAACAGGAAATAACTCACCGACAAAATACAGACCATGATCTCTTGACTCTGAAGTTCTTTACAAATGGTTGCCTCCAGCAATCAGCTCTGCCCACCCATTCCCTTTTTGTTATGCAGCCCCCAAGGCGTGGCTTCTCACTGCTTTCTCCTCTTCCCCTGGAGTCGCCCCATTGCCTCCCTCTGTCCTACTCGTGTGAACTGCCTAAGTCTACGAGCGTCTCTGAGGTCTTCCAGCTGTGCTTCCTCCATGTCCGACTCAGCTTCCTAGCACAGCTGACTCTCAGCTCGATCACGAGTGGATGAGGACTGATGAGGAGTGGAAGGACCAGACTCTTCATCAGTCTGTAAGTCCTGCAGCTCATCAGAGCCTCTCTCCGATTCTGATGGCTCTCCAGGCCCCTTCTCCTCCTCCTCTTCTAATTCCCCAGACTCAACTACTGGGATCACAGGCTGGCACAGAATCACAACCATAGGATTGGGGCTCGGGACCCCAAGATAGTTAGGTAAACATTGTAGTTTTGGGCTTAATGTAATGGTTCCGACAGATGAAACTCTTCAAAAGAACTTCGAGGCATTATTTACCTTAAAAAATCTTTTATTCGAGAAACAAAATATCGGCACTAGATAGTTAAAGCCAAAAACTGAATTCCCCTCCCCTGGGCACAAAGTAGCAAAGCATAATTCCCCCCTCCAATTAACAGTCATAAATCACATTCTCCAATTAGCTTGAAGTGTGGGCTTTCTCCCCAGCTCACTAAATCTTTATCAACTCTGGACGCAATAATCTTGGATTCCCACAGCTGAGTTATTATTGTTATGACAACTAGACTCTCATCCACATCCCCCCTCCCAGCATCAACTAACTCTAAAAGCAAAAAAGAAAAATGGCTGCATTTTCATCTGTTGTCAAAGCAAGAACATCCGATGTTAGCAGCGTTGACATCTTAACCCAGTGTTTCTCCACCTTGACAATTTTAAGGCATGTGGACTTCAACTCCCAGAATTCCACAGTCAGCATTGCTGGCTGTGGAATTCTGGGAGTTGAAGTCCACATGCCTTAAAATTGTCAAGGTTGAGAAACATTGTCTTAACCTATTCATTATGGCTGGGTTCAGCCCCCAGATTTCAGCTTGCCAATATTTAAACTCTATGCTACCTCACTAATTTTCACTACTAGTTTTTTCATAAACTCCTATAATTATCCTACTGAAACTAGCACTATACAAAGTGCTATTAATCATGATGCAGTACGTGAATTTTATTTTACCTTGCATTAAAGTTTAAACTGTTCTTGATATTTCATCATCAAAAAGTATTCTTAACATACCATGAATATAACATTTATATGCATGCATTTGTTGTTGTTAATTGCGAAGTCGTGTCCGACCCATCGCGACCCCATGGACAACGTTCCTCCAGGTCTTCCTGTCCTCTACCATCTTCTGGAGTCCATTTAAGTTCACACCTACTGCTTCAGTGACTCCATCCAGCCATCTCATTCTCTGTCGTCCCCTTCTTCTATTGCCCTCAATCTTTCCCAGCATTAGGCCCTTTTCCAGTGAGTCCTTCCTTCTCATTATGTGGCCAAAGTATTTGAGTTTCGACTTCAGGATCTGGCCTTCTAAAGAGCAGTCAGGGTTGATCTCTTCTAGGACTGACCGGTTTGAACGCCTTGCAGTCCAAGGGACTCGCATGCATGCATTTAGATGACTATAAATTTACTATGGATGTAGTCTGTACAGAATTTCCAAAGTTATCCTTGAAGGAGTTAATAGAACGCCTTTGGGGAAAAAGGCAACACGAAGCTAATGGAAATTTAGACATCCCATCTAATATGATAAATATTTTTATTATATATATTATTACTATCATTCAGTTTTACCACATCTCCATTTGAATAGCGTTACATAGTCAAGCTAGAGAACTGCAGCTTATGAAAATAAAATAATTCATATCCTAAACCAGAAGACAAGTGAGTTGTTAAATAATATGCTTTCTACAGTAAGAAAAAAGTGTCATGGTCGTAAAATTAGTCCAGATTCTGCAGTTTAAAAAGCATTGACCTATATGAATGGAAGATATGCTAATAAGTAAAAGAATATAATTTAAATAACTTCTTTAAACAGAAAATACTAGTGAAGTAATGTTTAATTTTCTCTACTATCAATGTTGCCTGATATGCTATTCATTGGAGACAGAAAAGAAGGGAAAAAACATTAAGAGCTGAAGCAAACTAATATGCATCAAAACTATAAAAATATTGTAAAGAACTTGGGTTTGGCTAGTCTAAAGAAAAGAAGAAATAGGGGTGACATGATAGCAGTATTCCAGTATTTAAGAGGCTGCCACAAAGAGGGGGTCAAATTATTTTCCAAAGCACCAGAGGACAGGACAAGAAACAATGGTTGGAAAGTGATCAGAGAGAAGCAACCTGGAATTAAGGAGAAAGTTCCTAACAGTGAGGACAATTAAGCAGCGAACAGCTTGCCCTCAGAAATCGTGGGCGCTACATCACTGGAGGTTTTTAAGAAGAGACTGGACAGTCACTTGTCTGAGATTGTATAGGTTCTCCTGCTTGAGTGGGAAACTGGAGTAGAAGATCTCCAAGATCCCTTCCAGCTCTAATTCTATTCCATTCCATTCCATTCTTGGAAGAACAAAGGAAATGTTATCAGCTTTATGCCATTCTGAATATTACCATAATTGTTAAATGCCCTGATCTACTACAACTTAAAAGAACTGAAGTTCAATTGAAGAAAATCTTTAAGAATGTATAGGTAATTCTCGATTTGCAACAGTTCATTTAGTGGCAATTCAAAGTTACAACGGCACTGAAAAAAGTGACTTATGGTCATGTGAAGAAAATTCAAATGCTTGGTAACTGGTTCATACTTATGCCGGTTGCGGTATCCTATGATCCTGTGATCAGCTTTTGCAACCTTCTGACAAGCAAAATCAATGGGGAAGCCAGATTCACTTAACACTGGGTTGCTAACTTAACAACTGTAAGGATTCGCTTAACAACTGTAGCAAGAAAAATCATAAAATGGGGCAAAACTCACTTAACAAATGTCTCACTTAGCAGCAAAAATATTGGATTCAATTGTGATCATAAGTCAAGGACTACCTGTATAGCCCTCAAAAGTTAAAATACATTGCATTAGTATTGATTAAAAAAAATACATTCATATTTTCTCCCATGTGGATTACAGGGAAGATTTCTATTTGGTAGTCATAGAAGTAGAACAATTACTAATATTACATTGGCACTGCACAAAATAACATCAAAACCATTTAATATGTCTATTACTTGCTAACACAAACAGCTACATATTGAATAGTCTACCTCAGAATGAATCTACTATATAAACTCATTCGGGATTAACAGAATTATCAATGATGGCATAAAATTATCTGCCATAATACATAATTGTTACAATGCAAGAAATTTGATCTAATCTGATAACTGATCATGTAATTAAGCCACTTACATTTCTGCTACTTGTAGATCTGTGCTTTCCTCTAATACCAGAACAGCTCCTAGGACTTGTTGGGGTACTGAATGGGAGAATGGTGGAAAGGTGAGGAGGACTTGTTGGAGTCAAAGGAGACATCAGACTGCCTAACATGCTTTGCTTGGAGATATAGTTAATTTGAGAAAGAATATTTTCATTGTTCCCACCATCACCGCTACCTAGTTCAATCTTTTCTTCACTGGTTATACTTCTTAAATAGTCTTTGAGCATCACTTGAGTTGCTGTTTCACTCAACCAGCACAAAAACAGCTCATCCACTTTCATTTTTAGTACAGGCTGTAGAACTTTCACAGTTGGCATCTTGTCCTCCTCTCAATATATTTTTTTGCTGAATGAAATAGATGAACTTCTCAATTCAGATTAAACAGAGTTCCACCTGAAAGACAAAGTGCCTGTTAAAAAGATTTCATTTAAGATAATTGAATCTGTTTGTCTGTCTAGCTATTATCTATCATCCATCCATCCATTTAAATATAAAGATGGAAAAGGTATCATGATGTTATTAACAGTTTTACATGTTTTAGATTGTGGTATTCTAGAGCATGAAGATTAAAATGTTTCTCTCCATAATTTGTCAATTGAGGAACAAGTTAGCAGTATACATTTATAAAACATGTAGAATATGAGAAAGAAAAACAATTTTATGTCGGGGGTACTAGATCTTGGTTACAAAATCTCATATGACCATGTTTCTTGTGCCTCTTGTTGCCATTTTGTATTTTTATTTTTGTAGCCTAGGTCTATAAAGCCATATGAAGAATCCATCTTTTTCAATTATTCATTTTATTAGGTTTACTTTAAAATGATGAAATGAAGCTTGATACAGGATTTGATTTGGACACGTGCAACATAAATTAACAGCATAAATTAGAATTATACAATTAATGAAATCCCAGAGGTCATTTAAGGCAGGGGTCCCCAACCCGAGTTGCAGACCAGGACAAGTCTGTGTAATAAGAGAGTGAGCAAGCAAAACTTCATCTGTGCATGTGCAGGATTTAGATTGTGCGTGAAACCATACCTCCCTCCCCAATAGAAGAATTTTTCTTCCAAAATTGGTCCCTGTCACTAGAAAAGTTGGGAACTGCTGATTTAAGGCATACTATTCTTTATTTATCATACTCAACATTACTAGTCTACCTTAGTAAATTCAAAAAATGCTATCTATAACCAAGTCTTATGAAACATGAACCAGTGACACTAACATGGCTTCAGCTAATCAGTTTAGGTTCATAGTTTGAAAAACGTAGAACTGCTTCAGACATTACAGACACACAACAGTATCTCTCTGCTACTAATTCAAGTAGCTACATTCGTGTTCAATCAAACATGAAAACAAAAAAACAAAAAAACCAGGGCCCTGTTTAATGGAAACAGCTTATTAAAGTAATTTTTTTATGAAACATCTTTTGTCAAACTCACATGGATATTTGAAATAAATTTGGGGATGCCTTTCTAAATGGCTGAGCAGTTACAATGCTTGCATGTGGCCTGAAGTGCTTTTGAATTATTTTTGAAATATGCACAGTAAATATACTGAATTTCAGCCCCCATTCAACTCTAATAAGAAAATGGAAACGCCGTAGGTGTGAAAAAGTCACTTTTTTCAGTGTTATTGTAACTTCAAATGGTCATTAAATGTTGTAAACCGAGAACTACTTGTACTTCAATATCTCTTATTCTGGGTAGCATTCAGAAGAGCATTTAGTGTTCGTAGAACATTTGGGCAGTCTGTTGCCAAGGCTCAGTCTTCTTAGCTACTTAGACCAGATATATTGGAATAGATTGTAAATATTGAGTTATTTTTTTTTTTTAAAAAAAAGACCTTTCACGATATTATTTCCTTCTCCTAAGAAGTGCTTGAAATAGGATCGTGGAGCTGGAATGCCGCTAGCTCAAAATTTACTTCAATCTCCTGCAAATAATTCGGGCCATCCCTGGACATCCCTCTTCCTCCTCCATCCTAAAAAAAGGTCCACGCAGGGCGTTTCTTTTTTAGACGTTAGCAGTTTCTTCAAAAGCGAAATAGAGGTAGTCTATAAGCAACGCCAACACAAGACTTTGGGCCTTATATTTTCTCTTTCTGTGAAAAGAGAAGAGGAAACTTTCCCCAGGCTGAAAGAAAAAACAGTTGGTGGAATCGTGGCTGGAATGCAGCTCTTCCGCAAAAGGTTAGCTAAACTCAGCTGCTGGAGCGACTCCAAGCCCGTTATTTGTTCCAAAAAGCACAATTGTGTTTATAAATAGGATTACCATACATCCGGATTTTCCCGGACGTGTCCTGTTTTAGCTCCAATCTCGTTCCGTCGGGCGTAAAAAAAAAAAAAATCCACCCGAAACGTCCGCAGCGACAGCGGGGATGGGAGCGAAACTCCAGCAGCAGGCAGGAAGAAACGGGGCGGGGCTTCCCAGCGGTAGCGTCTTAGATAGTGCGTCACTCCTGCTGCCTCATTGGTGGGTGAAAGAAAGGACGCGTGACCAGAAAATGTAGAGAAGCACATTTTGAAAAGTTGCTGCAGTTAGGAGAGGTTGTGCAGGAAGTGGTTTGTTGCGCATAACCAATAATGAACTACCTGCTAGAACCTTGTAATTCCATACCACTGTGATTTAATTCTGCAAACATTAGCCTTTGGGGACTTGTGACCAGAAAAATATGCTTTTACTCAATACACCGTGGCGTATGTTGCAGAAAAAAAAACGCAACAGTGGTAAACAATTGTAATTTTTTTTTCTTCAGGAAAAAAGTAATTTGGTAAATTGAAAGCCTGGTTTAATACCGCTGATTTTTCCAGGAATGTTAACGAACATGCTGATCTCTGGAGAAAAGCTTAATGTTTAAATCTAAATTTAGTATTGAAATAAAATTAATTTCAGTTGATTTATTCAATTTCAAAATCAATATCAATTCTCAATCGCAGCCATTCTTTATGTTAATCCCTAGAAGAAGCATTATATTAATGGGCAGAGACTTTCCTTTTTTGCTCTAGCTCCTTAAAGTGACAAGTCCCATTTTCTGTTGGAAAATTATTTGTGGTGCCACTTCCATGGCCAATAGAAGCATCCTAGCTTCATCAGTTGTATTGCATTTAGTTGTGCCGGAGGGTCCCATATGGGCAGAGACATGGTTTTGCCCATGTAAAGTGGGAAAGAAATAGAATAACATATAATAAGAATAAAGTAGAATAATAATAATAATGAAAAATCACTAAAAGCAAAAATCATGTGTCTGCATAATTTCTGGAAGAAAGCAGTGTTAGCAAAAAGCTGTGTGAATGACCTAATACATATTGAGAAAGATTGTAGAAAAGTAAAAACTGCCTTCATTGTATTCCCATGAGAAATGGACCTAACGTGTGAGAAACTATCTGAATGTTACACAAAGTAGATTCCATATACAATGTAAGATTCTATCTATGCTTCCTTTGTTCCTGAGAAAAAGAAACCTATAAAGCTTTAGTTTAGACCTGCCCCCTTGTTCAGAAATTTGCTGATTGTTAATCACTTCTGAACCTTTGCGCAAAAATAAAACCTCTCTGTTTCACCCTTGGAATTCGTAAAAGTCCTTTTTTTAAGGCTTTTATTTTTCCACAAGACATGAACATACAGTCAAGTTCAGAGATGTGATTTTGTATATAAACATTGATTTAGCAAGACATTTAAGACTTTGAACAGCAGATATTGGTTTAGTGAGTGTGAGTTAGTACAATAATCTTGTAGAAAACCGTAAGAGAATTTTACAAATTCCAGAGGGTTTTAGCAGAGAAATTTATTTGCGCAAGGTTCAGAAGCAGTAACAACAAGCAATTCTGAATGCTGAGGGAGGGTTCAAACAACAGTTTTATACATTTCTTTTCTCAGGAACAAAGGGGCACACATTGAAATCTACATTGTAATACATCAGATTCATTTCTCACGTATTAGATTCATTTCTCACGGGCACACATTAGTGATACACATTGTATTACTTTAGGTTAGTTTCTCACAGGCATACAATGGACAGTTATGCTACATACATTGTTTCCAAGTGCAATGTGCGTTTGGTTAGTCACAGATTGCTAACACAGCTTTATTCCAGTAATAATGCAGACACATTATTGTTTTAATGATTTTTCATTATTATTATTATTCCACATTATTCTATATTATTCTACTTTAATAAAGCTTGATGCGAGCTCAAAACTGCCAATTTTATATTAGAAATCAGAGTTATCTTGCAGAATGTTGCTTTAAAAAAAGATTTCTATGAAACTTTAAAAATATTACAGCTAACATTTCTTGAAAAGCATTTCTTTTAAACATTTTTAAGCATTGCTTTTGTAAGGTTTCGCTGGCAAATAAAATCTGAGACTCTCACAAGCCAAAGCAGAAACTTAGACAGAGGCTTCAGGAATGGGAAAACAGCTCTTTAATCGGCTGAGAAAAGCAGTTGGGTTGGGCAGCCTCCGGGCATATGGGCATATGGGCAACCTCCGGGCATATGGGCAGCAGCATGCTAAGGAAGAGCCACAGCACGAGACATCAAGGGGACAAAGAAGTGGTTTGATTGGCTTTTAAATGGTTAAATAATAGTTATGTGTCATCAATTCCTTTGGCGTTACCGTTTCACTTGCATCCAGGTACCTGACTCCTTTTGTTTAAGGTAAATGGTGTTTTCCCTGCGCAAGCATGTACAGAAGCGAGATAGTGTTAATTAGGTTAGCCTGAGATTATTCCGATTTCTCTTCATTTCCCCCCTTTTCAAATTGGCAGTATGATTACTGCTATCTGGAAGCTAGGGGTGCATATTCTTTTGAGATTGTGGTGAGAATCATTACTTTTGCTGGTTTCTCTTTGGTTAGATTGGTGGGGGAGTTATCACAATCATTCCTGATAAGGCTTTTGGACCAGGGGAGTGAAAAGGGGAATTACTAATAATCCTCTAAAAGCCAGCAGGATAAGGAACCCAATTCTCTTCCAATCAGTGAAAATCTCTGAGAACCAGCTGGCGTCCATGACTCCAGTCCAACTCTGGACGGGGATATGGCAATCTTTCTCATTTTAATGGTGATTTCATCAATAGCTTTATCTTGCTCATCTATTTGTAAACAGCAGTTTGTTAAATTAAACTTTCCACAGAGACCATCTTCCTTTGCAAGCAAATAGTCCAGGGTGAGCCTATTTTGATAAATGGCCATCCGGAGCTTGGTATTTTGTTGGGTAAGAAGGTTCAAGTCTAGAGCATTGGTTATTATCTCTAGCACAGCTTGCAAACGAATTATTCTATTAAGCATATAGATGGGAGTGTGGAATCCCCAAGACCCATCCTCAGCCCAGGTTGCGGGACCATATATTTGAATGATTTGTTCTGGGGGCCATTCATCATCCTTCCAGGTTCCTATTTTCAAAGACCACTTTGTTCAATAACCTATCTCCTAATAGATAGGGATTCCCAGGCGTTCCCCCTGGGTGATTGGTAGTAGGAAGAAGCTGGGTTTTATGGTCCCTAAAAGACAGGTACCTGTCCAATTCCGAGGCTATGCTGCATAGGCATATCTCCCACAAATCCAATAGAATCCATCTGGAGCATGCTATATATAGGAGGGATTATATGGTTGATCCAATAGGGCTTTAAGTTGGGTATAATTTCCAAAAGGGTTGGGTGGTTTGGTTATATTTGTCCCACTTCACCAAGTGGAACTTTTACCATTGGCCACAACCATACTTTCACATGTAGACACTCCTACCTTTAAGAAGAAGGTCTCAGATTCTTCTCTTGTGAAGCAGAGATGACCAATGATAGACGTTTGAGTCACCAATCGGGGAGGACGGTCAAGAGCAGTCAATGTTAATTTCAAAGACCTGAGACTGGATATGTTAAGCTCCCTGGCTTCCTATGGTCATTGTTTTCCCATGTTGGTCCCCCCACAAACATAGCAGTTGGTAACATTTAAAGAACCTGCAATTTGTTCTGCTAGATCAATAAAAAGGTTCTTGATAATAGGGGGAATTTCAATTTTGCTGTAAGGACTCGCTTCAATCCCACATCTTAAGAAAACAGAACTCTTGCAAACAATTTCTTCCAACAGGAACTTTTATTAAGAGTAGTTGATTGCAGGCATAATAGACAGGATCTGAGGGATTCCCTTATAGATTGATATTTTAAAGTGTCCCCAAGCAAACCCCACCCCACAGTTCATCCGGGCGGTTCAGACTGACAAATCCCCAAGTGTTAATCCATTGATGGGAAAGAAAAGATAACATCAGTCCAGCTCCGTTTGTGCACGATCATTCCACAGCTCTTCACACCTCATTTTGAGGACCGAGAAATAAACCAGGTCCCGGAGGTTTGTGTCTCTCCCCCTTTTTTTCCTAGCTGCTCAGTTAGGGAGAAGAAGTTCAGAGGGATGCATAGTATAGGAGGCAATTTGTTACATTGTAATGGGTAGCAGACACAAAGGTGAATAAACAAAAGGTTACATTGTAGTGAATAGAGGAAGTGAAAGCAATAAACCCACATGCATATCCCCCCTCCCCCTTGGGAGTATGGCAGAATCCAGGGAAAGATGAGAATTGGTTTTAGATCAGGGGATAAATAGAAAGGAAATATAACTGGATTCTGACATCCTGCCCCCTTAAAAATAAGAGAGATCCACCTGAGAGAAAATAAAAGAGGTATAAAAGTTAGTCTGGTTTGTTGGGATATTCCGTATGAAACTTTTTAAGCAGTTTTGGGGCTCTGACAAGACGTTTATGGACTCACTCATTTTTTGAGGAGGGAAGGTGTTTCTACGCTACTAGGTATTGAGTTGCCCCATGATATTTCCTAAAGTCTAGGATTTCCTTTATCTCAAAGTGTTGTTCTCCTTCAACCATGATTGGAAGTGGGGGGGGGGATTTTTGGCCATAAGGGTGATTGTTCTCTTTTCAGCAAGCTGCAGTGAAAAAATGGGTGTATTTGCCTGAGATTTTTGGGTAGTTCTAATTCTACTGTTACTGGGTTTATGATTCTTTTAATTGGAAAAGGTCCTATATATTTTGATCCAAGTTTTTTACAGGAATTTTAGGTATTTTGTAGACAAATATCCCCTTTATGGATTACTGCCTTGTCGTGGCGAAGGGGCTTGCGTAACTCAATGAAGCTATAAGCTATGCCGTGCAGGGCCACCCAAGACGGACAGGTTATAGCAGAGAGTTCTGACAAAATGTGATCCACTGGAGAAGGAAATGGCAAACCACTCCAGTATCTTTGCTATGAAAACCCCATGGACAGTACTAAAAGGAAAAAAGATATGACGCTGGAAGATGAGCCCCTCAGGTCGGAAGGTGTCCAATATGCTACTGGGGAAGAGCAGAGGGCTAGTACTAGTAGCGCCAGAAAGAATGAAGCGACTGGGCCAAAGCCGAAAGGACGCTCAGCTGTGGATATATCTGGTGGTGAAAGGAAAGTCCGATGCTGTAAAGATTTTTTCTCCATAGGAACCTGGAATGTAAGATCCATGAATCAAGGCAAGCTAGACGTAGTCAAAAAAGAGATGACAAGACTGAACATCGACATCTTAGGAATCAGCGAACTAAAATGGACAGGAATGGGTGAATTTAACTCAGATGACCATCAGGTATACTACTGTGGGCAAGAATCCCTCAGAAGAAATGGAGTAGCCTTCATAGTCAATAAAAGAATAGGAAAAGCAATACTGGGATACAATCCCCAAAATGACAGAATGATCTCAATTCGAATCCAAGGCAAACCATTCAATATCACAGTAGTCCAAATCTATGCCCCAACCACTGGTGCTGAAGAGGATGAAATTGACCGGTTCTATGAAGCCCTACAGCACCTTATAGAATTAACACCAAAAAATGATGTCCTTATCATCATGGGGGATTGGAATGCTAAGGTAGGAAGCCAAAAGATAACCGGAATAACAGGCAAGTTTGGCCTTGGAGTACAAAATGAAGCAGGGCACAGGCTAATAGAATTTTGTCAAGAGAATACGATGGTCATAACAAACACTCTTTTCCAACAACCCAAGAGACGGCTCTACACATGGACATCACCAGACGGTCAACATAGAAATCAGATTGACTATGTACTCTGCAGCCAAAGATGGAGAAGCTCTATACAGTCAGTAAAAACAAGACCAGGAGCTGACTGTGGCTCAGATCATGAGCTTCTCGTTGCAAAATTTAGGCTTAAATTGAAAAAAGTAGGGAAAAGCACTAGGCCACTCAGGTATGAACTAAATCATATTCCTGATGAATATACAGTAGAGGTGACAAATAGATTTAAGGAACTGGATCTGATAGACAGAATGCCTGAAGAACTATGGATGGAAGTTCGCAACATTGTACAAGAGGTAGCAACTAAAACCATCCCAAAGAAAAAGAAATGCAAGAAAGCAAAATGGCTGTCTCAGGAAGCTTTGCAAATAGCTGAGGAAAGAAGGGAAGCGAAAGGCAAAGGAGAAAGAGAAAGATACACCCAATTGAATGCAGAATTCCAGAGAGTAGCTAGAAGAGATAAGAATGCCTTCTTAAATGAACAGTGCAAAGAAATAGAAGAAAACAACAGAACAGGGAGGACCAGAGATCTCTTCAAGAAAATTGGAGATATGAAGGGAACGTTTCATGCAAAGATGGGCATGATAAAGGACCAAAATGGCAGAGACCTAACAGAGGCAGAAGAGATTAAGAAGAGATGGCAAAACTACACAGAAGAACTATACAAGAATGAGCTTAACATCCCAGATAACCACAATGAGATGGTCATTGACCTCGAACCAGACATCCTAGAATGTGAAGTGAAATGGGCCTTAGAAAATCTGAGCAACAACAAAGCTAGTGGAGGTGACAGTATTCCAGCTGAGCTATTCAAAATCTTAAAAGACGATGCAGTAAAAGTGCTACACTCAATTTGCCAGCAAATTTGGAAAACTCAACAGTGGCCACAGGATTGGAAAAGGTCAGTTTACATTCCAATTCCAAAGAAAGGCAATGCCAAAGAATGTTCAAACTATCGCACCATTGCACTCATTTCACATGCTAGTAAAGTTATGCTTAAAATCCTACAAGCTAGACTCCAGCAGTATGTGGATCGAGAACTACCAGAAGTACAGGCAGGATTTCGAAGAGGCAGAGGAACTAGAGATCAAATTGCCAACATACGCTGGATCATGGAGAAAGCTAGGGAGTTCCAGAAAAACATCTACTTCTGCTTCATTGACTATGCAAAAGCCTTTGATTGTGTGGATCACAACAAATTGTGGCAAGTTCTTAAAGAGATGGGAGTACCAGACCATCTCATTTGTCTCTTGAGAAACCTATATGCGGGTCAAGAAGCAACAGTGAGAACCGAACACGGAACCACTGATTGGTTCAAAATTGGAAAAGGAGTCCGGCAAGGCTGTATACTGTCGCCCTGCCTATTTAACTTATATGCAGAGCACATCATGAGAAAGGCAGGGCTAGATGAATCAAAAGTTGGAATTAAGATTGCCGGGAGAAATATCAACAACCTAAGATATGCAGATGATACCACTCTAATGGCAGAAAGTGAAGAGGAACTAAAGAGCCTCTTGATGCGGGTGAAGAAGGAGAGTGCAAAAGTTGGCTTGAAACTCAACATTAAGAAAACCAAAATCATGGCATCCGGCCCTCTCAATTCCTGGCAAATAGATGGGGAAGAAATGGAGGTAGTGACAGATTTTATTTTTCTGGGCTCCAAGATCACCTCAGATGGAGACTGCAGCCAAGAAATTAAAAGACGCTTGCTCCTGGGGAGGAAAGCTATGGCAAATCTAGACAGCATTCTAAAAAGCAGAGACATCACCCTGCCAACAAAAGTGCGCATAGTCCAGGCCATGATTTTCCCAGTTGCAATGTATGGCTGTGAAAGTTGGACCATAAGAAAGGCTGAGCGCAAAAGAATTGAGGCCTTTGAACTGTGGTGCTGGAGAAGACTCCTGCGAGTCCCTTGGACTGCAAGGCGTTCAAACCGGTCGGTCCTAGAAGAGATCAACCCCGACTGCTCTTTAGAAGGCCAGATCCTGAAGTTGAAACTCAAGTACTTTGGCCACCTAATGAGAAGGAAGGATTCACTGGAGAAGAGCCTAATGCTGGGAAAGATTGAGGGCAATAGAAGAAGGGGACGACAGAGAATGAGATGGCTGGATGGAGTCACTGAAGCAGTAGGTGTGAATTTAAATGGACTCCAGAAGATGGTAGAGGACAGGAAGACCTGGAGGAATGTTGTCCATGGGGTCGCGATGGGTCGGACACGACTTCGCAATTAACAACAACAACAACAGACAAATATACCATTTCTCCTACAACGAATGGTGTGGGTTCGACTCTCTTTTTATCTGTTTGTGCTTTGTATGCTTGCCTAGCTTCGTCTAAGGCTTTTCTAACTATTGGCCAGGTGTTTTGTAATTGTGCTATCCATTCTTTCAGTGATAAGATTGCTGGTTCATTTGGGATTAGTTCTGGCATAGGGTTGAAACTTTGATCATGGCTATTTGAAAAGGAGTATAGCCGACTGGAGTGGACTGCGTTATTGTAGGCGACTTCTGTGAAAGGGAGTAGGTCTGTTCAATTCGTTTGCTGGAAATTAATAAAGCATCTTAAGCATTGCTCAAGTACTGAGTTCGAATGTTCTGATTCGCCATTACACTGAGGATGATGACTAGATGACAGTCTCTGAGTGGTTCCTAAGAGAGATAAAAATTCCTTCCAAAATTCTGACGTAAATTGCACTCCTCTATCAGATATGATGCGTTGGGGTGCCCCATGCAGTCTGTAAATGTGCTGCATGAAAAGTTTCACTAAGGTTTTTGCGGTGGGAATCTTTTGGCAAGGGGTAAAGTGCACCTGTTTGGAAAACAAGTCCGTAACCATCCAGATGACAGTGTTTCCCTTGCTTTCTGGTAATTCCACTATAAAATCCATGGCTATTTCCCTCCAGGGGGCTGAGGGAGTCACCACTGGTTTTAACAGTCCAGGCGATTTCCCTTGCAACCTCTTAGCAGTTGCGCACATTGGGCAGCTGGCCACATAACTTTCTATGTCCTTTTTCATGGATGGATACCAAAATTGCCTTTTAATTAAATGTAATATTTTTACAAATCCAAAATGCCCTGCTGATTTTGTGTCATGGCATAGCTGCATGAAAGTGACCCTCTGGGTGGTTGGTATATATAACTTTTCCCCCATCCATGGCAGTTCGTCCTTAATTGTGCACACGTGTCTATTTTTCTGAAACCATTCATCTGTTTCCAAAGTTTTCCGGAATTTGATTCCAGTTTGGCTACCCAGCTGCAGCTTTAATTTAGCTTGGGCTCTGGTGGTTACCGGCACTGCCAGTTGTGGTTTTGTCATAAGTGGTTTAGAATCGGTGGCTCACATGCTGTTATATTGGGGCATGCGAGACAGTGCATCTGCCAGGAAGTTCTCCCCCCCCCCAGCAAGTGCTTGAGCGTGAAATGGAATTGGTGAAAATGCTGGGACCAGCAGGCTTGCTTGGGAGTAAGCTTCTTGGGTGTTTTCAAGGCTTCCAGGTTTTTGTGGTCCGTCCATACCTGAAAAGGGATTTTATTCCCTTCAAGGAACTGGCGCCACGTAAGTAATGACCAACGCACCCCATATGCCTCTTTTTTCCACAAGGGCCAGCGCTGTTCTGTTTCAGTGAGTTTCTTGGACGTATATGGGCATGGTTGCAATACCCTTTCATCTCTTTCTTGTAATAGTACAGCCCCCACTGCCACATCACTTACATCCGCCTGTATTATGAAAGGTTTATCCGTGTCTGGATGCCTCAGTACGGGTTCAGTAGAAAAAAGTCTCTTTAACCTCTTGAATGCCTCTTGGCATTCCATTGTCCATTTTAGTGGCTGGCTAGGTTTCACTGAGGATACTCCCTTCGTTTTTAGTAAATTCGTGAGGGGTAGGGCTATTTGGGCAAACGAAGGGATAAATTGGCAGTAAAAGTTTGCGAAGCCCAGGAAACTTTGCAACTGCTTCCTTGTGCGAGGTGGTGCCCATTCTAGTACTGCTCTGACCTTCTCGGGTTCCATTTCAATGCCCTGTGGGGATATGCGATAACCCAGGTAGTCTATTCCTGGTGGAGTTCGCATTTCAATAATTTGGCATATAGGTGGGCAGCCCACAGTTTCTTTAAAACCGCTCTGACTAGGTTGACACGTTCCTCTTTGAATTTGATGAAGATAAGGATGTTATCTAGATAAACCAGTACCCCCTTAAATAGGTGCTCCCTTAGTACCTCGTTGATTAATCGCATAAATACTGCGGGGGGCCCTTGTAGTCCAAACGGCAAAACTTTGAATTGGTAGCACCCCATTAGGTAATTAAATGCAGTTTTCCATTCATCCCCTTCCTTAATTCTAACGCGGTAATACGCTTCCCTTAGATCACGGGTTGTGGCTCTGGAGCCGCATGTAGCTCTTTCATCCTTCTATTGTGGCTCCAGTACCCCTCCGCCATTTGCAGTCCCACAAAAAAAAGAAGTGAGACTAAAAAAGTTCAATCAATTCCAACTTTGCGAGATCTTTGTTTCCCCACGAGAAGTTGGAATTGATTGATTGAACTTTTTTAGTCCCACTTCTTTTTTTGTGGGACTGCCCACAAATGTCTTTCATTTGTGGGACTGCCCACAAACTTCTTTTCTTTTTGGGACTGCACGTGGCGGCGGAGGAAGAGATGAGATGGAGGACTGTGATGATGGATCTGGAAAGAAGGTGCCGCGTGGGTCCGATAGGGCGTGCGGTGTGGGGGGTTTCTGCCAAGCTTATATGGAGCTGGGGAAATGGGCTGGGTGGGGGGAGCTGCCAATGCCACTGACATGAGGCTTTGCAGAGCCCCCCAAGTGGCCTTGATCCCCCATCCCCAGCCAGCCAGCCACCATTGCCCATCTTCTCACCTGGCCAGCCAGACTCACGCTCTTCTTCTCTTCCTCCTCCTCCTCTGCACTCAATCAGCTGCTAGTGGCTTGGGTGGCTTTGCTCCATCTGAGTTGAAGAAAGCTGCTTTCTGCTGCGCCTCTGCTTTCTTCAACTCGGACGGAGCAGAGCCACCCAAGCCACTAGCAGCCGATTGAGTGCAGAGGAAGAGGAGGAGGAGAAGAGTGTGAGGCGGGGTTGGCCGGGTAAGAAGAAGATCGGTGATGGTGGCTGGCTGGCTGGGGAGGGGGGATCATTGTTAAAGAGAGAGAAAGAGAGGGAGAGAGAGAGGGAGGGAGGGAGAGAGAGGAAGAGGGAGAAAGGGAGAGGGAGAAAAGAGAAGCACAAGTGCCTCTGTCTCTGTCTCTCTCCCTCACACACACACACAAACAAACAAACTGAGTGGGGGAAGAGGACTGGCAGACCAAGGGCAGGAGAGGAGCACCAGTGGAGAGCCAGCCAAATAAGAATGTCCACAGTGTGTCAGCCATGGTGGGGTGCCTGAGATGCCGTGTCCATTTGTCCCATTCTGTTCGGGCCAGTTCCTCCTCTCGATCCCCGCAAGAGCAAGACAGAAAAACTTGTCTGTGTGTGTATGTGTGCGTGTGTGCGTGTGGGCGTTTGCGGGCACTTGGACTGGATTAATGAATGGGCAGAGAGAGAGGGAGAGGGAGGGAGAGATAGAGAGAGGGAGGAAGAGAGGAAGGGAGGGAGAGGGAAGGAGGGAGAGAGAGAGGGAGGGAGGGAAGGAGAGGGAGGGAGAGAAAGAGAGAGAGAGAGAGAGAGAGAGAGGGAGGGAGGGAGGGAGAGAGAGAGAGAGAGAGAGAGAATATGAATATTTGTGGTTGTCCTTATTGGAGTTTTAGTAAAGAACGTTTAATGAAATATTTTGATGTTTTTTTTAAATTAAGAGATGAGGTATGGGGATAATTATGCTGAATTTAAAGATGGTAGATAAGCTACTAAAATTGTTTTTACCTGCTGGGATGAAGGAGAAAGGGTTTTTTTTCCTCTTTCTCCTGTCCTTTTCTTTTTTTCCCCCAACAATTTTTTTCTTTTCTTTTCTATTTGTAGTTTTTATAGTTTGCACCGGCTTTTTATTTCATAAATATGAGGAGGACTCAAATAGACATTGAGTATTTTATTTGAAAGTAACCTTCGACCCAGCGTCTTTTTTTTTTGGAGTTCAAAATGTTTTTGTTGCATGCAGAAATAAAAATTTGTTTTCTTTGTAGCAGTTCATTGATTTCATAAATGCAACACACTATAGTTTTTTTATACCTAGCATAAAGGTAAAAAATGATATATGCAGTGTTATCTTCATTTTAGATGTCAAAAGGGTTTTGTGGCTCCCAGTGTTTTCTTTTCTGTGGGAAACGGGTCCAAATGGCTCTTTGAGTGCTTAAGGTTGCCGACCCCTACCTTAGATCTAGTTTAGTGAAAATTCTTCCTTTCGAGAGGTGGGATAACATGTCCTTCATGAGGGGTAGGGGGTATAGGTTACTTTCACTGATTGCATTCAGGGCATGGTAATCCATGCACAAGCATAAAGTGCCATCCTTCTCTCTAAAGAGGACCAGGGTGGCTACTTTAGGCTTGGCAGGTTCAATAACCCCCCTTTCTAGGTTTTTATTTATGAATCTTTCCATTTCCTCCTTCTCCTTAGGGCTCATAGAGTATAGTCTGGGCTTCGGGAGTTTTGCCCCAGGCTTGAATTCTATGACACAATCCATGGGTCAGTGAGGGGGAAGTTCATCGACCGTCTTCTCACTGAAAACTTCAGCAAGGTCTCGGTATTCCTCTGGTATTTCTGGTAGTCCCTTTTCTTCTCCCATTGATGCTTTCTCCGTTCCTAAATTTGGTAGGACTCCTTGGGGTTTTAAGTCCATAGGCTCCCCCTTTGGGAAATTGATTTCTGCCATTCTCCAATTTACCCAGGGGTTCCATTTCTTTAACCATTCCAGCCCTAGGATCACTGGGCATTCCATGCCTGGGGTCACTACAAACATTATGTCTTCCTCATGGTTTCCCCGGGATAGATGGACTGGTAAAGTGGCTAGGGTAGCTGGCACCCCCCTACTATGGACCCATCTAACTGGCCAAATGAGATTGGTTGTTTCAGCCTCCTCACCGGAATGCCCAAGTTCCCCACTAGCGTCGGGCTAATGAGGCAGCGGGTGCAGCCAGAGTCTATTAAGGCTTTCACCTTCATGGCCTCGGGCATGGGGGGAATTAATATAGTCACTGTCTTGAGGATGGGTGTGATGGGTCCACTTACCAGGGGTTCACCCTCCGAGCTGTCGTCCAAGGTGTCCACTGGCCCTGCAGTGTAGGCCGGAGTACCCTCCCCACGTTTGGCAGGGGTTGGGGACTCCACAGCCTCTATCACACTCATGGTGGGTTCTTTTGGCTTGGCTGGGGACTTCCTTGATTTCGTGGCCAGTAATTGGTCTGGGTTGCGCTGAGGGGCTTTCGAGCAGCATTCTATGGCGCAATGCCCTTCTCTCCCACATTTGAAACAGCCCATTGACTTCTTGGCCATAGCCGGTTGTTTCGCTGGCTCATGCATCAGTTCAGGAGGCGAGCGGCCCCATGGTTTTCCTCTTCAGTAGGTCGATCTCTGCTTCCTCTGCCAGGACGTACCATTCATTGAGTTGGCGTGGGTCCCCTCAGGGCAGGCAAGCATCATACAGGTTGTAATTTGGGCCATCTTTGAAATGGCTAAGGAGGATGTTTTCCAGCCAGTTTAGCTTGCTGGCAATGGTCTGGAATTCTTGTGTATATTTGGCTACCAGCCATCTGCCCTGCCTCACCATTTTGATTCTCTCATGAGCTTTGCAATCAGCCACAGGATCCTCGAATCGCCTTCTCAGAGAGGACATTAAATGGTTGAAGTCGTTGAGCTCTGGGGCATTGGACTCATGCAGGTTCACCATCCAGTCTGCGGCCAGTCCATCCAGAGTGGATTGCATGATACGGATACGAGCTTTGTCGCTGGGGATGTCCTGTCCGTATTCTTCCATGTAGCTGAGGACTTGGGTTAGGAAGAACCCCAAGCGTGGTGGCTGCCCCCTTAATTTCACATCCAGTGAATCTTTGAATGGATCGGTGCCTTCGCTGCTGGCAGTATTGTCTCCCATCCTGATCACCACCTGTGGGTTGGTGGGGAGTGGGGGCTGCTGAAGTGCTAGCTGCTAGTTCAGTGGGTGTCCCCGGGACTACAGATTCCGATTCCCCTTCAGTGCCTCTCCAGGTGCAGCTCCAGGTGCTGGTGTGGCCGCGGGGCTCAGGTTTCTCTTCCCCTAGAGAGTTGAGGGTTCTTTTCATCGGGTCAATAGCTCTCTCTAGGATCCAGTTCGAGTGTTGTGCCCAACTTCCTTCCTCTTTGCTAATGTGCAGGGAATTTCTCCATCTCTTGCTTCCATTTGGGTTGGTGGCTGCCCTGTTTAAGGATCACCTTTCTCGATCTATTTTCCCACTCGTCTTTCTTTCCAACGCCCATCGACCACCGAGGTTTGTGATCGTGTGTCTCCACCACTTCTTCTCCTGAGGAGTATGACATTTCAGAGCCCAACAGCTGGCAGGATCCCGGTTGGGGGGAAGGCTCCCTTTCCACGGGGTTTTCTTCCTTCCCTGCCTGGTCGTCCGACATTGTAATTTTTGCAAGTCCCCCAGTAAGGTTCTTCCTTCCAGGTTGACTATTACTGCAGATCCTGTCTAATGTAAGGATCCACTTCAATCACACATCTTAAGAAAGCAGAACTTTTGGAAACAATTTCTTCCAACAGGAACTTTTATTAAGAGTAGTTGATAGCAGACATAATAGACAGGATCTGAGGGATTCCCTTACAGATCGATATTTTAAAGTATCCCCAAGCAAACCCCACCCCACAGTTCATCTGGGGAGTTCAGACCAGCAAATCTCCAGATGTTAAATCCATCGATGGGAAAGAAATGATAACATCAGTCCAGCTCCATTTGTGTACAATCATTCCACAGCTCTTCACACCTCATTTTGAGGACGGAGAAATAAATCAGATCCCAGAGGTTTGTATCTCTTCCCCTTTCTTTGTTTCCTAGCTGCCCAGTTAGGGAGGAGAAGTTCAGAGGGATGCATAGTATAGGAGGCAATTTGTTACATTGTAATTGGTACCAGACACAAAGGTGAATAAACAAAAGATTACAGTGAATAGAGGAAGTGAAAGCAATAAACCCGCATGCATATCCCCCCTCCCCCTTGGGAGAATGGCAGAATCCAGGGGAAGGTGATAATTGGTTTTAGATCAGAGGAGATAGATACAAAGGAAATATAACTGGATTCTGACATTTGCTCTCTAATTCCTCATAGAAGGAGTGGAACAATCTCCTTTCTATTGGGGTCAGATTATTTCTGGTTACATTGATGGTGATGCGGGTAGTTGGATCCCTCCCCTCCCCTCAATTCCCATTCTGTACTCTTGTGATACTGTGGAATCCACAAAATGTAAGCATATGGGGGTACAATGGTCTTCTGAACAATTGGATTTCCTTATACCCTTGGTTAGATTGAACTAACTGCTCTGCCCTGGCCAAACTCTGGGCAGGCCCCTACCATGAGGTTTGGGAAGTATCATGAGAGCTTCCTTTCTGTTGTAAACTGAAAACATATATCCTTTGTGTGAGATAGCTTCGTTGCCAGTTCAGGTCACAATAGGTAGTCCAAAGACTAAACTTCATGGCATAGCAGGCATTGAAGCAGATCTCACTTTTATGATTAGCGGAGGTGCTAGTGTTTTGTTCTAATAAGAGCCCCTGACTCTTCCTGGTTTGAAATGCTAGAACCTGGATGGCTTTCTGGTATTTTACACTAGAGGAATCAATGCATGTGATTTTTTCTGTATCATTACAAAGGGAAAATCAGGTGGTATTATGGACACACGTCCCAACAACCTTTTTGCAGCTTATCTGAGTATGGTATATCAGGGTCTTTGTAAACTCGTTCTGTAATTTGATAGTAATGATACATGCAAAACAATCAGATGAGGATTTGGTAGATCCCACTGTTTGGAGAGCCAAAAGCATTAAGACAAACAGTATAGCCATGCCAAAAATCAGGTCCATCCTTCTCCCTTTCAAGGAAGGTGTGGAGGAAATAACAACAACACAAGGCAAACAGGCCACAAAAGGAGCAACAAACCAGGGTAGCCTATTTAAACGGAGTCCAGTTTGGGGTTCGGGTGGCCATCTGGATCGGTAAAAGATGGGAACAGGTCAGTGGATGATGCCGGAATCTTACGGAGTTTCAGCTTGAATTCATCTAGTCATTGGACTTGTCACTGGACAGATGGAGGTGACACCTTCTTTATTTTAGATCCATGGATCCATGCCTTTAGCCCCTCAACCTTTACTGCAATCGGAGTGCTGAGCAGCACTTGTCGAGGCTCGAACCACTTTGGATCAACAAAGGAAGGTGACTGTTCTTTAACTCAGACCCACTCTCCAGGTTCAGCAAGAGGAGGGCTATCTAAGATTGGCGGCAGGGCAGCTTGAGCCTGTTTAGAGATAGACAAAAACACTTGTGCCAGATTATACAAATATTTAGTCACATTCTTTTCCCCAACATCACAGTTCATTTGGGAGGTGGCAGCAAAGGGCCACCCATATAACATCTCAAAGGGGGAAAGGGCGAGTTTCCCTGACAATAAAGCCCTTATGCGAGTGAGGGCAACAGGTAAAATCTTTGGCCAAGGTAGACTGGTTTCTTGACAAAGTTTAGCCACATGGTTTTTGAGGGTTCTATTCATGTGTTCAACCCTAGCTGAGGCCTAAGGCCAGTTTGAGTGGAGATGCCATGGGATGCCGAGGAACTTGCTGGAATCTTGGGTGATTTGAGAGGTGAAGTGCCAATTATCAGATTCCATGGGTATTATAATTTCAATCAGACCCTGTACTACTTAGGCCTTTTAGGTAGCTGTTGGGATGGCTTCTGGCCATCCCGTGGAAAGGTTCACAAATATGAGCAAGTTGGACTTTGCTCCATGCTTGGGCATTTCAATAAAGTCAACCTGCCAGACTTCTCCTGGGTATTTGGCAGTACGAACATGGCCTGGGGGAACAGCTTCCCCTCCTGGGATTGTTTCTTTGACAAACCTCACACTGCTGTGCAACTGTTCTACAAGCTTGCCTAATGCCATAGTTGCAGTAGTGGTGATTTAGCCATAAGCCTAAGGGACAGGGTCCTAAATGGGAGGCTTGGCGGCATCTGTTGACAACCTTCCAAAACAGCATGTAGGGAAGTTGTACTCGACCTACCATCGACCACAACCCACAACCCACCATCCATTTTCCCATGTCCCTCCCAGGAGCAACCTATCCCATTGGTCATACAAAGGGGGCATGTCTTGGACAGGATCAGTGAGAACAAGGGGCAAAATGTTTTCAGCTGAGTCTTGTTCTCCTAGCAAAGCCACTTGTTTCGCCCAATGCACAGTTTCCTCGGGCCACCTCACTGGCATCTGATTGGTGAACTTTGCAATGAATTATGGCCAGTTCCTTGGGCCCCATGACAGCAGCAACAAGCTCTTCTAGGAGGGGCTTCATTTTCAAAGTCTGCCCCTGAGAAGCCATGGGCTTTCCATAGTGCAACCATCTGGGTGTTGCAGGGGCTTGGCAACTTCTTCTAGGACTTCGAGACAATCATGCGGCTCCCAGTCAGGGTCAGGAAGGAATGGTAGCAAAGTGGCAGGGTTCAACTGCTTACAGCGATATGGTTGTATGTTCTCTTGTTCTAGTATAAAACTAATACACTGGGTAACTCGGTTTGAAGTGGCCCATGTGGGGAGTTTTTGCTCTAACAGAGTCTGCACTGAGTGAGGGGTGTAGACGTCTAGGGGAACTCCAAGGATGATCTTTTGAGCTTCCTGGATCAAAACAGCAGAAGCAGCAACAACATGTAGACAACTACGTTGTCTAGTTCCTTCCATAGGTAGGTAACCGGGACCTTCTCAGGACCCGGTTTCTGAGTGAGATAGCATTAATTAGGTTAGCCCGAGATCGATCTGATTTCTCTTCACTTTTAAACATTTAAAGCATTGTTTGTTACTTTGTAGTATTATATATCAAAAAAGTAATATGAGAAAAAGCTAGTTCAGTGTAGTGGCTAAGGCATCAGGCTAGAAACAGGAAAACTGTGAGTTCTAGTCCCTCCTTAGGCTCAAAGGCACTGGGTGAAATAAAAAACCTTTTACTAAACTAACTGAGGAAAATTAAACCCTAAGGAAAAAAATTCTAGAAGAATAAAAAAAACAATTCCATAAATTATGAAAAAGAAATAGCAACTTAACAAGTATGAAAAACTAAAACACGTGCACACACAGGTACACAAAACAAAGTCTAAATTTTATCTAGTGCTAAATGGAAAAAAACAAAAAAATCAGACTAATGAAATTATATTATTTTTTTCAATTTTATCATTTTGTTCAATGATGAAAACAAATTAGACATAGAGAATCATTTTGTCCAATTTTGCCTGTGGTCCAGGCTGAGGACTGACAGATTTCATTAAGTCATCTTTTAAAATCTAAAATAACTTTTTCAAAGTAGTCCAAGCTTCATATATATCCTAAATTTTTCATAGATTGAAAGATTACAAATTTGGAGACATTGTTTAACAAAATGCTTACTTGTAATTGCCCTTCGTTGCATCTGAACACTATAAGTGGACACACCTATAATATACTGTACATACACTCTCCCCCACACAATTTATTATATCTCCATTAAAGGTTTAAAAATATTATTTTAAAAAATCCAAAAAAATATAAAGTTTTTGCTAAACTAATCAATTTTTTTTTATTTTGAACATCATAAATGTAACTAACTTTCCTTACAACTTAGGTCACTGAATAGGCAATATAGGCTATTCCAGTTCCTTATTCCAAATGACTTGTATATTATCAAAAATTACTTTTGTAATATTTTGCAAAAAACTGTAATGTTAAATTGTCAATTTAGTTAGGAAAAGTTTTATCTAATGAACACAATGCCTGAGTTTCAAAGGCTGTCACAGTCCAGGCTGAAAAATGTAACAAATATTTCAACTGCATATATTGTCATTCAGCCTTTGGGGGTATTATATTATTTTAATGAAATCTCAGAATTTTAAAGTTATGATTACTTAATAACTGGTGAATGGTAATGATTCCATTGTGAACCAATGTTTTCTTGAAAAAAAAATCATCAGCTTTTTTAAAGTAAGAATTATTTATCGTTTCTCATGAGAGGATAAATCAAAAAAAGGAAGGCCTTTAATTCTGAAAAGTAGCCAATTTCCTAATGTAATTAGAAGAAAGAATTTGCTAAAGTTACAAGGTAGTAAATAATGTTGAGCCCATAATGGAGGCTAAAACATATAAGGAACGGTTGCTAGAATTGGGTATGTCTAGTTTAACGAAGAGAAGGACAAGGGGGGACATGATAGCAGTATTCCAATATCTCAGTGGCTGCCATAAAGAAGAGGGAATTAAGCTATTTTCCAAAGCACCTGAAGGCAGGACAAGAAGCAACGGGTGGAAACTAATCAAGGAGAGAAGCAACCTAGAACTAAGGAGAAACTTCCTGACAGTGAGAACAATTAATCAGTGGAACAGCCTGCCTCCAGAAGCAGTAAATGCTCCAACACTGGAAGTTTTTAAGAAGAGACTGGACAGCCATTTGTCCGAAATGGTGTAGGGTTTCCTGCCTGAGCAGGGGGTTGGACTAGATGACCTCCAAGGTCCCTTCCAACTTTACTACTATTACTTTACTACTATTACTATTGAGCCTCAAATTTCTGTTGCTAAGCAAGATAGTTGTTAAATGAACTTTGCCCCATTTTAAAACCTTTCTTGCCACAGTTGTTAAGTGAATCATTGCAGTTGTTAAGTTAGTTGTTGTTAAGTGCAGTTGTTAAGTGAATCTGACTTTCCCATTGACCTTGCTTGTCAGAAGACTGCAAAAGGTGATCACATGATCCCAGGATACCTCAACTGTCATAAATATGAACCAGTTGCCAAGCATCCAAATTTTGATCATGTGGCCATGGGGATACTGCAACAGTCATTAAGTGTGAAAACCGGTCATAAGTCATTTTTTTCTGTGCCATTGTAACTTTGAATGGTTACTAAATGAATGGTTGTAAGCCGAGGATTACCTATACTGTTAAAATCAGGAAAATTAAAACCACAACCTCATAGAAGAGATGTAACTTTAAGATGGATGTCATGGTTATTTCTCCCTTTCATAAACATTTAATAGTAAATTTATAAATCTGTTTAATATATTTCAGTAGAACCATCATAGGCTTCAAAATGTATATCAGCTTTAATGCAAAATTGTTTTTTTCTACATTCTCCCCCACAAATTTAGGGGTAACATATGAATTATTCCAATTTATTGCGTATCTAGAATTTTTACCATATAGTGAACACTTCTACAAACTTACAATCTGCAAACTTTACAAAAAATAAAACCCAGTGTCATTTGCTTATTTAAGATGAGATGGCATGTCGTTCAGATTCCCAGGAGAGAACAAGAGACATCACAGTTTTTTGGGGAGAAAGAAGATAGCTCCTCCTAATAATTCCCAGAGTATATGTTTTTTGGTGCAAGTAGTCTGCTTTAGTTTGGCAAGACACCTGTCTATAGGGAAGGCACAATTATGGCAGCATAATTTCTTCAGCTCTAATATGGGACAAGTTAGAGAGAAGAATTAGTGAACTTAATGCTAGTGAGAAAAAGGTGGTCCACAGGAGCTAGGGATACAACCCAGCTTCTGCTGAATCATGACATAGTTAGTACCATAGTGCCACAAATCATGCATAGAAAAACTTGTAATGGGAGAAGATGAAAAGTACACTTTAACATCAGATTAGATAATATGAAATTAGACATTTTAGGAATGGGGATGAAATTTACATTATGTGCAGATCTTTAAAGCACAGTGAGAGAGAATCTTTGAGCTACAATCAAAGTTTGTATGGAGGAATCCCCAAAAGGGCAAAAATGCTCATTAGCTTTGAAGAGAGTCTTTAGGAAGTCTCTAGGAAGACTGACAGATTATAATATTAATATAATAATATTAATTCCAGGCAGAGAAATGAAAACTATTATTGCAGTAGATGTTTTTGCTTTTATGCTGTTAGGTATTACAGGCTAAATTATTACACAACTGTCTTGTGAAAAAAAGATACTCCTTAACTGTAAGATAGCGCAAAAATGTAGAAGAGTTCAAATCATGTTCTTATACCACATTCTCATAGTTCTGCATGAAAACAAGCTGAAAGAAATTTCTTAAATTTGTTCAGATGGCAGTAATTAATCAATATTTTAATGAAATAATTTGTCATCAAATTAACCAGAAGTCATACCTAATCAAAGTACTGATATATTTTTTTTAAAAAAATTTATTTAAATTTTCAATACATATAATACTTTCCATACATTATATATAAAACTAAAACAAGAGAAAAATACCTTTAAAATAAGACCTTAGGTATCGCTCGTCTATCTCCCCCCGACTGCGTCCGCCCTCTCAGCCTTCCTTCCTTCCTTCCCTACTCCCTCTCTCCTCTCCTCTCTCCTCTCTCCCCTCATCCCTTCCTCCCTTCCAATTTCTTTCCTTCCATCCTCCTCCCCTCTTATCCCTCGTCGGATACAGTTCAGGGGAAATACCCGAGCGGCACCTCCCTCTAAATTACTCCATCTATTTCATACTTTAATATTTCTATATATACTTAATACCACCCCTCCCCTCCCCGCCTACCCCTCACTTCCCAGAGCAAAATACAGGGTTATTATAAACAAAACTAACACAATATATAACTTTTAAAACAAAAAAAATTCTATACAATAAACAAATTCATACATTACCCTTAACTCACTCTAAACTTAAAAAAATAATAATATAAACAAATCTACTATAAATCAAATATTGTAAGAATCTATAAATAATAATTATAACCTCAAGAAAAAATTAATCATAAAATAAATGGAACTTAAAAGTTCCATATTTAACTTAAAAGTTCCATATTTATTCTGAATATAATCTATCCACCTTCTCCACACTATAATAAATTTTTCTTGTGAAAAATAAGCAGAAATTTTTGCCATTTCCGCTAAAGTAGAAACCTTAAATATCCATTCTTCTAAAGTAGGCAGCGAATCGTTCTTCCAGTATAAACCTACAAGTAATCTTGCTGCAGTTATTAAATTCAACATTAAAATAGTTTCATTAACATCTAAATCAGTGGTTCTCAACCTGTGGGTCGGGACCCCATTTGGGGTTGAATGACCATTTCACGGGGGTCGCCAAACAACGCAGTCCGCCATTTTCCCCCCTTTTCCTTAGCTGTGCTACTCCCTTTTATTCTATTGGCTTTTGAACGCCAATAGAATAGACTCTCTTGAATAGAGTCTAATTCTATTGGATTTCAAAAGCCAATAGGAATTGTCCAGGCTGTCTCTGCCCAGCTGAGCCCACCAAAAGTCCCATTCTGCAAACGGTGTTGCACCAGTTGAGCAGTCCTCGACTTACGACCGGTTGAGTAGTTCTCGATTTACGACCGGTTGGGGGTCGCGGCATTAAAAAGATTGAGAACCACTGATCTAAATCCATAAAAATACCCAATAAAAATAGTTGAGGAGTAAACTTTATCTTCTTTTTAAAAATCTTTTGATTGTTCCACCAAATCATTATCCAGAAAGCTTTAACCTTCTTACAGGGCCACCAAACATGAAAGTAAGTTGCATCAGTACTACCACACCTCCAACATTTGGGCTGTAAGTTAGGATACATACAAGCCAATTTTTTGGGATCCAAATGCCACCTATAAAACATTTTATAAAAATTTTCCCTCAAATTTTGGGCCTGTGTAAATTTAACATTTCTAATCCAAATATTCTCCCATTGATCCAATAAGATTGGTTCCTGGATATTCTGAGCCCATTTAATCATACAATCTTTTACTAACTCTGTTTCTGAATCCAATTTTATTAACTCATCATAGATTCTTTTAATATGAGCATGATTCTGATCCTTAATCTGAATGATCAGATTTTCATCTCCTAATGTTATTCCAACTTTCTTGTCTACTGTCTACCTATCCACAATTTGTGCATAATGAAACCATGAATATAAAATGTTTTCTTGCTTAATACGTCTAAAGATTTTAACTGCCAATCTTTACCTGACCAAATTAATAATTTTATCAAAATTCATCCCCTTAGAAACACCCTCAATTACATGTCCAGGAATCCCCCAAATAGGTATTTTATAATTTAACCTATAATAATACTTCTTCCAAACTCGAAGAAAAGCATTCCTTAAAATATGTAATTTAAAAGCCCGATCAACTTTCTAATTAAAAATCAAATATGCATGCCAACCATACAGTAAATCCCACCCTTCAATAGAAAGAACATCTTTATTTGTTAAATTAAGCCAATCACTTATCAAAGTTAAGGTGGCTGCATCATAATATAATTTCAAATTGGGTGCTTTAAGCCCACCTCTTTCTCGGGCATCCTGCAAAATCTTAAACTTTACCCTTGGTTTTTTCCCAGCCCCGATAAATTTGTTAATACCCTTTTGCCACTCATCCAAATTTGTACCTTTTTTTAGAATAGGTAACATTTGAAACAAAAAAAGAAACTTTGGTAGAACATTCATTTTTACCGCTGATATTCTCCCCAACAATGACAATTGCAACTTTTTCCAATCATTTAGATCCTTTTGTACTTTTGCCCATAATAATTCATAATTATTATTATATAATTTACCATTAGAAGCTGTTATATATACTCCCAAATATTTAACCTTTTTCACCATCTGAAAACCTGTAAGTTTAACTAAAATTTCATTTTCCTTGTTAGACATATTTTTAGATAACATTTTAGTTTTATTATTATTATTTATTTTAAAACCAGAAACTTTTCCATACTGAGATATAATTTCCAACAAATGACCAGCTACTTGAGTAGGTTGTGCTAAAGTTAAAACCAAATCATCTGCAAAAGCTCTCAATTTATACTCATTCCTGTTTACTTTTATTCCCTTAATTACCGTTGACTCTCTAATCTGAATTAACAAAATCTCCATTGTTAAAACAAATAACAATGGAGATAATGGACATCCTTGTTTTGTTCCCTTTTCAATTTTAAAAGTCTCAGTCAGACCCCCATTGATAATATTTTGAGCAGACTGTTGCTGCTATATAGCCTTAATAACATGTAAAAACTTATCTCCAAAATTCATTTTCTCTATCAATAAAAATAAAAATTTCCAATCTAGTTGATCAAAAGCTTTCTCAGCATCTAGAAATATAAAGGCCACAGGGATCTGATTATTCTTATCCAAATACTCTATTAAGTTAAGAATCTGCCTTACATTATATTTCATATATCTTCCTGTTATAAATGCTGATTGATCACAATGAATCAAGTCCTTCATTACCTCCATTAATCTATTTGCCAAAATTTTTGAAAAAATCTTGTAATCCACATTTAAAAGAGATATAGGTCTATAATTCCTAGGTTCAGTAAGATCTTGATACTCCTTCGGGATCAATGATATAAACGCGCTTCTCCATGAAGGGGAAACTTGAGCTCCCAACAATTCAAAGGGGAGCCAACACGCTTGGGGTTTTTCCTAACCCAAGTCCTCAGCTACATGAAGGAATACGGGCGGGACATCCCCAGCAACAAAGCCCGCATCCGGATCGTGCAGTCTGCCCTGGATAGACCGGCTGCAGATTGGGTGGTGAACTTGCATGACTCCAATGCCCCAGAACTCAGTAACTTCAACCGTTTCAGGTCCTCTCTGAGAAAACGATTTGAAGACCCCCTGGCTGATCGCAAAGCCTGTGAAAGGATAAAAACAATGAGGCAAGGCAAACGCCCGGTGGCTGAATATACACAAGAATTCCAGGCCATTGCCAGCAAACTGAATTGGCCAGAAGACATCCTCCTTAGCCATTTCAAAGACGGACTAAATTATGATCTATATGACGCTTGCCGGCCCCGAGGGGACCCACACCCACTTGAGGAATGGTACATCTTGGCAGAGGAAGCAGAGATCGACATAGTGAAAAGACACCGCCGAGGAAAACAATGGAGCCACCCCCCGCCTGAGTTGACACACGAACCGGTGAAATCATCGGCTACAGCCAAGAAGCAAATAGGGTGTTTCAAGTGCGGAAGAGAAGGACATCGAGCTGTAGAATGCTGCTCCAAAGCCCCCCAGCACAACCCAGACATATCCCCAATCAACAAATCCGGAAAGTCTTCAGCTAAGCCAAAAGAAACTGCCATGAGAATGATGGAAATTGCGGAACCCCCCACTTCTGCTCACCAAGGGGAAAGAACTCCAGCCTACACCACAGGGCCGGTGGATGCCTCAGATGACAGCTCAGGAGGGCGAACCCCTGGTAAGTGGACACATCACACCCATCCTCAAGACAGTGACTATATTAATTCCCCCCATGCCTGAAGCTGTGAAGGTGAAAGCCTTAATAGACTCTGGCTGCACCCGCTGCCTCATTAGCCCAACACTAGTGGGGAATCTGGGCATCCCATCGAGGAGACTGGAACAACCAATCTCATTTGGCCAGTTAGATGGATCCATAGCAGGGGGGGTGCCAGCTACCCTAGCCACTCTACCAATACACCTCTCCCTGGGCAAACATGAGGAGGACATAACGTTTGTGGTGACCCCAGGCATGGAATGCCCAATGATTCTAGGGATGGAATGGTTGAAAAAATGGAACCCCTGGGTAAATTGGAGGACGACAGAAATCAAATTCCCGAAGGGGGACCCTATGGACTTAAAACCCCAAGGGAGGCTACCAGAATCAAGAATAGAAAAAGCATCCATAGGAGAGGAAAAAAGATTAACAGAAATACCAGAGGAATACAGAGACCTTGCTGAAGTCTTCAGTGAGGAGAGGGCGAATGAGCTTCCCCCCCCCACCGACCCACAGACTGTACCATTGAATTCAAGCCTGGGGCAAAACTCCCGAACCCCAGATTATACTCCATGAGCCCAAAGGAGAAGGAGGAAATGGAAAGATTTATAAAAAAAACCTAGAGAGAGGTTTCATTGAGCCAGCCAAGCCTAAAGTGGCTGCCCCGGTCCTGTTTAGAGAGAAGAAGGATGGCTCTTTACGTTTATGCGTGGATTATAGGGCCCAGAATACAATCAGTGAAAGCAACCTATACCCTCTGCCTCTCATGAAAGACATGCTGTCACACCTATCGAAAGGGAATTTTTTTTCTAAACTAGACTTAAGAGAAGCTTACTATCGTGTGAGAATTAAGGAAGGGGATGAATGGAAGACTGCATTTAACTGCCCCATGAAGTGCTATCAATTCAAAGTCTTGCCATTTGGATTACAAGGGGGCCCTGCAGTCTTTATGCAATTAATCAATGACATTCTAAGGGAGCACCTGTTTAAGGGGGTCCTTGTTTATTTGGACGACATTCCTATCTTCACCAAAACAAAAGAGGAACATGTCAACCTTGTCACAGCGGTTTTAAAAAAGCTGCGAGCCGCCCACCTATATGCCAAACTCTCAAAATGCGAATTCCACCAGGAAAGGATAGACTACCTGGGTTATTGCATATCCCCCCAGGGGATGGACCCCAATGGACCCAGAGAAGGTCAAAGCAGTATTAGATTGGGCACCACCCCGCACAAGAAAGCAACTACAAAGTTTCCTGGGCTTTGCAAACTTTTACCGCCAATTCATCCCCTCATTTGCCCAGATAGCCTTGCCCCTCACTAACTTACTAAAAACGAAGGGAGCATCCTCAGTAAAACCTAGCCAGCCACTAACATGGACAATGGAGTGCCAAGCACCATTTGAGAGACTAAAGAGACTTTTTTCTGCTGAACCAGTACTAAGGCACCCAGACATGGACAAGCCCTTCGTAATACAGGCAGATGCAAGTGATGTGGCAGTGGGGGCTGTTCTATTACAAGAAAATGATGATGGAGTATTGCAACCCTGTGCATATACATCCAAGAAACTCACGGAAACAGAACAGCACTGGCCCCTATGGGAGAATGAGGCATATGGAATACTCAAGTGGCGACAGTTCCTGGAAGGCAACAAAATCCCCTTCCAAGTGTGGACTGATCACAAAAATTTGGAAGCCCTGAAAACACCCAGGAAACTCAATCCCAAACAAGCCTGCTAGTCCCAGCATTTTCACCAGTTCCAATTTAAGCTCAAACATTTACCAGGGAGAAAGAACTTCCTGGCAGATGCACTATTTTGCATGCCTCAATATAACAGCGCACGAACCACAGACTCTAAACCAATGATGGCAGAGTCACAACTGGCAGCACCAGTAACCACAAGAACCCAAGCTAAATTAAAACCACAACTGGACAACCAAACTGGAATTGAATTCAGAAAAAGTTTGGAAACAGACGAATGGTTCCAGGAAAACAAAAATGTGTGCACAATGAGAGACGGGTTGCCTTGGGTAGGGGAAAAGTTATATATACCAACAACCCAAAGAGTCACTTTCATGCAGCTTTGCCATGACACAAAATCAGCAGGGCATTTTGGATTTGTAAAAACTTTACACTTAATTAAATGGCAATTTTGGTGGCCATCCATAAAAAAGGACATAGAAAGCTATGATGCCAGCTGCCCAACATGTGCATCTGCAAAGAGGTTGCAAGGGAAATCGCCAGGGCTATTACAACCAGTGGCAAATCCCTCAGCCCCCTGGAGGGAAATAGCCATGCATTTTATAGTGGAATTGCCAGAAAGCAATGGGAATACTGTTATCTGGACAGTCACGTACTTGTTTTCCAAACAAGTGCACTTTATCCCTTGCCAAAAGATTCCCACTGCAAAGGCCTTAGCAAAACTTTTCATCCAGCACATTTACAGATTGCACGGGGCACCCCAACGCATCATCTCTGATAGGGGAGTGCAATTTACGTCTGCATTTTGGAAGGAATTTTTATCCCTCTTAGGAACCACTCAGGGACTGACATCTAGCGATCACCCTCAGACAGATGGACAAACGGAACGTTGTCATTCAGTACTTGAGCAATATTTGAGATGTTTTTTAAATTTCCAACAGAGTGATTGGATGGACTTACTCTCTTTTGCAGAAGTTGCCCACAATAATGCAGTCCACTCCAGCACAGGCTACACTCCTTTTCAAATAGCCAACGGTCAAAGTTTCAGCCCCATGCCAGAATTAACCCCAAACGAACCAATGATCCCATCACTGAAAGAATGGATGGAAAAACTACAAAACACCTCGCCAATAGTTAGAAAAGCACTAGATGAAGCTAGGCAGGCATACAAAGCACAAGCCGATAAAAAAAGGATTGAGCCTACACCATTCATTATAGGTGAAATGGTGTACCTATCTACAAAATACCTAAAGTCCCTACAACCCTGTGAAAAACTTGGACCAAAATATATAGGGCCTTTTCCAATTAAAAGAATCATAAACCCAGTAACAGTAGAATTAGAATTACCAAAAAATCTCAGGCAAATACACCTAATTTTTCATTGCAGCTTGCTGAAAAGAGAGCATCAGTCAGCTTTACGACCAAAAATCCCCCCACCACCACCTCCAATCATGATAGAGGGCGAACAACACTTCGAAATAAAGGAAATCCTTGATTCTAGGAGATATCATGGAGCAACTCAGTACCTAGTTGCCTGGAAACACCTCCCTGCCTCACAAAACGAGTGGGTCCATAAACGTCATGTCAGAGCCCCGAAGCTATTGAAGAAGTTTCACACAGAGTACCCTAACAAGCCTGACTAACTTTTATACCTGTTTTGTTTCTTTCAGGTGGATCTCTCTTATTTTTGAGGGGGCCGGATGTCAAAATCCAATTATATTTCATCTTTAGTTATCAAATATAGAAAACCCCAATTCTGCCTTCTCTGGATTCTGCCATAAGAGGGAGAGAAGGGGGAGAACAAAGGGGCTTTATGGCCCTCACTTCCTTCAGTATACTTCTAAGGAACTGAATGTGTGTATTGCAAAAGAACTAACCATAAGAATGGGGCCATTTCCTTTCATGTAGTTTCTTTGAAGTCTCCAGCCAGCCAGGCAGTAATGAAAAGGGGGTGGAAGTGTAATGCCTGAGACTGTCACTGAAAGAGCGGGTTGATTGGGTGGGGCTACTGGGGAACCCCTTAAAACCTTGAATTGCAGAGCTTGGATCCCAAGTTCTGTCTAGAACGCCTGCAACCATTTTCTCTTAATAAAGGATTCCTGTTGGAAGAATTATTCCAAGAGTTCTGTCTTCTTAAGATGCAAAGTGGGGTGGGTCCTTACAGATATTGACATTGAGAACATTATTTTTAAATGTATCAGTACTTTCATAGTGTAAGATTTTTTTTTTTCATAGTGTAGAAAAAAAAATCTTCATCAGGGTCCAGTCCAAGCCAGGAATAAACAAAATAGAGACTGCTTTAGAAAGAAGGTTAAAGTTTATTTGAGAGCAGATTCAGACAGCAATGTGGCTCTGGGAGAGCTGACCACGTGTTGCTGGGAGTGGTAGGTTTTTATACCTTCTTGGGCTTTTGTGTTTGAAGTTGTTCCTGTTTGAGGCTTTGTATTTCCTGTGTCATGTACTTTGACCTGAGTCTGAGTGTGCCCTTTTTGTATTCTAATAGTGGTGGGTTAATCCTATTATGTCCCAAAGGTCATATCCTGCTTCTCTGGGCTGTGGCTGATGACTATGTCCTGTGTTGGATTTTTTTGGGTGAGGGGTTGCTGGTTCTAATTCTATCACTCTGCTGTTGTTAGCTATCAGTTTTGCTGCAAGGGATTTCAAAATATCCTGTCTTGAATGGGCTTCTGCCTGGTGGTATTTGCTTATGAATGGGGCTGAATGGGATTATCAAATCTGCATTTCCAAAAGGTGTTTTCCTGAGTTTCTACTGGGGGCTATTAAGAAAAACTGGGCCTGCTTCTCTGCCTTTAAGATCCTTTGGGGAAATATAAAATTCTGCCTTTTAATATTCCCAAAATATTTCTTTCTCTTGGGGGGGCTGTCCTCCCACAATAGTTATAACCAATGCAACTAATTGGCAACTAAAGTCTTCAGATTTGTTAAGGCAAGAAAATATTTTACAATCATGGTTTCAATATTTGCAAATAGTGGAGAGGTGGACCTTAGATAAGAAAGTGGGAATTACTTTAGCAGATGAAAATTTGGTAATTCAGATTAAAGATCAGAAATATGCTCATATTAAAAGAATTTACAATGAGTTAATAAAATTGGATTCGGAAACAGAGTTAGTAAAAGATTGTATGATTAAATGGGCTCAGAATATTCAGGTACCGATTTTATTGGATTTATGGGAGTTAATTTGGATTAGAAATGTTAAATTTACGCAGGCTCAAAATTTGAGGGAAAATTTTTATAAAATGTTTTATAGATGGCATCTGGATCCTAAAAAGTTGTCTTGTATGTACCCGAACCTGCAGCCTAAATGTTGGAGATGTGGTAGCTTTGATGCAACTTATTTTCATGTTTGGTGGACCTGTAAAAATATTAAAGCCTTTTGGATTATGATTTGTTGGAACATTCAAAAGGTTTTTAAAAGGAAGATTAAGTTTACTCCCCAATTATTTCTTTTGGGTATTTTTGTGGATTTTGATGCTAAAGAAACTATTTTAATGTTGAATTTAATAACAGCAGCAAGATTATTGGTGGGTCAATATTGGAAGAAAGACTCTCTGCCTTCTTTAGAAGAATGGGTATTTAAGGTTTCTAATTTAGCAGAAATGGCTAAAATTTCTGCTTATTTAAAGGATCATTCACAAGAGAGATATGTTATTGTATGGAGAAGATGGATAGAATATGTTCAGAAGAAATATGGAACTACAAAGTTTCATTTATTTTATGAGTAATGGATTTGTTTATAAAATTATGACGTTAAAGTTTGAAGAGAGTTAAGGGTTAGTATGATTTTGGTTATTGTATAATTAGTAAACTTAAGTAGATTATGTTTAATATGTTTGTATAACCCTGTACTTGGCTCTGGGAAGTCGGGGGGGGGGGAGGGGGGAGGATGGGTTGGAGGTTAAATAGGTCAGATAAGTAGAAATAGTTTTATTGTATATAATATTGATGTTTCAATTTGGAGAGAGGAATTGCTCGGGCATTTCCCCTGGACTGCATCCGAAGTGAGAAGATAGGAGGAAGGGGAGAAGTAAGTAGGAAGGTTGAGGAGAAGGAGGAGAGGGGGAGAGTGAGGAAGAAGAGGGAAAGAGGGAAGTGAGAGAAGAGATTAAAGGGTGGATGCGGTTTGGGTGAGCAATACCGAAAGTTGTGTGTATAAATTTATTCTATTCTTTATCTGAAGTACTCTTTATGAATGTAATGAAAAATCGAAAATAAAAAACTTTTTACAAAAAAAAATAGTTATAATCAATGCTTCTTTTCTAAAAAAAAAAAAAAAGGTGCCGGAACCCCACATGTCATACAACACGCCTTGCCTACCCTACAAGGTTCCATCCAAAAAAGGTGTCGGAACTCACCTTTTTTGGATGGAAACTTCTATGAGAAAAAAAGCCCTGGTTATAACCAGAAGGAGTGCTGCAAGTTTCTTATTATCAGATACTTTCTCATTGTGAAAAAAAAATGGCTGTCAGTATTTCCAGGCATCAGAAAGTGGATCTGGGATGATTACAACCTTCAGATTGTTCTTACTATCCCATATGGATCAAAATATCTTCAAGCATGATTTTACTGAACAAACCTGTATTCATTCAAGAAAGGGAAGACAAATATATTGCAAATTTGCTGAAAACCTTGATTTTTGTTCATTCCTTGAATGTAAAGGGATTACATCAAAATCCCTGCAAAAGTGATGTGGAGCAGTGGTTCTCAACCTTCCTAATGCCGCGACCCTTTAATACAGTTCCTCATGTTGTGGTGACCCCCAACCATAAAATTATTTTCGTTGCTACTTCATAACTGTAATTTTGCTACTGTTATGAATAGTAATGTAAATATCTGATATGCAGGGTGTATTTTCATTGTTACGAACTGAACATAGTTAAAGCATAGTGATTAATCACAAAAACAATATAGCAATGCTCACTGGAGAAGCTTACTCTTCCTTGCTCAAAAATTTTGGGAAGGAGGGAAGAGGAAGGAAGGAAGGAAGGAAGGAAGGAAGGAAGGAAGGAAGGAAGGAGAGAGAGAGATTGAAGGGGAAGGGATGGAGATGGAGATGGAAGGAAGGAAGGAAGATTGAAGGGAAAGGAAGGAGATGGAGAAGGAAGGAGATTGAGGAAAGGGAGGAAGCAAGCAAAGGGGAAAGGAAGCAAGCAAGCAAGCAAGCAAGCAAGCAAGGAGAGATTGAAGGGGAAGGGAAGGAGATGGATGGATGGAAGGAAGGAAGGAAGGATTGATCTTTGGAGAGTCATGTTTTTCCAGATGGTGATGAATTGCAACTCCAAGCATTCCCCACTCTTCCACAGTGCTTTTTAGGGCTGCTGGGGATTGTAGTCCAGTAAGGTCTGGAGACACACACAGATGCCCTCCGACGGCAAGGGAGGTGGGCCGGGCAGCGCAGGGGAGGCTCCGGTGTGGAGGGCGGCCGGGGGCAGAGGGCGACTGGGCAACCAGGAGGCGTGGGGACTGGCTCGGCACCGCAGCTCAGCTCAGCTCAGCCAGCAGCAGCAGCAGCGTGTTGCTAGAGCAGGGCGGGAAGAGAGGGGGCTGTGGTGGCAAGTCATGAAAGCAGCATCCACATGTTCAGGGTGCAAACGCTTTGGACAGTTTGGCTCCCCCACCCCTTTATTTACTGATCTGCCACAAGCTCAAGCAAACCAGCCCCGAGTAGTTCTGAACGAGTGGTCATTAAAAAAAAAAAGCTTTAAGCAATGAGGCAGAAAGGGGAACTCGCTCACAGCTCTTTTTTCCCCCTTTCTTGGCGACTGGGAAGGCAGCAGCCAGAGACACCACTGCACAAAGGGAGGCGGAGAGAGTGGCGAGGGGGAAAACCTCACTCAACTTTCACCCTTATCAGATCCGGTTCCCTTCTGGTCGACCCCCTCCCACCCACCCACCCCCTTCACCTCCCGCTACAGATCGACACTACCCCTTGGGAGTATTTTGCCAGGCTTTTTTTTTTACCTTGGCCCTGCGCTTCTCCCAGAGAGAAGCCAGGCAAAAGGACCTGAAAGACGTCGAGCAGGAGGTTCATAGCCGTGGCGACGTGGCAGTAGCTGCTCTGCGATGGGTAGTGTAGCCCCACCATGCTGCTGAGGTGGCTGCTTTCCTGTCTGCCTGAGCTGGCTGGCGGAGCTAGCCTTGAGCAGAAATTCTCACCAGTGTCTCGGTTCCTAAGACCATTGGAAATATGTGTTTTCTGATGGTCTTAGGTGACCCCTGTGAAAGCATCGTTCGACCCCCAAAAGGGTCACGACCCACAGGTTGAGAACCGCTGATGTAGAGGGTGATAAATTTTGTAAAGTTGCCTATACAGGACACATTTGGGATATTTTAAAAAACTGATGAGATTTCTGCATGGCTTTTTTGCTTCATGTTGCTTGTTTTGAATGATAATGATAATCTTGCACCAAATGCTTCATAGACAAAGGGAAGGGGAGGGAAGATGCTGATTGATTATACTGTATATATGTCATGTTTTGATTAGGTTGGTAATCTGATGAGATTTATTTAAAGTTTGACAATTTGCTAGTATAGCAGAAATGAGTCAAATATTTTAAAATGTTGAATGTCTCTTAGAACTGTTAAGTTTCCTCACCAATGCCAGGTTAGAGGGATAATAGAAAGTAACAACTTGGCTGTTCAATTGCTAAAAAGGCCTCTATTCTGAAGGTACATTTTAATGCAGGTTTCCTCAAAAGATATACTGAAAAGTAATCCATCACTGTTGAGAGTTTAAATTTGATATCACTATATAGTAATGCTAAAATATTGTAGAAGCAAATATCTGACTTTTGGGAGAGATTAATAAAAATGGAAGCTCACAGTTTAGTGTATCAGGGATGTTTCTCTGCAAAAGAATAGCTTACTCTGTTGTTAGTCTGTGAAATTAACGTAGGATCATCCAGAATTAGTGTTTATGGAAGGTGCTGTTTTTTTGCCGTGAATCAATTGAGCCATTCACATAAAAGCAATAGTGCATAGGAAGCAGATTTTTTAAATTATAAAATATTGTTAGTTCTAGCAAGTACAATAAAAAAATCCTGCAGTGGTCTGAGTTCTGGACAGATTACAGGCTGGTTCAGTCGATCCTCAACCTACTTATACCCCCTTTATATCATAAGCAACCAAGGACTGTCAGAAAGTTGTTCAATATCAGAAAACTACAAAAATATGTAGAATATGTATTATAATTGTGCTAAATCCCCAATATTGTTTTTATCAATTAATGTCATTGTATGTGGATCTTTACACAATTTTGGGATGTAGACCGAAAACTAAATGTTATTTCCTGGAATATGTGACTATTGTATGTTCCAAGATCTCCTTATAGCTAGAGAGTTTGTGATTTAATTTACCAAGGTTGGAGTGATAGATGAGGGAAACAAAACAAAATCCTAGCTGTCCATGTCATGTGTTCCTGGCTCTCAGTTGTGTATCCAGCTGCTAAATTCCATTAAAAGGGAGTTAAAAATACATTAAATATTTTCCTGTTGTGTTGCTGTACAAACATCTATTGCAGTTGCTATAGTGACAGAAAATTAAGCAAGTCCTGATCAGTGTGATGGCAAATGAAAGGGGACTTTTTAAAAAGGGTAATCTTATGACAAGAAATATAATTCATCCACGTTACAAAATAATTTTAAGAATATTTACCCATTTAATATTCTCTTGAGCTTCAGTGTTCACAAATATAATCATCCAGAATAAAAGGGTTGCATTTTTTCATGTAACTACAGATTCATTCCTCAGTCCATTTTGGAGAAAATTTAAACTTGAGAATCTCCCAGTGGATATTGCTAGCTGTAGAATGCTTTTAAACTAAACACGGCACATCTGTGCCAGCTTTTAATGTAAGGGCTAAAAGGATAAATCAAATAGTTTGGCACCTTGCCCATATCAGTCAGCTATGCCATTTCATCCTCTCTTGCAGCTGTTTACCAAAAATAGAACTAGAATAGTGAGCTGCAGATCATATGCCATCCAGAAGTAGAATCATATGCAGGCAAGAAATGTAAACAATGTTGGCTTATTACAATGCTATCCACCTTGACAGTAAGGGGGAGGGGAATGAAATTCAGATAAATTTAAAGTGTGTGACACTTTTTCCTATTCTACTGCAGGAAATTTCTAGGAAGGAAAAAAGGACAAAATGATGCAGGATTAATTATGAATTGCTTTTTAGTTTGACAGCTTGCTATGGTAATTTATAGCAGTGTTTTTCAAACTTGGCAACTTTAAATTTATTTATTTTTTCATAAAATTTACTGGCCACCCATTTTACCATAGGGCAGTGATGGCAAACCTTTTAGAGACTGAGTGCCCAAAAACCGCCCCGCCCACTGTGCCCCCTGCCCCGCCGCTCGGCCACCCGCCTGCAGGGCCACCCACCACCTCCACAGTCTGCCGCAGCATATTGCCCAGGTGGCCTAGTAGCGCCATGGCAGCCACGCCCTTCACCCGCACCCTGCAGCAGCATCTGCACGTGATGGGGTGTGAGGGTGGTCTTGTCCCCACTGCCTGGTTGCCATGTTTTTGGCCGCACTGCTCTGCATGGGTGCGCCTGGGGCGACTCTCCTCCAGGGGGCTGCTAGTGAGGAGAGGGCTGTGGGGGGAGGCAGGGCTGGGGTGACAGCATGCATGCACACAGAGAGGGCTCTGAGTGCCCCCTCTGGCACGTGTGCCATAGGTTCACCACCACTGCCATAGGGTAACTCTGGGCAGCTTATGGTTATATCTAAGTTAAAACATAAAAAGTTAAAATCAAACATTAAAAACCAAAGATACATGGGGGGAATGGGGGGAGGTGGGATCTGTTATTACTCAATCAACTACCTCCATTGTGCTGTTCCCCCACTGAGGTCCCAAGCTAACTGGCACAGCCATGTCTTTAGGCCCTTATGAAAAGATAGGATTGGGGCCAACTTCACATCAGGGGCAAGGTGTTCCAGAGGGCAGGAACAACAGCAGAGAAGGCCCTCATCCTGGGCCCCCTAGCCCAGGGGTGTTAAACTCAATTTGACTGAGGGACGCATTAGCATTGTGGTTGCCCTCAGGGGGCCTGGTGGGTGTGGCCAGGGTGAGTACGGCCTACTGGGTGAGCATGGCCTACTGGGTGGGTGTGGCCAGCTCTAAATTGTTCGCGTCAAGGGTGCCTGTGGGGGCCTGGGCAGGAGTGGGATAGATCTGAGGGTCTCTGGCAGAAGGGGGTGGGACCGGGGCAAGTGCCAAGGCATGGTCCACTGGAGGAGCCTCACTGTTCCTCTCAGGCCATGTGGGGGGTGGTGGCTTATGGAGCTAAGACTGAGTGCGTTTCAGCATAGAGAGCCACCACAAAATTGTACATTGGCTCCCGGCCGGCCTGGGTCTGGGCCAAGGCAGAGGGGGCCATTCCTTCACTGTTTCCAGGATGGCTTTGTGGGCCACATGAAACCACTTCGCGGGCCGCATCCGGCCCCCGGGTCTTGTGTTTGACATGTCTGCTATAGCCGGAATAATCAGACTGACAGGACCTGCAGCATGTGTCCTTTGCCGGCATGAGTAGCATGGTCCAATCCCAGTGGGGTGAGACAGTCCCTCAAGTAACCTGGACCCATACCATGAAGGGCTTTAAAGGTGATCACCAACACCTTGAATTTCACCTGGAAGCAGACTGGTAACCAATGCAGCTTGTGAAGTAGTGGTGTTACAGGGGCCATTCTTGTGGCCCTCAAACCACCTGCGCTGCTGCATTCTGCACTAGCTGTAGCTTCCAAATGCTCTTCAAGGGTAGCCCCATGTAGACAGCATTACAATAGTCAGTCATGAGATGACTAGGGACTAAATGACTGAGTGCAGGGAATCCTGGGAAAGGCTGCAACTGGCACAATACGAAGTTATGCAAAGGGTATCCTAACCGTGACTGCCACCTATTCCTTGAACAAGAGTCACGAGTCCAGGAGAACCCCCAAGTTGCGGACTGAGTCTTTCTGGAGCAGTGACATCCCATCCAGAGTCAAAGATGACAAAGTCCCGGATCCCAGAGCCCCATGTATCCAAAGCTATTTGGTCTTGCCAGGGTTCAGTCAAAGCCTGTTGTCCCCCATCCAGGCCCTCACACCTCCAGGCACCACAAAAGGGCTGCCAGAGCATCACTTGGGTCACCAAGAGTAGAAATATAGAGTTGGGTGTCATCAGCATACAATATATACCTCAATCTGTGGTGATGGATGATCTCACCCAGAAGTTTCATATACATGTTGAAAAAGAATGGAGAAAGTACCAAGCCCTGAGGTATACTGCAGAACAGCAGCTGAGGGCTGGATCTCTCACTCTGTATTAATACCTATTGGGACCTGCCAAGAGAAAGGAGCTGAACCAATGCAGAACTGTGCCACCCATCCCCTGCAGCCAGCCCAAAACGACCATGTTCAATGGTATTGAAAGTTGTGTGTACTTCAAGCTCTGCTGGCTGGGGAATTCTGGGAGTTAAACTCTATATATCTTAAAGCTGCCAACTTTGACAATCACTTGTTAGGGCTAATAAACAGCACATTAATAATTCCTGTTTCTTTCACTTCTTGAACTTGTATTAATGGAAGCAATCCTCATCACAAAGGGAGAACAATTACCCAGAACTTGTAAAAAGTACCAAGAAGATCTAAAATATCTGTTTACTTTCAGGACATGTGGTCTGCCAAATGTAGTATAGAACCAGTTTGCCAGATATCTGGAATTAGATAAATCCTTTTTGGATAAAATACATCCCTGGATTATGCAAGAATAAATAAATCAGATTTATCTTCTTTGCTGTTGAGTCACATTCTCTGATTCTAATGTACAACAATCTGTGTAAACCACTTTGGTGTCAATATTGCAACATTGTATTCAGCTTCAGTATAGTAACTGCAGCCATTGAGGCAAGCCTACTATACTGTGCTGAGAAATGTAATGTTAGGGAATGCTTTGACTTCCAAGCCTGAGGCCCCAAGGAGAAAATTCTCCACCATTGTTAAATTGTGATAGTTGTTGCGTATATTAACAAGATTGGTGACTCATTATAGGGTAAACAAGATGCTGATATTGGAAAAAATTCTCAACTGTTTTAGTGTTGTTTTTTTTAAAAGGTAAGCCTTCTTGTCATTTATCAGCTCAAAATTCTTTCCCCAAATATAGTATTGCTTTTCTTCCCCAGGGACAATTAGCCTGGTTGTCTTTAGTATTACACATATTTTAAAATGATATTTTCCTATAGAAAAATCAGGTAAAGCCCCTAAAATGTTTTTTGTACTTCCAGAAACAAATAAAAAGTAACAGTTTAGAAATTATTAACTTTTTTTTCAGCTACTGTGTATTGATCAACAATTCCTATAATCCTCCAGTCATCATTCTTTTGGGAATGATGGTAGTTGTAATCAAATATAACTGCTGGGTGCTGTGTTGCAGATTCCATGCATTACATTTTTCATTTGTCTGTTGACAAATTAAATTAATTTCCATCCAGACAATATACAGTTATCTATAAAACAGTGGCATAAAGCTATTGCAATATTGGCTATTGTTGGATACAGAATTAAACCAAGATTAGCATGTTAATTGTTAATATGAATAGGCAATTGCAAGTCTCTTATTCTATTTTCGTCTTCTGATACAGTCTTTTTTTTTTATTAAAAAGGTTTTTATTTTCCATTTATTCATACAAAATACAATTAAATTCCTAACCATTGGTACCGCCTGCCCATTCCCCCCAGGCTGCGTCCACCCTCTCTAATCCTTCCCCACTTCCCTCCTCTTTCTCTCCTCCCCTCCTACTCTCTTCCCCTCCCCTTCTCCTCTAACCATCCTACTTCCTCCCTACTCCTTCCTCCCCTCTCATCCCTCTCACACACATGAACGCAGCATAGGGGAAATGCCCAAGCGTTTACCATGTCTATATTATCATTATCCACCCACATACACACCCACCCACTTCTGATACAGTCTTAATAAGAGAAAGGAAGTGTTTGCTTTTAACTACTGTGCTGGACCAGTATGTAAGTCTGGCCAGAGCATATAGCTAGCTTAGAAAACTGTGTGCAGAGCAAGTAGCTTTTTAAGGGTTAAAAAGCCATCTCCTTAAGAGATGGACTTCTGGGAAATGTAGTTTAGTTGTTACATGGTTATATCTGTATTCTAATTGGCCACTGGGAAGGTCTTGTGTTTTTATTACTGTACATCCTGTTACATTCCATTTTATTATCCTTCCATGGATCCTAGCCTTGTGGCTAGGCTAGGAGCTCCGTAGCAGCATGTAATATTTACGCAGAATGGGGAAATCCATTATTCCTTTACCTACGAGATGGGTACAGATTACAACCTACATTCTAGAAGAGTGGTGGCGAACCTATGGCACAGGTGCCAGAGGCGGCACTCAGAGCCTTCTCTGCGGGCATGTGTGCTGTCACCCCAGTCCTAGGCCTTCAGCTGGGTTTTATAAAACCTTTTCACTTTAGGCCTCTGCCGCCATGTGCAAAAAAGAGGTTCAATCAGTCAATTTCAACTTCTTGCGGGGAAAAAAAGATCTTGCAAAGTTGGAATTCATTGATTGAACTTTTAGTCCCACCTAGTCTGCCATTGACACCGCAGCCATGCCCACCCAATCGGCCACACCCACCCAATGGGCCACACCCACCCAACAGTCAATGATGCATAAGTGGGTTTTGGGTTGCAGTTTGGGCACTCAGTCTCTAAAAGGTTCATCATCACTGTTCTAGAAGAACTTCTGCAATAACTGTGAGTTAATATTTTGAGGATACTTGGAATAAAAGTAATTTTATATGACCTCATGCGTTGAGTTTATTCTACCTGTTTCAAGTGGAATCCAACAACCTTCTTTGCATGGGCCAGGAAAGTAAAGGAATATTGTGTGTTTCTCTCTTCTCTAACTTAAAAAAGACTCTATCTTCTTCTATCCTGCCTAACTCATCATTCAAGGTGAAAAAGAATTGTGTCTGTGTCGAGCTAGTCAGCTTACTCGGCATAGGAAAGAAAGCTGTGTGTCCAGCCCTTTCCACCACTTCCTCTGTAGCCAGCTAACTCTGCATTTGAAGGAAATGAAAAGAGTTAACATTTCTGTATGCTTCAATACCAGCCTGTGTGTTCAGCCTTCCTCCCAAATGCTTCTGCTTATTGCATCTTTGTTCAAATGAAAAAGATTGTATCTGTGCAATCAGCTTGCCCCTTGTAAAGAGCCAATTTAGAGAGAGAGAAAAAGGATTGAAACTTTCTCTCGCAAAGAACTCTATTTCTTTTGTCTACACATTATTCAGAACAGTTCAGCCCTTTCGGAGGCCCAGACTGGTTGTAAATAAAAGCAATTAGTTGCTATGACAACTGGTAATTGGTGGGTGAAAGCTGACTCCTCAGGCAAAGGCCCCTTCCATGAGAATGCAAGAGGAGAAGCAAATGTTTCAAGCTTATGTTTAACAAAGGCCAGCCTATCTCTGGAGAAAAAAAATAGAAAACTCAGAGATGTTCCTTTGACTACTACTGGAAAGAAAAAATATCAAAACTGAGCACCTTTATAGAGCAATTTCTGCTTTCCATAAATTGGATCCCAGAAGATTGGCAGCTCATTAAAGGGATCAAACAGCGAAAAGTCTATTCTAAGCATAGTCTAGGTGCAGCAGCGCCCTCCGGTGGACAACCTGTAAACAAAGCCTGAATTTAAGTTGTCTGCATACAAGCACCCTAGCATTCAAGCTATTTGTATACAAACTACCCAGTCGCTCTCTTTGACTAACTTAAGGAGAAACAAAAGCCGCTAAACCTTTGTTAGGACTGCAGGTTTTTTACAGCCCAAGTTGGAATTTTGACTTCGGAAAAGCAATTCCTTAAAAATTCTACTACAGGCTTTCAGCCTCAAAGCCCTGGTGAGAGAAGAATTAGCAGACCTATTGTTTCCAAGTGAAGTCTAGGAAGCGCTGTCTGGTGGCAACCTGAAAACAACAGGCTTGTATTTATGCTACCTGCATACAGCACACACTGGTGACCAAAGAGTAAACTTCACTGAAGTCTTTACCCACACAGACAGTGGACCCTGGTGGCCAAAGAGTGAACTTCACTGAAGTCATTACCCACGCAGACAGTGCACCCTGATGGCCAAAACATGAACTTCACTGAAATCTTTACCCACACAGACATTGCACCCTGTTGGCCAAAGAGTGAACTTCACTGAAATCTTTACCCACGCAGACAGCGCATCCTGGTGGCCAAAGAGTGAAATTCACTGAACTCATTCAAAATATCTAGGAAATCTTCTCATCCTGCCCTAGTCATCACAGAGCTGAGGCCCTGAGATGACCCTACCAGTTGAAGGAATGTACGCCAAAAATGCTCCGTGAACTGCACCCCCCGGTCTGAGATCACATGTCAGGGCACCCCATGAAGACAGTAGATGTGCTGTATGAAGAGCCTGGCCAGTCGCCGAGCCGATGGTAGCCCCTTGCAGGGGACAAAGTGAGCCTGCTTCGAGAAGAGATCGATAACTGTCCATATCACGGTGTAGCCCCGGCTTCATGGTAGCTCGACTACGAAGTCCATAGTGATTTCTTCCCAGGGATGGGTTGGATCAGCTACTTTCTGCAACAGTCCCATCGGCTTTCCTACATGTGGTTTTGCAGTAGCACAGATGTGACAGTTCTTTCCGTATGTCTCCACTTCTGGTTTCATCTGGGGCCAGCAGAATTGTTGCTGCACCAGGTGTAAAGTCTTTAGGAACCCGAAATGTCCGGCTTGTTTAGCATCATGGCACCACTTGAGGATGGTCTGCCGCAGGCCTTCGGGAACATAGAGCTTATCACCTTTCCAATCCAGTCCCTCCCTCTGCGTTAACAGGCCCGGATGTTCCCGTAGCCACATGTCATCTGCTACAGCAGTCCGTAGCTCCGGAAGCTTTACATTTGTTGACCCACCAGTTGTTATGTGGGCTACCTTTTGGGTACAGGGGGGTATAATCACCTGTACCATCTCCTCCCTATTACTGTGGTATTGCGGCAAGCGAGACAGGGCATCTGCAAGAAAGTTCTTAACCCCCAGTATGTACTTCAGAGTAAAGCGAAAGTGAGCAAAATACTGAGTCCACCTAACATGTTTAGGCGACAGGCGCCGCAGTTTTTGTAATGCCTCGAGGTTCCGGTGGTCGATCCATACCTCAAATGGCTGCGTAGTGCTCTCCAGTAAATGTCACCACATCACAAGTGCCAATTTCATAGTGAATGCCTCCTTTTCCCACATAGCCCACCCTCTTTCCGTTGTGGTGAATTTCTGGGATGTGTATGCACAAGGTTGCAATGTCCCCTGGTGATTTCGCTGTAGCAACACAGCCCCAACAGCCACGTCACTGGCGTCGGCTTGTACCACAAAAGGGGCATCGGGGTTTGGGTGGAGAAACACAGGTTCCTTGGCAAAGAGAGCTTTGAGATCTTCGAAGGCTCTCTGGCAGACCATGGTCCATCCCACTGGTTGGCTGGGCCGGGGTTTGTTATTCAGGTGTTTTGTCCACAACAACTCTGTCAGGGGGTGGGCTACGGTGGCAAACGAGGGGATAAACTCCTGGTAATAGTTGGCGAACCCTAAAAAGCTTTGTAGCTGTCGACGGGTTCTGGGCACCTGCCAGTCCAATACCGCCTGTACCTTGTGAGGTCCATTTCCACCCCACCTCCTGAAATCTGGTATCCGAGGTAGTCCAGACAGTCCCAGTGAAATTCACATTTTGATAGCTTCACGTACAACTTGGCAGCAAGGAGCTTTTGTAATACCTGTCGTACTAGGCAAATATATTCCTCCAGGATGTCGTTGAGATAAACCAGGACCGCTCAGTAGAGGTGTTCATGCAACACCTGGTTAATGAATGGCATGAACACCGCAGGGGCTCCTTGTAACCCAAACGGCATCACCCGGTATTGGAAACTGCCGAATGGGCAGTTAAATGCTATCTTCCACTTGTCTCCGTGCTGCATCTGCACCCTTTAGTACGCCTCCCAGAGATCCAGTTTGGTGAACACCCTCCCCTTTCCCAACTCCCCCTCCTTCATGAGGGGGAGGGGGTATTGATGTTCGACACAAACTGCATTAAGGCCTCAGAAGTTGACACACAGACGAAGTGACCCGTTTTTCTTTTCCCAGAATAAGACCGGGGCAGCAACCCGGGAACGGGCTGGTTGAATGAACCCTCTCGCCAAGTTCAGATCGATAAACCGCCGTAATTCCTCGAGCTCCCTGGGTGCCATGGCATACATTTGGGGCTTCGGCAGTTTGGCTCCCGGTTCAATTTCAGTTGCACAATCCGTCCCACGGTGAGGTGGTAACTGATTGTACTCCTTCTCACTAAACACCTCGGCCAGGTCACTGTATACTACTGGGAAAGGGGCCTCCCCCCCTGTGATCGCACACACTGGGACCTGCTTCAGGTGGCTTGACCCGGGTGGTTGGGGTCCAACCCCAAGGCGTACTCTACGATAACCACTCTCCCACCAAATGGTGGATTCCCACTTATCCAACCATACTAGGCCAAGGATCACCGCCTCAGTCATAGCTGGAGCGACAATAAAACGGAGGACCTCCCAATGGCCTCCAAGCTCCAGCCAGACTGATTCCGTGATGTGGGTAGCCGGGGCCCTCCCAACAGGGACCCATCTACCTGCTCAAAGCGAACGGGTTGGGCCAATCTATGCAACCTAATACTGCTTTCCATTGCTTATCAGGCACTGGGTACAACCAGTGTCTATGAGGGCACGGCATTGCCACCGTGTGCCGGTCTGTGGACTTGTTAACACTAGGGGTAGGACGAAGGGGGCTACGGGTTCACTCACCATCAGGTCATCCACTGCATCGTCCTCACTGTCGTCGTCAACCGGATGGTACCGTGCCACTGCCATGGCATCCTGGTCTGTTGGCAGTACTCGTTGAAATGCTGGAGTCATCGGTTGCTTCGCTGTCCTTGATGACTCTGCCCCTTTTTCGGTGTTGGAGTGGCTCCTCTGGGTGTCCTGGAACCCCGCGGGGTAGGAGCTGGGCAGTCGGCCGCCTGGTGGCCTGGTTGATTGCACCGGAAGCAGTGGAAGGAGGGGCTGCCAGGTGGACCGGAAACTCCGGGGTAGCTGGTCGGCTGACTCTGCCCACCCTCACGTGGCCTCCCCACTGGTTGATGAGGATGGCTGGTGTCCTGTCCTTTCCGGAACTCTCTGAGGCCTGTGTCCAGATCTATCGCCACATGGAACCACTCTCGAAGGCGGTTTGGCATACCTCTGTAGATGCAGGCCTGGCGTAGCTCCTGGTTGAGCCCCACCCAGAACTGATGGACCAACAACCGTTCTGGCCACGATGAGCTGAGCCGGCCTGCCAGCCTGCAGAAGTCGCAGATGTATTCTGCTATGGTCTGACCGTGCTGCTTCAGCGATAGGAGTTCCGCCTCTGCCCGCTGGAGATGTGGCACATCTTTGAACCGAGCATGCAATGCTTCCAGGAACAGGCTCACATTACCCAATTCCCGGGCATGGTCACTGTAGAGGTCAGCAGCCCATGCAGCCGCCTCCCCCTGTAACCCCGCTGTAACCGCCACCACCATCGCCCATTGGGATGAATACATGTGAGCATAACGATCGAGATGACTGATTACATGGCTCAGGAACATGGCCAGTCTGCTGGGGTTCCCATCGAAAGAGATGGGTATGGGCGGTGGACCCCACGTATGTCCTGGCCCCCATTGGGCCACAGGTTGCACCATGCTGCCAGCCCCGTCTAGAGTGGTTGAGTCTCTGGGTCTGGGGCCAGCACCCTGGGCCCGTGGTGTTCTGCCTGAGGGTGTCCCCAGACGTCACCCCCTGAACCACCTAGCCACGTTGCTTGAGGCTGTGTATCTGTTGATCCAGTCCCAGAGGTTCCCATTGTGGCAATGCCCACCAACGGTGGCAATCGAAGCCTTGGACTACTGAGTCGGAAATGGGAGGCCTCGGTGCGTCCAGAAGGCTCATCTATCTGCTGCCGCAGTGACACCCCATGGTAACTGGCCTCGCCAAAGCGATCACATAGCACATCCATAGTGTATTCACCCAGGGCGGTTGAGTAGCTCCATTTGTCGTCCTCATCCCCGGTCACTCGCCTCTCCCTCCATCCCATGAGAGATGACCTGGCTGGGGGATTGCAGGGCCAGCCGGTATCCAAGGACGTGAAAGCAGGACTCTGCCACCACTCCCCCCCACTTTTGTGGCTGCAGCCTCCTGGGTCTCGCCCAAGGGCCCAGTGGCCTGGGTGGCCTTTGGTCTCACTACTGGCTGCGTCCCCTGGGCCTCGGCCGCATCAGCAGAGCCTGCTGTTTCAGCTGTTGCAGCCTCCTCCACCTGGGGAGAATCCTGTTTGCCCTCCGCCATTTCCTCAAGTTGGGGTAAAGGCAAGGAGCAGCAAATGTATTAGGAGTGCTGACTTACTGTCATGCCGTCCGTCATTGTCCAGATGAAATAAATGCAGGAACGCAGGAACGAGGTGCAAGTCAGGTCTTTAATCCCTAACAAAGTCAGCACTGGGAGTGGTTTGCTCCCAGTGCTTCATATAACAGTGCCACACCCAAAACCCCACCCTCCAACCACTAACCAACCACTAACCACCATCCGCCCAGCTGTCTTCAAAAGTCCATTTATCCATGGCTAAAATTTCTGCTTATTTAAAGGATCATACACAAGAAAGATATATTATGGTATGGAGAAGATGGATAGATTATATTCAGATTAAATATGGAACTAAAAATTTCCATTTATTTTATGATTAAATTTTAAATAATAATAATTATTAATAGCATTTTATAATGGAAATTATTTCGTTTATTTACTGTTATGGTTCTTCATAATAATAGTTTTAAAATGGATTTGTTTATAATATTATGATATTAAGGTTTAAAGGGAGTTAAGGGTTAAATATGAATTTAGTTATTGTATAATTTGTTAAATTTAATTAGATTTTGTTTAATATGTTTGTAATAACCCTGTACTTGGCTCTGGGAAGTGGGGGTGGGTAGGGGGGTGGGGGTGGGTGGGTTTGTGGGTTTAAAATTTTTTGTTAATTGTCAATAAAACTTTTTCAATAAAAAAGTCCATTTATCCATCCCTGCCCCTCCCCCAGTTGAACCCCACCCCGCTGCCCTGCTTCCTGTTTGTGCAAGACAGAGCTTTCTGCCAACGCGCTGTTTCCAGGCTCCTCCAGGCCCTTGTAGTCTATTGCTGGCATTCCCCCTGGTAACAGTGAGTTTGTTTGTGCCTCGCAGTGTTCTGTGCTGTGCAGCCCCTGGTTCTGTTTCCCAGCTGTTTCATCCCCCCCTTCGTTCAGCTGTTTTCTGGGGCATCTATGGTGGTGGAAAGGCCCCCTCGCCTGGTTTCGGCTTTCTGCTGGCCTCCGCATGTTGGCTGGGCTTTGCAACGCCCCGCCATCGTCTGACGGTCAGCTTGGCAGCGGGGCAGCGAGGCTTGGGGTTTCCAGGTGCCGAATGGCCGGGTTCAGCGATGCCTTGCCGGTTTCCAACACCCAGCTGGTTGGCAGGGTGGTGAGGCTTGTTTTTTTCTGATACTGGACAAAGCGAGGGGCCGTGCAGCATCGTAGCTGGGTGCGGCGGTGGTGGGTTGTTCTCCGGATTCCCCCCCACCGGTGGTTGGCAAGCCCCGTAGGGCTTGACACATAGCCATTGGTCCCGAGTCTTTTGGGCAGAAAGCCTAGCTGAGCAAGCTATACAAGCACAAATCGATGCCACGAAGGCAACAACAGCTCTACGTGTGGCAAAGGCAGAGCATCTGCAAAAGGAAGAAATGACCAAAGCAGCCTATGTGTGGTAGAAGCAGATCAGCTATAAAAAGCAGAAGTGGCTAAACAGGAGGAAGAAAGGGCTAAACAAAAGACAGAAAGGGCCAAAGCTCAGGTCAGGCTTGAGTTTCTATGGTGCAAACAGAAGGCAGCAGAAATAACAGCAAGAGCTGCAGCTTTAAAGGTGAAGGTTGATGGCGCTACTTCCATGCACAATTTGGAAGAGCTAGGAAGAGAAAGCTTGGATAGCCACATCAAGGCCTACATTGACAACCAGAACTTGCTACAACATGAGCAGGCAGGTGCACCGCAGTTGTCCACAGATCTCCCAAAACCAAGTGGACAAGAAGGAGAATCTCAACCACCAGATGTGAAAACCAGCCAGAAAGCCGACATCATACCATCTGAATCACGAGACACCGCCCTTCGGTCCATCAGTAACAACAAATACTCCTAAGCAGGAGGCCACACAAGGAGCCGTGATTCCTAAGCTCAATGCAAAGACAAAGCAATTCTGGCCAGACCTTCAAGGTCCCTTATCTGTGCCATGGGAAGTTACCCTCAACAAGAAGTATTCTGAAGAAAACTGCCAGCCGTCTGTGGTACATTCCCTTGCTCTTGGGAGCAATGCTTATGAGGATCAACGAGAAGCCACTGATCATGCTCCTCATGACCTCAACATCATACCAACCCAGCCTGATGTCAAATGCTGCACAGCACCAATGGGTCCTCCAACATCCTGGAGAAGAAGGTTGGATTTGGGAGAGTACAGGTCTGCTTCAAATACTGTGAGTCTATGAAACATGTGGCCAAAGCTTGCACAGCTAAGGGGAAGTATCACACATGCAAGAGTGACAAGCACCTGGGAGCCCTGCATCCGGACTCTGAACAGCTACAACAAGCAGCTTCTACTCCTCCTTCAACCAAGGAGCCCCAGCATGATTCCAAAGAGCGCTCAGAGGCACCTGCCAAGGTTAACTGCACTTCAGTAGGTAGTGACTCACCATTCCCCAGTGAACTCCCAAGCGAAAAAACGCCTTTCACAATGTGCACTGTGCCACAGAGCACGATGGGGAGGAAAGTCACTGGACTCCGCATCCAGTCATTAGATGGGAGTTCACAGTTCCTACCACTGCCATTGCTAGAATGGGACGCCTTACTTCGCATCCAGTCATTACATGGGTGTTCATGGTTCCTATTGCCACCATTGCCAGAAGAGGACGCCTTACAGACGATCGCAGTCAAATTCCAACACCACGCACCATACCTCGCCTGAAGCACATGGTTAATCACCTTCCTGCCCTAAATCCTGAAGCTGAAATCCTGCCTCTGTTGGGATAGACACTCCTGGCACCTTTGCCTACCACAGATTGGTCAGAGGCCCAACAGGCACCCCAACTGCCTTTAAGATGGAACCTGGATGGGTCATCCCAGGAACGGTCTGTGTTGACTGGCTGCAAACTCCAACCCAGGTGAATATCTCAACAACCTCCATTCTTAGTAATGGGAGAGCATCCGACCTGAAATGATGGTAAGAACACTTCATGCTTGCGACAACCAAACCCGTTTTGGGAGAGACAGTGTTCCAGACCAGCAAAAATCACAGTGACTTAGCCTTGTCGATTGAGGACAAAGAATTTCTGCAGCTATGTGCGCTCTCCCAGAGCACCACAGACTGGGACGAGTCACGTGTTCTGGAACAGAAGCAAGACTGGGATACTTGGCGTACATCCCTAAGTTGTCTCCAAAACATCCACATGCAATGCACGTATGTCTCCATCCCACCTGCCACCGTACAAAAGAAAGAATTGCATGTCTTCTCAGATGCATCAATGAAGGATACATCAGAGTCTATGGCGGGGAGAGCCACATTTACATCAGTTTTGTCACTGGAAAGACGAAACCAGCAACACAACAAGGCCACACTGTACCAAGGTTGGAACTCTGCGGTGTCGTACTTGCCGTAAAACTCACCAACCTGACAATGAAAATGATAAACCTTGAGCTGCAATCCACCACCTTCTATATGGACAGCAAGGCGGTGATGGACTACACCCACAACCAAAGCAGATGCTTCTACATCTATGTAAGCAATAGAGTAGAAAGGATTAAAAGATCTTCAAGCCCTAAGCAATGGCAGTATGTGCCAACAGATCAGAACCCTGCAGACCATTCTTGCATCACAGTTGGCAGAATCGATCTGGCTAAAGGGTCCTGAGTTACTGGCTCATCCAGACAGCCTGAGGTCACAGAGACCAGAACACTATGAGCTTCTAGATCCAGATCAAGACGCTGACGTTCTACCTCAGGCATCCAGCAAATTGCTCAGACAGGATGAGAAAATGACCATCCAGACCATCTGTTTGTCAGCAATGGTCAAGGAGACAGAGAAACCGCCGTCTAACTGCTTCCTAGAACCAGCCCGCTTCAAACGTTCCTCCAAATGGAGACCCCATATATTGAGCATAGCAGTAATCATCCTGTTCACATGTCTTAGCATCCAAGGAACTAACTTTGTAGGAGCCTGCAAGGAACTGCAAATTGATGAAGGCATTTGCCCCAATTCAGAAATTGACAAGTACCTAAAGGCCCAAAATTGTGTATGGACATTCAATTCTCCCCATGCACCCCACATGGGAGGAGTGTGGGAGCGCATGATTGGCATACCCAAAAAATCCTGGACTCTATGTTGACAAAGATACCCATGCTGCTGCATGAGGTCCTCACTACTCTCATGGCAGAAGTAGCAGCTATCATCAACGCTTGACCTTTGGTTCCAGTTTCTTCTGATCCTGAAAATCCAACTATCCTCACCCCAACTACCTTGCTAACCCAGAAGACAGAAGACTGGCTAGCACCATTAGGGAACTTGTTCCCAAAGACATGTATAAACAGCAATGGAGACAAGTTCAACTGCTGGCCAACACCTTCTGGAAGCAAGAATATTTGTCTACTTTTCAGGATCGTCGCAAATGGAAGACCAAAGAGCCTAACCTAGAAGAAGGAGACCTTGTCTTGCTAAGAGACAAGGATGCACATCAGAACTCTTGGCCCATGGGACTTGTACAGCAAGTTCTACCCAGTTCTGTTGGACTAGTTCGCCAAGTTGAAGTCCAGATCGTGAAGCCACAAGAGTCAGGTCATGACTCACAGACTCTAGTGAAGAGGCTTTACACCAGACCGATCACCGACTTGGTACTGCTGCTGAGGAAGACCGAACTGGAAGATTGATCCTCGAACTATGCATATTATGTCTACCTCAAAATTGCATTGTTTGATGCTATGTTTTTTGCTTATTCTAGTTAGTTAATAGTGGAAATTGGGCTTCCGATAGTGACAGCTGTGCCGATGGCAGCTTTTCCTTAGCCGTCCGCCTTGAGAATGTGTCAAAGCCTGCGGAGACGGCAATCAACAGCTGTTTCGGGGTTTGAAGCCTCTCTCCCCGGATAGAAGTTGAGTTCCCCATGACCCCCATAAATTTTTGGGGGGGGGTCGAAGGGTGAGAACTCCTTCAGAGTCCATGGTATTCTCCACGCCCCAGGAGGTCTTTGTTCTGATTTCGAAGGAACAAAGCTAGATGCTTTCTAAGAGAAAACTGTGAGTAAATTTAAAGCAGACGGAGCTGATCAGGAGAAATTAGAATTGTGAGAATTTGGGACTTTAACTCAGGAGAATTAAAGAAATTTCTCCATCTATTAATCTTAATAAAAGGACGTGTAGAAAATGGCGCAGAAATGCTGTCTTTTTGTTTGAACAGACATCGTTAAGATGGACTTTCACTTTTAAAGGTAACAAAGTTTAAACAATGTAATGGATTTTGGCAGTCATTCAAAAAGCAAGAATCCTTTTTTTATTTGGATTTTCTCTTTTTTTTTCTTTTTAAGTGCTGGTTTTAAGATTTTACAAGATTTATAAGAAGTGGTTTTTTTTAAATAGTCTGAAAATGGCTTCAAAACATCCTGGAATTTCGGTTCTTCCTAAAGCCTCAATTTCCTCTCCAGTGGTACAGCAGACCAAGCCTAAATCTCCTCCGCCTTCTCCCCCATCGCATGCACTGACACTTAAAGATTTACAGGATGCCTTGGGGCAAACAGTGCGACAGATCAAAGAAAAAATGGTGGAGCTTCTTGAGAGTAAAAATAGAGAGATGAGGGAAGACGTTGTGTTTGCATTTCAAGGACTTGCTTCTCATATAGAACATCTTGATGACGGTGTGGATGATGTTGTGGAAAATGTTGAAAAATTAGAAGATAGAATTGATAAAGTTGAAATTAAAATTGATATGACACAGGATGAAATTATTATGTCACAATATAGAGACATGGAGTTTGCTTTGAGAATAAGAGGTCTGAAAAAGAACTTGCAAGAGGATTTGAGAGAAGAAATGTCCAGAGACTTGGCTGTAATTTTGGAATGTGAACAGGAGGAAATTCTGAGAGAGATAGAAAAATTGTTTAGAGTTAATTCATGGGTTGCGAGGCAGAGAAATTTACCAAGAGATGTGGTCATTTATTTTTCTAGAAGATCGCTTCGTAATGAAATTATACAGGCTTTTTACAAGCAGAGATTTCAAATTGCAGCCCAAGATGTTATAATATTAAAAGAAATTCCTCCAAAAATCCTCAGAAGAAGAAAGCAGTTTGCTTTTTTGGTAGAGGAGCTTAAAAAACGACAGGTGCAATTTAGATGGGAAATACCTGTAGGAATAGTGGTGAACTATGCTGGGACACGTTATAGGCTTAATACAATTTTGAAAGCGAAAGATTTTTATACTTCTGTCCTGAAGGCAGGTTCACCACCATCTCCACGATCTAAGAGAGATGAAGATAAGTTGGTAAAACAGCTGGCTGAAGGCGCAATGTCATTAGTTGTAAGTGACTTACAGGAGTCTGCTCAATAGTGTTTGGAGATAAAAGAGGCTCCAAAGGGGCAGAGAATGACTCATGCAGCTTACAGACGTAAAGAAAAGGAACAGAGAAAAGTGGAGGCTGGACCTACAGTACAGGATGTGACTACTTCAGAGCCTGTGGGAGGGACAAGACCGAAGAGATCTTCTACTGCAGATCTTCAAGCGGTGGTCCGGAGGCTTCAGGCCATTAAAGATGGCAAAGTTTCTGACATAGAATGTTAACGGCCTGAATTTGCCACAGAAAAGAAGGAAAGTATTTCATTATTTGAAACAACATAAGAATGATGTTGTTTGTTTGCAAGAGACTCATATTACCTCGAAGGATCAAAAGTATTTGATTAACTCACGGTTAGGATCACATTTTATATCTCCTGCTCTGGAGAAAAAAGGGGGGGTAGTTATTTATGTGTGGAAAGATTTATCTGCTAAATTAATTGATTCTGACCCACAAGGAAGATATGTTATTATTGATTTAGCATTACATGGCAAGAGACTTCTTATTATTGGATTGTATGCTCCTAACCAACAACAAAATCAGTTTTATAAGCTGATACATCAGAAATTGACTCAATTGGATTATAAATCTGTTATTATGATGGGGGACTGGAATGGAGTTATAGATGCCAGTAAGGACAAGAGAGGATCTACAAAATCTTCTAATCAAGCTAAATTACCTAAAGTTTTTTTTTTATTTGAAGGATGATTTGGAACTTAGAGATATTTGGAGAGAATGGAATATGGAAGACAGAGACTATACTTTCTTCTCGGACAGGCATCAATCTTTTTCTAGAATTGATTTTTTTCTAATTACTACTGATCTCTTTTCTAGGGTAAAGAATGCCAAGATTTTTTCTAGGACTTTGTCGGATCACAGTCCTGTATGGTTGGAGTTATCTGCTGAAGAAGGGAGTAGAAGATCTTGGAGGTTGAATGAGAATTTATTTAGATACAAGGGGATTTCTCAAAAATGTAGAGAATATTTGAAGGAATTTTTTGTTTTGAATATGCATAAAGGTACTTCAATGGCTATGGTGTGGGATGCCAGCAATGCTTATATGAGAGGGGTTTTGATTCATATGAATAATGCGCATAGGCGTAAACAGGCAAAAAACCGTGAAGAGTTGGAAGAAGAGATTAAAATGAAAGAGAGGGCTTATATTTTAAACCCATCGGATAATAGTTTAAAAGTTTCTATAAATATGTTGAAGGAGCAATTTAATATGTTAATGGCTGATCAAGTTGCAATTAATTTAAGTTATATGAAACATAATACATTTTGTAATGCAAATAAATCTGGTAGGTGGCTGGCTTATCAGTTACGGAAGAAACAGAAATCAAGGGTTATAGATAAAATAGTCAAAAAAGGTAAAGAGGTTTATCAACAAAACTTGATTAAAAAGAGTTTTTTAGATTTTTATACAAAGCTATATGCTAGTGAAAATATACAAGTTTCAGATATAGATAAATATTTGCAATCTGCAAATTTTCCTAGACTTTCAGATGACCAAAGAAATGAGATGAATGGTTCAATTACTTCTGAAGAAATTATTTTGGCTATTAAACAATTGAAGATTGGTAAAGCTCCTGGTCAATTTCATCCTCTTCAGCACCAGTGGTTGGGGCATAGATTTGGACTATTGTGATATTGAATGGTTTGCCTTGGATTTGAATTGAGATCATTCTGTCATTTTGGGGATTGTATTCCAGTATTGCTTTTCCTATTCTTTTATTGACTATGAAGGCTACTCCATTTCTTCTGAGGGATTCTTGCCCACAGTAGTATACCTGATGGTCATCTAAGTTAAATTCACCCATTCCTGTCCATTTTAGTTCGCTGATTCCTAAGATGTCGATGTTCAGTCTTGTCATCTCTTTTTTGACTACGTCTAGCTTGCCTTGATTCATGGATCTTACATTCCAGGTTCCTATGGAGAAAAAATCTTTACAGCATCGGACTTTCCTTTCACCACAAGATATATCCACAGCTGAGCGTCCTTTCGGCTTTGGCCCAGTCGCTTCATTCTTTCTGGCGCTACTAGTACTAGCCATCTGCTCTTCCCCAGTAGCATATTGGACACCTTCCGACCTGAGGGGCTCATCTTCCAGCGTCATATCTTTTTGCCTTTTAGTACTGTCCATGGGATTTTCATGGCAAAGATACTGGAGTGGTTTGCCATTTCCTTCTCCAGTGGATCACATTTTGTCAGAACTCTCTGCTATAACCTGTCCATCTTGGGCGGCCCTGCATGGCATAGCTTATAGCTTCATTGAGTTACGCAAGCCCCTTCGCCACGACAAGGCAGTAATCCATAAAGGGATTTACTGGATTTAATCCAGTTTTATGAAGCCCTACAGCACCTTATAGAATTAATACCAAAAAATGATGTCCTTATCATCATGGGGGATTGGAATGCTAAGGTAGGAAGCCAAAAGATAACCGGAATAACAGGCAAGTTTGGCCTTGGAGTACAAAATGAAGCAGGGCACAGGCTAATAGAATTTTGTCAAGAGAATACGATGGTCATAACAAACACTCTTTTCCAACAACCCAAGAGACGGCTCTACACATGGACATCACCAGACGGTCAACATAGAAATCAGATTGACTATGTGCTCTGCAGCCAAAGATGGAGAAGCTCTATACAGTCAGTAAAAACAAGACCAGGAGCTGACTGTGGCTCAGATCATGAGCTTCTCGTTGCAAAATTTAGGCTTAAATTGAAAAAAGTAGGGAAAAGCACTAGGCCACTCAGGTATGAACTAAATCATATTCCTGATGAATATACAGTAGAGGTGACAAATAGATTTAAGGAATTAGATCTGATAGACAGAGTGCCTGAAGAACTATGGATGGAAGTTCGCAACATTGTACAAGAGGCAGCAACTAAAACCATCCCAAAGAAAAAGAAATGCAAGAAAGCAAAATAGCTGTCTGAGGAAGCTTTGCAAATAGCTGAGGAAAGAAGGGAAGCGAAAGGCAAGGGAGAAAGAGAAAGATACACCCAATTGAATGCAGAATTCCAGAGAGTAGCTAGAAGAGATAAGAATGCCTTCTTAAATGAACAGTGCAAAGAAATAGAAGAAAACAACAGAATAGGGAGGACCAGAGATCTCTTCAAGAAAATTGGAGATATGAAGGGAACGTTTCATGCAAAGATGGGCATGATAAAGGACCAAAATGGCAGAGACCTAACAGAGGCAGAAGAGATTAAGAAGAGATGGCAAAACTACACAGAAGAACTATACAAGAATGAGCTTAACATCCCAGATAACCACAATGAGATGGTCACTGACCTCGAACCAGACATCCTAGAATGTGAAGTGAAATGGGCCTTAGAAAATCTGAGCAACAACAAAGCTAGTGGAGGTGACAGTATTCCAGCTGAGCTATTCAAAATCTTAAAAGACGATGCAGTAAAAGTGCTACACTCAATTTGCCAGCAAATTTGGAAAACTCAACAGTGGCCACAGGATTGGAAAAGGTCAGTTTACATTCCAATTCCAAAGAAAGGCAATGCCAAAGAATGTTCAAACTATCGCACCATTGCATCATTTCACATGCTAGTAAAGTTATGCTTAAAATCCTACAAGCTAGACTCCAGCAGTATGTAGATCGAGAACTACCAGAAGTACAGGCAGGATTTCGAAGAGGCAGAGGAACTAGAGATCAAATTGCCAACATACGCTGGATCATGGAGAAAGCTAGGGAGTTCCAGAAAAACATCTACTTCTGCTTCATTGACTATGCAAAAGCCTTTGATTGTGTGGATCACAACAAATTGTGGCAAGTTCTTAAAGAGATGGGAGTACCAGACCATCTCATTTGTCTCTTGAGAAACCTATATGCGGGTCAAGAAGCAACAGTGAGAACTGGACACGGAACCACTGATTGGTTCAAAATTGGAAAAGGAGTCCGGCAAGGCTGTATACTGTCACCCTGCCTATTTAACTTATATGCAGAGCACATCATGAGAAAGGCAGAGCTAGATGAATCAAAAGTTGGAATTAAGATTGCCGGGAGAAATATCAACAACCTAAGATATGCAGATGATACCACTCTAATGGCAGAAAGTGAAGAGGAACTAAAGAGCCTCTTGATGCGGGTGAAGAAGGAGAGTGCAAAAGTTGGCTTGAAACTCAACATTAAGAAAACCAAAATCATGGCATCCGGCCCTCTCAATTCCTGGCAAATAGATGGGGAAGAAATGGAGGTAGTGACAGATTTTATTTTTCTGGGCTCCAAGATCACCTCAGATGGGGACTGCAGCCAAGAAATTAAAAGACGCTTGCTCCTGGGGAGGAAAGCTATGGCAAATCTAGACAGCATACTAAAAAGCAGAGACATCACCCTGCCAACAAAAGTGCGTATAGTCCAGGCCATGGTTTTCCCAGTTGCAATGTATGGCTGTGAAAGTTGGACCATAAGAAAGGCTGAGCGCAAAAGAATTGAGGCCTTTGAACTATGGTGCTGGAGAAGACTCCTGCGAGTCCCTTGGACTGCAAGGCGTTCAAACCGGTCAGTCCTAGAAGAGATCAACCCTGACTGCTCTTTAGAAGGCCAGATCCTGAAGTTGAAACTCAAATACTTTGGCCACCTAATGAGAAGAAGGACTCACTGGAGAAGGGCCTAATGCTGGGAAAGATTGAGGGCAATAGAAGAAGGGGACGACAGAGAATGAGATGGCTGGATGGAGTCACTGAAGCAGTAGGTGTGAACTTAAATGGACTCCAGAAGATGGTAGAGGACAGGAAGACCTGGAGGAACGTTGTCCATGGGGTCGCGATGGGTCGGACACGACTTCGCAATTAACAACAACAACAAAGCTCCTGGTACAGATGGTCTAACAGCAAGGTATTATAAAATCTTATTTGAAGAAATGATAGAACCATTAAAGGAACTCTTTAATAGCATTCTGTCGGGAGCAGAAGTGCCTCCATCTTGGAGAAGAGCTTTAATATCGTTGATTCCAAAGGAGGATCAAGATCCTGCTCAGCCTAAGAATTATAGACCTATATCTTTTTTGAATACAGATAAGATTTTTATGAAAATATTGGCAAATAGATTAATGCATGTTTTGAAACAAGTGATTCATAGTGATCAATCTGGATTTATAACTGGAAGATATATGAAATATAATGTAAGACAAATTGTTAATCTAATTGAGTATTTGGATAAGAATAATCAAATTCCTGCAGCTTTGATTTTTATAGATGCTGAAAAAGCTTTTGATCAGTTAAACTGGCAATTTTTATTGAAAATTGTAGAGAAAATGAGTTTTGGGGATAATTTTTATATGCTTTCAAGGCTATATATCAACAACAATCAGCTCAAATCATAGTTAATGGGGGGTTAACAGAGGTATTTAAAATTGAAAAGGGTACAAGACAGGGGTGTCCATTATCTCTGTTGTTGTTGTTTGTTTTAACAATGGAAATTTTATTAATTAAAATTCGTGAATCAACTAAAATAAAGAGAATAAAAATAAATAAAAATTATTATAGATTGAGAGCTTTTGCAGATGATTTGGTCGTGACTTTATCTCAACCGACTTATTCAGTTATGGATTTAGTAGAAATTATAACCCAGTATGGGAAAGTTTCTGTTTTTAAAGTAAATAATAATAAGACTAAAATATTATCAAAAAATATGACTATGAAGGAAAAGGAAATGTTGGTTAACAGGTTTTAAAATAGTGAAAAAGGTTAAATATTTGGGAGTATATATCACAGCCTCTAATGTAAAATTGTATAAGAATAATTATGAGACATTATGGGCAAAAATGCAAAAGGATTTAAACGATTGGGAAAAATTACAATTATCTTTGCTGGGGAGAATTTCAGCGATTAAAATGAATGTTCTACCAAAATTTCTTTTTTTGTTTCAAATGATACCTATTTTAAAAAAAGATGCTAATTTACATGAATGGCAGAAGGGCATTAACAAATTTATTTGGGCAGGGAAAAAATCAAGAGTTAAGTTTAAGATTATACAAGATGCATGGAGGAGGACTTAAGGCACTAATTTAAAATAGTATTACGATGCGGTGGTTTTAACTTAGTGATTGGCTTAATTTAACAGATAAAAATATAATTTCTCTTGAGGGATGGGATTTACTATATGGATGGCATGCGTATTTAATTTATAATAAAAAAGTAGATCAGGTTTTTAAATCTCATATTTTAAGAATTGCTTTATTGCGTGTCTGGAAGAAGTATTATTATAGGTTGAATTATAAAATTCCAATTTGGGGGATTCCTGGACACACAATAGAGGGGGTATCTAGAGGTGTGAATTTGGATATGATTTCTTATAAGGAATTGCTTAACTTGGTAGGGAAGGATTGGCAACTAAAATCTTTAGTTGAGTTGAAACAAGAAAATATTGTACTCTCTGCATGGGACAGGAAAACTACATCTTGTTAAACCATAATTGTTGCTGTTGTTCTTGTAAAGCAATTCAGATTAAGCAGAATTCCTGGAACTGGAACAGTAAAACACTCTAACCCTAATGTAATAAAACAAAACACGTACATATTGCAATCTACATGTAATGATGACTTAGTTTTTAAACAAGTTAAATATTGCCGACACTGAATCATATTGTTCAATCGTTGCATTACATTGTTGGAGTATTTATTCAAAGGCTGAGACTAAACACATTTCTCCAATATTTCAAGTTTGGAATACAGGTAGTCCTCGATTTACAACACTTTATTTAGTGACTGTTCAAAGTCATAATGGCACTGAAAAAAGTGACTTATGTCTGTTTTTTACACGACCGTTGCAGCATCCCCATGGTCACATGATCAAAATTTAGATGCTTGGCAAGTAGTTCATATTTATGACAGTTGCCGTGTCCCAGGATCATGTGATCAGCTTTTGTAACCTTCTGACAAGCAAAATCAATGGGGAATCCAGATTCATTTAACAACCATGTTACTAATTTAACAACTGCAGTAATTCACAACAACTTTGGCAAGAAATATCGCAAAATGGGATAAACTCTCTTAAGAAATGTCTCACTTAGCAACATAAATTTTGGGCTCAATTGTAGTCGTAACTCGAGGACTACCTGTACTACTTTCTTTCTAACAATAAAAAAATATCTTTTTAGTTACCTACCAAGCATAATAAGTCCAAATGGATTTACTTTGGTCACTACATTACAAAAAAGATTTTGAGACTTTGGAAAAAGTGCAAAGAGCAAGTAATATTTAAAGCCTGGAGACTAAAACATATGAAGAATGGTTGCAGATTTGGGTTTGGCTAGTCTAGAGAAAAGAAGGATAGGGTGAACACGGTAGCAGTATTCCAGTATTTGAGAGGTTGTCACAAAGAGGAGGGGGCCAACTTATTTTCCAAAGCACCAGAAGGCAAGACAAGAAACAATGGATGGAAACTAATCAAGGAGAGAAGCAACCTGGAATTAAGGAGAAATTCCTAACAGTGAAAACAATTAAACAGTGGAATGGCTTACATCTAGAAGTTGTGGGTGCTTCATCACTGGAGGTTTTTAAGAAGAGACTGGACAGCCACTTGTCTGGAATGGTATTGGGTCTCCTTGAACAGAGGTTTGGACTAGACCTCCATGGTCCCTTCCAGCTTTATTCTGATTGAACATTAGGAAAATAAAGGAATGGACAGCCTTCTTTACATTGAAAATGTCCCAAAGCAAATTACTATTAAAAACAGAGTCCTGCATTATTAAATTATTTTTGAATACACTATCAATACATACATGTTAATTGAAATCTGTGGAGGAGAATCCACCAGAATATAGGATTTTCTATACAGATATGACATTTGCATTATCCTCTTGTACACTTGCATGGGATTTCATTGCAATTCAATCTGTCTGAAAAAAAAATGAAAAGTTGATTATTAAAAAAAGGTACAGAAAAAAAAGAAAGATATTTTGGTGGGAGGTATATGTGTTCTAATTGGGCTATATGCCAACAAGATTTACTTATTTTGTTTATGTTGCCTTTTTAAATTAACCATAAGATTTTTATTCTGCTTTTTTCGCATACAACTCAATGTGATGAACATACCAATACTCCTCTTCCTCTTTTCCCCAAAACAACAACCCTGTGAGGTGAGTTGGGCTGAGAGAGAGTGACTGGCCCAAAGTCAACTAGATGTCCATTATCAAGCATGCATGGAGAAAAATAAATGTCTATAGCATAGGGAGGGAGGGAGGGAGGGAGGGAGGAAGGGGAATAAAGAATAAACAGGCTGGTACCCACTCTACAGAAATGTCATGAAGATTAAGTTCCTATTTACTTATCTGACATTAAGCCTCACTGAAAAACTCTGGATAGAACTCAAGGGAGTTGTGCTGCAAATACAGAGTAACTTTTAGATTCTCAGTGGAACTATCTCCAAGTATATTCTTTCTAGATAAACAGAATAATAAATTGACACCATGTTATATTTATTTCATTGAGCATATTTTGTTCAAAGACAACATGATAACAATTTTTTTCTAATCATATAGTTTTATAAACCAGATCAACACTCCCTTTCAATTAAGTATGGATATAACTCGCTATGGTATAAGTTATAGATCCACACATTTGTAGAAGAGTCTCAAGGCCCAAGAATGGTACAGTGGTACAGTGGGCACAGTTACCCAAAAAAAATAAGATGCGGAAAGTCTTTGGCAATTTCTGTTCATTTTCATAATTCTAGATAGATTCTTTAGACTGGGGTTGCACAAAATTATATGATGCCAAAATGGTGGCATTAAGATAATATTCTACCAGAATTGACCTGGATTTGCTACTGTTATGTTCTCAAGTAGATTTTTAATATATATATTTTAAATGAAAATGTGAATCATCATGACAAACCTGGTATTTATCATTGCTGATGTGTAGAAATTTAGAGTTTTTAGTATATATTCATCTGAAAAGTGCCTTCCTCTTGATCTTCTTAGCAGCTGCTGCTTTACAAATGTTCTAACCCACATAAATTCTTAATTCCTGCTTGTACTTTTTGCAATGGAGATGATACCAGTAAGGTAATAAAGAAAAGCTTCCTTTCCCCTGGGTAATGCATATTTTTGTACCTTACAAGAATATTGAATAGACTTCATTATTTTTTTCAATACAAGTCTGAATTCTGCCATTTGATTACCTAACCTAAAAGCATTTCAATATGCGATCCATCACCCTGACCGGTGTAAAATGCTGAATATTCAGATTAAATTGGAGCTTTTTTTTCTGTGAATAAGGAATTTGGTTCAATTCCATAATACAAAATGTCTCTGGAGAGAGGAAATTGAGCTGAAGGTCGCTGAAGGCAAGTGAGAAAATTGTATTATCCAAACACAAAATTCTTTTTCTTATCATCAAAACCTGAAATATAGCCATGGGGAATAAAGGGGTCAAGGAAGGATTCAATTAGAAATGAAAATAGAAAAGGTGCACTTTTCAACATACCATTCATTTTTCCAAACAAGTGAGATCCTCGAACTGCAGATTTACAGTAAACTATTTGTCAGGCAGTTTACATTTTTGCAAAATATGAATATCTAAACTTATTCTATAAGCTTGACTGAAATCCATGCTAGTTTGCATGAAAGGTTGCAAATCTCTTGGAGAAGTGTCAGACTGAAAGGGGGTTTCATAAAGACAGTTGTTGGAAACAAAATATAATTCTGCATTTACCTTTACTGTTATCCAACAAAGTTTTTCTTAGAGAAGGCTCATGTAGATTTTTCTTATATTTCTACATCTGTAAATCCAACTTTGACTGGAATGTGCATAGGAATAGTTTTTTTTCCTATTTGTTATTCCACATTAACTATATTCAGGAATGCAGAAGTAGCCTGAATAAGACAGAAACATCCTTAAGTATCTTAAGTTCTTAACCAGACAAGAGTAGAACACCAATCAATTTAACTTCCCCTAATTCAGAATGATCTTTTCTGGATCTCTCTGTTATATTAACAGCATTCCCAAATAAATGAAAATATCTGAAGAACCAATAAAACAAGAAACTGGGAATATGCTATAATTCAACTGAAGTGTACCTGCCGATGGAAAACTTGATTGGTGCAGATTTAGGTAGGCAGAATTCCAACTCATTTGTCTTGGTGGGTCAATATTCCATCAATTCCAAAAACAATGCCTTGGCTGCTTTTGAGACAAATCAAGACACAGTACCAAAATGGCTTGTATACCACCAGTTTGTAAAGATAACTTCTTGTTTCCTCTTTGCCCATGCATTTAGAATGTTAGTTGAGGTACTTTAATATGGGCTTTCTGTAAAAAGTGCATGACTATTAACTTCACAGTTGACTTCATTTGAGTTCTAGTTCAAAAATGCTTCTAGGTGCCTAGCTGTTTAAAAACTTAATTCAAGTTTATTTTGGTTGAGTTGTTTTGAAATGGTTGCTAGCAAAAGCAGGCTCGGGATGTTGCTATGGTCCCGGGCTGTTGCAAGCTGCCTGGGATCAGACTAAGCGGCGCCAGCCTGCGTGCATGCGCAAGGCGCTAAAGCGCACCATTTTCTCATTGTAACCTTTTTGCCTGGGAATCTATATAATTAGAAAGAGGCCTGCAAGCCTCTGAGTTATGATGGAGTGAGCAGAAGAATAAAGGATTGTTGACTACAGAATGCGTGCTCTTCTTTCGCCATTAACTCGAGAACTTAACACTGGCGATGAAAGTGGGATGGCTTGCAAACTGAAAGAAGAAAAGTTGTAAGACTTACCCAAGGAGTCCTTGAAGAAAAGGAAGATGGCGTTAAATTCAGCGTCTGGCCTGCCAGTACAGTGTCGCTGGAGGTAAGCTTGGCTGATAGACCCCTTCCTAGACAGAGAAGCAAGGATGGCGAAGATAGGGCGTTTGTCCGAATTTGACGTTGCTCACCCAGAGAGATGGGAGTCCTATGTTGCTAGAGTAGAAAATTACTTTAGAATGAATCAAGTTAGAGAAGATGGCTTGAAGGCTGCAACTCTGTTGTGTGTCTGTGGTCAGGACGCGTTTCAAATTGCGGAAAATTTGGTGGCCCCTGCTCCTCTAGAGTCTGTAACATACACAGACTTAAAGAAGCTATTAAAAGAACATTTCCAGCCCAAGAGGTCCATCATTTCATGGAGACACACGTTTGAACAGAGGGATCAGAGGGCAGATGAATCAGCCAAGGAATTCATTGCAGCCTTGAGAAGAGCAGCCAAACCCTGCGAATTTAAGGATTTAGAAGAGAGGCTGAGAGACCGTTTTGTATGCGGTTTAAGGAACAGAGACTTGCAACAGAGACTCTTCGCAAAAGAAGATATTTCTTTCCAAGATGCTTTGAGAGAGGTAATGGCTGAGGAGGCAGCAGGTGGGGCCCATCAGGAACAACCCAGAAGCAGTTTCCGTGCACCATGAGGGAGTCCAAGAAGGCTTGGAGGAAGATCCTGAAGAAGAGGTGGATAGTCTTTACCCATCTATGGAAAGAAAACAGAAGGAAAGCAAAGAAAAAGCTCCAGCTGCGTCCAAATGCTTTGGGTGTGGAGGTCGCCATAAGAAAGCTGACTGCAGATTCTGTTCTGCCATCTGCAGATTGTGTGGCAGGCAAGGCCACATAGCATCCGTCTGTCTGGGTCGCCAGAAGGTACAACCTCGAGAAGAATTGCGTCTGAAAGGTACCAGGGTCCCCAGCCAAAACAGGGTGGGTTTCTGCGCGTTGCGCAGAAGTATTTGCAGAACAGGCACACACAAACCACTTAAAAAGAAGCTGTCACTTAAGGTGAGGTTGCAAGGAGTCCCTTTGATTATGGAGTTGGACACTGGGTCCGCTCTGTCAATCATTTCCATTCATACATTTAGGAAGATTTGCAACAGCAGTGGGTTCCAGGCCAAACTTAGGCCATCCAACATAATCTTAACAGACTTTCAAAATTCCAAGGGGTGTGTAAAGGGGGAGGCCACCCTTACAGTGCTACACAAGGATTTTGAAGGTCCATTGGATGTGTTGGTTGTTGGGGGTGAACGAACGAGTCTTATAGGACTCGATTGGTTTGAGGCCTTGGGAATCCAGGTTACTGGGCTGCAATATTTGCAAACGCTGGGCCTAACAGAAGTTTGAGAGGAGTTTGCAGATGTGTTTAGTCCACAGCTTGGGTCCTACAAGGGGCCTCCAGTCTCATTAAGGCTTGACCCTAACATCACACCCATTAGGGTTAAAGCTAGGAGAGTACCTTTTGCACTAAAAGGTAAAATTGATGCTGAGCTGGATAAATTGATCCATCAAGGTATTTTAGAGCCTGTAGATTTAAGTCCATAGGAAACCTCCATAGTCACGCCTCTCAAGGCTAATGGAGACATACGTATATGTGCAGACTACAAGTGCTCAATAAACAAGGCACTGCAACAGCACGCGTACCTCATACCAGTAGTCAGCCATATTTTGGCCTCCCTCAAAGAGGGGCGAGTTTTTGCAAAGGTCAATCTGGCACAGGCATATCAACAGTTACCTATTGATGAAGCAGCTGCTGAAGCACAGACCATTGTAATGCATAGGGGTGCATTCAAGGTCAAGAGACTGAAATTTGGGGTAAATGTAGCCCCTGGCATATTCCAAAGTATCATGGAGAGCACACTTAGGGGTATCCCTGGACTTTGCCCCTAATTTGATGATGTCCTTAGGAGAGAGATTGAGGGCTGTTTTGCTTCGTTTCCGAAGAGCAGGCCTAAAACTAAAAAAAGACAAGTGTAAGATAGGAGTCACTTCTACATATTTCTTGGGATTCAGAATAGATGCCCAAGGTATTCACCCTGCTGAATCTAAATTGAAGGGTATACAGCAGGCTCCTAGCCCTAAGTGTAAAAGTGAACTGCAGGTTTTCTTAGGTCTCTTGAATTTTTACAACGTTTTCCTACCTCACATGGCTGCTGTAGCAGAACCACTACATAGGCTTTTAGACAAGCAGGCAGTTTGACAGTGGACCAAAGTCCACAAAAAGAACTTCAATGAGGTCAAGGCCTTGCTAACGTCCAATGATGTGCTTGCTTATTTCAATGAAAAATTACCTGTCTGCATTGCCTGTGATGCATCCCCTTATGGGGTGGGAGCTGTACTTAGCCACTTGAGGGCTGATGGAACTCAGGTTCCTGTAGTATATTACTCCAGGACTCTATCTTCTGCTGAGCGTAATTACGCTTAAATAGACAGGGAAGCATTGGCCATAGTAGCGGGAGTTAAGAAGTTCCATGGTTTTTTATATGGCCAGCATTTCATAGTCTACACAGACCATAAGCCTCTGCTGGGGTTGTTTACAACCAACAAACAAACACCTCATATTATTTCCCCTAGAATGCTGAGGTGGTCTATTTTTTTGTCAGCATATGATTATTCACTAATTCACAAACCTGGAAAGGAAATGGGCCACGCTGATGGCCTAAGCAGACTACCCCTGAAGCTGGTAGAAGCAGACCCTGCTCCTGCCATCAATATTCTCTCCATTCAGGAGTTGCCTGAATCTCCCCTCAATGCCAGGGATGTGGCTGCAGAAACAGCCACAGATCTCACACTTACACATGTGTTTTCATGCGTTTGTCTGGATGGCCTGACAGAAGTCCAGGTACTGAATTCCAAAGCTTCTGGCTCAAGAAGCATGAGTTATCCACTTTTAAGGGTTGCCTGTTGTGGGGCAGCAGGGTAGTTATTCCTGCCTCATTGAGACCGAGAATCTTGGTCTCTCTCCATGAGGGTCACCCTGGCATCTATGGTGCCATCTATGGTGGCCTGGGCTAGACAAGGCTATAGAGGCCCAGGTGCATGGGTGTCACTTGTGCCAGCACTCATGGCCAGAAATGCCTCAGGCCCCTGTGCATAGGTGGGAGGAAACACAATCACCATGGTCCAGAGTGCATATAGATTACTCTGGGCCCTTTCAGGGGCAATTCTTCTTGGTCCTTGTTGATAGCTGGCTAGAGGTTGATGGCTAGAGGTTGTTCCTGTTTCCTCCACTACTACTGCCAGGACCATCCAGGTGTTTAGAGGAATTTTTGCAGCACACAGCCTTCCAAATGTTCTGGTTTCAGATAATGGTCCTCAATTCACTTCTTCTGAGTTCCAGGCTTTCCTGCAGGCCAACATGATCCGTCATGCGACTTCGGCCCCTTTCCACCCTTCCACCAATGGTATGGCTGAACCAATGGTGCGCATCACCAAGGACACCCTCAAGAAACTGACGTACGGTGACTGGCATCACAGGTTGGCATATTTTCTTCTTGCACACCGCACCACACTGTGTACTTCCACTGGGAAGAGCCCAGCAGAACTCCAGTGGGGTCGCAGACTGATAACTAAACTTGACAGGTTGCACCCTGACAGGGTGGCGCCTCTGGTTTCACAGCCAAGGGCACCAAGATGTTTGCAAGTGGGCGCTCCGGTTTGGACCCGGAACTACGGGCCCGGTCATCTTTAGATTCCAGCTGTGGTCTGCAAGATCACTGGTCCGTTGTCCTATGAGGTGTCCTTGGATGATGGCCGCATTCTATGGCGGCACATTGACCAGCTGCGTTCACAACTGGACTCTTCCTCTTCTGCTCCTGGTTTTTCTCTGGGGGGGAAGGAGGGTTATAGTGTGCAGAGGGAAGGTCGCTGTCAGCAGTCAAGGGCAAATGAAGAGGCAGGGGAAGGTCCCTCCCAAGGTTCCGCAAGTGTGCCCAACAGGAATTCATGGGGACAAGGAACAATGCACACAACACTACTTACTCCAGCCAGGGAGTCACCCAGAGGGTACCCGCACTATTCACAAACTCAATACACCACTCCAGACAGGGAGAATAACCGGGAGTATCCAAACAATCCAAAACCTACAAGAGAACTGGCATCCACTCAAAGAAACTGGCCAAATGCTGCAATTGCTCCCAGAAGGAAATCAGTAAAAAGGGGGGTAGTCAGAGACGTGAATCCTGATTCTGGTACCTCCAGCACAGAATGGGGGGCAATAGGGTATTGGGGCCTGCAGATACCCCAGACAACCCTTCTACTAGGCTTGGGAGTGAGGGACTGTGTTCCCAAGATGGGTCTATTGTGGACCTGGAGAATACCACAAGCCCACAAAATAGTGGGTGGGACTCAGAGGGTCCAGACAGCCTATACTCAGGCAGATCAACCAGGTTTGGGGAGGAGCAAAGTCCTGGTCTGCCAAGCCCGGCGGGCGAGCAAGCAGACCAGGCAACAGAACCCAGGTCACGGGGACCACCAGGGCAGCAAAGAGGGGGCAACTTAACCCCCGTAATGGCACAGGGAAACCAAGGGGGCTCCCAAGGTCCGAGGAGGTCGCAAAGGGCTAAACACCCACCCAAATACCTTAAGGAGTTTGTGATGTTGCTGTCAAGTTAAGGAAAAGACAAAGCAGCTATATTATAACTGAATGGGGAGTTGGAATTGTGAGTGTAAGGCAACATAATTCCAAAACGATAGACGGTACCATACAAAAGTGTGATCCTGGAATAACATCCACAGTCCATGCATTTCAATGCTGAATGAGAATACCACATCCCTTCAGAGAGGTCGCATAAATGGAAAGAGTAAGCTTTATCTGGGGGGAAGGGGTGTTGTGTCCTGAGCCTGCAAAAGCAAGCTCGGGACGTTGCTATGGTCCGGGCTGTTGCAAGCTGCTCGGGACCAGACTAAGTGGCACCAGCTTGTGTGCATGCGCAAGGCGCTAAAGCGCACCATTTTCTCATTGTAACCTTTTTGCCCGGGAATCTATATAATTAGAGAGAGGCCTGTGAGCCTTTGAGTTATGTTGGAGTGAGCAGACGAAGAATAAAGGATTATTGACTACAGAATACATGCTCTTCTTTCACCATTAACTCGAGGACTTAACATGTTTCATTTTATTTCTGTTTTAAATCTATACTTTAATATGATTGATTGATTTTATACTTTCAGTGTTATACATTAGCTGGAAAGTCAGTTTGGGAGAACAATGATCAAGATATGTAGAAAGTAAAATAGAAGCATTTTGAGATCAGTATTTTGAAATAAAAAGAACACCTTTATTGAGAATCAAAGAGCCATTTTCAGTAAACAAACACTGCCTTTCCCACAATCAATATCATAAACAAGTTTAGATAAATCAATTATTCTCATAGATTATAATTGGGTAAACCAATGGTTCCAACTGATATTTACCATTTCCTATGTTTGTGTGATATGTAATTACATATTTTTTCGACCTTGGAAGGATGGAAGGCTGAGTCAACCTTGAGCCAGTAAGAACTGAACTGATGAGTTAGAAAAACTGAAGAAGGCTTGGTAGAAATAGTCCATACAAATGTTACTTGCTGATAGTGAGACTCTTTTATTAGCTGGACCACAACATTAAAGTAAAATTTACATTAAACTGAATATCTCTGTACAATAAGTACATAATCATTGTACATAAATCAGGATAATAATTTGCTGCTTGGACTGACATTGCTATTACTTTTGATTTAGAACTATGCTTTTCTTCTTGAAAGGCACCTGTAAAACTGCAACACTCTGGGCAAACAGGTAAGAAATACAGATTGATTGCATATGATATTTAGAAACAAAAAGCAGAACTGCATGGCATGTAAATCTTTATACAACAAATCCAGATTAGAGACTGTGAAAAACTTCTAGGTAGCCTCAGTATATGCCAGCATGACAATATAAGGAAAATAGCTAGTAAGATTAGAGAGCTGCTCTTGAAATCTAATAGCTTATAAAAAGCATTGATGGGAGAATACGATTTGAGTCAGATAAATATTCCAAACTCTGTGTCAGAAAAAAATGACTGGAAAATAGCTGGGTTGATGTGCTAAGAGTAGAAAAGTAGAAATCTGATGATCTGTGAGTTATCACAAAAATCATAATATATGTTTTTAAGAGGTTAGAACCAGAGGTGTGTACAGTGCAAAAAAAAATTCTTTGATTTACCTGCGCATAGAAAAAAAACACTGTGCTCTACAAGTTCTCTAGATTCATTTCAGAATGGAGATTTATTTATTTATTTAAGCAAATGCCTGCTCTCCTGTAATCAAAGTAAACTCTATTATAATATATATAAAATAAGAATTAAATATCCATAGTCAGATTCAATGATCTCATATACAAGAGTAACATAAAATTTGCAATACAAAAATCATACAAATTCAGTTTTAACATTTTCTGAAAATCTAGCAAGGAGGAACAACTTTATCTCTGCTGCAAGGCTGTTCTACATCATCAGTCCTGCCACAGAAAAGTACTTCAAGACCTTCTTAAAGATATGGGACTATAAGAAGTTGCTCCCTGGGAATTCTGATAGGTCTGGCTTATACTGGTTGAAACAGGGGTACTGTAGATACTGGATACCTAGATATAAAGGGTTTAAGTCAAAACCAGCATCTTAAACCAATTAGTAGCCAGTATAGCACTCTCAGAGCTGATATGCTTACAAAGGTAATTGCCTGTAAGCATATGGACCAATCCAATCAAACCTTGCATTTCTGTTGCCTGGACATGAACTTCAGGACAGTTGGGCCTGCACATATACACATTCACACCATTTGGGTGCTCTTTAAGCTTCACTTGCTTTTCTTTTGTAAGCCATATACAATGAGTATCCATCTGAAGTCCAGCTTCTCCATATAAATCTTTATTACTTCTAAGCATTACCATACATTCCTAGCAATTGCTTAGTAATAGTATGAAGATTGAAGATGGGGTAAAATATTGTAGTCTTTTCTTCTCTCTGGGTTGTGCAATTGGCCAGAATATTGTTTTCATGCTGCAGGTATGCTAGGAAACCATGGGGCCTCAGAGTACCTATCTGAACCAGTTGGGTCAAGGATGGGGTCCAGCTATATCATAGTTGGGCATACATACAAATACACTAGTCAGGGCGCTACAATTGAAGAAGGGTGGAGAGCTATGGAAGAGCTGTTGCTATTCAGAAAATGCAGAGATATAATATTAGGCAGCAGTTGACAAACTGACCAGATCTGAGTACCATTTTCCAAAATGGGAGATGATCTACCTCCTTACATTTCCTCTGGGTTACTCATGTAGCCCATAAGACAACATTCTGCACAACTTACAAAGCCAAGAAATAACACATCCATGGCAATGGGCAGCTTCCTTATGTAAGCTAAAACAATACATTTAGGCTTGCCAAGGAGCATCCAAAGCCAGACCCTCCAGTTGCTGCTTTTAAGGAAATACCTTCTGCTGAACAACCTAACAGCTTTTCTTGTGGGGCTGTACTCTTCCACAACCTACATTAAAGTAGTCATAAGTGTTAGGGTATACTGCTATTGAGAGTCCGCGTAGATCCTCCTGCATTATTTCAGTGAGTGATGTATGTATGTATGTATGTATGTATGTATGTATGTATGCATGCATGCATGCATGCATGTATATTTCTTGGCTTATTCCAATCCTGAGAGGTAATGCAGTGTCCAGTCAGAGGAACTAAAGCAAGATGGCAAATATGAATATACACATACTTGTACATATCCGTGTGTGTGTGTGTGTGCGTGTGTGTGTGTGTGCATTTCATCTAGAGCACTGTATTTTTTGGATTTAATCTGAATCCAATCTGAAATTGTTCTGCATTGCAGGCAGAGCAAAGCATCTGGAGGGTACAGTATCTGAAAGCAATTGTTCTACGCATGGACTAATTTGTGCACAGAGAGGTTTGCACATTACCAGTTAGGAATACATTTGCATATCTTAATATGGAGACTGGGGGCGGGGAGCATATCTCAGCCTTGTATTCAGCTGACTTCAAGCATTATATCCATGGAGATTCTCAGTCATCTAGGTCATGTTTGTCCCAAAGGTGCTTTTTCAAAAGGCAACTGGATTCTGTTTTTCCTTGAAGACATTTCGCTTCTCTTCTAAGAAGCTTCTTCAGTTCTGAAGAACTGAAGTTCAGAACTGAAGAAGCTTCTTGGATGAGAAGTGAAATATCTTCAAGGAAAAACAAAGTCCAGTTGCCTTTTGAAAAAGCATCTTTGGGAACTCAAGCATTGTAGTGATGCAAAATAAAATCTTAAATGTAGTGTTTCCTTGACTTCTTTTTAAATAATGTTCTTTGTTTGAGGAGAGCAGATTTTTTTGCATGTCTCCTAATCTTTAGTTTCTGATTGCACAGACTGAATCCCAGTGCTCAGAACACATACTGCAGTGGGATTGCAGTGCAGACTGCAGTGGGCCAGCTTTGCTTCCTGCTGGGGGTGCCTCACCCAACAGATTGTAGTGTGGAAGGAATCACGATTTAAAAGATTGTCTGGTTCCTCATCAGTTGTGTTGTAAAGTGCTATGGTAGCATGATGTACTTTTTACAAATGTAAAAAAAAAATAAAGATTTTTTTGGACAAATATAATATTAAGAAATGAATTTATTAAACATGACTTGGAGTTTAATTTTGTAATATAATGACTCCTGAAACAAAGCAACTTTTGTGTAAATGTCCTTTCTGGAAATTTCCTTACGTCTCCCTGCTCTGTTTCATACATATTCACATTCACCTGAAGATACACATTCCCATGTACACAACAGACACTTGCAATATAATACAGCATAGCCTATAAAAATGAATGAAGTTGAGAATCCATATGAAAATTTCTGCAGGATTCAATCATTTTTACAGAAATCACTGTAGAGATTAATCAAAACACATAACCAACCACCCAATTTAAGAGAGATCTGAAAATTAAAACAAATGCTTCACAAAAGCAACAACTTTAGCTAAATAAGGAAAACCTAAATAAACTGGGCAATATAGAAAATTGCTGCAATAAAGAACCAATTGTTATAGTGCAATTTATTTTTTAAATACAGTTTTGGAACTTTTGAATAAATACAATCAGCTTCTATACCCTAATTTGTTCTTGATTTAATACTGTTGAAAGAAAAATAATCAGGTCCAGTCCAAGCCAGGAATAAATAAAATGGAGGCTATTTGGAATGAAGGTTCTTGTTTATTTGGTTGCATGGTGACTTTCTAGTGGGTGGCTGGATCCAAACCCAATTCCCTGGCTCAAATGAATGGAGGCAGCATCTGGGCCAGTGTACTCTGATTCCAAAGGTTGGGGCGGGGTCATCTATGCAGGGCTGAAAGATATGAGAACAGGGTTCTCTTCCCCCCCTTTGTGGGTGACTCTCCCAGGAGAGGCATTGCTGGTCAGACATGAGGAATGGAGAACAGAGGATAAAAATTGGAGAAGTGGAATGGGGGGGGGGATAGTTTGCGGGCAGGTTTTGAAAAGACATTAAAGTTAACATTGCAGATGTTAAGTAGAAAGATGAAACCCACTTAAACACATACAGTAAATGCAAGAATAAAATGTTTCCTGCAAATGAACTTAAAACATTCTCTCCTGATAACTTTGGGCTGTTCTTAAAAGCACAGAGAGGGAAGGAAAAAACTAGGATGAAGGTATTTTCCTTTCTTTGCTTATTTTAACATTTTCTAACAGAATTTTACATTCTTTTCTCTTTGAATTAGAGATATTTAACAGCTACATTTACCTAACACACAAAGACTTTGACACAAACACAACGACAAGGGAAAGAGAACAGAAAAGGAAAACAGAATTCTCAGGTTTTTACACCCTGAGAGTCATTCCCACCATAAATGTCAGTTAACTCAAATTAGGGAAGGCACAAATCTTAGCAAACATATCATGTGGTTGCATAGAAGAGAGGGAAGAAACCAACATTTTTATATTTTATTTTCCTTTTCCTTTTAAGTACCTTTATTTAGTTTTTCAGCTTTGTCTCTGAGCAAAGCCCATTCCTTACATATCTCCCTTGCTTGCTTTCTCTTCATACCAGCTAGGATGGGCACTCACCTTTCATCCCACACCCTGAGCAAGTCACCTAGAGGGGATACTGTCATGACTCTTGAGCTACAGCTTCCCATGTTCCCCTTCCGATGTGGGGTCTTCCCTTGCAGCCAAAACTTGCCATTTGCCTGTCAGTTTTTGGTCAAAAAAAGAAATCTGGGAGGACTCTAGTTCCCTCACAGAGTATGGGCACCTCCTTTCAAGGGAACACCGCCAATGGTTTTTGGACCAAAAAGGGGTCTGGGAGGACCTGCTGCTCCCCAACGCAGTGAGTACAGGCACCTCCTTCCAATGGAAGGTACTTACCATCTTTCTAAGCAGACTTTGAGCTCAAAAACTAAAAACTCTCTTTACTACCCTTGCTTCAAATGGGCAAGATCTAGGAAAGCAACCCGCAGACACAAGGGGTTTGCTTCCGGCAAGATGGAGGCTTACCCAGGCCTGGTCCATTGGTAAGGTTAGCTTGGAGTCCCATCTGGGGTGCCAAATTGTTGAAAGAAAAAAATCATCAGGTCCAGTCCAAGCCAGGAATAAATAAAATGGAGGCTGTTTGGAAAGAAGGTTCTTGTTTATTTGGTTGCCAGAAACTTCAGCTGCACAACATGTTTCTGGGGTGGCTGACAAAATGGAGCTGGGAGTGGTAGGTTTTTATATCTTCTTTGGGCTTTGTATTTGAGGTTCTTTCTGTTCCTTTGGCATGTACTTGACCTGAGCTTGAATGTGCCTTTTGGTATTCTAATAGTGGTGGGTTAATCCTATTGTGTCCTAAAGGTCATATCTTTAGATTTTGGGTGGGGGATGTAGATTTTAGGGGTCTTTGTCTTTCTAATCCCATCAGCTCCAAGCTTCTTGGCCCCGGTCTTCCTGAATGAATCACTAAATCTGCATTTCTAAAAGCTGGTTTCTGCTTGGGGCAGAGACTTGGGGAGAGGACGGTTTCTGCCTAAGATTTTTCTATTATTCCTTTGAGGAAATGTAATATTTTGTCTTTTTAATATCCCTCCAAATATTTCCTTCTCTCTGTGTGTGTGTGTGCTCACTTCCTACAATACAAACAGATTTTATATATATAGGAAAGATTGAAAACTTGCATTTTTCAGTGAATTACCAAGGTTCTATCAAGATGTAGAAACAGCTGGTCACCTATTAAAATTTAAGATAACTGATAATGATTTCTCCCTTGCATTCTTTCTATTTTTGCATTTGTCCAGATTTTGCTTACCTGGTGATTTTTGTGAGAGGTACAATAAAGCTGTTTGTCTTTTGAATCCCATTACTTTAAAACATTCAGATTTGGTTCGTTTAAAATTTACAATAAAAGAATAGCAATATGAATGTAATGCAAATAAGGAACAGTATAGATTTCTAAATTACCATTAGCCCTTCTTATCTTCTGTTCCTTTATAACATGCAATTCAAAATCTTTGTTTCATTTTTATAAAGTAGAAAACAATAATTTTTTCCTCGAAATTAGAAAGATCTCTTTTTGAATAGTCACTAATGGGACATCATTTTGCACATAGAAAAATTACCGTATCTGTCCAGGATGCTATTAGTCTGCATAATACAACAATTAGTTTCTCCATTTATTATCATGACTTGAAAGAGTGGAACTGGTGATTTCAGGAATGAAAGCATGTTTTAATCAAGTCACAAGTTCAGAAGTCTGAACTTTATTATCGATTAAAAATATGAAAAGGGATTTTCTCAATAAAGCAAACCACATTTTCTTCTTTCTTTCTTTTTTATATATTCATTTAGGAATTTAATATGTCTGGATTTTACTTTATATTGTGCTTCCTTTTTATTACTTTTTATTACTTTGCTTTGTTCATAAACTCCATGATATAATTGCCTTTTGTTGGGACAAAGTGTGCTTTGGTAATAATTTGAGACACTGCTCATTTTTCATATTGAAAAAAAAGTTATTAAAAGAGCTTGTAAAGTATGACCCTTATTCTTCTCTTAAAAACTTACTCTTTATGTAAAGGTTTTCTTTCTCTACTTTACAATCTGAGCAAAATAATTTGGAAACCTAAAAATATATATGGACAGGTCACTCTCATTCATTTAAGTAGATGATGGTGACCACATACAAACAAATACAGTATTACAAAACTATCTGAGTTATATTGGGCAGCTATAAAAAACCAAATTATTAAATAAACTAATTAACTAATGAACCTTCCTGCATGCTGGTACAAAATGTTACCAAGATTTCCTGTGCAAATAGCACTATACAAAGAATAAGAAAATAAATCACAGCTAATTTTCTTCCATTAAAAAAAAACACACAACTCTAACATTTCCAGGTTTCATTTGTCTCATGCTAAGGCCACACGCAGTCTCCTAAAAATGTTGTATTTGGTCCCCAGAGAGCCTTCAAAAAATTCCAATAAATTAATATATATATTTGTGGAATTATTATGTTACTATTATGGGCTATATGTTAGAAACTATGATATATATTGCTTATTATTTGATTATTATATTTTAGGTTTTTGTTGTATTTTTTGTTCAGCTAAAATATGGTAAAATACCTTTTCATATATTTATATTTCCAGCATTGATTAGAAGTACCTATAATACATTTTACATAATTTCTCTGGTGTCATCTACTAAGGGTACACCATTTTGTAACAGGTCTCTCTTAAATTCTAACATAATGTGAATTTCAGTCCCTTTAGCCACATTTTCTCTCACTGGTCTATCTGTATATTATAATCAAATCCTTTTTATGCATCCTCTTCCCTCTCCTCTCCTTCCTTCCTTCCTTCCTTCCTTCCTTCCTTCCTTCCTTCCTTCCTTCCTTCCTTCCTTCCTTCCCTCCCTCCCTCCCTCCCTCCCTCCCCTCCCTCCCTCCCCCCTCCCTCCTTCCTTCCGTCCTTCCTTCCTTCCTTTCCTTCCTTCCTTCCTTCCTTCCTTCCTTCTTCTTTTCCTCAATAGACCCTTATACAAATTTAGCAATCACATGTTTCATCATTTGTATATAATCCTGTCTTTTCTTTCTATTTAGAGTGAATTTATCATGCTCCCAGAAGAAAGGAAAGCAGAGATACATAATTGGTCAGAGACCAAATGGAAACATAGTAGTCAGCTAAGGTGATTTTTTTCCTTTATGTTGTTATCCTTTGATGTCCATTAATTAATACTGTTAATAGTGTTGTTTTTTATGCGTTGTTTTTGGCGTTTGGAATTAAACACAAACTATGAATGGCACATGGTAATAAGCAAATATACCGATTGAATGTATGGACAATATCTTCGACCTTCACGCCTTGTTTTTTACATATTAAAACTTAAATTAATTCCAGATCTTTTGTCTCTTCATAATTGACTGTAGGCTTTTTTAGATAAATCAACTTTTAACAACCCTTAATGAGGAACTTACAGTTCAGCATGTGTTTCACTTTAGTGTAACAGTGATCTGGCAGAAGAATGAATCCTGATATAGAATTGCATTTACTAGGACCTTCAAAGGTCGATTGGGATTTGCTATAAAGAAGCGGAAAAAAAATTTCCAGATGCCAATGGCTGGGTAGCCCCCCCTTTTTGTTAGTTTATGCCTAACGAGGGCAATCATTTTCTTAGTGGCGGACCGTTTGACATGTATAAAATAAAAATAAAGTTACCTGATTCTTTGAGCTGAATTTTCTGACAGGTGGTACTTGTTTATTTTACGTCTCTTACCGGTTTCCTATACTGCTGTACTTGTTGCACAGTCTAAAAACATACACATGAAAATTCATTCTCAAAATAACCAACCCACCCATCCTCCTGCATCAGAATCAGGCTGAAAAAACTTGAAGGTCAAAAGATTTTGTGGGTTGGTTAGTTTGAAAGAGCAAACGTACATATTACATATGGTATGGCCATCCGTGGATTAGAAGGGTTTTTAAAATAATAGAATACAGGTCTCACGCAAGATGTTTGTGATTTAGTTCGTGCTAAAAATATACGATCCTGAACCCAAATGAAGAGACTGAGGGAATTCTGTTTGTTTACCTATTTTTCATTAATTTAAAAATATTCAATGGTGATAAAAGTAATGTTCTACATCTAGGCATAAAGCAAATGCGCAGGTACATCGTATGGTTCAGGTGCTCAAACTGGCATCTGCGACAAATGTGCTCATGCAGTCAACGCCCATCCCGGCTCTTCAAGGCAAAATAGTCACGATACGTCCCGATACTTCATGTGACAGCAATCGAGTTTGACCACCCTATGGGATCGGTGGTACCTTGCTCAATATAGTAACTGTGATAGGATTTGGAGTCCTAGTGGACCATCAACTTAAATATGAGCCAGCAGTCTGCTGCAGCTGCCAAAAAAAGCCAACACAATTCTGAGACTGCATTAACAAAGGGAGTAAATCAAGATCATATGAAGTGTTAATACAAGTTTATAATGCCTTTGGTGAAGGCCATACTTGGATACTCTGCATTCCATTTTGGTCACCGGATCTAAAAAGATGTTGAACTCTAGAAGAATGCAGAGGAGATCAACAAAGATTAGTGGGGCTGGTTACTAAAACTATAACGAATGGTTGTTGCCTGGAATTTGCTATGTCTTTTTAATGAAAAGAAGGATTAGGTTACTGATAGCAAGTGTTCCAATATCTCAGGGTTTGGCCACAAGAATGAGGAATCAAACTATTTATCCTAAAGCAATCTGAGACCTCCAAGGTCCCCTTCCAATTACTGTTATTCTATTCTATTCTATCTATTCTATTCTATTCTATTCTATTCTATTCTATTCTAATTCTATTCTATTCTATCTATTCTATTCTATTCCTCCACAACTATCTGTATCTTTAATGTCACTTTCTGATGTTATTTTCATTTAGCTTTTCAGTTAAACAATCATTGCTATCCTTGGTGGACATATTGTTATATGAGGGACGAAAAGTTACAATCCTATTAATTCTAGAATTTTTGCAGCTTTTACATCCTATTGATCCAATTGCTCTTAACTTTCTAGGTCATAGTCGATGACCTTACCGTCTTGTATATATCATAAAATGAATTTCACTGATTTGTCTTCCAAATATAGGTTTCATCTTAGGTGGATATACCAGCTTTTATCCTTTTTTAAAAGAAGCAATAGTTAGATTTTGTCCTTTTATGTTTCACATTTTAAACTTAGCAGTCTCCGTAAAAATAACCCTGGTGGATGTCTGCCAAGAGGTTGTAGCCAGATCCTAAGTCAAAAGTAAGATAGCCTAGAAAAATCCAGGTGTAAATTTACTTCAAGGTCTAACAGAGGTTGATCCAGTTTTACTTGAACTGCTTAATTGCTATGGTGATTCGAATATCTCAATCCTAATCCATGCTTAAAGCCAAGTTTAAAGGAATCCAGATAAATTTCATTCCTGATTCTGATAATGAGAGCGCTAAAGTACATTACCCTAAATGTGAAAATTGACACCAATGATTATTGAAAAGAGTGGTCTCTAACGAGACGGGATCTTTAAGAAAAATGATCATTGTTATATTTATTAGATTGGAACGAAGAGACCTTGATCTTCTCTGCACCCTTACAAAACAAATGGTCAATGTTGACTAGGGACGTCTCTTATCCTAAAATCTTATCCATATCTTCAAACTGAAGATGCTGAGAAATTTTTTCATCACTGGAGAGCATTGCTAACAGTACTAAATCTAGAACTTTGAGGCAGTGAATGAAAAAGCCTAGCACAGATCTATCCAATCCAGCACTATTGGATTTAGTGGCCACTAATTTTTGAGTGGTTATAATACCACTCAAATTGAACTAGACTTTTAATTTTTCTTAGCTACCTATAACTGCCATATAGATACCACTTCCTTCTGAAAAAGGTATTGGGTTGATTATATAAATCTTAGCTTCTTTATTTTCCTTGTTTTGAGATTTACGTATTAGACCTTTATGAACTTCTCATCTTAGGACTTCCGGTGGTATCAAGCAGTGATGATGGCGGCTTTTTAGCAAAGCCACCCGTTCCCCCGATCGTGTAAAAGCTGGCGGGACTTTGACAATCACTCTGTCCCGCAGCTTGAATCTCTTCCATGGGAGAAAGGAAGAGAAGAGCTGCTCAGGTATAAGTAAGATCTCCCCTGGATCCCTATAATTTTGGATTGGAGGGTAGAGCTCCCTTGGAGGCCTGAGCCCACTCCATGCTCCAGGACGTCCTTTGTCCCGAAGTCATGGATGAAGCAAGATGCCGCTCCCGACTCTGCTTTTTTTAGTTGCTTTGAGTACTTTAATGCGACGGAGCAGACCAGAGAAAAGTGAATTTAAGATTGATTGTGACTTTAACTCCTGCAAGTATCTTCTCCTCTTTTTATTGTTTTTCTTTCCCTTTTGAAGAAAAGTGACGAGTGAAAGACAAATGGTGACTGCTTTCCTGTGTGATTGTTGCAAACAAAGTTAAAAGCTGGATATATAGTTTTCATGTTTTCAATATAGAGGCAAGAATCTTGTTCTTTTTTTCTGTTTTCCTTTTTTTTCTATTCTCATTTAGAGAAACTGTGATATTACGGAGGCAGAGTGCTTCTTTTGAATTTAAGAGAATGGCTTCCAACGTCTGGTTTCTGTCCCTAAAGCTTCTATCTCTGCCCCAATGACTCAACCTGCTTCTCAGTCTAAACCAAATCACGCCCCACCCTCCCCTCCTCCTGCCAATTCTCTTAAAGAATACAGGAGGCTTTAAAAATGAATGCTTTGGATATTCAAGAGGAGGTAAAAGAAGCTTATAATTGCCGAGAGGGCTATTAACCGAGAATTCTGGAGAAAAAATAAGCAGTCGGATGAATATTTCTATTTGCGTTTCAAGGTCTTTGCTCTGCATATTGCAAGGATTGATGATAAATGAGGATTACTGAAAATGCAAACAAGACTGGAAGCTAAATTGAGGAAGTGAGAATACGATAGAAATTACCAGGATGAACAAACCATCTCACAATACAGAGAAATGGAGTTCACATTGGTGTAATCAGGGGACTGAAAAGAAAATTCGCAGAAGATTTAAAGATGCTTATTGTGAAAGATATTTGCTCTTAATCTGGATGGAGACCAGAGTAGTTGGGAATGAGATAGAATTTTTTTTTAGAGTAACTCATGGGTTACTAACAAGAAACCTAACCAAAGAGGTGGTTATTTATTTTCCAGAAGATCTATTCGCAATGAAATTATACAGGCTTTTTATAACAGAGGTTTCAATTTGCAGCTCAAGATGGGATATCTTAAAAGAAATACCTCCAAAAATTTTAAGAGGCAGAAAAGATTTCACCTTCTGTCTGATGATTAAAATGATCATCAATTCAGTTTAATGGAGATTCCAAGAGGGATAGTAGTGAATTCTGATGTGATACGTTATAGATGAACACAGTGTTTCAAAAGCAAAGATTGTTTCACATCTATTTTAAAGGCAAAGATCGTCTTCACCCCCACACACCAGATACTTGAAGACCCTGTATTGCAGGAGCCTCCTCACTGATGGTCATTGAACAAGCAGTGTTGCCTGTACAGAATTTTGAGATAAAAGATCAAAGGATGAACACAAGCTGCCCACAAACGTAAGAAAAAAGGCAGCAGCAGAAGAATGGTGATAAAGTAAAAGGCATGTTTATGTGGGAGGGCAAGAACCTAAAGATCCTCGCAGTTGATCTACAGGCCAATGCTTCAGAGGCTTCAGCCGGTGGAGATTGCCAAGTTCTTGACCTGGAATGTTAATGGCTTAAATTCACCACAGAAACGAAGAAAGGTCTTTTCACTATCTGAACAACATACTAATTTGATATGTCTGCAAGAGATTCATATAACTTAAGGATTCAAAATTCTTTGATAAACTTTCGTTTGGGATCACATTTTATGCTCAGCTCCAGGGAAAAAAGGGGGTGTTGTAAATTTATGTGAAGAAAAATTTAGCGGCTAATTAATAAATTGAGACTGATTCTGAAGGAAGAGTATGTTTTTGTGGAATTTAATTAGTACAAAAGTTCTATTGCGATTATATGCGACAAGGCAACAAGTTCTTATTGCGGATTATATGCCCCTAATCAACAACAGAAGCAATTCTAGAGTTTTTGCATGGGAAGATATCCCAGTTGGATTTACATCTATAATGTTGATGGAGACTGAATGGAGTTGTGGACTTAATTAGAGGATAAAAGAGCTCTTCTAAAACTTTTATCAAATAATTACCCAAAACTTTTTTTGATTTGAAAGAAGAGTTGGAACTTATTGACAATTTGGAAAAAGAATATCTTGATAGAGACTATACATTTTTTCGGATAGACAATCAGTCATGTTTCAAGGATTGACTTCTTTTTGATTACTAGTGATTTGCTTTCTAGGGTGAGGAAAGGTAAAATTCTTTCCAGGACTTTGTCAGACAATGGTCTGTTGGATGGAGCTACATTTGGGAGATGGTAACCAGAAGAACCTGGAGACTGAATGGAATTGTTTACTCGGGAAGGTTTGTAACAAAAATGTAAAGAGTATTTAAAGGAGTTTTTTGCTTTAAATATTAATGGGTACATCGTGCCATGGTCTTGTGACGCCAGTAAGGCTTAATGAGGGGAATTTTAATTCATTTAAATAAAATTTTCTAGGGATAAAAGGATACACAGATGTAGAGCAATAGAAGATGAAATTAAAAAAAAGAAGAAGTGCCTTGCTCTTATCACTGATAATAACTTAAAGGTTCTATAAAGAATGCTTAGGAACAATTTAATAGTTGATGGCAGATCAGGGCTACCAATTTGCGTTATATGAGACATATACTTTTGTAATGGCGAATACGCCTGGGAGTAGTTAATTATCAGTTACGAAAGACAGAGGGGCTAGGATTTAGAGAAAGTAAAATATAAAGGTACTGAAGTTTTTCAGTCAAATTTGATTAAAAAGAGTTTTTTTAGATTTTTACACAAAACTAATACTCAAGTGATAATATCAAGGAATGGATATGATAAATATTTACAATCGGTACATTTTCCTAAACTTTCTGAGGACAGCAAAATTGGATGAATTGTTTATTACTGTGAGAAATTGGTTAGCTATCAAGCAGTTAAAGGTGGAAAGTCTCCGGAACATGATTGACGTACGACGTATTATCAAATTTGTATGAAGACATGTTGGACCATTAAAGGAGCTTTTTATAGTATCTTGCTTGGGCAAGCAAGTTTCCTCCTTCTTGGAAAAGAGCGTTTATATCATTGATTCCGGAAGGAGGATCACGATCTTACAGAGCCTAGAATTATAGACCGATATTATTATTAAATGTAGATTACAAGATTTTTTACAAAAGTTTGGCAAATAATTAAGGCAGGTTATGAATGATTTGATTCATAGTAACTCATCAGGATTTATAACACGGGCGATATATGAATTATAATGTAAGAACAAATTATTAACTTAATTGAGTACTTGGATCAGAACAATCAGATTACCCTTTGGCTTTATATTTTTTTGATGCTGAAAAGCTTTTGAACAGTTGATTGGCATTTTTATTTTCATTTTGTAGAGAAAGAATTTTGGGGATACGTTTTTTTACAAGCCCTTAAAGAAGCGATATATCGCAACAATCTGCTCAAAAAATTGTTGTTAATGGGGGGACGGACTGAGCCTTTCAATTATTGAAAAAGGGACAGACAAGGATGTCCCTTATCTCCATTGTTATTGTTTTAACAAAAGTGGAGCATTTTGTTGATCCAGATTTGAGAATTAACAGTAATCAAGAGTATAAGATAAGACAGAATGAGTATAAATTGCGGCTTTTGTGGATAATTTGGTTTAAATTTTTTGAAAAAACCGACTCAGCGTTGATTGTCTATTAGAACTTATAACCCGTATGGGAAAGGTTTCTGGTTTTAAAGTAATAATCACAAAACTAAAGATATTACCCAAGAATATTGTCAGTTAAATGATAAGGAAAAGTTTGGTTAAAGCCACAGGTTGTCAGATGATGAAAAAAGCTAAATATTTGGGAGTATGATTTAACTCTTCACTGGAAAATTGTATAAGCAATAATTATGAATTATTCTGGGCAAAAGCCAAAAAGATTTCAATGATTGGAAAAAATTGCAATTGTCCTGTTTGGGGAGAATTTCAGCTGTAAAAATGAATGTTTACCAAAGTTTTCTTTTCTGTTTCAAGATGATACCTATTTTAAAAAAAGATATTGTGGGGGGAATTTGCATGCCAGCAAACTGCCATGCATTCCCCCCACAAACCTTCATAGCTTTTGATACCCTTTGTCCCAAGGAAAGCAGCCAAAAGATCAACCCCCTTTTTGAGCTTAATGACTTAATATCTTACCTACCTAAATAATAAGTTCCCCCTTATCTCTTCCTGTCTTTATCTCTTCTTGTCTTTATCAGTTCTTTCTCCTTTTCTAATTTACCTGTATTTGTTTTACCTGCTCTCAACAGGTAATGTGTTACTAGAAAATAATTGCTTATATAAAGGAATTTTTCAATTACTTTATGTCAACAGCTAAAGATTAAACTTCTAAATGTAAAATGTCAGCAGTTAATGGTAAAGCCTATGTATGTAAAAAGTATATAAGAAACAATAAACTCAGAGTTTGCTGTGTGAAGCTGTGTCTTGCAGCTTCAAACCTCTGCTCAAGACATGCCTGAGTCTTTTTCTTAGCATCGTTACAATGGCGCCCGAACATGGGACATCCCCTTCCCGAGGGAAAGCAGCAACCAACATATTTACAGTCGTCTGGAACAGACCCCTTGGTGCACCTTCTCGTCTTCTCGTCCTGCGAGATTCTCAAACTGTAAGTATGGGCTGCGATATATCTCACCATCAGCAAAAGCATGTAAGAGAGTTAAAGTTTCTCTTACAAAAATCAGGAATGATAATGCCTGAAAGAGAGCTTAGGAAGCTAGTGAGTGAGGTAGGAAAAAACTGTCCCTGGTACCCTGAAAGGGGGACACTCCAACTTAAGGATTGGGAAAGAATAGGTAACACCCTTCATCAGGAACCCCGAGCCTCAGTGGATGTTTTGCATTGTTGGCATCAATGTCGCCATGCAGTGGAAAAATATGGAGCTGATGCAGTACAATTAAGTTCTACTCCCTTTCCAGGTTTTAATCATGAAAAGGTTTCAGTCCCATCAGCTCCTATATCTTCCATGATGGATGTGACACCTTCAGAGCAAAAGAATTCTAGATCTTATGTTTCCATTCACCATGTATTAGAAAATCAAATGGCGAAAGGAGAGGGAGATATGCAGGAAATAGCAGATATGCTCTCAGTTTTTCCTGTACATTTGACTGGGCAGGTAGATATGAATGGAGCCCCAGTGGTTGAATATCGACCACTTTTGTTATGCAATCTTAACAGAATTGCATAAGGGTATAAGAGATACTGGGTTAGGTAGTTCATATGTGCAAGGTATGTTAGAAGCAACAATGAGGAATCATGTTTTGGTACCAGAAGATTGGAAAACAACAATTCGTATGTTATTAACACCAGCTCAGTATGTGGTATGGGATAGTGAGTTTAGACATCAATGTGCATTAAGAGCAGCAACTTCTGGAGGTGCTTACCTCCCAGAGCAGTTATACGGCTCTGGTGATTACACTCCAGTGGATGCACAAATTGTTTTGCCTATAGCTACTCTTCAAATATCCTCTGAATGTGCTTACAAAGCTTTTGGAAAAGTTCCTATAACTGGGAAACCATCTCAAGCATTTTCAAATATTCGTCAAAAGGCAAATGAACCATATGCAGATTTTATTAACTGTCTGCAAGATGCCTTGAGACGACAAATTGATAATCTTGATGCCCAAGCTGAATTGCTTATGAAATTGGCTAATGAATGTAAACGGGCCATTATTGGATTGGGAGCTCAACCAGATTTAGCAGAAATGATCAAAGCATGTCAGGACATAGGGACTGTTTCTTTTCAAACTAATCTCTTAGCTGCAGCTCTTACAAAACCTCAGGGAAAATGTTATAATTGTGGTAAAATTGGACACTTTAAACAGGATTGCAGAAATCCTGGGGGAGGAAAGTAGGCCTCCCGACCATTTAAAAATAATGCTGGGAGACGTCCAAAAACAAAATGCCCTAAGTGTAATAAGGGATTTCATTGGGCTGATGAATGTCGGTCGGGAAACTTCAAAGCCAGCCGGTCTCTGGCCCCGGTCCAAACAGAGACCCTTCAGTAATTCCATCAACAATTAACAATAGCCCTGCTGCCACTAGAGGGAGTGCTGGAATAGATTTAACTATCCAACAAGAAGTGTGTTTCAAATTTCCAGGAGAAGTACAAGTAGTTCTTTCACAACTTTCTGGACCTCTCCCTTCTGGATATGTTGGATTAATTTTGCCTCGATCTAGCATGGGAAAAAAGGGAATTTTTGTAATACCTGGAGTAATTGATTCTGACTATATAGGTGTCATCTTTATTCAATTATGGACTAACATGCCACAGACTTTGCCATGCAATACTAGTCCTGCACAATTACTCCATTTGCCCTATTTTGTCACTGCAGGGGGTTGTGATAGGGATCAAGGGGACGGCAGGTTTGGTTCCACAGATCCTGTTGTAATTGCATTAACCACCCCAATCACCACCTAGCGACCCCGTCAGACAGTCTTTTTTCAGCATAAGCCTTTTGAGGGCATAATTGATATAGGGGCTGATGTTTCAGTATTTCAGCTAAAGATTGGCCTGCATCTTGGCCCACTGACCCATGCCCTAGTGTCTGGGGTGTAGGAGGGCGACAAGGTGCACGACAAAGTACACAATTTCTTTCTGCAAGTCTTCCTAATTCTACTGTAACTGTTCAACTTCATCCTTTCATTCTTGACATTCATGTCAACCTTTGGGGAAGAGACTTGCTTAGTAAATGGGGGGCTACCATCACCTTCGATGAGTAAAGTGTCTGCCTTACCCTTAACTTGGTTAACTACTACCCCTGTTTGGATGGAACAATGGCCTCTTCCTCTGTACAAATTACAGGCCTTAAAAATTCTTGTTCAAGAACAATTACAAGCCAAACACATTGCCCCTTCCACTAGTCCATGGAACACTCCAGTTTTTGTTATCAAAAAGAAGTAGTGAGAAGTTTGTAACAAAAAATTTTCCTGTCTGTTTTGTTTTTCAACTGGCTGTGTTGCTTTAAGAGCAAGAGAGACCAAAAGAAAGAAGGGGGGGGGGGAACTGTTCGTTTTAAACTTTTTTTCTCCCTCTCTGCTTAGAATTCCAGTTTGAGAATGAAGATGAAATTTAATCCCCGCTCTTGCAGTTTCAGCTAGCAAAACTTAAGTTTTGTAAATGTTTAACCTACTTAATAGAAATTTGTTTCCATCTTTGATTAACTTGGAATTTAACTTATTGACCAAAGGAAAACAACCTGGAGATCTCATTTGTAGTTCCAGCATTTACCACAGTTGAGCAAATTAAGTACTTGAGTACTCAATTTGTGGACAGAATTCCATATAAAAATTGTCACTTAACACTTTTGATATTTCTTACTAGTAAGCTACTTACAGGAGTATTTACTATGTTAGAAGCGCAAAAAGTATATTGTATTGAACGGCTTTACTTATCCCATCCCAAAATGTTTTATCTTTTATCCAGGCTGTTGCTGAAATAACCTCAGGACACAATCAAGCTTGTCCTTGAAATGGGACTAATTTAATTAATATTGTTCTTCTTATCCCAAAATTTTATTTTCAATTTTATTTTCAGAATAGCTTATCTCTTCTGCTGCTATTTTAATTTTCCATACCTTTTCTCAACAGACTTTTAACTTAATCTCTGATTCTCATTATGTGTGCCAACTTATTTTTAATCTTACAGACGCTTACATCACGCGCAGGATCAACTCCAATCTTATGGCTTTGTTTTTAACTTTACAGCAGCTATCCTTTGTTTCTCACATATGTATCGGTCCTTTAAGGACTGCCTTCATAAACAATTAAAAAAGGAGGGATCAAGAGTACCTAATTTGTGTCAATCAATAAAGTCTTAATAACTTTAAACCAGCTAAATATTTCTTTTCAAAACACTACTGCCTACCAGCGTCACTTTCAGCAGAAAGTTGTGCTTCCTAATCCGTTGGTATATTATCAGCAATTGCCTGATAAAACCTGGCTAGGTCCAGTTCCTTTATTAACATGGGGACGAGGCTATGCGGCTGTGCTTGCTCCTACAGGCCCTCTCTGGATTCCAGTGTGTGACCAGCCAAAGATGTCATGGCATCAAGTCCAGAACCCAATACTGGAAATGAAGCAGGTGACTCTTCAGACAGCACAACATCTCTTTCGCTCTCACAATCGCAGTTGACCAACAACCTGGGGCGATGTGAAGAACCTAACATTCAAAGCGCAGGAGGTTCTGAGGTAACAGGGAAAAGAACTTACACCAGAGAATTTATGCGCTGCCATATTTGCAGTTTTGACTGCAAATTCCTTAGTCATTCTTTGCCTCTCTTTCCTTCTTAATTGCTGCGTGGGGGCTGAAGCTCTCCCACCTCATCCTTTAGAATCACGGATGAAATATAATATTTGGGTGCAATTAGCTAATGTAACACAAGTGACAGACTTTTGTATTTCTGAATCATATGACATGGAAAATCTATTCTCTATCTGTCTTATACCTGTATGTGTCCCAGCTTCAGTTTTATGTGTTGTTTCAATGTTTCTGATCAATCTGGCGTTATTCAAAAGCAAATTAATGTTTTACATAATTTGGCTTCGGATTTAAAAATTGATACCTTAGGAAATTGGTGGAGTGCTCTATGGTCATGGCTTTCCATTGGCCTTCTTGGAAAGATTGTTCAATATCTCATTATAATAGTTGCTATCCTTATCAGCTGTTGTTGTTTATTTCAATGTCTTTTTTCTTTACTTAATAAGATGTCTTGCAATCTTCCATACTAAGCTAAGACCCACTAACTACTACTGCTTGGAATGTCTTCATTAATAAAATAGAGGAAAGTGAGATGTGGAGGAATTTGCACGCGCAGCAAACTGCCATGCATTCCCCCCCCACAAACCTCATAACCTTTTGATACCCTTTGTCCCAAGGAAGCAGCCAAAAGATCACCCCCTTTTGACTTAATATCTTACCTACCTAAATAAATAATATGCTTTAAGTTCCCCCTTATCTCTTCCTGTCTTTATCTCTCCTTGTCTTTATCAGTTCTTTCTCCTTTTCTAATTTACCTGTATTTGTTTTTACCTGCTCTCAGCAGGTAATATGTTACTAGAAAATAATTGCTTATATGAAGGAATTTTTCAATTACTTTATGTCAACAGCTAAAGATTAAACTTCTAAATGTAAAATGTCAGCAGTTAATGGTAAAGCCTGTGCATGTAAAAAGTATATAAGAAACAATAAACTCAGAGTTTGTCAAGCTGTGTGAAGCTGTGTCTTGCAGCTTCAAACCTCTGCTCAAGACATGCCTGAGTCTTTTTCTTAACATCGTTACAAGATGTCAATTTGGAGGAATGGCAGAGGGGTATCAACAAATTCATTTGGGGTGGGAAAAAAACAAGGGTTAAGTTTAAGATTTTGCAGGATGCCGGAGAAAGAGGAGGACTTAAGGCACCTAATTTGAAGTTATATTATGATGCAGCCGCCTTAACTTGGGCAAGTGATTGGCTCAATTTAACAAACAAGGATATTCTTTCTCTTGAAGGGTGGGATTTAATGTACGGTTGGCATGCATATTTAATTTTTAATAAGAAAGTGGATCGGACTTTCAAATCACATATTTTGAGAAATGCCTTACTTCGAGTTTGGAAAAAGTATTATCATAGGTTAAATTATAAAATACCTATCTGGGGGATTCCCAGACATGCAATTGAGGGAATTTCTAAGGGGATGAATTTTGATAAAATTTCGTATAAAGCATTATTAATTTGGTCAGGTTTGGACTGGCATTTAAAATCCCTAGATATATTAAGACAAGAAAATATTCTACAGTCATGGTTTCAATATTTACAAATAGTGGACAGGTGGACTGTAGATAAGAAAGAGGGAATAACATTAGAAGATGAAAATTTGGTTATTCAGATTAAAGATCAGAGTCAGGCCCATATAAAAAGAATTTATAATGCTTTAATAGAATTAGATTTGGAAATAGAATTGGTCAAAGACTGTATGATTAAATGGGCTCAGAATATCCAGGAACCGATCCCATTGGACTTATGGGAGATAATTTGGATCAGAAATGTTAAATTTACACAAGCTCAAAATTTGAGGGAAAATTTTTATAAAATGTTTTATAGATGGCATTTAGATACTAAAAAATTATCTTGTATGTATTTTAATTTACAACCCAAATGTTGGAGATGTGGTAATATGGATGCAACATATTTTCACATTTGGTGGAATTGTAAAAAGGTAAAGGCTTTTTGGATTATGATTTGGTGGAACATTCAAAAGATTTTTAGAAGGAAGATAAAGTTTACTCCTCAATTATTTTTATTGGGTATTTTTGTGGACTTAAATGACAAAGAAACTATTTTAATGTTGAATTTATTAACTGCAGTAAGGTTACTAGTAGTCTTATACTGGAAGAAAGATTCGTTGCCTACTTTAGAAGAATGGATATTTAAAGTTTCTAGTTTTGCAGAAATGGCAAAAATTTCTGCTTATTTGAAGGATCATACACAAGAAAGATATATTATTGTATGGAGAAGATGGATAGATTATATTCAGAAAAAGTATGGGACTACAAAGTTTCATTTATTTTATGAGTAAATTTTTTAGTAAATGTTGTAGAGATTTGCTTATGATGTAATTTAGGAGTTAAAGGTTAAGTATGATATATATATATATATATATATATATATATATATATATATATATATATATATATATATATATTTCTCTTTCTTTTTCTTTTTTCTTTTCTTCTTTTTATTGTTAACTTTGTTATTAATAACCCTGTACTCTGCTCTGGGAAGTGAGGGGGGGAGGGTTGAGGGTGGGTGGGTGGGTGAGTGGGTGGGTAAGGATAATATAGATATGGTAGTTCATGGGAGAGGTGCTGCTTGGGCATTTCCCCTATGCTGCGTCAATGTGTCTGAGAGAGATGAGAGGGGAGGAAGGTGTAGGGAGGATGTAAGATGGTAAGAGGAGAAGGGGAGGGGAGAGAGTAGGAGGGGAGGAGAGAAAGAGGAGGGAAGTAGGGAAAGTTTAGAGAGGGTGGACGCAGCCTGGGGGGAATGGGCAAGCAGTACCAATGGTAATGAATTTATTTCATTTTGTAAATTGTATTTTGTATGATGAATAAATGGAAAATAAAAACTTTAAAAAAAAAGAAACTTCTCATCTTAGGTTATGTCTGTTTTTTTTTTTTTTCTGGATTCTTATATAAATTAACCACTGCTTATAGTTTGCATTGTTAATTTATAGCCATACAATTATTCAATTATTCCTCCAGTGACTAGTTAATATAGTTTAATTTTAGCAAAGGTCATACATATTAGATAGCCTGCTGGAATCCAACTATTCATTTAGTGTTAAGTTTTCTTTAATATTGCTGTAATAAGAAATAAATATAAATAAATTAGGAACATGGTTTCTCCTCATGAACTGAGGAAAGAACAAGATAATTTTTTTATATCGTATAAAATGCAACTTAAAGCAGATGCATGTCTTGGCATAAATCCTGGTGGAATGAGGTTGTAGAGGTAATATGTGAAACAAATTCAAATTCTTGTTCTGATAATTCTGTTGTCCAGGTAAATTACAATCTTCCAGTACTCACTGATCTACATGATTAGGGATTTCTGAGATCTGTTCCTTCAGAATTTAGATAAGATTGTACAATTGAAATTTTCACTCTATTGGAATGTATTGTTTCCTTTTGAGGTTAAAGTATATATGTCAGAATCCAATTATATTTCATCTCTAGTTATCGACTATAGAAAACCTCATTTCTGCCCTCTCTGGATTCTGTCATACTACGAAGGGGAAGGGAGATGAACAAAGGGGTTTTATGGCTCTCACTTCTTTTGTTACAACTTCAAAGGGACTGAATGTGGATCTCACCAAAAGGACTAACCATAACAATAGGGTCCATCACCTTTCATGTACTCGTCTCTGAAGTCTCCCTTCCGCCAGCCATGAGGAAAAGGGGGGTGGAAATGTAATGCCTGGGATTGTCGCTGGAAGGACGGTGGAGTGGGGGGGCTGCTTGGGAACCAGAGAAGGTCAGAGCAGTATTAGAATGGGCACCACCCCGCACAAGAAAGCAACTACAAAGTTTCCTGGGCTTCGCAAACTTTTACCGCCAATTCATCCCCTCATTTGCACAGATAGCCCTGCCCCTCATGAACTTACTAAAAATGAAAGGAGCATCCTCAGTAAAACCTAGCCAGCCACTAACATGGATAATGGAGTGCCAAGCAGCTTTTGAGAGATTAAAGAGACTTTTTTCTGCCGAACCAGTACTGAGGCATCCAGACACGGATAAGCCCTTTGTAATACAGGCAGATGCAAGTGATGTGGCAGTGGGAGATGTACTATTACAAGAAAACGATGAAGGGGTATTGCAACCCTGTGCATATACATCCAAGAAACTCATGGAAATGGAACAGCGTTGGCCCATATGGGAGAAAGAGGCATATGGGATATGTTGGTCATTACTCACGTGGTGCCAGTTCTTTGAAGGCAACAAAATCCCTTTCCAGGTGTGGACTGATCACAAAAATTTGGAAGCCCTGAAAACACCCAGGAAGCCCAACCCCAAGCAAACCCGCTGGTCCCAGCATTTTCACCAGTTCCAATTTACGCTCAAGCATTTGCCCCAATATAACAGCACGTGAGCCACCGACTCTAAACCGATGATGGTAGAATCACAACTGGCAGCGCCAGTAACCACCAGAGCCCAAGCTAAATTAAAACCACAGCTGGGCAGCCAAACTGGAATTGAATTCTGGAAAAGTTTGGAAACAGATGAATGGTTCCAGAAAAATAAACACGTGTGCACCATGATAGATGGGCTACCTTGGGTGGGGGAAAAGTTATATTTACCAACAAGCCAAAGAGTCACATTCATGCAGCTTTGCCATGACACAAAATCAGTAGGGCATTTTGGATTTGTAAAAACATTACACTTAATTAAATGGCAATTTTGATGGCCATCCATAAAAAAGGACATAGAAAGTTACGTGGCCAGCTGCCCAAAGTGTGCAACTGCAAAGAGGTTGCAAGGGAAATCGCCCAGACTGTTACAAACAGTGGCAAATCCCTCAACCCCCTGGAGGGAAATAGCCATGGATTTTATAGTGGAATTGCCAGAAAGCAATGGGAATACTGTTATCTGGATGGTCACAGACTTGTTTTCCAAACAGGTGCACTTTATCTCTTGCCAAAAAGATTCCCACCGCAAAAGCCTTAGCGAAACTTTTCGTCCAGCATATTTACAGATTGCATGGGGCACCCTAACGCATCATCTCTGATAGGGGAGTGCAATTTACGTCTGCATTTTGGAAGGAATTTTTATCCCTCTTAGGGACCACTCAGGGACTGACATCTAGCCATCATCCTCAGGGGAATGATCAATCGGAAAAAATGAACTCCGTACTTAAGCATTATTTAAGATGCTTTCTTAGTTTCCAGCAGACCGAGTGGGCGGACTTACTCTCTTTTGCAGAAGTTGCCTACAATAATGCAGTCCACTCCAGCACAGGTTACACTCCTTTTCAAATAGCCACCAGTCAAAGTTTCAACCCCATGCCAGAATTAACCCCAAACGAACTGGTGATCCCATCACTGAAAGAATGGATGAAACAATTACAAAACACCTGGCCAATAGTTAGAAAAGCACTAGATGAAGCTAGGCAGGCATACAAAGCACAAGCCGATAAAAAAAGGGTTGAGCCTACGCCATTCATTATAGGAGAAATGGTGTACTTATCTACAAAATACCTAAAGTCCCTACAACCCTGTAAAAAACATGGACCAAAATACCACTCTTCAATGCCTTGGTAAGGCCACACTTGGAATACTGCATCCAATTTTGGTCACCACGATGTAAAAAAGATGTTGAGACTCTAGAAAGAGTGCAGAGAAGAGCAACAAAAATAATTAGGGGACTGGAGGCTAAAACATATAAGGAACGGTTGCTAGAATTGGGTATGTCTAGTTTAACGAAGAGAAGGACAAGAGGGGACATGAAAGCAGTATTCCAATATCTCAGGGGCTGAAATAAAGAAGAGGGAATTAAGCTATTTTCCAAAGCACCTGAAGGCAGGACAAGAAGCAACGGTGGAAACTAATCAAGGAGAGAAGCAACCTAGAACTAAGGAGAAACTTCCTGACAGTGAGAACAATTAATCAGTGGAACAGCCTGCCTCCAGAAGTAGTAAATGCTCCAACACTGGAAGTTTTTAAGAAGAGACTGGACAGCCATTTGTCCGAAATGGTGTAGGGTTTCCTGCCTGAGCAGGGGGTTGGACTAGATGACCTCCAAGGTCCCTTCCAACTTTACTACTATTACTATATAGGGCCTTTTCCAATTAAAAGAATCATAAACCCAGTAACAGTAGAATTAGAATTACCCAAAAATCTCAGGCAAATACACCCAATTTTTCATTGCAGCTTGCTGAAAAGAGAGCATCAGTCAGCTTTACGGCCAAAAATCCCCCCCCCCACCTCCAATCATGGTGGAGGGAGAACAACACTTCGAAATAAAGGAAATTCTAGATTCTAGGAGATATCATGGAGCGACTCAGTACCTAGTTACACGGAAACACCTCCCTGCCTCACAAAACGAGTGGGTCCATAAACATCATGTCAGAGCCCTGAAGCTATTAAAGAAGTTTCACACAGAGTATCCTAACAAGCCTGACTAACTTTTATACCTGTTTTGTTTTCTTTCAGGTGGATCTATCTTATTTTTAAGGGGGCAGGATGTCAGAATCCAATTATATTTCATCTCTAGTTATCGACTATGGAAAATCCCATTTCTGCCCTCTCTGGATTCTGTCATACAATGAGGGGGAAGGGGGGGGACAAAGGGGTTTTATGGCCCTCACTTCCTTTGGTACAACTTCAAAGGGATTGAATGTGGATACCACCAAAAGGTCTAATCATAACAATAGGGCTATCAGCTTTCATCTACTCCTCTCTGAAGTCTTCCTTCCACCGGCAGTGAGGAAAAAGGGGGTGGAAATGTAATGCCTGGGATTGTCACTGGAAGGATGGTGGGGTGGGGTGGGGCTGCTGGGGACCCCTTAAAACCTTGAACCATAGGGCTTGGGCTCCAGGTCCTGTCTAGAACGCCTGCACCATTTTCTCTTAATAAAGGATGCCTGTTGGAAGAAATATTCCAAGAGTTCTGTCTTCTTAAGATGCAAAGTGGGGTGGTTCCTTACACCTGCATTTCAAACTAATTGGAGAATGTGATTTATGACTGTTAATTTGAGGAGGGAATTGTGCTTTGATACTATGTGCTCAGGGGAGGGGAATTCAATTTTTGGTTCGACTATGTTAATGCCGATGCTATGCCTCTCAAATAAAGATTCTTTAAGATTAACAATGCCTCAAAGTTCTTTGAAGAGTTTCATCTGTCGGAACCATGACATAATAATGGCAAGAGAGCAAAGCAAGGTCTAAGGATTTGGCACATAAAGGGTTACATCAAAAAGGCAATTCAAAACTCCACCCCCAGAGTCCAACTGTCCAGTTGAAATCCAGCCAATCCACAGGTGCCACAGTGTTATGAGAAGCTGGAGATTTAGTGCTCATCTAAAAGGTCTCTCTTGCTTTTGTTTCCCAATGGTCCCAGGAACCATTGTCTGGAGATAAGGCATATGTTTTCAGATCACATTCCTCTCACCCAGAGGGAGGGTACCTCATACAAAGCAGAGTATAGCTAATAATAAACCCCATACAAGCACCCTCCCCCAACAGTATGGAAAGCCCTGAAAATACATAGGCAAAAACAAGACAGGGGGAGAGGGAAGGATTAAGACAAATACATTTGAGGGGCTCTGACATTCAGCCCCAATAGAAAGACAAATCTACCTGTAAAACAAAAGAGGAAGGGGAAAAAGAGAACAAAAAGAAACACATTAATCAGATTATCAGGACAGTGTGTATGGAAGCATTTAAACAATACAGGGGCCGGACATGTTTCTTATAAACCCACTCATTCTGTGAAGCAGGCAAGTCTTTCCAGGCCACTAAGTACTGTGTGGACCAGGGATGTTTGTAAAAATCTAAAATATCTTTAATTTCAAAGTGTTGCTGGCCCTCAACCATAATAGTTGAGGGGCCGGAGCAGTAAAAGGTTGTAGTTTGGATGTGATCTCTGGTTTCAATAAACTACAATGGAAAACTGAGTGGATTTGTCTCAAACTCTTAGGGATTTCCAGTTTCACTGTAACAGGATTGATAATGTGTTTAATAGGAAATGGACCAATAAACTTTGGCCTCAGCTTCTTAGATGGCTGCAATGACTGTAAAAATCTATTGGAAAGATAAACTCTATCTCCAACATGGACAGGCTTAGGCTCCATTCTTTTTCTTAGCCTGTGCCTTATAAGCTTCCCTAGCCTCATCCAAAGCTTTTCTAACTACTGGCCAGATGTTCTGCAACTGATGAACCCACTTCTTAAGAGAAGGAATGCCAGGTTTGTTGGCAGGCAAGTCAGGCATAGGAAGGAAACTCTGGCCATAAGCCACTTGGAAAGGAGTGAACCCAGTAGTGGAGTGTACTGTGTTGTTGTAAGCCACTTCAGCAAATGGCAACAGATTGTCCTGGTGATAATTAATAAAACAACAGATGTATTGTTCTAGAACTGAGTTCATTCATTCTGTCCCCCCATTTGTTTGAGAATGATGACTAGATGACAGTCCCTGATCTGAACCTAAAAGGTCCAGAAAGGCCCTCCAGAACTTAGAGATGAATTGAACACCCTATCGGATATTATGCGTTTAGGAGCATGATGAAGGCGATAAATATGCTGCACAAACAGCTTAGCCAAAATCTTCTGACACGGGATAAAATGGGCTTGTTTAGAAAACAAGTCAGTGACAACTCAAATCACAGTGTTTCCTATGCTTTTGGGCAGCTCCACAATAAAATCCATAGAGATCTCTCTCTAGGGTACTGAAGGGCTCGTTACCATCTTTCTCCAGCACCTTCTTGAACTCCCCGATCACCACAGTGTCTAAAGGTGGGGTTTTTTTTTAGTCTGTGTCCTTGTAGTGGCTGTGGCGGCCAATTGCTATGGGGAAAGAAGAGGTTTAACCACTTCTGCCTTCACACTGTTATATTGTGGCATTCATGACAAAGCATCTGCCAGGAAGTTTCCACCCCTTGGCAGATAGTGGATGGAGAAGTTAAAACGATGGAAGTGCTGAGCCCAGTGTGCCTGTTTGGGGGACAACCTCCTGTTTTTTTTTTTTTTAAAGCTTCAAGATTCTTATGATCAGTCCAGACCTGGAAAGAGATTTTACTTCCTTCTAGGAAATGCCTCCAGGTTAAGAGGGCCCATCTCACTGTATAGGTTTCCTTTTCCCAAGCAGCCCATTGTTGTTCAGTCCCCAACAACCTTTTTGATGTGTAAGCACAGAGTTGCAACTGGCGCTGCTGGTTTTTCTGCAGTAACACCACCCTCCCTGTCACATCATTAGTGTCCACCTGGATCACAAACGGCTTGTCTGGATCCGGGTGTTTCAACACTGGTTCCACGAAAAAAGTCTCTTAAGTTTCTCAAATACGGCTGTCCATTTTAGTGGCTGGCCAGACTTTGGTTTACCCCCTCCATTAGTTTTCAATAAGTTTGTAATAGGGAGTGCGATCTGAGCTAATATAGGGTTAAATTGCTGGTAAAAGTTGGCAAACCCCAGAAAGCTCTGCAGCTGCTTCCTGGTGTGGGAGGGAGTCCATTCCATGATAGACCGCACCTTTTCTGGGTCCATCTCCACCCGCTTGTGAGAAATGTGGTAGTCCAGATACTCAATTCTATCCTTATGGAATTCACACTTCGAGAGTTTGGTGTATAGTTTAGCAGCTCAGAGTTTTTTTTAAGACTGCCCTGACTAATTTCACATGATCTGCTTTAGTTTTGGTGTAAATCAGGATATCATCCAAATACATCAGGTGTTCATGGAGGGCCACGTTGATCAGTTGCATGAACACTGCAGGGGCTCCCTGTAGCCCAAAAGGAAACACTCTGAACTGGAAGCAACCTAAGGGACAATTGAAGGCAGTCTTACATTTGTCTCCCTCATTAATCCTGATGCAATAATAGGCTTCTCGTAGGTCTAGCTTAGAAAAATTGTTCCCTTTTGCCATGTGAGCTAACATGTCCCTCATGAGTGGCAGGGAGTACACATTCTCCACGGATACCACATTCAAACATCTATAATCTGCGCAGAGGTAAAGAAAGGTGGCAAAAATGATGTGCTCCCAGGTGTACCATAAAACCAAGATACACAGGCTGCCTCCACACTGCTATAGTAATGAAATTGTCAGAGCCCCTCAAATGTATTTGCCTTAATCCTTCCCTCTTTCCCTTTCTTGCTTTTGCCCATCCTTCTTTTCCCTGAATAGAACAGGGGCTGCCACCCGGGGTCTGGCAGGTTGGGTGAACTCCCGGGCTAAGTTCTTGTGATGAACCTGCGGAGCTTATCTAATTCTCTAGGGCTCATTAAATACAGCTTCGGCTTAGGCAATATAACTCTGGGGATGATCTCAATAGCACAGTCCCTAGGTCAGTGAGGGGGAAGCTCATCCGACTTCTTTTCATTAAAAACCTTGGCCAGATCTCGGTACTCTTTTGGAATGCTCTGAATCTCTTGTTCATTCAGTATGGAGGCAAGTTCCTGCTTCAGACCCTCCATTCTATTTCCAGGCAACCTCGGGGGAGGCGCTCTCTTCCTTGGGAACCTTAGCTTCCCCTCTCTCCAGTCAATTAAGGAGTTCCATTTCTTTAACCAAATTATCCCAAGGACCAGGGGCCATTCCATGCCAGGAGCCATGATGAACACTAAAATCTCTGAGTGGCTTTCCATGGTCAGTCCCAGGGGTTTGGTGACAAAACTTGCAAGGATGCCCCCTGCTATGGACCTATCAAGCTGGCAAAAAGCGATGGGGTCCTTGAGTTTTGTTAGGGTAGGCCCCAGTTTTCCAACTAAGTTAGAACTTATCAGGCACTGTGCGCAACCCGAGTCCAACAGAGAGGTTATGGCCATGTTCCTGCCCCTGCCCAGGATCGACAGTTCTATGGGCATGAGTATGGGGTCAATCAGCCCTCTTACCAATGGATCTTCATCGTAATCACTCTCTGATGTCCCCGACTCATTGTCTGGTGGAGTTGGAACTCTACCCCCCACCTTTGGGGCTTGGGGGAGCTCCTTAAACCTCTGTGGACTTTAGGGCTGTGTCTTTCAAGTGCTGGGTAGACTTGCTGCTTGGCTTCCCCCCAGAATTGCGATCCAACTTCCTCACTGGGATCTTGCTGTGGCACTTTGTGGTGCAATGGCCCTCCTTTCCGCACTTGAAGCAGGTGGTAGGACATGGTTGGGGTGCAGAGGCTTTGCCAGTCTCTCCCTTTATCTCAGGCTGGCTTCATCTCCCCTGTTTCATGGGATGGTACAGGTTCTGGGTCTGGTCAATTTCCACCTCTTCGGCCAGGAGACACCATTCATAGAAACAAGCAGGTGCTCCATGAACCACACAGGCATTGTACAGGTTGTTACGCAGCCCATCCTAGAAACAGTTTATCAGGATGTCCTCTGGCTGTGGTTCAGGTGGCAAGCCAAGTCTTGAAACGCCTCTGTATATTTGGCTACTATACAACACCCGTTTTACAGTTTTGATGTGATCCCTAGTTTTCCACTCTGCTAGACGATCTTCAAAATGATGTCTCAGTGTGGTCATGAAACAATAAAAGCTCTGAAGCTCAGTATATAGGGTCACCATCCCCCAGGTGGCTGTTCCTTCCCGGGCTAGGGTGATGACCCAGATCTTGGCTGCATCGTTGGGTGAGGACATGAGCCAGGAAGAAGTCCAGCTGCTGGGGATCCCCATAGAAATTGACTCCCAACAGAACCAGCTTTGATTCCTCTGGGGGAGTTCTCTCTTTGGGCAGTCATGGGGTCTGAGCTCTCTGGGGATTTGCTCGCTGCCACACTGCCAGAGTAGCCTCTATCATCCCTGTTGTACCTGCAGTCCCCACTGCCATCTCCACTAATGCGTCCTTGCCTTCTCCACTTCCAACCTCCTTGGCTGATTCTTCCTCCTTTTCTGGGAGGCTCAAGGATTTAGTTTTTAGGTCCTTGAAAGCTTCCACTATGTACTGAATAGCTCGCTTCAGAATCCCCTACGTTGGGACCGACTGCAGGTCTAGATCTTCATCATGAGACAGCAGCCCTATCTTTTTTTGTAAGTCTTTTTCCCACCTCCTTGGGTAAGAGTTACTTTTGGGGATCTTTCTTCCCAGTCCTCTCTGCTCCCAACACCAAGTGACCATCTCAGCCTTGAGGCATCTTCTAGGGCAGTGACTTCCTCCACCCAGATGGAGGTGCCTTCTCTGGAATAAATCTGAATGGCTGCCTCACTGCAGTTTTCAGTTCCAACTTCTCCCATTTCATTGCCATGCAGAGACATGCTGTGCATGGCCCCCCTTGGTAGGGCAGATGCCTCTCCAGGTTGGACACTACTGCAGACCTTGCTTTATGTAAGGATCTGCCTCAACTAGATCTCCCAAGAAAGCAGAACTCTTGAAACAGGCATTGTCTCAAAAGGAACTTTTATTGAGAGTTAGTGATGGCAAGAGAGCAAAGCAAGGTCCAAGGATTTGGAATTAAAGGATTACATCAAAAAGGCAATTCAAATCTGCTCCCCCCAGTGTCCCACCGTCTGGTTGAAATCTAGCCAATCCACAGGTGCCACAGTGTTATAAGAAGCTGGAGATTTAGCGCCCATCTCAAGGTCTCTCTCTGTTTCATTTTCCAACGGTCCCAGGCTCCATTGTCTGGAGATAAGGTAAATGTTTTCAGGTCACATTCCTCTCACACCTCATACAAAGGAGGGCAAAGCTAATAATAATCCACATGCAAGCATCCTCCCCTAGCAGTATGGAAAGCCCTGAAAATACATAGGCAAAAGCAAGAAAGGGGGAGAGGAAAGGATTAAGGCAAATACATTTGAGGGGCTCTGACAGTTTCATTACTATAGCAATGTGGAGGCAGCCTATGTATCTTGGTTTTATGGTACACCTGAGAGCACATGCACCTTTGTTTATTTAACAGTATTTTATTTGGGGAAAAAAAAAGAAAGAAACCTGGCAACATTATACAACCGCCAGTAGATGGCGGTGTGATCTTCTAATAGAATATTGTAACTCAGTGCAGTTTAGGATTGAAAGTATCATGGATTCATTTTACTTTTGGAGAGGTGGGGGAGGGTTAATGATTTACAAGCAGAAGAAATGTCATTTTTAAACTGCTTCTAATTAAATATATTCCATGACAAAGCATGCATAGAAACAAGAGCAGGATAACTTGGATAAGACAGTTAAACCTAGAAAATGACTTGTGCTGGTCCAGAATCTGCAGAATATACTTTTAAATAACTTGATGATATTGCATTCACACTGATTTTGCATAATTTGACTGAATTTTCTGTCTGTGTGAACAGCCTGACAGCAGAAGGATAATTGATCAGAACAAAAGCCAGCATGTTACTAATCCTACAATGTCACTGAAGGGATTTTATGATGCTTAAGGTTGATATTAGTAATATTGATACCAGTAGTGATACTTTGTAATCATTATATATATATTTGTTTATGTGCAAGAATCCTTGTAGGTGCTTTATATTGGGAAATTAGTCATATAGAAGCAAATGTTTCATGCTTTAGGTATAGGTGATTGCTTACATGAAAAGAGCATGGTAAGGGGAGGGGGGAAAGGAGTTACGGATGGAGCCTGGGTTGCTGTGTATGAGTCATCATCTTGGAATTATTTTTCTGTACCTTTTCGTTTCTGATACAAAGACCTAATCTCTTTGTTCTGGAAAGGTATAAAAAGTGGAAGACATCTTTCCTGGTTGTTGCCTTCATCTCTCTACCAGCCACGAAGAGAGATGGGGTCACCCAACTCTATTTTGATCAAAATGAAAGTTGTTTGCTTGCTGAAATCTTGGTTCAGGAGTTTCTTTGGCTCTTTTAAATTCCTGAGTAATGCTGCGACAATTGTGAGGCTAAGTGGAAAACCTTACGTCATCTTTCAAGGGGGCTCTGTAACCAGAAGCAAATTCTCCTTCAAATGGATATCTCATGAGCTGGAGAACTGTAGCTGATTTGTGTGCTTTCGTGTATACATAATTACAGAAAATGGCATAAAAGCTGCATGAATATGTTGAACATGTTGCACTTGCATCTTAACAGTGTGCATGATAAGACAGAAAGGAGGTGCTCTTAGACTGTGTGAGAGAAATAGAGGCTTAGTCAATTCCTGGCAAGTTTAACAAGCTGCAACACAAAAGAAAGCAACTTTTTATGTTGTTCAGGGATTCTAAGACATCAACCACATTTGCAAATATGAATGATAGACAGCTTTGCTTAAAATTATTGTGCACTTCTAAAGCACTTTAGAAACCTCTTTGTGCTTTGGGACTTCTAATTTCTTCAGGTTCCTTGGTGCTTGTATCTTTCAAGTTCTCAGGGAGTAATGAATTGTGCACCCCAGATACAAATGTTGAGAAGTAATACTGAACAGAAAATCAACACAACAGTTCTGCCAATAATAATAATACAATAATAAACTACTTGGATACTGGGATTTCAATTGCCAATGTGCCAAATTAGGCCTTGTGTTTGAAGATGACACATAAAATCAAATCATGGTTTATATCCAAGAAAAATTAGCAAGGATGATACAGAGAATATCTTTTGTGTAATAGAAAGAGCAGTTCATTTAATACAGACATGTCAAATTTTTTCCCATTGCTGGCAATGGGGTGGGCATGGTTTCATCATGACACATCCGGCCTGTGGACCTGCAGTTTGACACCCCTGATTTAATAGATTCTCTATGTATCCAATTTAGTGATTTTTCTATTTCGAGATCCACATCTTCATTTATGGAGGGAGAGCATGCTAAGGCATTGAAAAATGAATGGATTTTTGTACTTATCAATGAATTTCCTTTTTACTTGTCTGTCTGTCTACCTGCCTGCCTTCCTGCCTATCTATCTATCTATCCATCTATCTATCTATCTATCTATCTATCTATCTATCTATCTATCTATCTATCTAATTTATTTATTTATTTATTGGCCACCCATCTTACTATAGGGTAACTCTGTGTTGCTTACAATTTCATCTTAGTTAAAACATAAAATATTAAAATGAAATCTTACAACCAAGGACAAATGGGGAGGGTTGGGGCGGAGTGGGGGGGGGAGATGGGATCTGTTATTACTCAATCAGCCACCTCCATTGCGCTGATCCCCCATTGGCACAGCCATGTCTTTAGGCCCTTATGAAAAGATAGAAGAATTGGGGCCAATCTCACATCGGGGTGGGCAAGATGTTCCAGAGGGCAGGAGCAACAGCAGAGAAGGCCCTCTTCCTGGATCCCGCCAGCTGGAATACTTGGGCTGATGGGACCTGCAGCATATCTCCTCTGCTGGCCTGAGTGGTATGGGCCAAACCCAGTGGGGTAAGACAAGTAACCTGGATCCATGCCATGAAGGACTTTAAAGGTGATCACTAATACTTTGAATTGTACCCAGAAGCATCCTCAAACAGATGTTGTGAGTCCAGGAGAAAACCCTCCCCCCAAGTTGTGGACTGAGACTTTCTGGGGCAGTGCTACCCCATCCAGAGTCAGAGATGACAAATCCACATGAAGAAAGAATGCTTGCTGAAATGAAGCAAAGGAAATTGTGGATGAGAAAAAAAACTGTACATAAAAGAATGTTTGTGGTAAAAATTACAAGAAAAACTTTATAGTGCATATAGAAAAAGATAGAGTGTATTAAAACAGAACAAGGAAGTTGAATATTAAAAAAGCAGAGAAATTAAAGAATGATTTTGATGGACATTTTTTTAAAAAAGTTTTGGGAGCATGTGGAAAGGGCTACCCAGGAAGTCTCCAGGAAAGTGAAGAAATTAAAACAAAAAGCCATGATCACATGGCTTGGGACGATAATGAAGGCAGAGTACTTGATGGAGTATACTTGAAATGGTTGGTAAGAATGATATGGATTATCTGTACAGAACAGAACTTAAATGAATGCTATAACTCCTTCCAAACTGGTGAATCTATGCATGAACTATAGTGACAGTGTTGGAAAAATGATATCTGTGCAGGTAAAGATATATATTGGGGGGTGCATTAAAATATAGATATTCTACAATTAATCCTTGACCATTTGTTTAGTGATCATTCAAAATTACAATGGCACTGAAAAGAGTGACTTACAACAGGTCCTCATTCTTATGACTGTCATAGCATGCCCAAGGTTATGTGATCAAAATTTCGGTGATTGGCAACTGTCATGCATTTATGACAGTTGCAGCATTCCATGGTCATGTGATCAGCATTTGTGACCTTCTCAGCTGGCTTCCGACAAACAAAGTGTCAGAGCATGCACAGTCTTATTGCGCTGAGATAACCTAGAAGTAAACACAGTAAATAGTGGTCTATATTAAATGGTGGTTTATTTTACAGTATCTACAATATCATACACCAGGAACAATATACATATATGTGTTAATACAGCAGGCTCCAACACACCAAAGTTACAGCAGGAAACAGAAGAGAGAGAACACATCTGCGGAGCCTTCCCCTTTATACAAGCCTCTTAAAGAGACACAGATCCAGCTGGCTCTTAAAGGGATATAGACCCTGCTGAGTCATTCCCATCATTACATCATACATCTTACATCAGCTGGTTAGCTTCTAAATCATTAGTCAATGCGGGAAACAGAATTTCTTAATGACCTCATCATTTACTTAACAACTGCAATGATTCGCTTAACTGTTCCAAAAAAGGGTGTAAAATTGAGCATGAGTCACTTAATAGCTGACTTGCTTAGCAACAGAAATTCTAGTTACAATTGTGGTTGTATGTTGAGGACTACATGCTAATGGAGAGGCCACACAACTTATATAAATTTGAAGACTGCACATGTGTTTGCCAATTTGAAAAATGCCATACAAAGGGAAAGAGAAAATGCAAAAATTATACGGAGATTAGTTGATTATATATGCCTGGCAAAATCTTTGGAAAAACAATTAAAACAGTTTAAAAGATCCTCTGGGGTGCCAGAATTTGTAAAAGAAAATCTCTTGTGGAATTAGTCTCATCTGAAGATCATAAATAACATGCTTACTACTTTTAAGGCTATTAGGCACTGATTTATTAATATGGGATATTCTAGCTCTTTATTGTAATTATTGCAAATAACAATATCTATCTTATCTATATAATATATATAATATCATTTAGAACAATACTTTAGACTTAGAGTAAATAAACACAAATTAATAGTACAGCATTTTAAGGAGATGATCATATATCTGGATTAAATTGTGAACTCAAGAGGTACTTTAGTTGAATAAACTTCCATTTTCAATTTTGATGTGAATATTGTGCAATCTGAATTATTACTACCCTATTTATGCATAACTTCCTCCTCCCAAACAGAGTCCAAAAAATGGAGTCACAGCAATTTTATAGGCGTAATCCCTGGCATTGCACATAGAAACTGTGGTCAACATTGTCAACAGCCAAATTATGGGGTAATTAATGGAAAATGTTATCTTTTCATCCTTGTAATATCAATCTTTTTTATAGTTGCAAAAATCACACAATATCTATAGTATTCATACTATGTGAATTTAATTAAGAAGAGTGTAAATGTCCCAAAAACCCCATCAGTTTTTCAAAATAAGATTACAGTATGAGATCACCTTTAACATAATCTCACAGCACATTCATCGATGGTGTGTTTGGAGTTTTAAATGGGTATATAGATGGGAATAGGAACAGTTTTAGAACTGATTTCAATGCTTGGGGAAGGGGCTTGGTATCTTAGCATGAGTATTTATGGCTTTATCTCACATTATAATTCTTGCTAATGCTCAGTCATTTAGGTGCTGAATTTTACCACAGCATGTTAGTCCATACATAACTGTGGGGAATGCATTCAGCTTTGAACTGTTAAGACAACAAACTGCTGAAATTTTGGAAGCATATGGTTGAGTCACTGAAATATATCATTCAACCTGCTTCTGTGCTCTTTTATTCAAGTGATTTCTACAAAATTCAAAGGAAGTTTTATGACTTTAATTTCAAGCCATATTTGGTGAGGGTTGGATTTATAGTATATAATACAATAAATCTGCTACTTTGTAGAGCTATTTTGAAGATATTTGATATCTGTATCTGCAGAGTTTATCTGAGGAACTACATTAAATTATATTAAATAGGGGATATGGAGTAAAAATGTTTAAGGTTAACAACAATGAAACAAGGAACAAATCCTACCTGAACATACAACTGAAGAAAAGGAAGATCATTATACATGATGTGGAGAAAATAACAGAATAATGGAGTAACAGTGTTGGAGATCTTCTAAACCAATCCCCTGCTCAGGCAGGAAACCCTATACCATTTCAGACAAATGGTTGTCCAATCTCTTCTTAACAACTTTCAGTGCTGGAGCACTCATAACTTCTGGAGGCAAGTCATTCCACTGATTAACCTTCCTGGATAAATTTATAAACCTTATATATTAACCTTATTAACCTTCCCAGATAAATTAAGAGATATACAATAAAATAGATGCCAGAAAATATACTTTATCTCTCAAATAAACTTGAGAAATTACCAAAAAAGATATGTGGCAATAGCCTACAGTGGTAGATAAACTCATAAAAAATTGGCTGATCTCTGACAAGTAGCTATGATAGTGTAACACCATTTCCATGTGCACAGGCAGCATGCATCAAACAAAAAAATTGGTGAGGGGCAAAATATGGGGGAACTCTTTTGCCATCAAATAGTGCTTATTAGCTTTTATGAAGCACAGAGTTAGTGTTGGAAACCTAAGCTTGCAAAATCTAATTGGAAAAGTTGTTTGATCCTAAGTGGCTCTTCTTGTGGTCCTACAGTATATTCTCAGCAAATAACTGAATGTATCTGCTTGGATTTTCCCTACTTTTTTGTTTTCACAGCTACAGTTCTATGTCTTAAAGTAAAGACATACATCCTCTTACACCCAGCACTGTTGTAATAATATTAAAAGCTGGCTGATCCCACATCTACCTGGCCTTGACAAGCCAAGAGCGCAAGTGGATCAGAAGTGATTGAATATCCCATAGTGCTGAGTGTCATGTCCCATTTTCTTGGTGAGTTAAGAATGAAACTTACAGATCGAAGAGCATGAATACACACACACACACACAACACACACATGCAGTCAGTTGCTGACAAGCCTATAATCCCCATCTGAAAAAATATTGTATACCAGAAAATATTTGTTTTAATAGAAACATTACATAGTAGTTGTATCTGCCTGGAATTGTGCTACAGGTTTGAGTCAAAATTCCAACAGAAGAAAACCTCTTGCATTGTTTATGGTATGTTAACAGGAATAAATGCATTTCTTTGAATTATGGACCAAATAAAAGCAGCATTTAATTGAAGACGCAGAGGAAGCAAATTATAACTGAAGCATATGCTGATGGTTAAAAAAAACTCGTCAAAATTACAACAAGTATCTGTTTGGTCACTTTTAGAAATAAGATTTTAATCCATGAGACAAGTGCTAAGCAGTGTCCAGTATATTTTCCAAACAAACAACAAAAATACAGGGAGATAAATATAAAACACCCCACCCCAATTTTTTTCTGCCAGGACTTGACAACCACAGAATATAGCTGAACATGTATCAGTTGCAGTGCCTAAATCAAGCTTCATCTGCCTGTTTGACCATTGATGTGTTGATAGCAGGTCTGTACTTCCTGGCATTAGAGTTTATGGGCTATCCATCAGGGATAAAGGCAGTGGTCAGGAGTCTGTTCCACAAAATGGCTGCCTTTTTCAATGTTCAAGAGAGTGCCTGTTCTGTTTTAGAATCAGAGACATCGAAACAAGGCTGGAGTAACAAAACACAACTTCTTTATTGAGATCACAAATAGAACAGAATAGCAAACAAAATGGGGCTGGCCCTTTTATACTCCCTTTGCAGGGACAGCATCAGCCTATCAATGCAAGGCTAGTCTCCCACCTTGCACATGCTCACAAGGCTGGAGTCAGCCTGTCTGGTCCTGGGCAACCACGTGGTCTGCCCGAGCCTTCTGCAGCCTCCTGAGCCTGCTGAGTCATTCAGCAGGCCCAGGACATAACACCCCTCCCCCCTTGGATAAAATAATAAGTGAATACTTACTGTTTTATAGCAGCATACATATACATGTGTTCAATTAAGCATGTTGTTATTTCTAAACACAGTTATGCCTGCACGCAGGCAGACCCAATCATTACATTTCTCATAATTACATGAATACCACATATTGTTTAATACTATCAAACAAAACACCCCAATTCTGAGTGTGCCCTGAGTTCAAGAGAACTATTAAGCCTCCCTTACATACATTTTATTTTTTCACAAGACGATTAGGCCTGTCCTGGAATTGACAAGAACCTTACATAGTCTTGTAAATGCTTGGGGGGACCCTTGCTTGCTCTGATCTTGTTAGAGCTGTTGTGGGCGCCTGGCCTGCGAGCTTGCCTGTCAGGCTTGGCAGACCAGGACGTAGATGCCCCCTTGAATCTGGCGACCCTCCATCGTACTGACTGGCCGGTACTGACTGTAACCCCAGACCAGAGTTCCTTGGTGGGGTGGAATTCCCTGAGTCCACAATGAACCCCTCTTGGGAGCACTGTCCTGGGAGCCCAAGACCAGCAGATGGAGAAACCTGTAGTGCCAGTTGGCTGGTCAAATCCATAGACCCAGTGCCCGAATCAGGAGCCGCCTTGTAGGCAGAACTCCCTTCTGGAGCCAGTGTATCCCCACTCTGGAATTCTGAGCCTGGACACATGTCAGGCCACCCTGACAATACCCATGTCAGCGTATGATCAGTGGCAGTTTCTGCAGCCACGTCCCTAGCATTGAGGGGAGATTCAGGCAATTCCTGAATAGAGAGAATGCGAAGAGCAGGAGCAGGATCTGTCTCTACCTGTGGTAGAGGTAATCTGCTGAGGCCATCTGCATGGCCCATTTCTTTACCTGGTTTGTGGACCAGAGTATAGTCAAATGCTGATAGGAAAATTGACCATCTCAGCATTCTAGGGGATATTATTTGAGAGGTGGCTTAGCACAGCCCCAATCCCATAAGGGGATGCATCACAGGCTATGCATACAGGCAGTTGTTCATTGAAATGAGCTAACACAGCATTTGAGGAAAGCAAGGCCTTGACCTCTGAAAAGCTCTTTTCATGGACTTGTGTCCACTGCCAAGGAGCCTGTTTATCCAAGAGCTGGTGTAATGGCTCAGCCACTGTGGCCTTGTGAGGTAGAAATGCATGGTAAAAGTTTAACAGACCCAGAAAAGCCTGAAGTTCGCTTTTGGACTTGGGACTTGGGGACTGCTGAATTGCTTTGAGCTTGGATTCAGCAGGATGGATGCCTTCAGCATCAATACAGAACCCCAGAAATTCAGTGGAGGTAACTTCAATCTTACATTTGTCTTGCTTCAGCTTCAGCCCTACTTGGCGGAAACTCAGTAAGACAGCCCTCAGTCTTTCAGCTAAGTTCACAGATGACTCCCCAGCAATGAGGACGTCATCAAAGTAGGGACAGACCCCAGGGACACCATGGAGCATTTGCTCCATCACACTCCGGAATATTCCAGGGGCCACATTAACCCCAAACTGCAGCCTTCTTACCTCAAAGGTTCCCTGGTGTGTCACAATTGTTTGGGCCTCAGGCGTTGCCTCTATACAGGTAGCTGTTGATAGGCCTGAGTCAAATCAAGCTTTGCCCCCCCTTGAGTGGGGCCAGAATGTGGCTCACCACAGGCACCGGGTAGGCATGCTGCTGCAATGCCTTATTTAGTGTACATTTATAGTCCGCACAAATTTGGACTTCTCCATTGGCCTTCAGTGGCGTGACTATAGGGGTTTCCCATGGACTAGAGTCCACAGGTTCTGCATCTATTTCGTTCTTTAGGGCAAAAGGCACCCTTCGGGGCTTGATCCTGATGGGTGTCATGGCTGGGTCTAAATGTAAAGCAATGGGAGGCCCCTTGTACGAGCCAAGCTCTGAACTGAACACATCAGCAAACTCCTTGCAAACTTCTGCAAGGCCTGTCACTTGAATCCCAAGGGCCTCAAACCAATTGAGCCCAATAAGACTCATATGATCACCCTCAACTACCACCACATCTAGCAGCCCTTCAAAACTCCTATGCTGCACCTTGAGCGTGGCCTCCTCCTTCACGCTGACTCTGGAATTCTGGAAGTCAGTAAGGATTAAATTTGAAGGACTGAGTTTAACTTGTAGGCCACTTCTGCAGCAAACTTTATTAAAGGTGTCTAAGGAAATGATCGATAGAGCGGACCCTGTGTCCAACTCCATCAACAAGGGAACCCCTTGCAACTTCATGTCAATGTGAAGCTTATTTTTAAGTGGCCTGTGAACCCCAGTTTTGAAAACGCCTCTATGGGACGCGCAGAAGCCCACCCTGTTTTGGCTGGGGACTTTGGTACCTTTCAGAGGCAATTCTTCTGGAGACCGGTTCTTCTGGCGACCCAAACAGACGGAGGCAATGTGGCCTTGCCTGCCACATGCCCGGCAGATAGCGGAGCGGAACCGGCAGTCAGAGTGCTTGTGGTGACCTCCACACCTGAAACACCGAGGGACTGAGGTTGTCTGCTGTCTACCTTCCTGGGGCCTTCTTCCTGCTTGCTGATGAAGCCTGTCTACCTCCATCTCTGGCTCCTCTTCGGAATCCTCCTGAGCGACCTCTTGATGGATGGTTCTAGGCGTTGGGGGGTTCTTGGCAAGCCTCAAGGCCTTCACTGCTCTGCCCGCTGCTTCTTCAGCTGCAATCTCTCTTAATGCATCTTGGAATGACACATCTTCTTTTGCAAAAAGTTTCTGTTGCAGCTCACGACTCCAAAATCCACAAACTAAATGATCCAGGAGTCTCTCTTCTAGATCCTTGAATGCACAAGGCCTAGCTGCTTGTCTTAAGGCAGCAACAAAGTCCGCAGCATACTCACCAGGCTTCTGATCCCTCTGCTCAAAGGTGTGCGTCCATGCAATTACTGAGAGCTTGGGTTCGAAGTGCTCTCGCAGCATCTTCTTTAAGTCAGCATACACAATTGATTCCAGTGGTGCTGGGGCTACAAGATTCTCTGCAATATTGAAAGTCTCTTGCCCACAGACACACAGCAATGTAGCAGCTTTAAGGCTATCTTTTTGGATCTTGTTTACTCGAAAGTAATTCTCTACTCGAGCCACATAGGAGCTCCAGTACTCAGGGTGAGAAGTATCAAATTCTGATAGACAGCCTAGCTTTGACATCGTTATAGCCTGAAGCCTCTTCGATGCCTCTTGCTGCAAGGTATGAGAAGGGCTCCCATGAAGCCGAGCTCACCTCCAGCATTCTCGTACTGGCAGGCAATTGCTTCCTCTGGACACTGAACTTCCCAGCACTTCAGGCCTCCTCTGGTAGGTCAGCCTAGCTTCTCCTGTTGTTCTTCTTGCAGCCAATCCAACCTTCATCACCAATGTTCTGTTTTAGAATCAGAGACATCGAAGCAAGGCAGGAGTAACAAAACACAACTTTATTGAGATCACAAACAGAACAGAACAGCAAACAAAATGGCGCTGGCTCTTTTATACTTCCCTTGCATCAGCCTATCAATGCAAGGCTAGTCTCCCACCTTGCACATGTTCACAAGGCTGGAGACAGCCTGTCTGGTCCTGGGCAACCACATGGTCTGCCTGGGCCTTCTGCAGCCTCCTGAGCCTGCTGAGTCATTCAGCAGGCCCAGGACATAACAGTGTCATTGTTAAAATATTGGACTGGAAATTGTGAAAGCCAGGATCAAATTCAGCTTGAGCCATGGAAGCTTACTGATATTTTTGGATCAGTTACTCTGTCTTGTTCAACTAGATGTTTGTTGCAGGAAAAATTGGAAGAAGGATTATTAAGTATATATCATTTGCTTATGGATGAAAGTTGGATATAGACATAATGTAAACATATAGATTTATATTACATAAATATATTTATTAATATTAAAATATTTAAAAATAAACACTAGTATATTACTGTATGTGAAGTCAGGTCTAATATAAGTGCTGTGCAGGTTCTGAGGTTTTGCTTGATAAAAAATACAGGAAACCAGAAGTTGCCTTCAAGCTTTACGTTTTTATTCAGCTGAATAAAGACGGGTTTCTCTAAAAGAGAAAAAAGCCCCAAATATCAGAAAAGCCTTATTTTTATACCTTTTTGATTACATAAGCAATTCACCCAGCAAAGTTGACACACATAAGATAAAGACTTCAGCCTTTAAGGCTGGCACGCTGTAGGTAAGAAGGAAGAAAGCAGAAGTAGCTAAACATGTTCCCTTTTGGATGTTCCCCTAAGACACCATATGTTCCCAGGTGGGCTAGGATATTGGGTGTTTCCTTTGCTGTCCTTTTATGACCTTACATTCATGGTTCTGCAAGTGGCCAGAGATAGCAGGGCCATCTGCACGTATTCACAATTGATACTTCCTATACTGCCCCCTAAGTCCGGGTCAACGTAATCCTCCCTTTCATACTTTGAGCAGTGCACAGAGATATGACCATCAAACTGAAGAGACACAGGATAAGCTTCTGCAGTACGTTGTCCACATCATTTAGGACAGTGGTTCTCAACCTTTTTAATGCCGCGACCCCCAACCGGTCGTAAGTTGAGGACTACTCAACCGGTTGTAAGTCGAGGACTATTCAACTGGTGCAGCACCATTTGCAGAATGGGACTTTTGGCGGGCTCAGCAGGGCAGAGACAGCCTGGACAATTCATATTGGCTTTTGAAAGCCAATAGAATTAGACTCTATTCAAGAGAGTCTATTCTATTGGCTTTCAAAAGCCAATAGAATAAAAGGGAGTAGCACAGCTAAGGAAAAGGGTGGAAAAATGGCGGACTGCGTTGTTTGGCGACCCCCGTGAAATGGTCGTTCGACCCCAAATGGGGTCCCGACCCACAGGTTGAGAACCACTGGTTTAGGACAAGCAGAGATGATTAGGGGCAAGCAGTGAATGATACAACAGGAAAAGAGAACAAGGAACACTACAAAGAGAAGACCAATGAATAGTTCCCTAAACCATCCCCATCCTGGGAGCCAATTGGTAAGATACGAGAATATACCACTGAAGACCCCCCGCCCCATACAGCATCAGTGGAAATCTTCAGATCTTTAGGGTAATTCTTAATTCCTTCTTCCATGAGATGGATTGTGTGACTAATATTAACTTGATAATCAGTTATAAAGGTGCAGCCATGTGAGTGGACTAAACCACACACCCCACCCTTTGCTGCCAGTACCATATCCAATGCTTGGCAATTCTGTACCACTACCTCCCATATTTCTCCCTGTTCCTTATTGAATTGTGTAAATGCCTGTATGGTGTGGTTAAACATTTCCTCTGTCCAGTCACCTAATTCTATAATAGATTTATAATTCAAACCAACTCCCATAGCTGGAATTAATGCTTGTGCAATGGCATTTCCCAGGCCATGAGGTACAGGATGGTGTTCAATATGTTCTTCATGCTCAAGGTGGTCCTCATCCCGCCAATTGCAGATGCGAAAGTTCCAATCATTATGTTGGATGATATGAATGGAGGGAAAGACAATTCCTATGGTAGATGTACCAGACCAGTAAGCTGGCAAAGATTTATAGGCAAACCAACCACAAAGGAACCACCAGTCTGGGTGGTTAGCAAGATAAATGCCTTGTTTGGCTTCCAACTCCTCAGGCATATAAGCTCTAACACCAGACATATAAGCCATAAGTCCCATTGCTGCAAACAGACTACAAAGAGCAGAGGGGTCCTTCTTGTAGTCGAGACCAAAGGTCTGATGACATCTATGCCATCCATCCCACATGCTAGTATTAACCTTCCATGTGACTGTGCAAGGTGCATAGATCCCTAACTTATATCTGGAAAAGGAATTAAAATGGCTAAGGCAAGCTGCTGCAGGGTGCTATATTTAGCAATTTGCAACTTTCCTGCCCCAAACACAGTAAGTGCCCAGCCCCTTGTTGCATTATTCATGCTGAACATAAAAGCTCCTAAGGGTGTAGCTTCCATGACCAATCCATGTGTACCAGAGGGGGGGGGATATGTGAGTGCATATCCAGGTGTCTGTTACATTCATATTCTGTATGTGGATGTTGGAGCCCCAAATTCCTAAAGAGGGACTGGGAAATTGGGGACCACCTTACATTCTATTTTACTGGGAAAGATGGGGAATGATGTTTGTAATTCCCTAAAATGTTCAGGCATAGACTTAGAATCCTGAGAATCAGAAGGAGTGGCTATTGTGCTAAGATATGATTAACCCAAAATGTCAGGACTCCCTCTTGATGTCTGGTTTCACCCGGAAGTAGCATGTCAGATGCTGCCTTACTTTGGGCTTTATTGTGCAAAGTGCCCCTTTTAGGTCTAACATCAGTATTATGGGAAACATCTGGCTGAAGTCCTGGAACTGGGGTGAGATACATGTGACAGGGTCTTTGGGTTTTTCTGGCAAGAATCTGGACTCTCCTGACTATGGGTAAGAGGAGACCTTTTGCTCCAAGACATAGTGGGAGACCTCAATTGTGGCAAAATATCAAGGGAGTCCATGTCTGGAGGGTTTGTGCCCCTAGCCATGTCACATACCTTGACCAGGTTCTGGCCACCCTTTCCATAATCCCTCCATAAGGGTAGATCAGGCTCCACAACAAGAAAGAATGAAAGAAAACATGGAGTATGGAAAGAAAAACAAGATAGAGTAACAAAAAAGAAAATATGAACAATCCAAACAAAGAACAAGATAACAGCCAAGACAGAGAGGGGCGATGCTTGCAGTGCAAGTAAGCAGGGGAGTCAGTGAGAGACAACTGCCCGTGTAGAAGCCCGGCAGGCACAAGTATCACAACAACCAAAATGTCCTGGCATACAGGTCAATATTGGTTCACAAACAGAAGGTTCAGCCCAAGGTCATCCTCAGCACCAGCCGCAGTCCAAGCAACTTGGTTCTCAGCATCGGAAGGTGGTGTAAGGACCCACCCCACTTTGCATCTTAAGAAGACAGAACTCTTGGAATAATTCTTCCAACAGGAATCCTTTATTAAAAGAAAATGGTTGCAGGCGTTCTAGACAGGACTTGGGGTCCAAGTTCTTTCTCCCTGGTAAATGTTTGAGCTTAAATTGGAACTGGTGAAAATGCTGGGACCAGCGGGCTTGTTTGGGATTGAGTTTCCTGGAAGTTTTCAGGGCTTCCAAATTTTTGTGATCAGTCCACACCTGGAAGGTGATTTTGTTGCCTTCCAGGAACTGTCGCCACGTGAGTAATGCCCAACGTATACCATATGCCTCCTTCTCCCATACGGGCCAGCGCTGTTCTGTTTCCGTGAGTTTCTTGGATGTATATGCACAGGGTTGCAATACTCCATCCTTGTTTTCTTGTAATAGTACATCTCCCACTGCCACATCACTTGCATCTGCCTGTATTACGAAGGGCTTGTCCATGTCTGGGTGTCTTAGTACTGGTTCAGCAGAAAAAAGTCTCTTTAGTCTCTCAAACGCTGCTTGGCACTCCATTGTCCATGTTAGTGGCTGGCTAGGTTTTACTGAGGATGTTCCCTTCATTTTTAGCAAGTTAGTGAGGGGCAAGGCTATCTGGGCAAATGAGGGGATGAATTGGCGGTAAAAGTTTGCAAAGCCCAGGAAGCTTTGTAGTTGCTTTCTTGTGCGGGGTGGTGCCCAATCTAATACTGCTCTGACCTTCTCTGGGTCCATTTCAATGCCCTGGGGGATATGCGATAACCTAGGTAGTCTATCCTTTCCTGGTGGAATTCGCATTTTGTGAGTTTGGCATATAAGTGGGCGGCTCACAGTTTCTTTAAAACTGTTCTGATAAGGTTGACATGTTCCTCTTTCATTTCGGTGAAGATAAGAATGTCGTCCAAGTAAACAAGGACCCCCTTGAACAGGTGCTCCCTTAGAACGTCATTGATTAATTACATAAAGACTGCAGGGCCCCCTTGTAATCCAAATGGCAAGACTTTGAATTGATAGCACTTCATGGGGGCAGTTAAATGCGGTCTTCCATTCGTCCCCTTCCTTAATTCTCATGCGATAGTACGCTTCCCTTAGGTCTAGTTTAGAAAAAATTTTCCCTTTCGAGAGGTGTGACAGCATGTCTTTCATGAGGGGCAGAGGGTATAGATTGCTTTCACTGATTGTATTCAGGGCCCTATAATCCACGCATAAGCGTAAAGAGCCATCCTTCTTCTCTCTAAAAAGGATCGGGGCAGCCACTTTAGGCTTGGCTGGCTCAATGAAACCTCTCTCTAGGTTTTTTTTAATGAATCTTTCCATTTCCTCCTTCTCCTTTGGGCTCATGGAGTATAATCTGGGCTTCGGGAGTTTTGCCCCAGGCCTCAATTCAATGGCACAGTCTGTGGATTGGTGAGGGGGGGGGAAAGCTCATTTGCCCTCTCCTCACTGAAAACTTCAGCAAGGTCTCTGTATTCCTCTGGTATTTCTGTTAATTCCTTTTCCTCTCCTATGGATGCGTTTTCTATTCTTGATTCTGTAGCCCCCCTTGGGGTTTTAAGTCCATAGGGTCCCCCTTCGGGAATTTGATTTCTGTCGTCCTCCAATTTACCCAGGGGTTCCATTTTTTCAACCATTCCATCCCTAGAATCATTGGGCATTCCATGCCTGGGGTCACCACAAACGTTATGTCCTCCTCATGTTTGCCCAGGGAGAGGTGTATTGGTAGAGTGGCTAGGGTAGCTGGCACCCCCCCCTGCTATGGATCCATCTAACTGGCCAAATGAGATTGGTTGTTCCAGTCTCCTCGATGGGATGCCCAGATTCCCCACTAGTGTTGGGCTAATGAGGCAGCGGGTGCAGCCAGAGTCTATTAAGGCTTCACAGCTTCGGGCATGGGGGGAATTAATATAGTCACTGTCTTGAGGATGGGTGCGATGTGTCCACTTACCAGGGGTTCGCCCTCCGAGCTGTCATCTGAGGTGTCCACTGGCCCAGCGATGTAGGCTGGAGTTCTTTCCCCCTGATGAGCAGAAGTGGGGGTTTCCGCAATTTCCATCATTCTCATGGCAGTTTCTTTTGGCTTAGCTGAAGACTTTCTGGATTTGCTGATTCGGGATCTGTCTGGGTTGTGCTGGGGGGCTTTGGAGCAGCATTCTACAGCTCGATGCCCTTCTCTTCCGCACTTGAAACACCCCATTTGCTTCTTGGCTGTAGCTGATGGTTTCACTGGTTCGTGTGTCAACTCAGGTGGGGAGCGGCTCCATTGTTTTCCTCGGCGGTGTCTTTTCAATATGTCGATCTCTGCTTCCTCTGCCAAGATGTACCATTCCTCAAGTTGGTGTGGGTCTCCTTGAGGCAGGCAAGCGTCATATAGATCATAATTTAGTCCGTCTTTGAAATGGCTAAGGAGGATGTCTTCTGGCCAGTTCAGTTTGCTGGCAATGGCCCGGAATTCTTGTGTATATTCAGTCACCGGGCGTTTGCCTTGCCTCATCGTTTTTATCCTTTCATGGGCTTTGCGATCAGCCAGGGGGTCTTCAAATCGTCTTCTCAGAGAGGACATGAAACGGTTGAAATTACTGAGTTCTGGGGCATTGGAGTCATGCAAGTTCACCACCCAATCTGCAGCCGGTCCATCCTGGGCAGATTGCACAATCTGGATGTGGGCTTTGTTGCTGGGGATGTTCCGCCCATATTCCTCCATGTAGCTGAGGACTTGGGTTAGGAAAAACCCCAAGCGTGTTGGCTCCCCTTTGAATTTCACCTCCAACGGCGGACGTCTTGTAATGGATCGGTGCCTCCACTGTTGGTGGTAGTGTCTTCTGTCCAGATCGCCATCTGTAGTTCGGTAGGGGGTGGGGACTACTGGATCATCAGATGTCCCCGGGGCTGCAGATTCCACTTTCCCCTCGGTGTCTCTCCCTTTGCGGCTCCAGGAGCTGGGGCAGCTGTAGGGCTCAGGATTCTCCTCTCCTAGGAAGCTGAGAGTTCTCTTCATCAGGTCAATAGCTTTCTCTAGGATCCAGTCTGAGTACGGTGCCCAGCTTTCTCCCTCTTCACTTGCGTGCAGGGATTTCTCCATTTCCTGCTTCCATTCTGGTTGCTTGGTCCCCCATCTCAGGGTGACCTTTCTTGATTCCTTTCCCCACTCGCTTTTCTTTCCAACGCCCATTGACCAGCGAGGCTTGTGATCCCGTGTCTCCACCACTTCTTCTCCTGAGGAATCTGACCTCTCAGATCCCAACATCTGGCAAGGTTCCAATTGGGTCAGCGGCTCTCTTTCCAGGGAGTTTTCCCCCTTTCTTGCTCCATTGTCTGACATGGTAATTTTTTGCAAAGTCCCCCAGCAAGGGTCTCCCTTCCAGGTGATTAATTTTGCAAGTCCTGTCTAATGTAAGGACCCACACCACTTTGCATCTTAAGAAGACAGAACTCTTGGAATAATTCTTCCAACAGGAATCCTTTATTAAGAGAAAATGGTTGCAGGCGTTCTAGACAGGACTTGGGGTCCAAGCTCTCCCATTCAAGGTTTTAAGGGGTTTCCCAGTAGCCCCACTCAATCACCCCCTACTTCCAGTGACAGTCTCAGCCATTACATTCCCATCCCCCCTTTCCTTACTGCTGGCTGGATGGAGACTTCAGAGAAAACTACATGAAAGGTAATAGCCCCCTTTGTTATGATTAGGCCTTTTTGGTGCTATCCACATTCAATCCCTTTGAAGTTGTATCGAAGGAAGTGAGGACCATAAAGCCCCTTTGTTCACCCCCTTCCCTTCATTGTATGACAGAATCCAGAGAAGGCAGAAATTTTTTTATAATTGATAACTAGAGATGAAATATAATTGGATTCTGACATCTGGTGAAGAAGAGCGAAGGCAAGTGTGATGAACCCAAGTACGAATCCCAGCAAACTTGATCACTGTGTGAGTAGCGAGAAGAACAATGAAGTGTCCTTTCCAGCATTCAGCTAAAGGGTCAGAATCAGTCCAGGACTTGACAAGCACCCAATCACCAGGAAGGAAAGGATGGAGTGGATGATCCAATCCTGGATGATGGAGGGACTGAACAGCTTGAGAAATGGAAGAAACATTATTAGCAAGAGAGTGTATATATTCCCTGAGGGCCTGGTCTCCAAAAACAGGAGGGAAATGGATAAGGAAGAATGGTAAAGAAAGGGCCTACCAAACATGATCTCAAAGGGGGACAGGCCAAAAGGTTGCTTGGGGGTGGTTCTCACATGCAAAAGAGGGAGGGTAGTGCCTGGACCCAAGTAAGATGTGTCTCCTGAGCAAGCTTGGCAAGATGACATTTAAGAATGCTATTAGCCTTCTCCGCACATGCCGAAGATTGAGGCCTGTAGGCCAATCAATACCCAGGGCCCGAGTGGGGGGTTCCATTGTCAGAGCCAATACCTTGCTACAGAGAGGAAAAATGTGGGATAATTTCCTTTAGAAGGGCTTTGACCACCTCACATGCCTTGTTAGTATGGCAGGGAAAAGCCTCAATCCATCCAGAGATAGCATCTACAAAAATGAACAAGTTTCCTGGGCAGCTCAGTGAAATCAACCTACCAAAAATTAGCAGGAACATGGCCAGCCCTAAGCCTCCCCAAGGGAAACTTAATAGACTTCACAGGATTATTATGTTGACAAATTATACCTTGCTTGATTGTTGTGAGGGCCTTGTCATATATCCCAGGACAAATATAGTCCTTTATAAGGAACTCAGCCATGGATTCCTTTTTTTTAAAGGGAATCATTTTTTCTTCTCCTTTGTTCTTATTTTACTATTTTTTTGAAAAAAAGAAGGGGGGGGAAAACCCCTCCCCTTTTTTTAAAAATGGCTTCAAAACGTCCTGGACTTTCTTCACTTTGTAAAACTTCAGCTGCCTCTCCAGTAACTCAGACTGTACAACAACCTAAACCTAAACCTTCTCCACTTTCGCCTCCACCTCAGGCACTTACACTTCAGGATTTACAAGATGCTTTAGATAAGACTTTGGAAAAATCACTAGAAAAAACAGCAGAGCTCCTGGCTCAAGAAAGTAATGAGCTTAGGAAAGATATTGTTTTGGCACTCCAAGGGCTTGCTGGCCTTGTGGAAAAGATTGACGACCGGGTGGATGAAGTGGTCGGTAATGTTGAAATATTACAAGATAGAGTTGAAAAAATAGAAGAAAATGTGGATGTTACACAGAATGAAATTATAATGTCTCAATATAGATAAATGGAGTATGCTTTGAGAATAAGAGGCCTGAAGGAAAATATTCAGGAGAATTTGAGAGAAGAAATTGCAGCAGAACTGGCTTCTATTTTGGAAATCGATCCGGAAGAAATGCTGAAAGATATAGAAAAGATTTTTAGAGTTAATTCGTGGGTTGCAAAACAAAGGAAATTACCAAGAGATGTGGTGGTTTATTTTGCAAGAAAATCATTTCGTAATGAAATTATACAGGCCTTCTATAAACAAAGATTTCAGATTGCAGCTCAGGATGTGATAGTTTTAAAGGAAATACCTTCTAAAATTCTCAGAAAAAGAAAAGACTTTGCTTTTTTGGCTGAAGAACTTAAGAAGCGACAAATTCAATTTAGATGGGATATACCTGTGGGGATATAGATGGGATATACCTGTGACTTACGTTGGTACACAATATCGTCTTAATACAGTTTCAAAAGCAAGAGATTTTTATATTACTATTTTAAAAGCAAGTCCACCATCATCTCCAAGATCAAAGAAAGATGAGAGCAAGGCAGAAGCACAGTTGGCTGTAGGTTCAATGCCATCTTTGGGAGAAGAATTGTTGGTTGAAGCTATGCAACAGAATTTGCAAATAACAGAAGACCCAAGGGAACCGAGAATTATACGTGCTGCTTATAAACGTAGAGAAAGACAACAATAACAACAGCAACAACAACAAAAGGCAGATGATGGAGGTTTACCAGAGTCTATTTCGGAGCCAGTGGGAGGAGCAAGGCCAAAGAGGTCATCGACTGCAAATCTAAAGGTTTTGTTCCAAAGGCTTCATCCTGCCAAGAATGGCAAAGCTTCTAACCTGGAATATTAATGGGCTCAACTCACCACAGAAGAGAAAGAAAATCTTTCATTATTTGAAGCAACACAGAAATGATATTATTTGTTTACAAGAGACTCATATTATTTCTAAAGATCAAAAATATTTGTTTAATCCCCAGCTGGGGATACATTTTATAGCTCCAGCTTTGCAGAAAAAAGGAGGAGTAGTTATCTATGTGAGAAAGGAGCTTTCACCAAAGTTAATTGATTTTGATTCACAAGGAAGATATGTTATTATTGATTTACTGATAAATGATAAGAGAACTCTTCTTGTCAGTTTATATGCTCCCAATCAACAACAAAAACATTTTTATAAATTGATTCACCAGAAATTAATTTCTTTAGATTATAAGTCAGTTATCATGATGGGAGATTGGAATGGTGTTTTAGATTCAAGTGAAGATAAGAAGGGTTCTTTTAAAGTTTCTAATCATGCAAGACTTCCTAAAGCTTTTTTTGATTTAAAGGATGATTTGGAACTTAGAGATATTTGGAGAGAAAGGAATATTGAGGAAAAAGACTTTACTTTTTTTTCAGATAGGCACCAATCTTATTCTAGAATTGATTTTTTTTGTTACTAATGATTTCCTTTCTAGGGTGAAGAATATCAAGATATTTCCTAGAATAATTTCAGACCACAATCCTGTATGGTTGGAAATTTCATTGGAAGAAAGGACTAGAAGGTCTTGGAGGTTGAATGAGAATTTATTTAGATATGAAGAGAATATACAGTGATGTAAAGGTTATTTAAAGGAATTTTTTGTTTGGAATATGAACAAGGGTACTTCGATGCCAATGGTATGGGATTCTTGTAAAGCATATATGAGAGGGATTTTGATTTCTATGAACAATACTCATAGACGTAAACAGATTCAGAAACGTAAAGATCTTGAAGATGAGATTAAATGTAAGGAAAAGATTTTAATTTCAAATCCAATGGATAATAAGTTAAAAGTTTCTATTACTTTGCTGAAGGAGCAATTTAATATGTTATTAGCAGATCAAATGGCAACTAATTTGAGGTATGTGAAACATAATACATTTTGTAATGTAAATAAACCTGGTAGATGGTTGGCTTATCAATTACGTAAGAAACAGAAATTGAGGATTATAGATAAAGTAATTTATAAAGTAAAGAAGTCTACCAACAAAATTTGATTAAACAGTCTTTTTTAGATTTTTATTCAAAGTTATATGCTAGTGAAAGTATACAAACTTCAGATATAGAAAAATATCTACAGGAAGCATGTTTTCCTAGACTTACGAGTGACCAACGTGATGGGATTGATGGTTTAATTACTTCTGAAGAGATTATTTTTGCAATTAAACAATTGAAGGTTGGTAAGATTCCAGGTACTGATGGGTTAACAGCGATTTATTACAAGATGCTATCTGAAGAAATGATAGAACCATTAAAGGAACTCTTTAATGATATTTTATCTGGAGCAGAGTTACCTCCATCTTGGAGAATGGCCTTCATATCATTAATTCCAAAGGATGACCAGGATCTGTCCCAACCTAGAAATTATAGGCCTATATCTCTTTTAAATACTGATTATAAGATTTTTGCAAAGATATTGGCAAATAGATTAATGCAGGTTTTGAAACAATAGATTAATGCAGGTTTTGAAACCAATCTGGATTTATAATGGAGAGATATATGAAAAACAATGTAAGACAAACTGTTAATTTAATAGAATATTTGGATAAGAACAACCAAATCCCTGCTGCTTTAATATTTATAGATGCTGAGAAAGCTTTTGATCAATTAGGTTGGAATTTTCTATTGAAAGTTGTAGAGGAAATGAATTTTGGAGATAAATTTTTGTCTGCTCTCAAGGCCATTTATCAACAACAATCTGCACAAATTATAATTAATGGGGGATTAACTGACGTATTTAAAATAGGAAAAGGTACAAGACAGGGCTGTCCTTTATCCCCCTTGTTATTTGTATTAACAATTGAGATTTTACTTATTAAAATTCGAGATTCATCTAGATTAAAAGGAATAAAAATAAATAAGATTGATTATAGGCTGAGAGCTTTTGCTGATGATTTGGTTGTGACGTTATCCCATCCAACAGATTCGGTCAAAGACTTGGTTGAAATTTTAGTACAGTATGGACAGGTTTCTGGTTTTAAGGTAAATAAGAATAAAACTAAAATATTATTGAAAAATATGTCTAGGAAGGGAAAAGATTTTATAGCTGAAATAACAGGTTATGAAATAGTTAATAAGGTTAAGTATTTAGGAGTCTATATTACAACATATAATGGAAAATTGTATAAGAATAATTATGAATGCTTATGGGTTAAAGTTCAAAAAGATTTAAATGATTGGCAAAAGCTACAACTATCATTATTGAGGAGAATTTCAGTAGTGAAAATGAATGTTCTACCAAAGTTTCTTTTTTTGTTTCAGATGATACCCATTTTAAAGAAGGATGCTAACTTGGATGAGTGGCAGAAGGGTATTAATAAATTTATTTGAGGTGGGAAGAAATCAAGGGTAAAGTTTAAGATTTTACAAGATGCTCGAGAAAGAGGTGGACTTAAAGCACCAAATTTGAAATTATATTATGATGCGGCCACTTTAACTTTAGTAAGTGACTGGCTTAATTTAACAAATAGAGACATTCTTGTCCTTGAAGGGTGGGATTTATTACATGGTTGGCACGCATATTTAATTTTTGATAAGAAAGTAGATTGGGTCTTTAAGACACATATTTTAAGATATGCTTTACTTCGAGTTTGGAAAAAATATTATTATAAGTTAAATTATAAAATACCTATTTGGGGGATTCCTGGACAAGCAATTCAGGGGGTTTCCAAGGGGGTGAATTTTGATAACATTTCGTATAAAGAGTTACTTATTTGGTCGGGTACTGATTGGCAATTAAAGTCTTCAGATGTGTTGAGGCAAGAAAACATCTTACAATCGTGGTTTCAATATTTGCAAATAGTGCAGAGATGGATTTTGGATAAGAAAGTGGGAATTACTTTAGTAGATGAAAATTTGGTAATCCAGATCAAGGATCAGAAATATGCCCATATTAAAAGAATTTACAATGAGTTAATAAAATTGGTTTCAGAAACAGAGTTAGTAAAAGATTGTATGATTAAATGGGCCCAGAATATTCAGGAACCAATTTCATTGGATTTATGGGAGGTAATTTGGACCAGAAATGTTAAATTTATGCAGGCCTAAAATTTGAGGGAAATTTTTTATAAAATGTTTTATAGATGGCATCTGGATCCTAAAAAGTTGTCCTGTATGTACCCGAACCTGCAACCTAAATGTTGGAGATGTGGTTGCTTGGATGCAACCTATTTTCATGTTTGGTGGATTTATAAAGATATTAAAACCTTCTGGATTATGATTTGTTGGAACATTCAAAAGGTTTTTAAAAGGAAGATTAAGTTTACTCCCCAACTGTTTCTTTTGGGCATTTTTGTGGATTTTAATGTTAAAGAAAATATTTTATTGTTGAATTTAATAACAGCAGCAAGATTATTGATGGGTCAATATTGAAAGAAGGATACTCTGCCTTCTTTAGAAGAATGGGTATTTAAGGTTTCTAATTTAGCAGAAATGGCTAAAATTTCTGCTTATTTAAAGGACCATTCACAAGAGAGATATTTTAATGTATGGAGAAGATGGATAGAATATGTTCAGAAGTATGGAACTACAAAGTTTCATTTATTTTATGAGTAATGAATTTGTTTATAAATTTATGATGTTAAAGTTTGAAGAGAGTTAAGGGTTAATATGATTTTGTTCATTGTATAATTAGTAAACTTAAATAGATTATGTTTAATATGTTTGTATAATTCTGTACTTTGCTCTGGGAAGTTGGGGGGCAGGGGGGTGGGGGGAGGGAGGTGGGGGGGTGGATGGGTCGAAGTTTAAGTAGTTCAGATAAAGTAGAAATAGTTTTACTGTATATAATATTAATGTTTCAGTTTGGAGAGAGGAATTGCTCGGGCATTTCCCCTGAACCGCATCCAGAGCGAGAAGGTAGAAGAAGGTGAGAAGTAAGTAGGAAGGCTGAGGAGAGGTGGAGAGTGAGGAAGAGGAAGAAGAGGGAAAGAGGTAAGTTGGTTGGGGGTGGATGCGGTTTGGGGGGAAATCGGTGGGCAATACCGAAAGTGGTGTGTATCAATTTGTTTTATTTTTTATCTGAAGTATTTTTAAGATTGTAATGTATTGTAAAATTGAAAATAAAAACTTTATAAAAAAAAAGAAAGAAACTCAGCCATGGCCTTATAACCCCAATGAGTGCTGGCATACAATTCCCGTAATAATTCATGATCTGGGAGAAGGTGTTTCCCATCTTTCTCCAGCCATTGTCCTTGATAAACAGCATCCATTTTATAAGCTCTGTGTCTGTCCTGTGAAGTGTTTGTTGGAGCCAGCACAGGCAAAGTAAAGGTACAAGTTCATCTACATACCAAGGGGATAGGGGACCTGATGTGGCAGACTTTGTGGTGCGGTTGGCCAAGGCATTTCCCTTTCCATGTTTAGTATCATCCTTACCATGGGCCCTCACATGCATAACAGCCATCTTGCGTGGGAGCAAAATAGCATCCAGCAGCCTCAAAATATCCTGTCCATATTTTACAGGGGTGCCTTGAGCAGTGAGCAAACCATGTTCTTTCCACAAGGCCCCATGTACATGTAGAACACTAAAAGCAAATTTACTGTCTGTAAAGATATTAACAACCGCACCCTCTGATAATTCCAAGGCCCTTGTCAAAGCAATGAGTTCAGCTTTCTGAGCTGAGGTACCTACAGGGAGAGCTGCTGCTTCCACTACCTGATCCAATGTGACCACGGCATAGCCAGCTAGCCTTTCTCCCTGACTCATAAAACTGCTGCCATCTGTATACAAGTCCCTGTCCACTTCCTCTAATGGTTGGTCAGTTAAATCCAGCCAGTCAGAAAACACTTCTGTAATAATCTGCAGACAATCATGATCACTATCCTGTTTCAGTTGGGGAAGAAAGGTCGCTGGATTGAACCTGCTACTGTGCTTGATATGAACTTGTGGGTTGTCAAGGAGTGCGATCTGATACCGCTGCAGTTGGGAGACTGTAAGCCAATGTCCCCCCCGGATGCTAACAAATCCTGGATGTAATGGGATGATTCCACTGTGATAGGAGTCCCAAAGTTTAATTGTTCAACAGCCTTCAAAAGGACAATGGCAGCTGCGGCAGCCCAAAAGCATGCTGGCCATCCTTGAGAAACAGGATCAAGTTGTTTGGAAAAATAGGCTACAGGGCAAGACCAAGTGCCAAGGGTTTGAGTAAGGACCCCAGAGCCACCCCTTTACTTTCAGCCACATACAAGGTAAACGGTTTAGTGACATCAGGAATGCCAAGGGCTGGAGCATTGACTAAAGCAAATTTAATGTTATCAATTGCCATCTGGCAATCCTTGGTCCATTCAAAGGGTTCTTTATCTGAGCCTGTAGTGGCCTGATATAAGGGCTTAGCTATTAAAATGAAATTTGGAATCCAAATATGACAGAAACTTGCCATTCCCAAGAAACCCCTAAGCTGGCGCTTAGTACCAGGTGGCTTAAGGAGGCACACAGCCTGGATCCTCTCCGGGAATAATTTTCTAGTCCCTTGTGATAGAATATAACCTAAATACTGAACCTCCTGTCTAACAAGCTGGGCTTTAGTATGGGAAACTTTATAGCCCCAATAACAAAGGGAATTTAACAAAGAAACTGAATTAAAAAGACAATCACCCTTAATGGGGACAGCTACCAGTAAGTCATCGACATATTGCAATACCACAGAAATAGTATTCTCCACAGGTTGCCATATGGCTAAATCAGTGGCCAGGACAGTACCAAAAATAGTAGGGCTATTTTTAAATCCTTGAGGTAAAACAGTCCAGCAAAGTTGCCTATGTTGCCACTGAAAAGCAAAGAGGGGCTGGCTAACAAGAGCCAAAGGGACACAAAAGAAAGCGTCTTTTAGATCAATAACAGTGTACCAAGTAAGATGTGGACTCAGTTGAGAAATCAGCGTATAGGAGTTAGGCACCATTTGATGCAATGTCACAGTGATCTGATTAATTGCTCTTAAGTCCTGGCAGAAACGAATAGAGCTGTCCAGCTTTTTAACAGACTGAATTGGTGTATTATAAGGACTAACAGGTTCTTTGAGAAGCCCATAAGCAAGGAAATTAGTAATGAGGGACTCTAACCCTTGTAAAGCCTCCAAGCTAATTGGATATTGATTAATGGAGACTGGCATTGCCTCAGGGTGCAAGGCTACTTCCACTGGAACTGCATTAATAGCCCAGCCAGGGACCCCTGAATACCATACATTAGAGTCAACAAAGCAATCTAGCAAACCAGGACGCTCATGTGTGTCCTCAGATGAGGCAAGTTGAAGGGTCAGGACATGTCAGGCTTGTTCAGGGGGAACTGATAATTCAACATGGTTTTCTTTGAAAGAGATAGTTGCCTGTAACTTAGCAAGCAAACCACACCCTAAAAGGGGCATAGGGAAATCTGAAAGGTAAAGAAATTGATGAGTAAGGCGAGTATCACCTAAAGAACATTCTAAAGGGTCAAATATTGCTGCTGACATAGATTGGCCACTAGCCCCAATAACCTGGAATGTTTGTGAGGAAGAATTTCCAGGGGGCTTATTTAATACTGAACGTGATGCCCCTGTATCAATCAAAAAGGGTATTCTTTTCCCTCTGACTTTAAACTTTACCAGGAGTGCAGAGGGAGAATTATCCAAAAGGGCAGGGAGACAAAGGCCTCCCAGCCCCTGACCCCCTAGTATTTAAAGCTTGGTTGTGGAGTAACATGCCCTATAGGACGGTTGGGAAGGGAACGTAAAAAAGGACATTCCCTGCCCCAGTGGCCGAATTTTTTACATATACGACACTGGTCCTGTCCTAGGGCAAAAGACTGCATTGGATATTCTGGGGGTGCCTGGAATCTCAGTGCATCATTCCAATTTTCTCCTGAGGGGGCCCTATCGCTCCTTGCCATCCTCTTCCATGAGTTCCACTTCTTTCCCCTCCCACTAGGGGTGCCCATTGTAGAGCTTTAGCCAGCAAAACAATGCTTCATTTTTCATCCCTTTTAACCCCTTTGGCTGTTACTTCTGGTCTTGATACATAGGTTTTATAAGCTACTTCCAACAATTTTCCAGTTGTGTCAGCTGAAGCCCCCTCCAGCTTCTGTAATTTGCGCCTAATATCTGGGGCACTCTGCCTAATAAAGAGCATGTTCACCAAGCAGTAGTTTTCTGGAGCTTTTGGATCCAAATCACTATATTTCCAGAAGGTTTGGTAGAGGCGCTCAAGAAGTCACTGGGGCTCTCTGACGACAACTGATGAATATCATAAATTTTGCCTAAATTTTTCTGTTTAGGGATAGCAGTCTGCAATGCAGTGACAAGAATGTCTTGAAAACCTTTTAAGTGTTCATAGTCTCTGCTTTCATAAGTATCTATGGTCAGTTTCAGGACATAGGACCTTCCTTTCTTCAGCTAATTTTTTTGGCAGCATTTCATACCAGATACCTTTCTTCTGTTGTTAAAAAGACATCCAGCATGGCTTGGAGGTCTGCCCAATTAGGGTTATAAGTTCAAATAATAGAACCAATTCAGAATATTTGTATGGGGCTGCAGTGTAAGAACCTAATTGGTCCTTCCATGCATAAAGGTCAGATGTGGAGAAGGGGGTATGAACCAGGACCTTATTAGTGTCCCCCCTTCCAATAGCTACCTGCTCTGTGAGGGGGTAAATCCCCTCATAAGGTGGCAGAGCAGAAGATAAAGCAGGAAAAGGTGGTGTTGTGGGAGGTTGCCACAACCCACAGTCTTTAAGCATCTGCTTATTCCTTTGTAAGGTCCAAAAAAGTGCATAATAAGCTTGTTGATGATGATCCATATCTCTTTGAGTGTAATCTCCCATAGTTTCAAAAACCCCAATATATGGAGTCCCCCCTTTGGGCCAAACAGTAGACATATCCTGATGCCAGAGGGCATTGTACTTAGTTAGAGTTTCAATTTTCATATCCCGCCGGGTTTTAAGCTTATCAAAGTTCCTGATAACACACTCAAGGGGGCTGAGGGCACATTCCTTATTTTTATTCATTCTAACAGGTCTTCTTGGGCTGAACCCATGTGTCTAAGTCTCTCACACCACTTGCATAGCCTGTTAGGCCACAAGAGATCCACTGACCTCCCTTGTAAACACCCCCGGTCAATGGCACAACAGACTCACATGGGGCTACGGGTGGCTAAGATCAGTATCACACCTAAACCTGGTCAACAGCGGAAAATATATAAGGAGCAACCACAAACCTCAGAGCAATTATCACGTTCAACACTTACAACCCGTTGGAGCACGAGAGTACAAGGTTAGCCCCTTACTTTCTAAATACCCCCAGACATGGGGGCGCTAGATGCAGCTAAGGCAAACCCTTCCTCCCAGCTCTGGTCAATGGTGGGAAATGATCCAAATGAACAAACACATTTTTACACACACACACACACACACACACACACACACACACACACACACCTAGGAAACCTGTGCAATATCTTACCTTATCTTCACCCCTCCTGAGTATGCAGGAACCAAGTGAAGGCAACAACAACAAAAAAAGAAAAAAACTAGTTTCTGTTTAAAAGCCACAGTGAAGAGTCAAGAAGGGGGGGGCACCTCCAGGAAACTCCAGAGTGTGCTTGGCGCCTTCCCCCTTCCCGAGCCTCCCTAGGACCAAGCACCCCTCCTACAAGCCTGGCTTGCCAAAAATGCTGTGCAGGTTCTGAGGTTTTGCTTGATAAAAAAATACAGGAAACCAGAAGTTGCTTTCAAGCTTTATGTTTTTATTCAGTTGAACAAATACAGGTTTCTCTAAAAGAGACAAAGCCCAAATATCAAAAAAGCCTTATTTTTATACCTTTTTGATTACATAAGTAATTCACCCAGCAAAGCTGACACACATAAGATAAAGACTTTGCCCCTTAAGGCTGGCACGCTGTAGATAAGAAGGAAGAAAGCAGAAGTAGCTAAACATGTTCCATTTTGGGTGTTCCCTTAAGACATCATATGTTCCCTTTTGGGTGTTTTAGGTGTTTCCCTAAGACACCATATGTTCCTGGGTGGGCTAGGATATTGGGTGTTTCCTTTGCTGTCCTTTTATGACCTTGCATTCATGGTTCTGCAAGTGGCCAGAGATAGCAGGGCCATCTGCACGTATTCACAATTGATATTTCCTATACTGTCCCCTAAGTTGGGGTCAACATAATGAGTAGATTAAATAAGTTAAGCATATTGTGAGAACATAACTGTTAAGTCCTTCAGTCAATGGCGAATGATGAAGACACATCTTGCATTAAATAGCTCTTTTATTTGTTTCAGCCAAAACACCAACAACAAGCAAGGTATGCAGGCCTCTTTTATATGTCCAGATCCCTGGGCACAATGGCAACAACCCGGGCACTTTCGCACCTTGCGCATGCGTGCAAGGCTGGCACCACTCAGTCTGGTCCCGGGCAGCTTCTGGAATGCCCAGGACCATTGCAACGTCCCGAGCCTGCTTTTGCAGGCTCCGGACACAACACTCCTCCCCCCTAGATGGAACATCTCTGAGCACTTGCATGTACGGCACATAGTGGGAGAGTGTTATATAGCTCCACAGATCAAATGCATTGAGTGTGGACGGCTGGCATTTACCCTTAGTCCTAACCCTTCAACCTTGATATAGCATAAATGTATCTGAAATCAAAAATACACAAAATAACATTTTTATTCAGTGATCTTAGGAGTGTTACCCCTTTGACTTGACAGCAACTTCACAAAATCTCTAAAATATTTGAGTGGGCACTTGGCCCTTTGTGACCTCCTCAGACCGGGAGAGTCTCCTTGACCCCCCTGATCGCTACCAGGCTCATTGGGCCAAAGTGTTGCTGTCCTAATTCCCCAGGTGAGCCTGGAGCTATTGCCTGGCCTACCTGCTTGCCTACCAGGCTCGGCAGGCCAGGACTTTGCTGCCCCAGGTACCCGGTTGACCTGCCCATCTGCTGGCTGGCTGGACCCTCTAAATCCAAGCCAGCATCCCTTGGAGGGGTGGTATTCCCCAGTTCCACAATGGACCTTTCTTGGGAGCACTGTCCCTCAAACCCAAGGTCAGCAAATGGAGCTTCTGGGGTAGCTGCAGGGCCCCAGTACCCTGTGGACCCTAGGGCCATGCCGGAAGTGCCAGAGTCAGGAGTTGCCTCTCTGATTGCCTGCTTTCCAGAGGACTTCTTTCTGTGACCAGTTGTGGAATTTGGCCAGTTCCCTTGCTGAGTTGCCAGTTCTCTTGTAGGTTGTGTGGATACCCCCGGTCAGTCTCCCTGTCTGGAGCACTATCTGTTGTGTATGAATAATGTGGACACCCCCGGTGTGACTCCCTGGCTGGAGTAAGTGTGGGTGTGTGGGATGACCCCCTGCCCAATGAATTCCTGTTCTGAGCACTTGCAGAACCTTGTGATGGGGTACCCCTGGCCTCATCAGCAGCCGGTGAATGCCGGTGACACTGATCCTCAGAATGCATATTATAATCCTTCCCCCCCCCAGAGCAGAGCCAGGAGTAGAAGGGTGAGAGTCCAGTCACCAACGCAGCTGGTCTATGTGCCATCGAAGAACGTGGCTGTCTTCCAATGTCACTTCATATGACAAGGGTCTCGAGACCTTGCAGGCCACAGCTGTGACCCAGAGATGACCAGGCCCATAGTTCCGTGTCCAAACCGGATCACCCACTTGGAGTCTCCTAGGTGCCCGCGGTTGTGACACTTGTGAAGCCACCTGATCAGGGTGCAATCTCTCTAGTTTAGTGATGAGGCGGTGACCCCAGCGGAGTTCAGCTGGGCTCTTCCCTGTGGCAGTGCATGGTGTGGTGCGGTGTGCAAGAAGGAAATCTGCTAACCTGTGATGCCAGTTACCGTAAGTCAGTTTCTTGAGGGCATCTTTGGTGGTGCGCACCATTCTCTCTGCCAGTCCATTGGAGGATGGGTGGAAGGGAGCCAAAGTTGCACGGTGGATCATGTTGGCCTGAAGAAAAGCCTGGAACTCAGAAGAGGTAAATTGAGGACCGTTATCTGAAACCAGAACATCTGGAAGGCCATGAGATGCAAAAATACCTCGCAACACCTGGATAGTCTTGGCAGTAGCAGTGGAGGACACAGAAACAACCTCTAGCCACTTGGAATGGCTATCAACAACAACCAGGAAGAATTGCCCCTGAAAGGGCCCAGCGTAATCTATATGTACCCTAGACCATGGGGTTTGAGTCTACTCCCGCCTATGTACTGGGGCCTGAGGCATTTCAGGCTGAGACTGTTGGCACACTTGGCACCCGTGCACCTGGGCTTCGATGGCTTTATCAAGTCCAGGCCACCAAAGATGGCTGCACACAAGTGCTTTCATCCTGACTATGCCAGGATGACCCTCATGCAGAGAGATCAAGATTCTAGACCTCAATGAGGCTGGGATCACTACCCTGCTTCCCCACAACAGGCATCCCTTGAAAGTGGAAAACTCATGCTTCTTGTGCCAGAAGCTTTGGAACTCTCAGGGCACTTGTCAGGCCAACCTGACAATACCCATGTCAGCACGCGTGTAAGCATGAGATCAATGGCAGTTCCTGCAGCCACATCCCTGGCATTGAGGGGAGACTCAGGCAACTCCTGAATGGACAGAATATTGATGGCTGGAGCAGGATCTGGCTCCAATTGGTTCAGGGGTAATCTGCTCAGGCCATCTGCATGACCCATTTCCTTTCCTGGTTTGTGAACTAAGGTATAGTCATATGCTGACAGGAAAATGGACCATCTCAGCATCCAAGGAGAAATGATATGTGGGGTCTGTTTGTTAGTGATAAACAACCCCAGCAGAGGCTTATGATCAGTGTAGACTGTGAAATGGCGGCCATATAAGAAATCATGAAATTTATTAATACCAGCCACTATGGCCAATGCTTCTCTGTCAATTTGAGCATAATTACGCTCTGCAGAAGACAGAGTCCTAGAATAATAGGCCACAGGGACCTGAGTTCCATCATCCTTCAGATGACTAAGTACAGCTCCTACCCCATAGGGAGATGCATCGCAGGCAATGCAAACAGGCAGTTGCTCATTGAAATGAGCTAGTACTGCATTGGAAGTGAGCAAGGCTTTAACCTCATTGAAACTTTTTTTGTGGACATTAGTCCACAGCCAAGAGGCCTGCTTGTCTAAGAGCCTATGTAAAGGCTCTGCTACAGCAGCTTTATGAGGGAGAAAAGTGTGGTAAAATTTAATAGCCCCAAGAAGGCTTGCAGCTCACTTTTAGACTTAGGGCTTGGGGCCTGCTGGATAGCTTGCAACTTAGATTCAGCAGAGTGAATGCCATGAGCATCTATCCTGAATCCTAAGAAGTCAGTAGAAGTGACTCCTATCTTATACTTGTCCTTCCTTAACTTAAAACCTGCTCTTCTAAAATGAAGCAAAACAGCTTTTAATCTCTCTGCCAAATTTTGAGATGACTCACCAGCAATGAGAACATCATCAAAATATGGACAGACTCCAGGAATACCCCAAAGTGTGCTCTCCATGACGCTTTGGAATATGCCAGGGGCTACATTCACCCCAAATTGCAGCTTCTTTACTTTGAAAGCTCCTCTATGAGTTACAATAGTTTGGGCCTCAGCAGCTGCCTCATCAACAGGCAACTGTTGATAGGCCTGTGCCAGGTCAAGCTTCACAAAAATGCACCCTCCCTTGAGGGAAGCCAGGATGTGGCTTACTACAGGTACTGGATAAGAGTGCTGCTGCAGTGCCTTATTCAGTGTACATTTGTAGTCTGCACATATACGTATGTCCCCATTAGCCTTTAGAGGCATTACTATGGAGGTTTCCCATGGACTAGAATCTACAGGTTCTAAGATCCCCTGCTGGAGCAATTTGTCCAGCTCAGCATCAATCTTGCCTTTGAGAGCAAAAGGTACCCTCCTAGGCTTAACCCTGATGGGCGTTATGGTTGGGTTTAACCGTAGTGAAACTGGAGGCCCTTATAGGATCCAAGCTCAGAACTAAATACATCTGCAAACTCCTTGCAGATTTCTGACAAGCTCCACATTTCCAAATGATGCAGCTCTGTAACCTGGATTCCCAGAGCCTCGAACCAATCAAGTCCAATAAGATTTGTGCGTTCACCCCCAACAACCAGCACATCTAAGGGACCTTCAAAATCCTTATGCTGCACCTTAAGGTTGGCCTCCCCCTTAACACATAGCTTAGAATTTTGAAAATCTGTGAGTATTATATTAGATGGCCTGAGTTTGGCTTGAAGGCCACTGCTATTGCAAATTTTTCTAAAAGTATTGAGGGAAATAATGGCTAGAGCGGACTCAGTGTCCAGCTCCATGGATAAAGGAACCCCTTGAAATCTTACTTTACGGGACAGTTTCTTCTTTAGGGGCTTATGTGTGCCTGTCCTGAAAATACTCCTGCACGATTCGCAGAAACCCACCCTATTTTGACTGGGGACTCTGGTATTTTTCAGGTGCAATTCTTCATGAGGTTGTACCTTCTGGCGACTCAAACAGATGGATGCGATGTGGCCTTGCCTGCTGCATGCTCTGCACATGGCGGAACGGAATCTGCATTCAGCTCGCTTGTGGCATCCTCCACACCCGAAGCATTTAAGGGCTGCTGGGGCCTTGTCTGTACATTCCTTCTGCCTTCTTCCAGCTGCCTGGTAGAGCATATCCACCTCTTCTTCAGGATCTGCCTCCAAATCATCTTGCACGTCCTCTTGGTGGATGGTGGCTGTCTCTGGAGGGCTCCTGGTGGGCCGCATGTTTTTACCGCCCCGCCTGCTGCTTCCTCTGCTGTAACCTCTCGCAGAGCATCTTGGAAAGAGACATCTTCTTTTGTAAAGATTTTCTGCTTAAGTCTCTGTTCCTTAATCTGCATACAAAGCGATCGCGCAGCCTTTCTTCCAAATCTTTAAACTCACACAGTCTGGCTGCTCGCCTCAAGGCTGCAATAAAATCCTTATCAGATTCACCTGCCCTCTGGTCTCTTTGTTCAAATGTGTGTCTCCAAGCAATAACGGATGACTTGAGCTGGAAATGTTCCTTCATTAGTTTCTTTAAGTCAGTATACATTATTACTCCAGAGGGGCAGGGGCCACCAGATTTTCTGCTATTTCAAAGGCTTCTTGTCCACAGACACACAACAGGGTTGCAGACTTCAAGCCATCTTCTCTGATCTGATTTACCCTGAAGTAGTTCTCCACCCTCGCAACGTAGGATTCCCATCTCTCCGGGTATGAGACATCGAATTCGGATAAATGGCCGATCTTCGCCATCCTATGGTTTGCACTTCACCACTCGCTTCTCTTAGGGAAGGAGTCTTTCAGCCGAGCTCACCCTCCAGCAACGCTGTATTGGCAGGCTGGGACGCTGATTTTAATGCCATCTTCCCTCTTCAGGACTTCTTTGGGTAAGTCTTTACAGTTTCCTCCTGTTTAGTTTGTAAAGAATCCCACCCTCGTTGCCAGTGTTAAGTCCTTCAGTCAATGGCGAATGATGAAGACATATCTTGCATTAAACAGCTCTTTTATTTGTTTCAGCCAAAACACCAACAACAAGCAAGGCACGCAGGCCTCTTTTATATGTCCAGATTCCCAGGCACAATGGCAACAACCCAGGCACTTTCACGCCTTGCGCATGCGCACAAGGCTGGCACCACTCAGTCTGGTCCCGGGCAGCTTCTAGAATGCCCGGGACCATTGCAACATCAATAATACAACAATAACCCTTAGGTCAGTGGCACTGACATTGAAAAGGATTCCTGAAGCACTGTCATTAAAGAACCATCATAAAATTCTGTCTCCAAGTTACATTCAACTTAGGTGATAAGTATCATGGCTATCAAAGAGTTAGAACACTGTTATAAAAATGTCCAGCCTTGTTCTTGATACTTTAAACTACAAAGATTAAAGCTCAAGCTGCACTGTTCAGAAACATACCAGTTACAGTTGAAAGAGCAGAAGCCAAACTTACATGAATTGTTACTCTATACCTATAGTATCTATGGTGGTCCAGAAATGAGCAATTCTATCCGCAGATTGACTGCAATGGACTCTAAATTAGCAAACTTAATTAGCAAACTTCTGTTTTCCTTCACTGAATAGATCATACAGTGCACAAACGTTTTTTTAAAAGGTAGATACTGACTACTCAAATTTGGCAGAGGTGATACTAAAAAAGCCCTTCCATTGGAGTGAAAATTAGGATCTTCAGCATGGTATCAGAAGGCATATTAGTACTGCTAAGATATATTGATTTTCTACAACTTTAATGGGCATACTTTCCTACAAAGAATCTTGGAATTGTAGTTTCATCTAACTCATACAGAAGTACAGTTCTCTCCTTCAGAGGGAGAGAGAAAAAGGCATTTAAACCAGTTTAAGGTAGTAGATAGACATTCCCTGTAAGTAAGCTTTCTAAATGTCTAAAAAGAGTTGAAGCATACATGTCTTGCACATGAATAGATTCTGACTTTAATTTCCTTTTTGAAAGTTCGTTCTGTAAACAGATATAGGTACATTTTATCCTTTATATGGCTGTTATCTTTAAGACTTTTAATTCATCAGCTCAGATCTTGCAATAATGCATGCAGAGTTCTGTTCTCCTTTGCAATATGCAGATTTGTGTGTAAATGAGTGTTACCTATGGTGTTCGCACTGAAGTGCTTTCCTTTGATGTACATTTCTGACATTCTGAGACTGTAAAGAAGAAAATAACTTCAAAAATTTTAAGAAACCCTAATTGAAGTTAACATAAAAGAAGATACATAGTGTTAATTGGTCTGTTTCAGGCATAATTTGGGCCTTTGAGACCATGTCCCTTACCCCCTACCAAAGTGTGTGAAGACTCACATCTTTAATTCAACAATCTTTGTATTAATTACCTCTGGATAAGGTAAGCTTTGATTGGGAAGCCTTTATTGTAAAATTATAGTACATTGCCTGTTTAAAGATAAATAAATTAGGGCTGAACTTGAAAAATCTCCATTCCAGAACTTGGAAGTGCATTTGTGTATCAAATGCCAGATGAAAGATTTTCTGCAGACAGTTTAATTGAAGAAAAGTGTTAAGCTGTTTACAAGGCCACGATCCACAAGGATCTGCATCACACATTGTTTACAAAAATCGTCTTGAAGAGAAGATAGACATGATACCTATGCAGTGAGGAAGGCAATTGAAATGATATAGTATTCATTTATTCTAACAATGCAACTCAAGTTTGGTTTACTTGAAAGCAAATCTAAATATTTGCAATTTGGAAAGGCAGGAATAGTATCGCAAACAAACACTCCATCCCTATCTACCTTTGCTGAGAAGAAACTTTAATAAGTCAGATTTGCAACCTTCACACAACATTTTTTTTTGAAAGAAGGAGTTCTATGGCTTACAAAGTTTTTGTTTGAATGGGGAAATGCTAGTTGTATGAAAGGGAAAAATATTTTCATATATTCAAATCCTATACAAGTTTGGCCACTCTGTTGATTTATTTTTGAATGTTTTGGATATTTAAAAACTATTTTCTTCTCTTTTTTTCTTTCTGCTGGTCAATGAACGCAATAACATTATTTGGTTTGCTTTTAAAGTTTACAATTTGTAAAGTATATTCCAATATATGCCAAAGATACCACTTTGAGAGCATTATAGGTAGGCAGAAATGGGCAAGACAGATAAATTTTGACTTCCTATTCTGTACATTTAAAACATTATGAGTTGCTGGTCTGATATGCTTCACTGAAGCATTGAAGGCGATTGAGTACAATGACATTGTTAGAGTTGCTTGTTAGATGCTATGTTTTTTAAGTCCTCCAAAACTTCTACATCTCTGATGGCTGATACTTTCCAGTTATCATGTCTTCCTTCAGCTTATTTTTTAAAATCCAGTTACCATGTCTTCCTTTAGCTCATTTTTCAATTTTTTCAAACATAAAGATATTTTTCAATGATTCTTCCTTTGCTTAGGTGCCCAAAATATTTAAGCTTTTTTTTATATAGTCCAGTGATAAAACCTTCATACGTTTTGTTGTTCTGGGCATCTCTTTTGTACAGTTCTTTCATATATGAATGTAATTTCTTTTTTATTTCTTTTTTCTCTGATAGATGTTTGCTTCCTATATCCTTGCTTCTAACATGCCCATCTCGGCATTAAAAAATTCTGTCCCAAAAGGAGACAGCTTGAACTATACATGAAAATAATGACATATCCAAAGCAGATCTTTTTTTGTTCAGTCAGGAAAAAAAAGGAGGGTAGTGTGATGTTTATAGCTTCATGACCTCCGTATATCCAGTTATTCTAGGAGGAGGCTGAGTATCATTCAGAAGCTTTCACTCATTGAATGGTCACATACTTTTAGTAAAAATTGGCAATATACATCTTTATTAATATACTTCTTTAATGGAGAAGGAATAGAGATGATTTTCTCTAAAATGAATACAGTTATCAATATCATAGAATTTTCCACAATGTTGTGGACGTTCTGGAGCTATAATTATGTTTTTCATGGTGGTGTTTTATTTTCATTATAATTTCCTCCGTCTTTCAATGGCCCTGCTATAAAGACTTTAAGTATATATTCATAGTATTTTCAGTTGCCTTTTATAATATAAAATCCTCTCAAAGCTCACACAGTGAAGCAGTAGACAACACAGTTAATAGAGGAACCATCAGTAACCTCAAGGAAAACACGGCTCAAGTAAAAAGCATAGAAAATTGATACATAAATATTGATCTATTGAACTTTGAACATGACTTTGGGCAGCTAACACTGGATTAAAATAATCAAAGAAAAAGCACAGTGTATCCAAGGCAATTAATTGATTGAAAATCAATAATTAACCATTCTAAAAATGGGTTTATATAGCACCTGGTTCAAGTTTTCTTCCCTGAGGGAAAAACCAAGTTTTCAACCTTGATATCCTTCGGATAGGTGGAATATATGGTACAATCTCTCTTTATTTTGAATTTGGCTAAAGGCAAAATGGCTGCTGCCTAGGATAACTAGTTTGCAGCAATTGCCAGACTCAATTGCAGTCCTCCAACATACTAGCCCATCCTGTTCTTGCTGCTATTCAGTGTTCTCATCTGGATGCTACACTCTCTGAAACACTAAAATCTCTGAATTTCTATCACTACCACTGCTTCTTTGGAGGATCTTTCTCTGCTGGACACAATATCACTGCCACTGAGTTGGAAATTATTGCCTGCTTCATTACTGCTATTAAGTATTCAGTTCCTGAAGGCATTGAGCCAGATGATTGTTGAAACAGCAACAAGTTTATTTAACTCTAAACAGAAGCAACTCAAATAGCTGCTGCGCAGCTATTTATAAGGTTAGCCTCCAGGCAGCAGCCAATAGGTTTAAAGTAACAGTTTCCCACCCAAAACCTAATTACCAGCCTGGAGACAAGAAGTCTGGCTTAAATAACAGCAGCCATTACATAACAACAGAATCTAGGTCAGACATTCAAACAAGTGATTAGACATTAAGCAAGTGATTCAAACAGTTGTGACCAATACATTACAACTGCTCCTCTATCTTTAACAGCTGATTGGGGGTACTCCAGCCAAGGAACCAGCACTGATGAACAGCTGATTGACAGCATGCCTCTGTGGCTTCCCCACCACTGAGTCAACCTGGTCAACCCTGCAGTCTTGTCCAGTCCCTGTTCTCTTATAGGATGCAAATAAGCCTTCTTTCTTGGTCACTTTGGGGCGGTCCTGGAGGTTCTGCCTGTTACTATGCCTGCAGTCACTGTGAATCTTTAAGCACCAACTCATGATTCAGAGTGGAATCTGAAGACCTTCACAATCTTCTTCAGACCCTCATACCTTAGACATACTACTTCCAATGTACTTCATTACCAAATTCCTATGGTCCTAGAATTCATCCAGCCTTAGCACCATCATGCAAAACAAAAAAGGCATTATAGTTCTTAATGAGAATTTTATATTTTTACTTTTAATAAAATATATAAAAATGTGAAGCACTTAATCATGCCTCAAGTAACATTTTTATGTTAATTTGAATCTGACATAACTGATATAATGAATATGGATTATACAAACATTGTATAATATATAATCTAATCCTGGCATGAGAGTTGGAATATTCATAGATAATATATTATCTTGTTTTTTACTTATTTAAATCATTTTTGTGAACCTAATGTGAAAACAACAGCTCATGGGCATTAGTGATTAATGGGCAGAGTTTGGCAGTTGGATTGAAGGTACTTCTTTCCTCTAATCCTGATTTGGGCATGCAGTTCATTGGACTATTAACACTCGGACTAGATTACTTCACAGAGATAAAATTAGATAGCCCAGATAGACCAAAGTATCCTAGAGAAAAGAGGAAATCATAGAACTCAGTAAAAGATGGGGAGGAGCCAAGATGGTAGACAGGCAGCAAAGGCTGTAAAGAGCTCCTCCAAAAGCAAAAGCTTTCTTTTCTTTTCTTATAGTTTTATTTTAACCTTTTAACCCCTTTTAACACTGCATTTTTAATTTACCCATTTTTAACCTATTTTAACCTATTTTTAAACCTATTTTTAAACCTGATTTAACCCTTGTTTGACTTTTTATAATAGTCAAAGACTACAGGTTGAGAGCTTTTGCCGATGATCTGGTTGTGACATTATCTCAACCGATAGATTCGGTAAGGGATTTGGTGGAAATTATAACCCAGTATGGGAAAGTTTCAGGTTTTAAGGTTAATAACAATAAGACTAAAATATTACTGAAAAATATGTCTAAGAAGGAAAAGGATATGTTAGCTAAATTAACAGGTTTTGAAATAGTGAAAAAGGTTAAATATCTGGGAGTATATATTATAGCTTCTAATGTTAAATTATACAAAAATAATTATGAGACATGGGTAAAAGTGCAAAAGGATTTAAATGATTGGAAAAAATTACAATTATCTTTGTTGGGAAGAATTTCAGCGGTTAAAATAAATGTTCTTCCATAGTTTCTTTTTTTGTTCCAAATGATACCTATTTTGAAAAAAGATGCCAACTTGGAGGAATGGCAGAAGGGTATTAATAAGTTTATTTGGGCAGGGAAAAAACCAAGAGTTAAGTTTAAGATTATACAAGATGCACGGGAAAGAGGAGGACTTAAGGTGCCTAATTTAAAATTGTATTATGATGCGGTGGCTTTAACTCTGATTAGTGATTGGCTTAAATTAACAAATAAAAATATACTTCTTCTTGAAGGATGGGATTTATTATATGGATGGCATGCATATTTAATTTATAATAAAAAAGTAGATCAGGTTTTTAAATCTCATATTTTAAGAAATGCTTTATTACGTGTCTGGAAGAAGTATTATTATACGTTAAATTATAAAATTCCAATTTGGGGGATTCCCGGACACGTGATAGAGGGGGTATCTAGAGGAGTGAATTTGGATAGGATTTCTTATAAGGAATTACTTAGTTTGGTAGGGAAGGACTGGCAATTAAAATCTTTAGCTGAGTTGAAGCAAGAAAACATTGTACACTCTTGGTTTCAATATAATCAATTGTTAGGTGGAGTTTAGATCAAAAGGTTGGTATTACTTTAGAGGATGTGAATTTGATAAAACAGATTAAAGATCAAACTTGAGCCCACATAAAGAGAATTTATAATGTCTTAATAGAATTGGATTCTGAAACAAAATTAGTTAAAGATTGTATGGTAAAATGGGCACAAAATATTCAAGAGCTGATTCTATTGGACACATGGGAGATAATTTGGGTTAGAAATGTAAAATTTACTCAAGCTCAAAGTTTGAGAGAAAATTTTTATAAAATGTTTTATAGATGGCATTTGGATCCCCAAAAGTTATCTTGTATGTATCCTAACTTGCAGCCCAAATGTTGGAGATGTGGTAGTTTGGATGCAACTTATTTTCATATTTGGTGGACTTGTAGAAATATAAAAGCTTTTTGGATTAAAATTTGGTGGAACATTCAGAATATTTTTAAAAGAAAGATAAAGTTTACTCCTCAACTATTTTTGTTGGGTATTATAGTAGACTTTGATGTTAAGGAAATTAATTTGATGTTGAATTTAATAACAGCAGCAAGGCTGTTGGTAGGGCAGTATTGGAAGAAGGATTGTTTGCCTACTATAGAAGAATGGACGCTTAAAGTGTCAAATTGAGCAGAAATGGCTAAGATTTCTGCTTATTTGAAGGATTATTCACAAGAAAGATACATTTCGGTTTGGAGAAAATGGATAGATTATATTCAGAATAAATATGGGACTAAAAAGTTCCATTTAATTTATGAATAAATTTTAGAATATTATTATTGTTATTATTATTTTGGATCATCGCACAGTCAGCCAGATGTTCAGACTGAATTTGGCATTTTGTCTACCTATCGAGTCCTTACCCAGGACCTGGGATAGGCAGATGTGGATGTTTTACAGATATCGTCGCAAGATGGAAGCAGTTCCTAGTAAGGCCGCCTTTTGCAATTGACTAATAGCGAATTTGTCAATGCCAATGGTGTTCAAGTGGTGCTCCAGTTGTTTTGGGATTGCACCCAAGGAGCCTATGACTATTGGTACTACCCTTGCTTGCTTTTGCCACAGTCTTTCTATTTCTATTTGTAGGTCTTTGTATTTTGTTATCTTCTCCAGTTCTTTCTCTTCTATTCTGCTGTCTCCAGGCACTGCCACGTCCACTATCCAGACTTTTTTGTCTTTCTTATCGACAATTGTTAAGTCTGGGGTGTTATGTTGCAGGTGCTTGTCTGTTTGAATTCTGAAGTCCCAGAGCAGTTTAATTTTATCATTTTCTATGACTTTCTCTATTTTATGATCCCACCAGTTTTTGCTTACAGGCAAATGATATTTTTTGCAGATCTTCCAATGCACCATTGTTGCTACTTTGTCATGCCGCTGCTTGTAATCAGTCTGTGCAATCTTCTTGCAACAGCTTACCAAGTGGTCCACTGTTTCTTCAGCTTCTTTGCATAGGCGGCACTTACTGTCTGTTGCTGTCTTCTCAATTTTGACTTTGTATGCATTTGTCCTTAAGGCTTGGTCTTGTGCAGCCAGAATTAGTCCCTCGGTCTCTTTCTTCAATTTTCCTGCTCTTAGCCATTGCCAGGTTTTATTATTATCTGCTTTCCCAGCTATTTTTTTCATGTATTGGCCATGTAGTGCTTTGTCTTCCCATGCCTCTATTCTGTTCTTCGTTTGGTCTTTCTCGTAGGCCAGTTTGGTCTCTCCAGTAGTTAGTAAGCCTTCCTGATATACTAATTTCAGTGCATCTTCATCATTGTTCTTCAGATATTCTTCCAAAGCCATTTTTTCTTCTTCAACCATCTGATGTACTTGTAGCATTCCACGCCCACCTATTTGCCTTGGTAGATAAAGTCTATCAATGTCACTGCGTGGATGAAGGGCATGATTCATTGTCATTATTTTTCTGGTCTGCCTATCCATTGTTTTTAGTTCTGCTTGAGTCCAGTCCACTATTCCAGCTGTGTACCTAATAACTGGGATTGCCCAGGTGTTGATTGCCTTTATGGTATTTCCTCCATTGAGTTTGGACTTTAAGATCTTCTTCACTCTCTTGATGTATTCACCTTTAAGCCTAACTCCATTACAATATTTTGGCTATATATACGGACAGTGTTGAGCAGAGATTCTATTTCAGATGATGTTTTTCCATACAGCTTCAGATCATCCATGTAAAGGAGGTGGGATAGTCTGGCAGATGTTTTTGATGTTTGATAGCCATGTCCTGAGTTATTCAGTATTATTGACAGAGGAAACAGTGCAATAACAAATAGTAATGGTGATAATGAATCTCCTTGAAATATTCCTCTCTTGATATTAACCTCTCCCAGCCTCTCACCATTGATGTGCAACTGTGTCTTCCATTGTGCAATTGATCTTTGCACAAATTTTCTGATGTTTCTACTTACTCCTGTTATTTCTAGGCAGTTGATTATCCAGTCATGTGGCAGAGAGTCAAATGCCTTTTTGTAGTCAATCCATGCCACATTCAGGTTGGTCTTCCTTCTCTTGCACTTTTCCAAGATCATTTTGTCTATTAGGAGTTGATCTTTTGTTCCTCTGCTATTGGGGCGGTTTCCTTTCTGCTCAGGTGGAAAGAGATTGTTTTCAATTAGATGCTGTTGCACTGCATCAGCTACTACACCAGTTAGTAATTTGAAAGTTGTTGGTAAGCAGGTAATTGGCCTGTAGTTACCTGGTGTTGCCCCTTTTGCTGGATTTTTCATTATTAGGTAGGTTTTCCCAGTTGTTAGCCACTTTTCAATTTCTCCTCCTTGTAGTATATTGTTGAACTGCTTGGCAATGAGTGGGTGTATAACAGTTAGATGTTTCAACCAAAACCCATGCAGTTCATCTTCACCTGGGGCTGACCAATTTTTGATTTTCCTTGCTCTTTTTTCTACCATTTTTGTTGTTATTACTAGTTCTTTCATTTCAACTTCTGTTTTATTTGCATCCACTTCTTTTAACCAAGCCGCATCCTTGTTGTATTTCTTTGGGTTATCCCATATCTGCTTCCAGAACTGCACTGTTTCTTCCTTGTCAGGTACTGACTGATTCCTTGCAGTTTCTCCATTGATGGATTGGTAGAAATGTTTCTGATTGGATTGAAATTGGAGGTTCTGCCTATAGTTTGCAATTCGAGCTTCATATCTACTGATTTTCCTGGCTATAGCTGTTATTTGTTGCTTTATTATTTCCAGTGCTTCCTTGATCTTCCTTGTTTCTAAGTGGTATTTCTTGATTAGGTATTCTTTGGTCTTCTTGTTCTTCAGCTTCTTTTCTTTCATCTGTTCTAGCTTGCTTGCATGTGATCTTAACTTGCTGATCTTATTTTCTAGTCTAACCTTCCATTTTTGTGGTGCACTGTTTGTTTGTTTTTCTTCTTTGTTGATTTTGCATCCCAGGTATTCAGTTATAACTGCAGCTGTGCTGTACATTAGTTGGTTTGTTTGTTTCTTGCAGTGAATTGGTGCTTATACTTGCTATTGCAGTATTTGCATCTTTTAATGCTTGTGCTAGCTGTTTCTTTGGAACAAGCTTCAATGCAGGCAGCCTTATTCTGTTGTTTTTGTGCTGTTCTAGATGCTCAGTTATTCTTTGTTTCAATTCTTTTATTTCTTTAGTTAGAGGGTTTTGTTCTTCCTGAGGAAGAGGTGCCTGGTTTCCAAATGAGAACAGTTGTATATCTCTGCTGGATTCCTTCACTGCCAACTCCCCCTGGTTTGCCTCTACATTCTGAATTACTTCTGGTAAGGTTTTGATTTCTTTGCCCTGGGTAAACCTTTGCAGTTTGTCCAATTCTGTTTCTGTGAATACTTTACTTCGTATTATAAATTAGCGTTGATATGCTAGTCTCTGTTCTGTTATTTCTGATTCTGGATGTTGTTCTTTCCAGAACTGGTGCATTCATTTTAGGGAGAGGGAGCCGACTAGGTGGTTCCGCCCCAGGCGCCTCATGGACCCAGATCGGTTCCAGGAGGAGCTTGGGGAAATACCTGACTCCCTTGTCCACAACTCGTCCGGGTCCCTGGTTGCGGCCTGGAATGAGGCGGCGTCCGGGGCCCTGGATCGAATAGTGCCTTTGCGACCTCTCTGTGGTGGTGGTCCCCGGAGGGCGCCTTGGTTTACTGAGGAGCTCCGGGAGATGAAGTGCCACAAGAGACGTCTAGAGCGACATTGGAAGGCCAGTAACTCTGAATCTGACTGATCACTATTAAGAGCCTATCTTAGGACTTATTTAGTGGCGATAAGGGCGGCAAAGCGTGTTCACTTTTCCGCACTTATTGCGTCCACAGAATCTCGCCCGGCCGCCTTGTTTAGGGTGACCCACTCCCTTCTTAAAGTGGAGGAGGTGGAGGAAACCTTGCAGGGGAGAGCTGAGGAGTTTGTTCAGTTTCTTTCAGACAAAATCGCTCAGATTCAGAGAGACCTGGACTCCGACTGGGCAGTGCCACCCGAGTTGCCGGGGACTGTCTTAGTCATGTTATCTGGAGCGAGTTTGAGCCTGTGACCCCTGATGAAGTGGACAAGGCCGTGAGGGCAATGAATGCTGCCACCTGTTTATTGGACCCGTGCCCCTCCTGGCTGGTTTCTGCCAGTAGGGAGGTGACACGAGGCTGGCTCCAGGCAATAATCAACGCCTCCTTGATGGAGAGGTGGGGGTGGGCGGCACCGTATTGCGGTGGTTCTCCTCCTACCTCTCTGACAGGTCGCAGTCGGTGTTGGCGGGCGGACAGAGATCGACCCCTAGGCGCCTCGATCATGGGGTGCCTCAGGGCTTGGTCCTGTCCCCCCTCCTTTTTAACATCTACATGAAACCGCTGGGTGAGATCATTCGGCGACACGGGGTGAGGTATCATCAGTACGCGGATGATACCCAATTGTATATCTCCACCCCATGTCCTTTCAGTGAAGCAGTCGACGTGATGTGCCCGTGCCTGGAAGATGTGAGGGTCTGGATGGGGGTGAAGAGGCTTAGACTCAACCCTGACAAGACCGAGTGGCTCTGGGTCTTGCCTCCCAAAGGTCAACTGGATGGTCCATCATTAGTCCTGGGGGGGGCAAATTTACCTCCCTCAGTGCAGGCACGCAACTTGGGTGTCCTCCTGGACTCACAGATAAAGTTGGAACAACATCTATGTGGCCAGGGGGACCTTTGCACAGGTTCGCCTAGTGCACCAGTTGCAGCCTTATTTGGACTGGGAGGCTTTACTCACAGTCACTCATGCCCTTGTCACCTCAAGACTGGATTACTGTAATGCGCTCTACATGGGGCTACCCTTGAAGGGCGTTCGGAGGCTGCAGTTGGTTCAGAATGCAGCTGCGAGAGCGATTCTGGGCGCGCCAAGGTACGCCCACGTGTCACCTATCCTCCGCGAGCTGCACTGGCTTCCTGTGGGTCTCCGGACGCAATTCAAGGTGTTGGTTAACACCTTTAAAGCCCTTCATGGCATAGGGCCAGGTTACTTACAGGACTGTATACTGCCGCACAGTTCCCAGAGACCGGTGAGGTCCCATAGATTGTCGGACAATGTCGGCTGGCGGGCCCCCGGGGAAGGGCCTTTTCTGTGGTGGCTCCGACCTGGTGGAATCAACTTCCCCCCAAGGTTCGAACTACTCCCACCCTGGCAGCCTTTAAGAAAGCCATTAAAACTCTCCTGTTCCAGCAGGCCTGGGGCTGATGTCCCCGGGGGGCGGGCGGGATATGATCGGACACGCTGTATGAATGTATTTATTTTATTGTTTTATTGTTAGATTATTGTTTTAATTTTGTACGCCGCCCTGAATTTTAGAAATAAATAAATAAATATCCTCTTCTTGTTGGACTTGATCTGTAGTAACAGATCATTATTTCTTTGTTTTCAATCACTGTGTATCTGCGACGGGTAAACACCTTTTCTTCCAGTAGTTCTGCAGCTGCTGGCCCTGGTTGCTCAGCCAACAGTCCTGAGTCCTGTAACCCATTTTTCACCAGATATCCAGGAACTCCAATATCTAGCGCGGACCTTGTTAACCCGGGCGACATCCGAGCCAGTATGGCATTCTGTAATTTACGTCTCACCATATTTTTTATGGGAGAGACACTCTTTGTCTGACTCCTCTGATGAGACCTGTCCAGTATGGTTGAACCTCTGGCATAGCTCTCATCTTCCTCAGAGTACACAAGCCCCACAACCACGTCAAGGTAGTGCCTCACTGGGGGTTATTATTATTATTATTTTTATTATTATTATATTAATATAGTGGAAATTTTATGATACTGTGTTGTTTATAAATTGGGATTTTAATTTGTTTATATGATTAAGTTTATTCTCAAATTGTTTACTTTGTGTTAAAAGAGAGTTAAAGCGCATTATATTTGTTTATATAGTTGGTTAATGTTAATTAGATTATGATTATTATATTTATTACCCTGTGTTCAGCTCTGGGAAGTGGAGGAGGGTGGAGGGGGGAAGGGGGGTGGGTTTGGGGTATATTTTGTAATTTTTTATAAAACATTTCAATATAAAAAAAATAGTCAAAGACTTTTTACAAAGGATATATACTGGAGAGGCCACTATTGTTTTACCTATATTTTAACAAATCTACAAGCCAGGATTACCAAGAATGGGGAAAAGGAGAAAGAGACAGCATGTTCACTCAGCAGCACAAGTTCTTCCAAGCCACTGAAGCAGCAGAAAATGGAAGATTTTACTGCAATTAGACAGCCTGCTCCAGTAAGTAACTCATCTGTAAGTGACTCATTGGAATGGGATTTAAAAACTGAACTTGAAAGCAAACAGCATATAGAACTTTCTGTTCCTCTCACAGAAAATAGCTCCCCTCCCTGGAATTCCTCACCCGCTTTTCCTGCACAGGATGGGATAGTAACAAACACAGTAAGGGAGAAAGAAACAGATCTCCTTTCCACCCAATGTTTGCTCACAGCTCAAACTGTAAATTCAATCTACAAACTTTTATCAATTGTCACAAATAAGGTTGACTGCTTGAAAACTTTTGCAAAGTTTATCAGCAGTCAAATAAACATTGCAGAAGAACCCATAATGATACACTTGGGATGGCTAATGGAGAAATGGAAACTAGAATAGCTCCCTCTCTCCCTTCTATAAATGTAAGGTGACTAACTTTGTTACAACGAAAAGGAGGACACAAATAAATTGAAGAAAAAAATATCGTAAATAAAAGAAACATTTTATTCATTGCAACAATAATACAAAATACACTATAATATGATAAATGCATAATAAAAAACATTTGTAACAATAATATTTTATATTGTAATTATACTTACATGCTGCGCCCCCGCCTGCAGCTGCCCTGCCAGCACTGCTGCCCTGCTGTGTAGAGAGGGCCCTGCAGCTCCCAAAGCACCAGCTGCGCCAGCTCTGGCCCCGGGGGCAGCCCACCATTAACACACCCTGCCTGCAGTTGCCCTGCCAGCACCACCACCCATCCTGCATAGCTCCATTTAGAGCAGGCCTCGTGCCTCCCACAGCACGGGGGGGGGGAAGCTGGCCACTGCCGCCCCTCACACCCCCACCTGCAGCAGCCTCACCGCCCCTGCCTCTTGCGCCCACAGCCATTATTGCCTTAGCAGGGTGGAAGATCAAGAGAAAGTTACCGTGGCGTCACTGTTCCAGTCTCCTCCAGGTATCTTTGGGACTAATTAGGAGATGGTGTAGTTGGGTAGAAGGGAAGGGTGCAAAGTTCCTGTCAATTCACCTTTGCTGCAGACAACTTACATGTGCAAAGTTTGCCGGCCAAGTGTTTTGGCGTGCTCAGCAGCAATTCCTATTGGTTTTCGAAAGCCAATAGGGAGAGTAGCACAGCTCATGCAAAAGTTGAAAAAAAAATCAAAGAAAAGTGCCAGAATGCCATTCTGAGCATTCTATGAGGAAAAAAAAGCCCTGCAGATTAGTCGTCAAATATCGAAAAGGAGGACATACAGGAGGACACTTTTCAGGGGAGGACAGAACTCATAAAAGGAGGATTGTCCTCCCTAAAGGAGGACGGTTGGTGACTTTAATAAATGAGAGAGAAAAGAATATTCACATAGAAAACAACACTTAGTCAGATAGTTCTAGAAGTGACCATTATAACCTCAGTTTACAGACAAACCAGGTTACTTTGCAAATCTATGACAACAGATGGAATAGAGGACGTTGGAGGGATAGAAAAGTTGTTAGGCAGTCTCTGAGCCAGCTGCACTGCTGAGAGTACATGCAGATTGATTTATTACATGCAGAGTGGCTGCCCGCAAGAAGGCAATATATGCGGATTTAGCTATCCTTCAAGCAGTCCATAATTCCCTCAATGCTTCTTAGAATGAAGCACTTCCTGAGCACTTTTTCAATATTTCCAATATGTATTTTCCGCTCAGGGAATCTGCGCCCACTCCTGGTTCAGTCTCTCCATGAGGGAACAATTGCTTTAAATCCAAGCAGCAAGAGACCTCATACTGATAAGTTTGAAACACGGGCAGCTGAATCAACCTTGAGAAAACAGAGAAATTATCCACAAATGGAGTTACCCACGACACTGATTCTGCTGAGGGTGTGCCAGAAGAAATGTTGATAGATATATTTAACAATATATTGCCAGATTCTGAGCAAGCTAATTATACACAGAGACTGGATGATTTAAAAGAAGCATTAAAAATAACTACTCAAGGTAACACATCAAATAATAATTATCATAACGATCCTCCAATAAGTGCCCCTATGGAGAACTTGAACTGACTATATGAAGGCCAGTGCAAGAAAAACACTTTAAACACCATGTCATGGAACGTAGCCGAGTGGTATCGTTTCAGAGGCCTTAACCACTCTGATCCTCTGAAAGGTAAGGATATTATATTGGTGCAAGAGAATTGAACTACTGATGATCTCCTGCTTAATGGCTTTCATGCATATAAGCTGGAAGCAAGGCCAGGCAGAGGCCCAGGGAGACTGAAAGGAGGGCTGGGTATATTTATTTCTACCAACTTGAGAGCAGAGTCCACACTTATTACCCCTTTAAACCATTCAGCTATGGCCCTTCTCCTCAAGTGGGACGCAGTCTTGCTTTTGATAATTAATGCTTATCTCCCTCCTTCACTAAGAAAAGCTGAAACCACTGCTGTATGGCTGGAGTTGGAACACTATGTTAATAATCAACTCATGGAACACCCAACTGCCAGGGTCCTACTAGGGGGAGACTTTAATGCCAGATTGGGACCAGATGATTACACATTATTTATGAAACATCATCAATATCCACCATCAGAGGTCCCTATACAAACCAACGCCCCCTTCATATGACTCTCTAAAGATATTAGAGCTAACTATGCTGGCCTCTGTCTTGCCAAGTTGGCAAATAAATTCAACTTCTTCATATCCAATGGCTCATGGCCTGGTGATTATCCTGGTGAGTTTACATTCATAGCAGGGTCCAAAACTAGCACCATTGACTACATCTTAACTTCTGTGGACTTAGTACATCATATAGAAAATTTTGAAGTCCTGTCTTACCTAGAAAGTGATCATCTTCCTCTGTGTATATACATGAAGCCCTTTATCAGGCAGATACCCTCCAAGGACCATTTTATCCCTGCAATCTCTAACAAGATGCTGGGTCAAATGGACCCAACAACTTGATCAGAAGGTAAGGAGAGTCCTAACAGAGGATAATTTTCAAAAAATCCGCATGGCCTTTATATCAGCCAACCCGACTCAAGATTTATTAGAACTATATAAAAGTTTAATTGATGAGCTACAGCCATTATTAATACTTGACCAAAATTTCTAAGAGGTCCTGTACCACCTCCAAACCATGGTTTGATTATGGGTTGCATAGAAGCCAAGAAAGCCCTTAACTTGGCATACAAGGAGTACAAAAGCAAGACTGGATATGGCAATAAAGCAATTCTTAATCAGTTACTTACACTTAAAAAATAATTCAAGCAATTGATTGCATTCAAAAAGATCAAGGCACGACTTCCGGTTCTGGCACGCGGTGATGCCAGTCGTGTCTGGAGACTTGTCTCCACTCCGGCCAGGTTTTCTTCGCCGGTAGACCCCTTAGTGGGTCAAAAGTCACCCTGGAGAGGTGACCACCGAGGAGGAGGCTTGCTGGTGAGTGCAGGAGGGCGGCAGCTTCTCCCGTGGCTCCAGCTATCTCCTTAGGGCCAACGGAGCAAAAATTGTCTTGCAAGATGGTCGATTACCCTGCTGCACCAGCCGAAAGTCACAATTACATCTAAGCGTAACAGACCCACCGGGGATGATCTGGATGAGACCCCTTCTGCTCCTCTCTTCACCCTATTCTGTTTTTTTTTGCCTGTAAAAGCTTTGTTGGAATTATTTCCCTGTCTTGAAAAAGCAGCTCTTGTATATGTGGGAAGAAAAGCGCTGAACAAAAGGAGAGAACAAAAAAATTTAAAGACTACACTTTATTCTCATTTACTTTGGGCTACAGAAAAAACTCTTTTCTGAGCTGTACTACTATTTTATACTGGAAGATTATTTCTTTTTCCACTTTTTCCTTTAAAAGATAGAAAAAAGGGAAAAACAAATGGTGTCTGGAAAAGATTTTTTTAATCTACTGAGGACATCTAGTGGCAACAAGTTAACATTGCAACTGCTGATTATTGTTTGGAGATGAGATGGACTTGACCTTCAAACTACTCTTGAAGAGAAAAGATAAGCTGATGGAGCTGTGAGAATTGTGGGGGTGGATATTGCTTAACTTTTATTAATTACAGCCTCCACTAAAAGAAAAAAGGGATTCTCTTCAATTACTATTAAAATGGAGAAACCTTATTCACAATTAAACTGTAAACTTATATTGGAAAAGATTTATGAGGCTACTGAAGAAATATGTGCTACAATAAAAGAGATTACTACTGAATTAAGAGCCAGAAACTCTACCCCAAACCTTCAAACTGACTTTCAGACTACATGTGACCATTCTACAAACCAAAACATACTAGAAGAGGAATCAATTGAGATTAAAGAGGAATTTATTTTACCTTACAAGCATTTCATCTATATCTTTGAGGATCAGAAAAATCAAAGACTGAGATTTGAACCTTCAAAGCAATGAGGCTTTAAGGATAAGAGAAATAGATGTTCAATGCAGAGGTCAGGATGCTTTTTACTGTCTCAAATGATATTACAAGCAACAAAGAGAGAATTATCGGCTGAAAGGGAAGCTTTGTTATGGAAACTTGCCTGGCACAAAAAGAAGGCCAGAATAAGACTGAAAAGAGAAATTTAAAATTATTTGTAATGGATCAAAGGCACTGTAGAATTATGGATTGACTTAAGGATTAAGATTTTGAGTTAGAAGTAAGAGAAAAATGGGTGATTATTAGAATATATATATATTAAATAGATTAAGAATGTATTCTTTGGAATAATAGGTTTATGTGTATGAAAACTATTATGTAATGGAATGAAGAAAATTGTTTTAGATCTGGATTGACTTAATAATTAATTGAATGTTAATTTAATAAGATGATGTTTTTGTTTGATAATATGGATGTTATGAGGTATGATAATTAACTGGATGAAATTTGAATCTCATCCAATGGACTGAAATGATTTAAGGTTTGATAATATCTTGTTATCTTAAAGAGATTGATTAATTGATGGATTAGATATGTATAGGGTAGACTAATATTTTATTTAAATTTGGAGATATTAATGGAAGAAGAAATAAACAAGACTTATGATAAAATTAAGGAACTAGAATATACCTGGAAGGGATACCTAAATTGATAATGTGTTTATTTAAAGTTAAATTTGATTATAGTAATTGTAAATTCATAAAGCTTCAAAACAGGTTTAGGATTAATAGAAATTTAAATTAGAAATGGATTATCTTAAATATATTAAGCTATTTGAGGGAAATAGAGAGGGAATATTTGATGTATTGATTTGAGTTATTCATATATGGTTTTATTTCTGGATATTTGATTACCCCAGCACCATGGTGTGTCTTGAGCACTTTGTTCTAAGAATTAAAAAACCAATAAAATTTGTTTCAAAAAAAAAAGAGAGAGAAGACACAAGGTCTTCCTGGGAACAGCTCATCGTGGCAGCAAAGCAAAAGATCTCCTCCTTATTTTGGCATCTAATAGCTTGTCACTCTGAAAGAATCTATACCCCATTAGACTGTCATATATCTCCTATAACCTGGGAACTCCATTTTTGGAGAATGTATGAAGACCCCTCCAGCGAGAGTACAAGGTCTATAATGAAAGATTTACCTGAGTGGCCTCCAGTTTCAGAGTCTGAAATCAAATCCCTCATTGGCCAACTCAGGATTGGGAAGGCTCCAGGAACTGACTTCATTTCGACCGAATTATTAAAGAATAATATGGAGTGGTGGATACCCATTCTGGCAGCGCTATTCACCTATATTGACTCCACCAACCATGTCCCAGAGGATTGGGGCTTGGCAATTGTGGTGCCAATTTATAAAAAGGGAAAGACAGATGACCCTGCCAACTACAGACTAATAAGTCTACTGAACATAATCAGCAAACTCTATGCCAAACACCTTCAAGATAAATTAGAGGAGTGGCTGGACCTTGAGAACTTGATTGCTGAAGAACAAGCCGATTTCAGAGAGGGAAGAGGCACCATAGTGCTTAGTTCTTCATCATTTGATTGAAAAATACACATCAGATAAACCTTTATCACTATACACTGCCTTTATAAATCTTAAGGCAGCTTTTGATACGGTTACAAGGACTAAGCTTTGGGAGAACTGGAAGCTGTCTCAATTGATCACAGACTCCTCCATCTGTTACATGCCTTACATACCAAAACATCCTTCAAGGTGAGGTGTAATATGCAAGGGTCTCTCTCGAGGTCAGTTGAAACTCAAAAGGGGGTTAAACAGGGGTGCATTTTGGCCCCCTTGCTTTTTAATTTTTATATAAATGATATGGTAAAATGGTTGAATAATCCAAATTACCACCCCCCAAAAATAGGTGACCGAAGCATTGCTCACAGATGATGCTGTGATTCTCTCCAGGACTCCAGTTGCCTTAAAAGAGCCTTGCAAGCCCTTGTCCAGTACCGCAAATATAATAAACTGGACATAAATTATGAGAAAACAAAGGTTATGGCTTTTGCTAAAAGGCCAAAACAGTTCACATGGGGTGGTCATCCATGCCACCGGCTCACAAAAAGCCAATGGAGAATACGCGACTGCCTCTGGCCAGCGATCAGCAAATGCCATTCTTAAATTTTTCCACACAAAGGGAGGACACTATGTTCCAGCTGCAATTAAGCTCTTTCTGGCCAGATCGCTAGCATAGCTTCTCTACGGGACCTTGCTCGGACCCTCAGCTTCGTGTTTTACACCACTGGAAAGAGTTCAATCCAAATTTATCAGAACAATTCTCCAGATGCCTCGCTGTGTTCCTAATGTACTTCTGCGCCTGGAGACAGGATTGATAAAAGTCGAAGCAAGAATCTGTATAGCTTCCTTAAACATCTGGCTAAGGCTTAATTGCTTTCCACAAGACCTTGCTCCATTAATTCTACAAGATAAATTTTCCTCTTTGTGGATCAAGGCAGTTGACTCCAATCTTGCCAAACTAGGCTTTTCTTTTCTTTCTTTTTACAAAGTTTTATTGAATATATAATTAAAAACAAAAAAGACACATTAGACATGATATAACTTCCTTTGAACAATACTATAGGTATTACCTTGTGAAAAATAAAAAAGAATTTTTTTTTTACATTATAACAAAGTGAGCATTCTTTCAATAATATACATTATGGTTAAATAACTTTTAATTCTACCTGATATAAAAATACTAGTGTAAAGATTTCTGAGTTATCAACTTATTCATCAAAATTCTTCCCAGCATGCCTCTCTAAATCTAACTATTTATACACTTCATTCCAAACTTCGAAAGAGTCTATTTCAGTTTTATTTTTGAGCTCTAATGTTAACCTATCCATTTCAGAGCAGGATAGGCTTTTATTTAATACTTCTTCTTCGGAAGGGGTTTCTTTTCCCTTCCATTTCTGAGCATAGGCTAGTCTTGCTGCAGTTAGAATGTGCAATACTAAATATAAAGATCCTTTGCTGAATTTATCCTTGGTAATCCCTAATAAAAAGGTTTCTGGTTTTAATTCAATTTTTAATGATAATATCTCTTCCAACCAATTTTTTATCAGGTGCCAAAATTCTTGAGCTTTTGGGATTCCCACCACATGTGATAGTAAGTCCCTGGTGATTTTCTACATTTCCAACATAACGATGAGGATTTTTTGTCCATTTTATTTATTTATTTATTAATAAAATGTATATGCTGTCCAATCCCTAGGGACTCAGGGCGGCGTACAAAATTAAAACAATAAATATAACAATAAAAATGAGTACATTCACACAGCATGTCCCAATTTGCTTATCTTGTGGGAGGAAGATGCCACCTGTAAAATATCTTATATAGATTTTCTTTATAGGTGGTAGCTAATGTTAACCTCCTATTCCTGTCCCATAATAGTTGCCAATTATCTAAATCGATACTATAGCCAAGGTTTTTGCTCCAAATTAGCATCGTATCTTTTACTTGTTCTTCTAACATGTCTTGTTCTAGTAGATATTGATATATCTTTTTTATCATTTTATGTTCAGTTCCTAGTAGAATTTTATCTAATTCTGTGTGTTCTAATTTTATCCCAGGTTCTTTTTTATCTTTTCTGTATTGTGATTGTATTTGCAGATATGCCCACCATTCCAGCTCTATGCCATCTTCTAATAGTTTCCCCCTTGTTGTCAACTCTCCGTTCTCATCTAGAATGCCTTTATATGTAATAACCCTTCCTAGGTTCATAAATTTTGGGTGCAGAAATATCTTCAATGTCGAAATCCAATTGGGGATTTTCTTGTAGTTAGATTTTTTAAATTTTAATCCACACATCTAATAGTGCTCGTCTAATATAGTGTTTCTGAAAATACTGATGTGCCTTGTGTTTCCCATCCCATAGTATCGCATGCCACCCTGTCTGCATGTCATGGCCTTCTAGTGCTAACATTCTCCTATTCCTTAAGTGTATCCATTCCTTTAACCAAGCAGATGTTGCCGCCTGAATTTTTCCCAATTTGGCAGGCCGAATCCTCTTCTTTCCTTTACATCTTGTAATAACTTAAATTTAATTCTCGGTTTTCCCCCTTGTCAAATAAAGTTGGATATAATTTTGTTTAAATTTTCAAAGACGTCTTTGCCTAATTTAATCGTTATGCATTGGAATAGAAAGAGTAGTTTAGGAAACACATTCATTTTAATTGTTGCAATTCTCCCCATAAAGGAGAGCTGTAGGTTTTTCCATCTATCTAAATCCACAGTAATTTGATCTATTAGTTTATCATAATTTTCTCTTTTAAGTGTGATGCATCTTGCTGTCATTTGACTCCCCAAGTACCTTACTTTTTTAGCTATTTGAATGTTAATTTTTTCTGCTAGCTCGTTTTCTTGTAATTTGGTCATATTCTTAACTAACATTTTAGTTTTTTCTTTGTTAATCTTCAACCCCGCTACATCTCCATAGTTTTCCAGGACCTGTAATAGTCTTGAGCCAGACTCTAAGGCAGTGGTTCTCGACCTTTTTAATGTCGCGACCCCCAACCGGTTGTAAGTCGAGGACTACTCAACAGGTCGTAAGTCGAGGACTATTCAACTGGTGCAGCACCGTTTGCAGAATGGGACTTTTGGTGGCCTCAGCAGGGCAGAGACAGCCTGGACAATTTCTATTGGCTTTCAAAAGCCAATAGAATAAAAGGGAGTAGCACAGCTAAGGAAAAAAAGGGGGGGGGGGAAATGGCGGACTGTGTTGTTTGGCGACCCCCGTGAAATGGTCGTTCGACCCCAAATGGGGTCCCAACCCACAGGTTGAGAACCATTGCTCTAAGGGCTCTTCCAAAATAAAGACTAAGTCATATGACTGTAATTTAAATATCTCTTTCTTAGTTTCTAAACCATTAATCAGTTTATCTTCTCGAATTATTCTTGTTAAGACTTCTAAAGAGAGTACAAATAATAATGCTGATAGTGGGCAACCTTGTCTTGTACCTTTGTGTATTTGGAAACTTTTTGTTAATTCTCCATTTATAATTACTTTTGCTTCTTGTTTAGAATAAATTGTTTGGAACATGTTTATGACTTTTTCCCCAAATTCCATATGTTTAAGTTGGGTCAACATAAAGTCCCATCTAACATTATCAAATGCTTTCTGTGCGTCAACAAAGATCAGTGCCATTTGTTTTTCATTATGCGATTTGTAGTATTCTAGCGTGTCTAATATAATCCTAATGTTATATCTTAGATGACCTCCAAGGTCCCTTCCAACTTTACTACTATTACTATTTGCCTTTTGGGCAAGAAACCGTTTTGATTGATATGGATAAATTCAGTTAAGTATCTTTTTAATCTTTTTGCCATTATTGTCATAAAAATCTTATAATCCGTATTTAATAGAGAGATAGGCCTTTAGTTTTTTTGATGAAAGTTAAATCAGAATCTTCTTTAGGTATTAACATGATGATTATTTCTTTCCATGAATTTGGGGTCTTTGCTGCTTTTAATACTTCATTAAATATATCTAATAGGGTTGGGCCCAAAAGTTCTTGAAGTTTTTTATATATTTCAGACGGTAATCCATCGGGGTCAGGTGTTTTATTGCTTTTTTGTTTTTTAATTGCTTCTATAATTTCCTGGAGTGTTAAGTCCTTATTTAATATATTTTGAAATTCTTCTGGGACCTTTGGCAGTTCGGCATTCATAAGATACTGTAGTATTCTTCCTTAACTAATCTTTCCATCGTCTTTATAAAGGTTTTTATTGAATTCATACGTCACATGTTTTTTCTCCTCAGTCTGGTATACCATCTCTCCCACTTCATTGCAGTTTACTAATCCGTCTTTTATCTTTTTGTTTTTTTAATTTATAAGCCAACCATCTCCCAGGTTTATTTGCCTGTTCAAAAAATTTTTGTCTGATACTTTTTATTTTTTGTGCCAATTTTTCTTTTTCTATAATATTCAATTTATCTTTGTTTAGGTCTAGTTGTCGTTTTAGATCCCTACATTGTGGGTTTTTTTGTAGTTCTATTTCTGTTTTTTGTGTTCTTCCTCTAAGCTTTTTTGATACTGCCTTTTCTTTTTATTTTCATTGACCATGTAACTGGTCAATGAAATTGCAGTTCCTCTCATAACTGCCTTGGCTGTATCGCATAGATTTTGGGTCTTACTCTCCTCTTTCTTATTTGTCTGGAAGAATATCCACATTTGTTCTTCCATCTTATACTTGAATTCTTTTTGGTTTAAGATTGCTTTTTTAAGGTCCACCTCCTTGTTGTCTTCTGTCCTTTCCATTTCATTATAATAGGATTGTGGTCTGCCCATGTATTAATATCTATTGTTACATCATCTACATCTGAATTTAATTCTTTTGTTGTCCAGACCATATCAATTCTAGACCATGATTGGTGGTGCCCATAGTAATATGTAAATTGTTTTACATTCAAATTTCTCTCCCTCCAACTATCCTGGATGTTAAGTTCCTCCACCATTTTAAAAAAAGTATCGGGTAGTATTCTTCTAGTTCTTTTTCTTGCATTCTCACTTTTATAGTCTAATTCTCTATCTACAATTGCATTGAAATTGCCAATTAAACAGATATTCTCATATTCGATATTGCTGATGACCTTATGTAATTTCCTGTAGAATTGTCTTTGTCTCTCATTGGGGGCGTAGATTCCTACCAGGGCAATTTTTTTTTTATTCAAGGAGATTTCAATCATCAGTATTCTACCTTCTTCATCCTGATAAATTTGTTTTGCTGGGACTTTTTCCTTGACATATATCACTATTCCTCCTTTTTTCTGCTTTGAAAGAGATACAAATTTAATTCCTAACTTGGGGTAGTTTAATAGATCTTGGTTCTGATTCTTTATATGTGTTTCTTGTAGGATTATTATGTCTAAATTTTTCTTATTAAGCCTATTCAAAATTTTGTTTCTCTTAGCTGGGGAGTTTAAGCCATTTACATTTAGTGATAATGCTGTTAGTTCTTCCACATTACTGCCTATATTTTGATCTAGTCATTCCGTCGATCTGTCTTCTTTAAATTCTTTATGTTTACTTTCATTGTCATTGCCATTATTCATTTTTTTCTTTCTCCCAATTTCCGGTTCTTTGCTTTGTGCTTCTCGTGCCTTTCTGCTATGTCTCTCCTCTTAGTTCTCTTTCTTCTAGTTCATCTTCACTACCTAGATATTTCTGAGAAAACTCTTCTGCTTTGTTTATCGTATCCAGTCTGTATCTTTTTTCTTGCCAAGTCACCAGGATCCCTTCCGGCATCAACCACCTAAAATTAATATTTCGTCTTATTAGTTTCAATGTGATGTGTTGATAAGGTCTTCTAAGATCTCTTACCCTCCTGGGGATTTGTTTAAGAACTGTTAGTTTTTTTTCCTTTATATTCTATTGGGTCATTTCTAGTTCTATGCAGGATCTCATCCCTAACTGACTTCTTGACAAATCTAATATGCACTTCCTTAGATAAGTTGTTTCTTCTTGCATAATTTCTGTATATTTCATCTATCTTATTTGCCATCTCTTCTTTCTCGATTTCTAAGGCTCTTGCTAACATATCTGTCATCATTTCTGGGAGATCCTCCCCCTTCTCTTCTTTCACGTTCTGAGAAAGTGCTTTCTCTGTCTCTAACAAGATAACAGTTTTTTTTCCAGTTTGCTTGTGAAAGTCTTTCATTCATTTCATCTACTCTTCTTTCCTCCTTATTCATTCTATCTTCTATTTCTAATAGTTTCTGTTCATTTTTCAGTATTTGTTGTTGGAAGCATTCAAATTTCCCATCCATTGCTCCCATCTTCTCTTTGAGTTCTCTGGTGTCATTCCTTATTTCGCCTATTTCTTTTTTCAGGTCTTCATGGTTTCTCAACATGACCTCTTGCATAGATTGTAATATTGATTGTAGGTCTTTAAGTGAGCCTGCTCTTTCCCTTGGTATCATTTCTTCTATCGATCTTTGCCCTGCTGGGCTTAGATCTGCTGATGTTGTTTGAGTTATCTGCCTTCTTCCAGTCCCAACTTTTGTTAAGTTGGGAATGCTTGTCATCTTTCAGAATGATGTCAACCAGCCCTCCCATTTATGTGCAATCTTTGTCTTTTCTTCCACCACACCTGAAAGATTTGCTATTCTTCTAATATTATAATCACTGATACCTTATATCTTAACAATATTATGTTCTGTTACTAACACAATATAAAGCCTCTAACACTGGCACTTTTAATGTACAGTAATTAACAGGCTAAAGTATTTATCAGTTTCAAATGCTCATATTCCACTGCAAATTTAATTTATCTAAATAGTTGTATATAATAATAGTATAACTGTTGAGTCATCTCAATATTATAGCAATTCATTCAATTCATTAGCAATACGGACCAAGTTTTACAGTTAATCTCTTGACAGTTATAGGGATTAATGTGATCAGCAAGGTAGACAAATATGTGATTTTTCTCACCTTCTTTAATTTTTCAACCTTTTGTGCCTAGTTAATCTCTTCCAGTTCAATCATGTAATAGGTTATATTCAATCAATTCTTATTTGCCTGGGCCCTCAATTCAACTACAGCTTGTCTTTTTTATTTTTTTGAGTGAATTTAGGGCAATTTCTTTACTTTATTTCTATGCATGTTTTCTTCTTAACTTGTAGGTGTCTCTCTTCCCTTGTTTAATATCAATCAGCCCTCTGTTCTTATTCAAAATGTCTGCTCTCTCTGCTCAGTCAGCACTTTCACTTTTCAAGTTTTTAATTTTCTTCTTAGCTTTGTTGAAAGGGCCAGAAAGAGAAACCCCCTTTTATCCCTTAATCCATTATAGCTTATAAATCTGTTGCTTTAAGGTAAAGCCTCTTTTTCCCCCATGCTCCTTATCACTGCTATCTCACAGGAGATGTATTTAAAAGAAACAGACCAAACAAAAGAGGAGGTGGAGTTGCTCTCTATATAAGAAATAACTACATCTCTACAGAAATAGAGCACAACAATGATGAAAACTGTCTTGAATGCATTTGGGTCAATATAAAAGGGAGAAAAAATGACATTGCCATAGGTGTATACTATAGACCACCCAACCAAACAGAGGAAATAGATGAACTATTTGCTAGTCAGCTAACTAAGGTATGTAGGAAGCACATCACGATAGTAATGGGGGACTTTAACTACCCTGACATCAACTGGGAGACAAACAATGCACCAAGTGGAAGATCAAATAGATTCCTGACAAACCTAGCAGACAACTTTGTCTCCCAAAAAGTAGAGAAGGGAACTAGGGGATTAGCCATTTTGGATCTAATTCTCACTAACAGAGATGAAATGATAGAAAGTGTTGAAGCCACAGGAACCTTGGGAGGAAGTGATCATGCAATATTGGAATTCAACATTATGGAAGCACAAGCAATAGTGTGTAAGGACCCACCCCACTTTGCATCTTAAGAAGACAGAACTCTTGGAATAATTCTTCCAACAGGCATCCTTTATTAAGAGAAAATGGTTGCAGGCATTCTAGACAGGACTTGGGGTCCAAGCTCTCCCATTCAAAGTTTTAAGGGGTTCCCCAGTAGCCCCACCCAATCACCCCCTTCTTCCAGCGACAGTCTCAGGCATTACACTCCCACCCCCTTTTCCTTACTGCCGGCTGGATGGAGACTTCAGAGAGGAGTACATGAAAGGTAATAGCCCCATTCTTATGGTTAGTCCTTTTGGTGATATCCACATTCAGTCCCTTTGAAGTGTACTGAAGGAAGTGAGGGCCATAAAGCCCCTTTGTTCACCCCCTTCCCTTCATCGTATGCCAGAATCCAGAGAAGGCAGAAATGGGGTTTTCTATAGTTGATAACTAGAGATGAAATATAATTGGATTCTGACATCTTGCCCCCTTAAAAAAAAGACAGATGGAAGAAAACAAAACAGGTATAAAAGTTAGTCAGGCTTGTTAGGATACTCTGTGTGAAACTTCTTTAATAGCTTTGAGGCTCTGACATGACGTTTATGGACCCACTCGTTTTGTGAGGCAGGGAGGTGTTTCCAGGCAACTAGGTACTGAGTCGTTCCATGATATCTCCTAGAGTCAAGGATTTCCTTTATTTTGAAATGTTGTTTGCCCTCCACCATGATTGGAGGTGGTGGTGGGGAATTCTTCTCACTGAAAACTTCAGCAAGGTCTCTGTATTCCTCTGGTATTTCTGTTAGTCCCTTTTCCTCTCCCATGGATGCTTTTTCTATTCTTGATTCTGGTATCCCCCCTTGGGATTTTAAGTCCATAGGGTCCCCCTTCGGGAATTTGATTTCTGTCATCCTCCAATTTACCCAATTTACCCATTTTTTTAACCATTCCATCCCTAGGATTATTGGGCATTCCATGCCTGGAGTCACCACAAACGTTATGTCCTCCTCATGTTCGCCCAGAGAGAGGTGTATTGGTAAAGTGGCTAGGGTAGCTGGCACACCCCCCCTGCTATGGATCCATCTAACTGGCCAAATGAGATTGGTTGTTCCAGCCTCCTCGACGGATTGCCCAGATTCCCCACTAGTGTCAGGCTAATGAGGCAGCGGGTGCAGCCAGAGTCTATTAAGGCTTTCACCTTCACGGCTTCGGGCATGGGGGGAATTAATATAGTCACTGTCTTGAGGATGGGTGCGATGCGTCCACTTACCAGGGGTTCGCCCTCCGAGCTGTCATCTGAGGCGTCCACTGGCCCTGTGGTGTAGGCTGGAGTTCTTTCCCCCTGATGAGCAGAGGTGGGGGGTTCCGCAATTTCCATCATTCTCATGGCAGTTTCTTTTGGCTTAGCTGAAGACCTTCCGGATTTGCTGATTGGGGATCTGTCTGGGTTGTGCTGGGGGGCTTTGGAGTGGCATTCTACAGCTTGATGCCCTTCTCTTCCGCACTTGAAACACCCCATTTGCTTCTTGGCTGTAGCCAATGGTTTCACTGGTTCGTGTGTCAACTCAGGCGGGGAGCGGCTCCATTGTTTTCCTCGGCGGTGCCTCTTCAATATGTCAATTTCTACTTCCTCTGCCAAGATGTACCATTCCTCAAGTTGGTGTGGGTCCCCTCGGGGCAGGCAAGCGTCATATAGGTCATAATTTAGTCCGTCTTTGAAATGGCTAAGGAGGATGTCTTCTGGCCAGTTCAGTTTGCTGGCAATGGCCCGGAATTCTTGTGTATATTCAGTCACCGGGCGTTTGCCTTGCCTCATCGTTTTTATCCTTTTGTGGGCTTTGCGATCAGCCAGGGGGTCTTCAAATCGCTTCTCAGAGAGGACATGAAACGGTTGAAGTCGTTGAGCTCTGGGGCATTGGAGTCATGCAAGTTCACCACCCAGTCTGCGGCCAGTCCATTCAGGGCAGATTGCACGATCTGGATGCGGGCTTTGTCACTGGGGATGTCCCGCCTGTATTCCTCCATGTAGCTGAGGACTTGGGTTAGGAAAACCCCCAAGCGTGTTGGCTCCCCTTTGAATTTCACCTCCAACGGCGGACATCTTGTAATGGATTGGTGCCTCCGTTGTTGGTGGTAGTGTCTTCTGTCCAGATCGCCATCTGTGGTTCAGCAGGGGGTGGGAACTACTGGATCAGCAGATGTCCCTGGGGCTGCAGGTTCCACTTTCCCCTCGGTGTCTCTCCCTTTGCGGCTCCAGGAGCTGGGGTGGCCATAGGGCTCAGTATTCTCCTCTCCTAGAGAGCTGAGAGTTTTCTTCATCAGGTCAATAGCTTTCTCTAGGATCCAGTCTGAGTACGGTGCCCAGCTTTCTCCCTCTTCACTTGTGTGCAGGGATTTCTCCATCTCCTGCTTCCATTCTGGTTGCTTGGCCCCCCGTCTCAGGGTGACCTTTCTTGATTCCTTTCCCCACTCGCTTTTCTTTCCAACACCCATTGACCAGCGATGCTTGTGGTCCCATGTCTTCACCACTTCTTCTCCTGAGGAATCTGACCTCTCGGATCCCAACATCTGGCAAGGTTCCAGTCGGGGCAGTGGCTCTCTTTCCGGGGAGTTTTCCCCCTTTCTTGCTCCATTGTCTGAGATGGTAATTTTTTGCAAATTCCCCCGGCAAGGATCTCCCTTCCAGGTGGATTAATTTTGCAAGTCCTGTCTAATGTAAGGACCCACCCCACTTTGCATCTTAAGAAGAACAGAACTCTTGGAATAATTCTTCCAACAGGCATCCTTTATTAAGAGAAAATGGTTGCAGGCATTCTAGACAGGACTTGGGGTCCAAGCTCTCCCATTCAAGGTTTTAAGGGATTCCCCAGTAGCCCCACCCAATCACCCCTTTCTTCCAACGACAGTCTCAGGCATTACACTCCCACCCCCTTTTCCTTACTGCCGGCTGGATGGAGACTTCAGAGAGGAGTACATGAAAGGTAATAGCCCCATTCTTATAGTTAGTCCTTTTGGTGATATCCACATTCAGTCCCTTTGAAGTGTACTGAAGGAAGTGAGGGCCATAAAGCCCCTTTGTTCACCCCCTTCCCTTCATCGTATGCCAGAATCCAGAGAAGGCAGAAATGGGGTTTTCTATAGTTGATAACTAGAGATGAAATATAATTGGATTCTGACAAATAGAACACAGTCAAACTAGAATCTTGGACTTCAAGAGAGCTAATTTCAATAAACTTAGAGAGGGCTTGGGAAGGATTCCATGGATGAGAATCCTCCAGGGGAAAACAACTCAAGAAGCTTGGGAAATTCTGAAAAGCGAAATAATAGAAGCCCAGTCTAGCACAATACCAACAAAGAGGAAAAATAACAGCTCTCAAAAGAAACCAGCATGGCTGCATAAAGAACTCTCTGATAAATTGAAAGATAAAAAGGACAAGTATAGAAAGTGGAAAGAGGGGCACATAAGTAAACCAGAATATCAACAAATAGCCTGAGTCTGCAAAGATGAAATGAGGAAAGCTAAGCTCATAATGAACTAAGGCTTGCGATCAAAGTCAAAAATAACAAAAAAACTTTTTCAACGTGTAAAAAACAAGAAAAAAGTAAAGGAAATGATTGGTCCATTAGTGGGTGAAAGTGGCAAGAAGGTGACAAACAAAAGGGAGAAAGCAGAACTATTTAACTCATTTTTTTGTATCTGTCTTTACACAAAGGGAAAAAACAGACCAACCTATCAAAAATAGTGCCATAAAAAACAGTATAGAAACACAAGTTAAGATAGACAAGAAAATGATAAGTGAGCACCTGTCCAGCCTAGATGAGTTCAAATCTCCAGGACGAGATGGATTACACCCCAAGGTCCTCAAGGAACTGGCAGATGTGATCTCAGAACCGCTGAACTATATTTTTCAAAGATCTTGGAGCACTGGGGAACTACCAGAGGACTGGAAAAGAGCTGATGTAGACCCCATCTTCAAAAAAGGAAAGAAAACGGATCCAGGAAATTACAGACCTATTAGCCTGACCTCAATACCTGGGAAGATTCTGGAAAAGATAATCAAACAATGAATCAGCAAACACCTAGAGGCAAACAAAATCACTACTAAAAGCCAACATGGGTTTGTCAATAACAGATCATGCCAGACAAACCTTATTGCATTCTTTGACCAAGTGACAAAATTAGTGGATCAGAGGAATGCTGTGGATGTAATTTACTTGGACTTCAGTAAGGCATTTGATAAAGTAGAGCATAACCTACTACTTGATAAGATAGAAAAATGGGGTTAGACAGCATCACCACCAGATGGATTCGTAGCTGGCTGACCGGCCCTACTCAGCACGTGGTCTTCAATGGAACTGCATCTACATGGAGGGAAGTGTGTAGTGGGGTGCCTCAGGGCTTTGTTCTAGGCCCAGTGCTCTTCAACATCTTCATCAATGATTTGGAGGAGGGGATAGATGGGGAACTCATCAAATTTGCGGATCACACCAAGCTGGCAGGAATAGCCAACACTCCAGAAGAAAGGCTTAAAATACAGGAGGACCTGGACAGACTTGAACACTGGGTGCTATCTAACAAAATGAAATTAAATGGTGAAAAAAGTAAGTGTCTACATCTAGGCAAGAAAAACCAAATGTACCGGTATAGTATAGGGGGTACCTTGCTCAATAGTAGTGACTGTGATAGGGATCTCGGAATCCTGGTGGACAATCACTTAAATATGAGCCAGCAATGTGCTGCAGCTGCCAGAAAAGCCAACTCAGTGCTGGGCTGCGTTAACAGAGGGATAGAATCAAGATCACGTGAAGTATTAATACCACTTTACAATGCCTTGATAAGGCCACACTTGGAATAGTGCATCCAGTTTTGGTGACCATGATGTAAAAAAGATGTTGAGACTCTAGAAAGAGTACAGAGAAGAGCAACAAAGATGATTAGGGGACTGGAGGGTAAAACATATGAGGAACGGTTGCTGGAATTGGGTATGTCTAGTTTAACGAAGAGAAGGACTAGGGGGGACATGGTAGCAGTGTTCCAATATCTCAGGGGCTGCCACAAAGAAGAGGGAGTCAAGCTATTCTCCAAAGCACCTGAGGGCAGGACAAGAAGCAACGGATGGAAACTAATCAAGGAGAGAAACGACCTAGAACTAAGGAGAAACTTCCTGACAGTTAGAATAATTAACCAATGGAACAACCTGCCTCTAGAAGCGGTGAATGCTCCAGCACTAGAAGTTTTGAAGACAGCCATTTGTCCAAAATGGTGTAGGGTTTCCTGCCTGAGCAGGGGGTTGGACTCGATGACCTCCAAGGTCCCTTCCAACTATCTCCAGGCACTGCCACGTCCACTATCCAGACTTTTTTGTCTTTCTTATCGACAATTGTTAAGTCTGGGGTGTTATGTTGCAGGTGCTTGTCTGTTTGAATTCTGAAGTCCCAGAGCAGTTTAATTTTATCATTTTCTATGACTTTCTCTATTTTATGATCCCACCAGTTTTTGCTTACAGGCAAATGATATTTTTTGCAGATCTTCCAATGCACCATTGTTGCTACTTTGTCATGCCGCTGCGTGTAATCAGTCTGTGCAATCTTCTTGCAACAGCTTACCAAGTGGTCCACTGTTTCTTCAGCTTCTTTGCATAGGCGGCACTTACTGTCTGTTGCTGTCTTCTCAATTTTGACTTTGTATGCATTTGTCCTTAAGGCTTGGTCTTGTGCAGCCAGAATTAGTCCCTCGGTCTCTTTCTTCAATTTTCCTGCTCTTAGCCATTGCCAGGTTTTATTATTATCTGCTTTCCCAGCTATTTTTTTCATGTATTGGCCATGTAGTGCTTTGTCTTCCCATGCCTCTATTCTGTTCTTCATTTGGTCTTTCTTGTAGGCCAGTTTGGTCTCTCCAGTGGTTAGTAAGCCTTCCTGATATACTAATTTCAGTGCATCTTCATCATTGTTCTTCAGATATTCTTCCAAAGCCATTTTTTCTTCTTCAACCATCTGATGTACTTGTAGCATTCCACGCCCACCTATTTGCCTTGGTAGATAAAGTCTATCAATGTCACTGCGTGGATGAAGGGCATGATTCATTGTCATTATTTTTCTGGTCTGCCTATCCATTGCTTTTAGTTCTGCTTGAGTCCAGTCCACTATTCCAGCTGTGTACCTAATGACTGGGATTGCCCAGGTGTTGATTGCCTTTATGGTATTTCCTCCATTGAGTTTGGATTTTAAGATCTTCTTCACTCTCTTGATGTATTCACCTCTAATCTTTTTCTTGACTTCAGTGTGCTTGATGTTGTCAGCTTGAAGGATACCCAAGTATTTGTAGTATCTTCCTCATCCAGACTCTTAATGTTATTTTCGTGGGGCATCTTGATTCCTTCAGTTTTCACTATTTTTCCTTGTTTGATAGTAAGTGTGGCACATTTGTCCAAGCCAAACTCCATTACAATATCTTGGCTATATATACGGACAGTGTTGAGCAGCGATTCTATTTCAGATGATGTTTTTCCATACAGCTTCAGATCATCCATGTAAAGGAGGTGGGATAGTCTAGCAGATGTTTTTGATGTTTGATAGCCATGTCCTGAGTTATTCAGTATTGTTGACAGAGGAAACAGTGCAATAACAAATAGTAATGGTGATAATGAATCTCCTTGAAATATTCCTCTCTTGATATTAACCTCTCCCAGCTTCTCACCATTGATCTGCAACTGTGTCTTCCATTGTGCCATCGATCTTTGCACAAATTTTCTGATGTTTCTACTGACTCCTGTTATTTCTAGGCACTTGATTATCCAATCATGTGGCAGAGAGTCAAATGCCTTTTTGTAGTCAATCCATGCCACATTCAGGTTGGTCTTCCTTCTCTTGCAGTTTTCCAAGATCATTTTGTCTATTAGGAGTTGATCTTTTGTTCCTCTGCTATTGGGGCGGTTTCCTTTCTGCTCAGGTGGAAAGAGATTGTTTTCAACTAGATGCTGTTGTACTGCATCAGCTACCACACCAGTTAGTAATTTGAAAGTTGTTGGTAAGCAGGTAATTGGCCTGTAGTTACCTGGTGTTGCCCCTTTTGCTGGATTTTTCATTATTAGGTAGGTTTTCCCAGTTGTTAGCCACTTTTCAATTTCTCCTCCTTGTAGTATATTGTTGAACTGCTTGGCAATGAGTGGGTGTATAACAGTTAGATGTTTCAACCAAAACCCATGCAGTTCATCTTCACCTGGTGCTGACCAATTTTTGATTTTCTTTGCTCTTTTTTCTACCATTTTTGTTGTTATTACTAGTTCTTTCATTTCAACTTCTGTTTTATTTGCATCCACCTCTTTTAACCAAGCCGCATCCTTGTTGTATTTCTTTGGGTTATCCCATATCTGCTTCCAGAACTGCACTGTTTCTTCCTTGTCAGGTACTGACTGATTCCTTGCAGTTTCTCCATTGATGGATTGGTAGAAACGTTTCTGATTGGATTGAAATTGGAGGTTCTGCCTATAGTTTGCAATTCGAGCTTCATATCTACTGATTTTCCTGGCTATAGCTGTTATTTGTTGCTTTATTATTTCCAGTGCTTCCTTGATCTTCCTTGTTTCTAAGTGGTATTTCTTGATTAGGTATTCTTTGGTCTTCTTGTTCTTCAGCTTCTTTTCTTTCATCTGTTCTAGCTTGCTTGCATGTGATCTTAACTTGCTGATCTTATTTTCTAGTCTAACCTTCCATTTTTGTGGTGCACTGTTTGTTTGTTTTTCTTTTTTGTTGATTTTGCATCCCAGGTATTCTGTTATAACTGCAGCTGTGCTGTACATTAGTTGGTTTGTTTCTTGCAGTGAATTGGTGCTTATACTTGCTATTGCAGTATTTGCATCTTTGAATGCTTGTGCTAGCTGTTTCTTTGGAACAAGCTTCAATGCAGGCAGCCTTATTCTGTTGTTTTTGTGCTGTTCTAGATGCTCAATTATTCTTTGTTTCAATTCTTTTATTTCTTTAGTTAGAGGGTTTTGTTCTTCCTGAGGAAGAGGTGCCTGGTTTCCAAATGAGAACAGTTGTATATCTCTACTGGATTCTTTCACTGCCAACTCCCCCTGGTTTGCCTCTACATTCTGAATTACTTCTGGTAAGGCTTTGATTTCTTTGCCCTGGGTAAACCTTTGCAGTTCGTCCAATTCTGTTTCTGTAAATACTTTATTTCGTGTTATAAATCGGCGTTGATCTGCTAGTCTCTGTTCTGTTATTTCTGATTCTGGATGTTGTTCTTTCCAGAATTCGTGCATTCGTTTTAGATATCCTCGTCTTGTTGCACTTGATCTGTAGTAACAGATCATTATTTCTTTGTTTTCCATCACTGTGTATCTGCGACGGGTAAACACCTTTTCTTCCAGTAGTTCTGCAGCTGCTGGCCCTGGTTGCTCAGCCAACAGTCCTGAGTCCTGTAACCCATTTTTCACCAGATATCCAGGAACTCCAATATCTAGTGCGGACCTTGTTAACCCGGGCGACGTCCGAGCCGGTATGGCATTCTGAAATTTACGTCTCACCATATTTTTTATGGGAGAGACACTCTTTGTCTGACTCCTCTGATGAGACCTGTCCAGTATGGTTGAACCTCTGGCATAGCTCTCATCTTCCTCAGAGTACACAAGCCCCACAACCACGTCAAGGTAGTGCCTCACTGGGGGTTATTATTATTATTATTATTATTATTATTATTATTATTATTATTATTATCGATCATCGCACAGTCAGCCAGATGTTCAGACTGGATTTGGCATTTTGTCTACCTATCGAGTCCTTACCCAGGACCTGGGATAGGCAGATGTGGATGTTTGATGGTATTACAGATATCGTCGCAGGATGGAAGCAGTTCCTAATAAGGCCGCCTTTTGCAATTGACTAATAGCGAATTTGTCAATGCCAATGGTGTTCAAGTGGTGCTCCAGTTGTTTTGGGATTGCACCCAAGGAGCCTATGACTATTGGTACTACCCTTGCTTGCTTTTGCCACAGTCTTTCTATTTCTATTTGTAGGTCTTTGTATTTTGTTATCTTCTCCAGTTCTTTCTCTTCTATTCTGCTGTCTCCAGGCACTGCCACGTCCACTATCCAGACTTTTTTGTCTTTCTTATCGACAATTGTTAAGTCTGGGGTGTTATGTTGCAGGTGCTTGTCTGTTTGAATTCTGAAGTCCCAGAGCAGTTTAATTTTATCATTTTCTATGACTTTCTCTATTTTATGATCCCACCAGTTTTTGCTTACAGGCAAATGATATTTTTTGCAGATCTTCCAATGCACCATTGTTGCTACTTTGTCATGCCGCTGCTTGTAATCAGTCAATGTGCAAATTGCACAGCTTACCAAGTGGTCCACTGTTTCTTCAGCTTCTTTGCATAGGCGGCACTTACTGTCTGTTGCTGTCTTCTCAATTTTGACTTTGTATGCATTTGTCCTTAAGGCTTGGTCTTGTGCAGCCAGAATTAGTCCCTCGGTCTCTTTCTTCAATTTTCCTGCTCTTAGCCATTGCCAGGTTTTATTATTATCTGCTTTCCCAGCTATTTTTTTCATGTATTGGCCATGTAGTGCTTTGTCTTCCCATGCCTCTATTCTGTTCTTCATTTGGTCTTTCTTGTAGGCCAGTTTGGTCTCTCCAGTGGTTAGTAAGCCTTCCTGATATACTAATTTCAGTGCATCTTCATCATTGTTCTTCAGATATTCTTCCAAAGCCATTTTTTCTTCTTCAACCATCTGATGTACTTGTAGCATTCCACGCCCACCTATTTGCCTTGGTAGATAAAGTCTATCAATGTCACTGCGTGGATGAAGGGCATGATTCATTGTCATTATTTTTCTGGTCTGCCTATCCATTGCTTTTAGTTCTGCTTGAGTCCAGTCCACTATTCCAGCTGTGTACCTAATGACTGGGATTGCCCAAGTGTTGATTGCCTTTATGGTATTTCCTCCATTGAGTTTGGATTTTAAGATCTTCTTCACTCTCTTGATGTATTCACCTCTAATCTTTTTCTTGACTTCAGTGTGCTTGATGTTGTCAGCTTGAAGGATACCCAAGTATTTGTAGTACTCTTCCTCATCCAGACTCTTAATGTTATTTTCGTGGGGCATCTTGATTCCTTCAGTTTTCATTATTTTTCCTTGTTTGATAGTAAATGTGGCACATTTGTCCAAGCCAAACTCCATTACAATATCTTGGCTATATATACGGACAGTGTTGAGCAGCGATTCTATTTCAGATGATGTTTTCCATACAGCTTCAGATCATCCATATAAAGGAGGTGGGATAGTCTGGCAGATGTTTTTGATGTTTGATAGCCATATCCTGAGTTATTCAGTATTGTTGACAGAGGAAACAGTGCGATAACAAATAGTAATGGTGATAATGAATCTCCTTGAAATATTCCTCTCTTGATATTAACCTCTCCCAGCCTCTCACGATTGATCTGCAACTGTGTCTTCCATTGTGCCATCGATCTTTGCACAAATTTTCTGATGTTTCTACTGACTCCTGTTATTTCTAGGCAGTTGATTATCCAATCATGTGGCAGAGAGTCAAATGCCTTTTTGTAGTCAATCCATGCCACATTCAGGTTGGTCTTCCTTCTCTTGCAGTTTTCCAAGATCATTTTGTCTATTAGGAGTTGATCTTTTGTTCCTCTGCTATTGGGGCGGTTTCCTTTCTGCTCAGGTGGAAAGAGATTGTTTTCAACTAGATGCTGTTGTACTGCATCAGCTACCACACCAGTTAGTAATTTGAAAGTTGTTGGTAAGCAGGTAATTGGCCTGTAGTTACCTGGTGTTGCCCCTTTTGCTGGATTTTTCATTATTAGGTAGGTTTTCCCAGTTGTTAGCCACTTTTCAATTTCTCCTCCTTGTAGTATATTGTTGAACTGCTTGGCAATGAGTGGGTGTATAACAGTTAGATGTTTCAACCAAAACCCATGCAGTTCATCTTCACCTGGTGCTGACCAATTTTTGATTTTCTTTGCTCTTTTTTCTACCATTTTTGTTGTTATTACTAGTTCTTTCATTTCAACTTCTGTTTTATTTGCATCCACCTCTTTTAACCAAGCCGCATCCTTGTTGTATTTCTTTGGGTTATCCCATATCTGCTTTCAGAACTCCACTGTTTCTTCCTTGTCAGGTACTGACTGATTCCTTGCAGTTTCTCCATTGATGGATTGGTAGAAATGTTTCTGATTGGATTGAAATTGGAGGTTCTGCCTATAGTTTGCAATTTGAGCTTCATATCTACTGATTTTCCTGGCTATAGCTGTTATTTGTTGCTTTATTATTTCCAGTGCTTCCTTGATCTTCCTTGTTTCTAAGTGGTATTTCTTGATTAGGTATTCTTTGGTCTTCTTGTTCTTCAGCTTCTTTTCTTTCATCTGTTCTAGCTTGCTTGCATGTGATCTTAACTTGCTGATCTTATTTTCTAGTCTAACCTTCCATTTTTCTGGTGCACTGTTTGTTTGTTTTTCTTTTTGTTGATTTTGCATCCCAGGTATTCTGTTATAACTGCAGCTGTGCTGTACATTAGTTGGTTTGTTTCTTGCAGTGAATTGGTGCTTATACTTGATATTGCAGTATTTGCATCTTTTAATGCTTGTGCTAGCTGTTTCTTTGGAACAAGCTTCAATGCAGGTAGCCTTATTCTGTTGTTTTTGTGCTGTTCTAGATGCTCAGTTATTCTTTGTTTCAATTCTTTTATTTCTTTAGTTAGAGGGTTTTGTTCTTCCTGAGGAAGAGGTGCCTGGTTTCCAAATGAGAACAGTTGTATATCTCTGCTGGATTCCTTCACTGCCAACTCCCCCTGGTTTGCCTCTACATTCTGAATTACTTCTGGTAAGGCTTTGATTTCTTTGCCCTGGGTAAACCTTTGCAGTTCGTCCAATTCTGTTTCTGTGAATACTTTATTTCGTGTTATAAATCGGCGTTGATCTGCTAGTCTCTGTTCTGTTATTTCTGATTCTGGATGTTGTTCTTTCCACAACTGGTGCATTCGTTTTAGATATCCTCTTCTTTTTGGACTTGATCTGTATTATTATTATTATTATTATTATTATTATTATTATTATTATTATTATTATTATTACCCCTTTTGTTCTGGGGCTTCCTTTCTCTTCTTTTCTTCTTTGAAGTTCTCCGGAATGATTTAACGCACTCTGGATCATTTGCAAAGGCTCACTGGGTACTCACATCACCAGGTTTGTTGTATTGTTGTCCCGCTAAATCGCCACTATCTTTGTCCAGCTGACAACTGTCACTTCTTTACGGCCGCCATTCTGGGCCATCTCCTCCCACTCGGCTTCTCCGAGTCTTTCCTGCTTCTCACGGTTCAGACCGCCATCTGGGACTGCTCTGCTGGGTGCCTCCTTTTCCAATCTCCCTCTGAGGGATTGGGGGCTTTAAAAAGCCCACTGGGCATGGAGAAGCGGCTGTGGAATCGGTGCACTTATTCGGAGCGCCGTGTTAACACAGCCATTCCGTTTGACAGCTGGCCCCGCCTCCCTGCCAAACTAAGTTTTTCATCAGCTTCAATTCTCAAATTGGACTACGACCAAGCAAAATGAACCTTGCATCAAAGGGTAGAAGATATTGAGAGGCAAGTGGACTTAGGTATAGCTCCGCTGTTTCTGGCTTCAGAATCTATTAGATATGTGATTATACCTGCCAGGTATCTTAGTCAGTTGGAATCAGTAAACCACCGGAAAGCATTCTTGCTTGCATGGTGCCATGCGTTTCCATCGGCCATCTTGTACGGCAAGTACAAAAAGACACAACTGTCTGAAAGACTCTGCTCCTGTGGCTCAGGAGAGGTGGAGACCATTGGACGCATACTCCTTCAAAGTTCCTTCTACAAAGCCATCCGGAAAAACCATATCCTCCCCATAATCGATAGATATCCTGGTCGTTCGGAAAGTATCTATCTCCAGTGGCTGCTTAAGGATGATTAGAAAGAGATCATGGCACAGGTGGCCAGATTCTGTGCTGCAGCATTGGGGATTTGCCAGAATCATAATCATTTTAGATCCTTTTAATAATCTTTTAAAACTGATTTTATTACGTGTTTTATCCAATTTTAGACTATACTAGTTGTATTTTTTATGTTGGTTTATGTTGGTTCTTTTTATCTTGGTCAAATGACTCTGAGTCCTGCAGCTTCTAAACATCCACTTCCACAACTGAATCTCATGTCTTATGTTCGTTTGCAACCATTCTTTTTTGTGAGAGGGCCATTCAACTTTTTCAGGTCTGGGTTGAGTGGGACATGCCCTGTTAAAAATGAGTGGCACTAGAGCAAAATGCAAATGTTAAGTTTTTAATTTAATTACAGTTAGATTAATCCATTAAATACAATTAATATTATTATAAACTCAGTGAAAGTCAACTAGCTTGAAGGAATTCTACAAGTACTGATGTGTTAGTCTGCTGCAGACAGTTTAGACTGTTCAGTTATATCTTGCTAGGGAAGCTGTTCTTTGCCTGCTGTCCCTCAGATGTATGGACCATGCTGTTTGTGGAAATTAAGCATTCCTCCACCGCCTTATTTGGAGGGCACCAGGTTGAAGAGCTGTCCTACAGTTTTTCTTAACCTTTCCAACTATTTGTATGAGTTTGATACTTTTAAGTCAAAGAGAATGTTGTTATATCCACTTCTCATGAGTGACTTTACTAAACTCTTTTTATAGCTTCTCATCTCAGACCTAAGCTGTATTTTGCTGTACATGGAACGGTCTCATTTTTTTTTTTCTGTCATCGCATCCTATTCATGGTACCCTCATCAGGACAATAATTCTTTGGTTTATTATGATATATTCAATGTAAATACAGGTAATTGTCTGTTTGTGATTTTGCTTCTAAATTGAGAAAGGCTGAATGTACAATATCTTCCAGGGATTTTCTTTTTAAGATGAACAATGAATGGAGGCATTTTTTTTCTTTATGGTAGTTTCACTTACCAGCATTTGACACCAAATGGATACCAGAAGCTGACTGTCAAATTAAATGAGAATAAAAATAAATAAGCATATACTACATCTGGATCCAAATGCATGCATTAGTCATTACAAAGTGCAGTACAAAAGGACTTGCATGGCAGACTGTGCTAATCAGAAGAGGTGAGTGTTTTTAACATATTTAAATGTGGATAGGCCACTTGTTAATCAAAAGTCAAAGTAAAATCTGAAAGAGCATGAATGCTATTGAAAACTTCCAAAAGTGGATGTAAATTTTCTGAAAATCCACTTTATATCCAGATTTAGTATTGTATATGATGTATAATGAGGTAACTAATATATACAAGAAAAGGAAAGCATGCTAAACTATAATTATATTAGACTAGAAAACTCATGACCAACTGGGTCAATTTTTCATAGATATTTTTTTACCAGACTCCTCAGTGCCTTCAACATGGCAGAACTGCTAATATATTTGAAAAGTTTTTAAAAATTCAGAGAGAGTATCAGAGATATCTGTGCTTTGAAAATAACCCATGTTGAAATAGCCCATATATAGCAGACAAACATAGGGGTTGACCACTGGAAATGTTTTAAACTATTTTGTATTATGTCATAAAATGTTTTATAAAGTTTGCCAAATTTCAGTTTGATGGGAGTCATGGATTCCAGATTTTGGATGCATTCGATAAGTTAGCTCTTTTGAAGTATCTTGACTGAAAATGTTTTACCATATGGGTCACTGTGTCACACAGTTAAAAGTTACAGACATGAGAGTTTTTGTAGTATATAAATAGTGCTTGATTGGGGAAAATTGTGTTATAATATGATCCTGTCTTTTGGCAGGGAGAAATAAAGTAATAGATTTGTTTTCATTTTCTTTTATACTTCTAGACATTACTGTGGTGGAAAAAAATCTTACCAAATTTTCACTATAATGAATAAGAGTGATTTTAGGGGTACAAAGAGATTTATTCATGCCAGAATCTCAGAAGACAATATCAATCAATCAGAATAGAGTTGAAAGGAATCTTGGAGATCTTCTAGTCCCTGCTCAAGCAGGAGTCCCTATTGTCAGTACGTCCTCTTTGGTGCCCAGAAAAAAGCTGACAAACAGGAACGAATGACAAGCAAATGGCCTTTAATCCATACAGCAACAAAGTTAGCACTGGGAGTGAGTTGCTCCCAGTGCTTTACAAAGGCCACGATAGTCCAGCCGGCAGCCTGCAAAGTCCTCCCGGTGCCTGTAAGTGCATCACAGCCGACCTCCGGTGTCCGTCGGCCACGTGTCTTTCTGGCTGGTGCCTACCAGCTGGGAGAAGGTTTAACGGGACAGGCCCCTGCTGGTATGTGTCGACTCTGTGGGGTATCAGGAGCTGGTCAGCCGGGTGCAGCTGGGTGGCGGGTCTGGTTTGCCAGGTGACAGCTAGGTGGTGGTGATACTGTAGCTGACTTCGCGTCCGCCCGTACAGGATAGCCCTGCGGGGCTCGACAGGCGGCCCTTTCTACCAGGGTCCCACCTGGAAGACAAGCAGAGTTACTTAATCGCCCACGTGTCCTGTGACCAACCTCACCTATGACCCACCCGCCTTCCCAGGATACCGTTGATGGAACAGCCTAACCAACCAGGGGACATGGACATCGGTGTCCTTCACCCATGTCACCTCTGAAAGGGGATACCCTTTCCAATGGACTAGGTAGTACAGGGCCCCTCATCTACAACAGGAGTCTAGGAGTTCCTTAACTTCATACTGGTTATTTTCTATGGGACCCGGTTCCTTGCCTAAGGGTATATGGGATGATCCCTCCACTGGTTTTAAGAGGTTGCTGTGGAAGAGTGGGTGTATCTTACCCAGGAACCTAGGTAAGCGTAAGCGTACAGCTACTGGGTTGATTACTTGGGTGATCCGGAAAGGCCCAAGCTATTTTGGTGCTAGTTTCTTACAGGGAACCTGTAGCCATATATACTTGGTGGATAGATAGACCAAATCGCCTACTTGAAATGGTTTCTGGGCTCTTCATTTCTTGTCAGCCTGTACTTTAGCATTGTCCCTTGCTTTCTCTAGAGCTTCCTTCACTACCCCCCATACTCCCCTCACCCTTGTCATCCATTCACTGGGTTGGCATGGTACAGGGCTCTCTTGACTGTATTCTGGTATGGGGACAAAATCTCTGCCATGTACTACTTTAAAGAGGGTAAACTCGGTGCTGCTATGCACCGCATTGTTGTAAGCGACCTCTGCAAATACCACTAAATCCACCCAGTCTGTTTGTTGGTGGGACACGTAGCTCCTGAGATATTGCTCTACCGCTGCATTCACCCGTTCTGCAACCCCGTTGGTACCTGGGTGGTATGCTGAACTGAGCCCTTGAGATGATCCGATGAAATGCATGAATTCATGACAAAAGCGAGCCATAAACTGAACCCCCCGATCTGAGATGATCTGCCGGGGCGCCCAGGGAGGCGATACACGTGCACCATGAACAGCCAGACTAACCGTCTAGTTCAGTGGTTCTTAACCTTTTTGAATGAATCGTCCCCTTGAGCCAATGAGGAAGTTGTCATCACCCCCCTCCCCCAACATAACCTCTCAATCATAACATAGGAAATAATTCTTTAATTTATGCAAACACTTTTTTTGTTTTCTTTAAAATTGTCATCAGGACATATAATAATTTATTATTATAATAAATAATAATTTATTTCCAGTCTTTTCCCCATATCTCCCATATTCTGGCCAATGGCGTGCCACTGTATGGGTAGAGGCTGCTGCGCAATGCGCATGAAGATAAGCAATGCGTCTTCACATATGTACGGTGTTCTGTACTAAAGCTAGCTGGAGGAACATTTGAAAACACAATTCAATCGACTAATAGTGAGTGATCTGATGTTTTTGTACGACAGATATACAGCGATTCACTGCACAAAAAAGTCTCAAAAGTGTCCCCAAAACTTCTTGCTCCATTGCCCCCATATTGCCCCCTTTTCGTTCCTTTGCCCCCGCATCGCCCCTTTTCATTCCATCGCCCCCCTGAAAAATGAAATTGCCCCCTGGGGGGCAATATCGCCCAGGTTAAGAACCACTGGTCTAGCTAATGGCAACCCCTTACAGGGGATGAAATGGACCTGCTTGGAGAATAGGTCCACCACCGTCCACAATACCATGTAGCCCCAACTCTCTGGCAGATCGACAACAAAGTCCATCGCTATGTCCTGTCACAGTCTGTTTGGATCAGCTACCAGCTGTAGCAGTTCCAGCGGCTTCCCCATACGGGGCTTTGCAGTGGCACAAACAGGACACCCTCAGATGTACGTCTCAATGTCCGTTCTCATCTTGCGAGATGTAAATTTTTTAGGAATCCGAAGTGCCCTGCTTGTTTTGCATTATGGCAGCATTGAAACACCTGAGACCGTAGTGTCTGTGGGATATAGAGTTTACTGCCCTTCCACACCAACCCATCCCGATTCGTGAACAAACTGGGATTGTCTCGTAACCACAGATCGTCTTGTAGAGCTGTCTAACTCTTGCTCGAGAGTGTTTGCCACTGAACGGGGGACTGCCCTTACCACATCCTGGCGGTACGGTTGCATTATCACTTGCACCACCTCCTTCCGCCTACTATCGTATTGTGGCAGCTGTAATAAAGCGTCTGCCAAGACATTCCTTCCCCCTGGAACATACTTGAGTTGGAACTGGAATCGACAAAAGTACTGTGCCCAATGGACGTGTTTTGGAGACAACCGTCTTGGGGCCTGCAGGGCCTCCAGGTTCTTGTGGTCAGTCCAGACCTCGAATGGCACTTTCACCTCCTTCAGAAGATGCTGCCACATTGATAATGCCCACCATACTGTGAACGCCTCCTTCTCCCATATAGCCCATGCCCATTCTGTCTCAGTCAATTTCCAGGAGGTGTAGGCACATGGCTGCAGTGACCCTTGGCAGTTCCATTGCAGCAACACTGCCCCCACAGCCATGTCGCTGGCATCTGCTTGTACCACAAACGGCTTTTCTGGGTCCGGATGCAGCAGGACGGGCTCCTTCGCGAATAAGGCCTTTAAACACTCAAAGGCTTTCTGACACTCCATTGACCAGGCCAAAGGTCGTCCAGGACGGGGTTTTGTTACCGTGTGTCACATGCATAGTAGGTCTGTCAGGGGTAGAGCCACCATAGTAAAAGAAGGGATAAATTGTCTGTAAAAGTTAGCAAACCCCAGGAAGTTCTGCAATTGGCGATCGGTTTTTGGTGCCTGCCATTCCAACACGCTCTTGACTTTATTGGGGTCCATCTCTACCCCCGCCGCTGAGATCCGATACCCCAGGTAGTCAAGGCAGGACTGATCAAACTCACATTTCAAGAGTTTTACATTTAGACGGGCCTGCAACAGCTTTCGCAACACCTCGCTTACCAGCTTGACGTGGTCGTCCATGATCTTCGTTTAAATGAGGATGTCATCAAGGTACACGAGCACCCCACGGTATAGATGGTCGTGCAAAATCTCATTAATGAGTTGCATGAATACTGCGGGGCCCCCTTGCAACCCAAAAGGCATTACCTGGAACTGGTAACTCCCCAGTGGGCAATTAAATGCTGTCTTCCATTCATCACCCTTCTTGATTCTGACCTGGTAGTATGCTTCACGGAGATCTAACTTCGTGAAGATCCTACCCTTGGCTAAGTGGGCCAAGAGGTCCTTCATTAAAGGAAGGGGGTATAGGTGCTTGACACACCCCCCGTTGATACCATGGAAGTCCACACACAACCGGATACCTCCATCCTTCTTCTCCTTAAAAAGAACTGGTGCAGCTATCCGGGAACGAGCTGGCTGGATAAACTCTCTTGCTAAATTCTTGTCGATATATTGTGCAGTTCGTCCAATTCCCGGGGTGTCATGGCGTACATGCGGGGCTTGGGCAATTTAGCCCTCGGCAATATATCAATAGCACAATCAGTCAATCGGTGGGCTATCACATTCTTGTTCACTAAACACTTCCTTCAAAGCAGAGTACACAGCTGGGAAGCTGGGAGTCTGTTCTATGTTAGTACAGACCACTTTCACCTCCCCTCTCTCTTTTTCCTCTATCTCAGAACTCTCGATTGGTGGGCAGGGCCTGACTCCCAGGCATAGATGGCGACAGCCACCCTCCCACCAGTGGACCCCACTTATCGAGCCAGGCAAGTCCCAGGATAAAGTCATGGAGGGGACCACAATAAACCAGAGGACTTCCCAGTGGTTTCCCATATCCATCCTCACCGGTTCTGAGAGTGGCTGGAGCCCTGCCCAGAAGGAACCCGTCCACCTGCTCAAAGGGAATTGGTTTGGCCATGTAGGTGACCCTAATGCCCACCTTGGCCACTACATCCTTACTTATGAGACATTGGGTACACCCAGAATCGATCAAAGCTGGATACTCCTCAATATGACCTGTCTGAGGGCTTGTCAGGGTGACCGGGATGGCAAAGGGGCATATTGGTTGGCTTATCATGGGGTCCTCAGCAGAATCCGTGCTGTCACACTCCACTGGTAGGCACTTGGTAGCTGTGTTGTCACCTCCTGTCGAGACCCATTGGGGAGTGCTTGCCTCAGGTTGTTGAATAGCCCATGACCGCTCTGTGGTTTTCTTAGGGGTAGGCCCAGTTTCCCCGGGTGCTGCTGGGCTGCCTTGTGGCAAAAGTAGGGGACACTCAGCAGCCTGGTGGCCAGGTTGGTTGCACCAGAAACACACGAAACTGGACCGAAGAGCAGGACCAGAGGATGCCGACAGGGAGGTTTGGGGTCTACGACCATCGTCCTTCTGGCGTTCCACTGGCTGCTGTGGCACCAATGACCCTTCTGTGGCCCTCTGGAACTCCTGCCACCTCGTATCCAGTTCGGTCACCACCTGGAACCACTCTTGGAGCCGGCATGGTATCCCCTGAACCACACATGCCTGACATAGGTCCCTGTCCAAGCCAGTGTGGAATTGGTGGACCAGGAGGCATTCTGGCCATGAATACAGTCTCCCAGCTGCCTGTTGGAACTCCCGCACATATTCTCTTGCGGGCCGACCCCTTTGCTTCAACCCCAATATCTCCGCTTCCGCACGCTGGACCCTGGAGGGATCTTTGAACCTGGCCCGCAATGTGTCTAGAAACAGTCCGGTATCAGCCAACTCCCGGGCATGGTTGCTGTACAAGTCCGCTGCCCAGGCCACCACCTCATCCTGTAGACTTGCTGTCACCGTTACCACCATTGACCAATTGGATGGATAAAGAGGGGCAAACCGGTCCAGGTGGCTAATGACATGGCTCATGTAAGGACCCACCCCACTTTGCATCTTAAGAAGACAGAACTCTTGGAATAATTCTTCCAACAGGAATCCTTTATTAAGAGAAAATGGTTGCAGGCATGCTAGACAGGACTTGGGGTCCAAGCTCTCCCATTCAAGGTTTTAAGGGGTTCCCCAGTAGTCCCACCCAATCAACCCCCCTTCCAGTGATAGTTTCAAGTATCACAATTCCACCCCGTTTCTTCTTTCTTCCGTCTGGATGGAGACTTCAGATAACTACATGAAAGGCAAATACTCTTCTTTGTTAATGCTAATGTTCTCTGGATGCTAACGCTTTGAGGTTACAATAGGTTACAATAAACACACATTCAGCATTCAGCTCTTTGAAGTCTACTGAAGGAAGTGAGGGCCATAAAGCCCCTTTGTTCTCCCCCTTCTCTCCCTCTTATGGCAGAATCCAAAGAAGGCAGAATTGGGAGTTTCTATATTTGATCATTAAAGATGAAATATGATTGGATTCTGACATCCGGCCCCTCTTAACAATAAGAGAGATCCACCTGAAAGAAAACACAAGTAAAAAATTTAGTTAGGCTTGTTAGGATACTCTGTGTGAAACTTCTTCAATAGCTTCGGGGCTCTGACGTGACGTTTATGGACCCACTCATTTTGTGAGGCAGGGAGGTGTTTCCAGGCAACTAGGTACTGAGTTGTTCCATGATATCTCCTAGAGTCAAGGATCTCTTTTATTTCGAAGTGTTGTTCCCCCTCCACCATGATTGGAGGTGGTGGGGGGGGGATTTTTGGCCGTAGAGGTGACTGATGCTCTCTTTTCAGCAAGCTGCAATGAAAAATTGGGTGTATTTGCCTGAGGTTTTTGGGTAATTCTAATTCTACTGTTACTGGATTTATGATCCTTTTAATTGGAAAAGGTCCTATATATTTTGGTCCAAGTTTTTTACAGGGCTGTAGGGACTTTAGGTATTTTGTAGATAAGTACACCATTTCTCCTATAATGAATGGTGTAGGCTCAACCCTTTTTTTATCGGCTTGTGCTTTGTATGCCCGCCTAGCTTCATCTAGTGATTTTCTGACTATTGGCCAGGTGTTTTGTAGGTTTTCCATCCATTCTTTCAGTGAAGGGATCGTTGGTTCTTTTGGGGTTAACTCTGGCATAGGGTTGAAACTTTGGCCGTTGGCTATTTGAAAAGGAGTGTAGCCTGTGCTGGAGTGGACTGCATTATTGTAGGCAACTTCTGCAAAAGGAAGTAAGTCCGTCCAATCACTCTGTTGGAAATTTAAAAAACATCTCAAATATTGCTCAAGTACCGACTGGCACCGTTCCGCTTGACCATCTCCTTGAGGGTGGTGGCTAGATGTCAATCCCTGAGTGGTCCCTAAAAGGGATAAAAATTCCTTCCAAAATGCAGACGTAAATTGCACTCCCCTATCAGAGATGATGCGTTGGGGTGCCCCGTGCAATCTGTAAATGTGCTGGATGAAAAGTTTTGCTAAGGCCTTTGCAGTGGGAATTTTTTGGCAAGGGATAAAGTGCACCTGTTTGGAAAATAGGTCCGTGACTGTCCAGATAACAGTATTCCCATTGCTTTCAGGCAATTCCACTATAAAATCCATGGCTATTTCCCTCCAGGGGGCTGAGGGACTTGCCACTGGTTGTAACAGCCCTGGCGATTTCCCTTGCAACCTCTTTGCTGATGCACAGGTTGGGCAGCTGGCAACATAACTTTCTATGTCCTTTTTTATTGATGGCCACCAAAATTGCCGTTTAATTAAGTGTAAAGTTTTTACAAATCCAAAATGCCCTGCTGATTTTGTGTCATGGCAAAGTTGCATGAAAGTTAGTCTTTGAGTTGTTGGTATATATAACTTTTCCCCTACCCAAGGCAATCCGTCTCTCATTGTGCACACATGTTTGTTTTTCTGGAACCAATCATCTGTTTCCAAACTTTTTCTGAATTCAATCCCAGTTTGGCTGTCCAGTTGTGGTTTTATTTTGGCTTGGGTTCTTGTGGTTACTGGCGCTGCCAGTTGTGACTCTGCCATTATTGGTCTAGAGTCTGTGGTTCGTGCGCTGTTATATTGGGGCATGCGAGATAGTGCATCTGCCAGGAAGTTCTTTCTTCCTGGTAAATGTTTGAGCTTAAATTGGAATTGGTGAAAATGCTGGGACCAGCGGGCTTGTTTGGGATTGAGTTTCCTGGAAGTTTTCAGGGCTTCTAAATTTTTGTGATCAGTCCATACCTGGAAGGGGATTTTGTTGCCTTCCAGGAACTGTCGCCACGTGAGTAATGCCCAACGTATCCCATAAGCCTCCTTCTCCCATACGGGCCAGCGCTGTTCTGTTTCCGTGAGTTTCTTAGATGTATATGCACAGGGTTGCAATACTGCATCATCATTTTCTTGTAATAGCACAGCCCCCACTGCCACATCACTTGCATCTGCCTGTATTATGAAGGGTTTGTCCATGTCTGGGTGCCTTAGTACTGGTTCGGCAGAAAAAAGTCTCTTTAGTCTCTCAAACGCTGCTTGGCACTCCATTGTCCATGTTAGTGGCTGGCTAGGTTTTACTGAGGATGTTCCCTTCGTTTTTAGTAAGTTAGTGAGGGGCAAGGCTATCTGTGCAAATGAGGGGATGAATTGGCGGTAAAAATTTGCAAAGCCCAGGAAACTTTGTAGTTGCTTTCTTGTGCGGGGTGGTGCCCATTCTAATACTGCTCTGACTTTCTCTGGGTCCATTTCAATGCCCTGTGGGGATATGCGATAGCCTAGGTAGTCTATCCTTTCCTGGTGGAATTCGCATTTTGAGAGTTTGGCATATAGGTGAGCGGCTCGCAGCTTCTTTAAAACCGCTCTGACAAGTTTGACGTGTTCTTCTTTTGTTTCGGTAAAGATAAGAATGTCGTCCAAGTAAACAAGGACCCCCTTAAACAGGTGTTCCCTTAGAACGTCATTGATTAGTTGCATAAAGACTGCAGGGCCCCCTTGTAATCCAAATGGCAAGACTTTGAATTGATAGCACCCCATGGGGCAGTTAAATGCAGTCTTCCATTCGTCCCCTTCCTTGATTCTCACGCGATAGTAAGCTTCCCTTAAGTCTAGTTTAGAAAAAAATTTTCCCTTTCGATAGGTGTGACAGCATGTCTTTCATGAGGGGCAGCGGGTATAGGTTGCTTTCACTGATTGTATTCAGGGCCCTATAATCCACGCATAAACGTAAAGAGCCATCCTTCTTCTCTCTAAAAAGGACCGGGGCAGCCACTTTAGGCTTGGCTGGCTCAATGAAACCTCTCTCCAGGTTTTTTTTTATAAATCTTTCCATTTCCTCCTTCTCCTTTGGGCTCATGGAGTATAATCTGGGCTTCGGGAGTTTTGCCCCAGGCTTGAATTCAATGGTACAGTCTGTGGGTCGGTGGGGGGGAAGCTCATTCGCCCTCTCCTCACTGAAGACTTCAGCAAGGTCCCTATATTCCTCTGGTATTTCTGTTAATCTTTTTTCCTCTCCTATGGATGCTTTTTCTATTCTTGATTCTGGTAGCCTCCCTTGGGGTTTTAAGTCCATAGGGTCCCCCTTCGGGAATTTGATTTCTGTCGTCCTCCAATTTACCCAGGGGTTCCATTTTTTCAACCATTCCATCCCTAGAATCATTGGGCATTCCATACCTGGGGTCACCACAAACGTTAAGTCCTCTTCATGGTTGCCCAGGGAGAGATGTATTGGCAAAGTGGCTAGGGTAGCTGGCACCCCCCCTGCTATGGATCCATCTAGCTGGCCAAATGAGATTGGTTGTTCCAGTCTCCTGGATGGGATGCCCAGATTCCCCACTAGTGTTGGGCTAATGAGGCAGCGGGTACAGCCAGAGTCTATTAAGGCTTTCACCTTCACAGCTTCGGGCATGGGGGGGATTAATATAGTCACTGTTTTGAAGATGGGTGTGATGCATCCACTTACCAGGGGTTCGCCCTCCGAGCTGTCATCTGAGGCATCCACCGGCCCTGTGGTGTAGGCTGGAGTCCTTTCCCCTTGGTGAGCAGAGGTGGGGGTTTCTGCAATTTCCATCATTCTCATGGCCGTTTCTTTTGGCTTAGCTGAATACTTTCCGGGTTTGTTGATTTGGGATCTGTCTGGGTTGTGCTGGGGGGCCTTTGAGCGGCATTCTACAGCTCGATGCCCTTCTCTTCCGCACTTGAAACATCTCATTTGCTTCTTGGCTGTATCCGATGATTTCACCGGTTGGTGTGTCAGCTCAGGCGGGGGGCGGCTCCATTGTTTTCCTCGGCGGTGCCTCTTCAATATGTCGATCTCTGCTTCCTCTGCCAAGACGTACCATTCCTCAAGTCGATGTGGGTCCCCTCGGGGCAGGCAAGCATCATATAGATCATAGTTTAGTCCGTCTTTGAAATGGCCAAGGAGGATGTCTTCTGGCCAATTCAGTTTGCTGGCAATGGCCCGAAATTCTTGTGTATACTCAGCCACTGGGCGTTTGCCCTGCCTCATCGTTGTTATTCTTTCACGGGCTTTGCGATCAGCCAGGGGGTCTTCAAATCGTCTTCTCAAAGAGGACATGAAACGGTTGAAGTTACTGAGTTCTGGGGCATTGGAGTCATGCAAGTTCACTACCCAATCCGCAGCTGGTCCATCCAGGGCAGATTGCACGATCCGGATGCGGGCTTTGTCGCTGGGAATATCCTGCCCATATTCCTCCATGTAGCTGAGGACTTGGGTTAGGAAAAACCCCAAGCGTGTTGGCTCCCCTTTGAATTTCACTTCCAACGGTGGACGTCTTGGAATGGATCGGTGCCTCTGTTGTGGGTGGTAGTGCCTTCCGTCCAGATTGCCATCTGTGGTCCGGTAGGGGGTGGGAGCTCCTGGATCAGTAGATGTCCCTGGGGTTGCAGGTTCCACGTCCCCCTCGGTGTCTCTCCCTTTGCGGCTCCAGGAACTGGGGCAGCCGTAGGGTTCAGTATTCTCCTCTCCTAGGGAGCTGAGAGTTCTCTTCATCAGGTCAATAGCTTTCTCTAGGATCCAGTCTGAGTACGGTGCCCAGCTTCCTCCCTCTTCACTTGCGTGCAGGGATTTCTCCATCTCCTGCTTCCATTCTGGTTGCTTGGTCCCCCGTCTCAGGGTCACCTTTCTTGATTCCTTTCCCCACTCACTTTTCTTTCCAACGCCCATCGACCAGCGAGGCTTGTGGTCCTGTGTCTCCACCACTTCTTCTCCTGAGGAATCTGGCCTCTCGGATCCCAACATCTGGCAAGGTTCCAACTGGGTCAGCGGCTCTCTTTCCAGGGAGTTTTCCCCCTCTCTTGCTCCATTGTCTGACATGGTAAATTTTTGCAAAATCCCCCGGCAAGGGTCTTCCTTCCAGGTGGATTAATTTTGCAAGTCCTGTCTAATGTAAGGACCCACCCCACTTTGCATCTTAAGAAGACAGAACTCTTGGAATAATTCTTCCAACAGGAATCCTTTATTAAGAGAAAATGGTTGCAGGCATGCTAGACAGGACTTGGGGTCCAAGCTCTCCCATTCAAGGTTTTAAGGGGTTCCCCAGTAGTCCCACCCAATCAACCCCCCTTCCAGTGATAGTTTCAAGTATCACAATTCCACCCCGTTTCTTCTTTCTTCCGTCTGGATGGAGACTTCAGATAACTACATGAAAGGCAAATACTCTTCTTTGTTAATGCTAATGTTCTCTGGTGCTAACGCTTTGAGGTTACAATAGGTTACAATAAACACACATTCAGCATTCAGCTCTTTGAAGTCTACTGAAGGAAGTGAGGGCCATAAAGCCCCTTTGTTCTCCCCCTTCTCTCCCTCTTATGGCAGAATCCAAAGAAGGCAGAATTGGGAGTTTCTATATTTGATCATTAAAGATGAAATATGATTGGATTCTGACAGCTCATAAACATCGCCAGATGGTCAGGGTTCCTGTCAAATGACACCAAAATGGGTGGCGGCCCCTACAGAAGCCCTGAGCTTTATGGACCCATGGCCTCTGCTCCACACTGACCGCTGTCCGTAGGGGAAGAATGACAGCTGCTAGGGTCTATCCCCCAGGACCCCAGGGACCTGGACAGCAGTACAGGCTGCCTGGTGGTCACTGCCGCTGAAGCTGTAGCCACCCGATCCTCCCATCCTGGCCGTGGCTGTGAAGCCGAAACACCCACCTCAGGTGCTCCTGCCTGGTAAGGACCGCTCCTAGAAGGCATATGGAATTTTGGGCTGGCTAGGTGAAACTGTGATGACTCAGCTGGGATCCTGGAATGAGGGGTTCCCCTGGGTCGTGGCGGTGGATCCAGATAACTTGCCTCTCCAAACTGGTCCTGAAGAATGTCCATGGTTTGTTGACCTGGCGCCGTGGAATAGCTCCACTTCTCCTCCTCATCTCCAGTCACACGTCTCTCCCTCCATCCAGACAAGGCCTTCCCTGCTCCTGATGCATGCAGCTGACCGGGCTCCGAACGGTGCAGAACAGGACTAAGCCACCAGTCCCCCGAAGGCACCATAAGATCTGTCTGCTGGGACTCACCCACAATTGCCATGGGCCGTTGGATCTTCTCCTTGGGCCTCACCGATGGCTGGGCATCCCCTGCCTCTGCTGCAGGTGCTGGCGCTACCTCCACATCTGGCATCAGCTCAGCTGCCTCTTCCACTGGTGCAACCCCTTGTGTTCCCGCCACCATTCCGCTGGAACTGGACGAGGTGAACAAAGAAAGTATGAGTGCTAACTTACTGTCAGCACATCCTCTTCGGTGCCCAGAAAAAAGCCGACAAACAAGAACGAATGACAAGCGATGGCCTTTAATCCATACAGCAACAAAGTTAGCACTGGGAGTGAGTTGCTCCCAGTGCTTTACAAAGGCTCCCGTTCGCTGTTCCCACCCCCCGTCCAGAAAACCAGCATCTGGCCTTTGGTGAATAAAAGCATTTAGCAGAGGCATCACCTCCCCGCTGCGCTTGATGCGCCATTCGCTCCATGGCATTCCGGGGGACAGATTAAGGCAAGGTCCTCTTTCCCTCGCTGTCTCTCGTGATGCTCCCTGTCCCTAAGTTCTCTGGCCGTCTGGCTGTTTGGACTGGCAAGGCACTAGTCCATAGGCGGCTCCCACTGTGAACGTGGTAGCCCAGGAAGCCAAAGGCAGCGTCAGCCACGATAGTCCTCCCGGCACCTGTAAGTGCATCACAGCCAACCTCCAGTGTCCATCGGGCACATGTCTTTCTGGCCGGCGCCTACCAGCTGGGAGAAGGTTTAACGGGACAGGCCACTGCCGCTATGTGTCGACCTCGTAGGGTATCGGGAGCTGGCCAGCCAAGTGGCAGCTGGGCGGCAGGTCCGGTTTGCTGGGTGGCAGCTAGGTGGCGGCGATACTGTAGCCGGCTTCGCATCCACCCATACAGGGTAGCCCCGCGGGGCTCAACACCTATATCATTTCATACAAGTGGCTGTCCAGTCTCTTCTTAAAAAACTCAAGTGATGAAGCACCCACAATGTCTGAAGGCAAGCTGTTCCACTAGTTAATTGTCCTTATTGTTAGAAAGTTTCTCCTTAATTCCAGGTTGCTTCTCTACTTGATTATTTTCCATCTGTTGTTTCTTGATTGCCTTCTGGTGCTTTGGAAAATAAATTGACCCCCTCCTCCTTGTGGCAGCCTCTCAAATACTGGATTACCGCTATCATGTCCCTCCCAGCTCTTCTTTCCTCTAGACTGGCTATTCCAAAATCCTGCAACTGTTCTTCATATGTTTTAGTCTCCAGACCTTTAATCATCGTAGTTGCTCTTCTTTGCACTTTTTCTAAAGTCTCAATATCTTTTTTGTAATGTGGTGGCCAAAACTGGATGCAGTATTCCAGATATGGCCTTACTAAGGCTTCATAAAGTGGTACTAATACTTCACGTGATTTTGATTCTATTCCTCTGTTTATACAACTAAGGATTGTATTAGCTTTTTTGGCTGCTGCCACATATTCCTGATTCATGTTTAAGTAATCATCCTGTAGGACTCCAAGGTCCTCCTCACAGTTACTGGTTTTGAGTCAGGTTTCACCTAATCTGTACTTGTATCTTTGGTTTTTCCTGCCCAGGTGTAAAACCTTGCTTTTCTCCACATTAAATATAATTTTGTTAGATAAGGCCCATTGTTCAAGTCTGTCAAGATCTTTTTGGATTCTGAGGTTGTTTTCTGGGGTATTGGCTATTCCTGCCAACTTAGTGTCATCTGCAAATTTGATAACATCCCTGTTGTGATTCCGTGCCAGCCTGTGTTCCCAACAGCTGAGTCTGAGGAATCTGAGGTGGAGGAGGCATTTGAAGGGCCATCAGGGTCAGAGGGAGGCTCTGATGAATTACAAGACTCACGGTTTGATGAAGAGCCTGGGCTCCCCAGTCGTGTTCCTGATGAAGCTCAGCTGTATGAGGAGAATGAGTCAGACTCAGAGGACTCACACCTGATGGACATGCTGATTGATGCTTGTACATGCCAGCAATTAGCGAGAGCAGATCAGCAGCAGTCAATATGACAACTCCAGGGAAAAAGGAGAAGGCACTGAGAGGCAACACCCTGGGACTGCTGTATAAAAAAGGGAGGTGTGGGCGGTGCTGGTTCTGAAGGCAACCTTTTGCAAAGTACTTCATGGGATCATGTTCTGTTCATCTTGCCGGTGACTACTTTTCTGTTTGCATCATGTTTCATGTGGACTATTTCCTCCATTTGGATTGTGTTTTCTGCTTTTGTTTCTGGACTATTTGACAGGTTTGTCACCCATATTAAAAGGGGTTTTGTTTTGTTTTAAGTCTCCAGCCTATTTTATCAACAGGGGTTTCGTCCTTGTGCCTTTAACAAGGACAGCTATAGGCTGGGATAGAACAGTTTGCCTTCAGCCTAATCCCCTACTATTATGGAGCAGCTACGTGCTGAGAATGCCCAGCTCTCCCAGCAGCTGGCTTTGTTATCTGCCCAAGTTGCTCAGCTATCTGCCCATGTTCCTACTGCTCCATCACCACCCAGGAGAAAATGCCAAGTGGTGAGGCTGGACAAATTTGATGGCAACCCGGATATGTTTCCTGTTTTCATGGGACAATGCCGCCTGTATATCAGTGTGAGAGCGGATGATTTCCCCACTGACCGGGATAAAGTGGGGTTTATGATAAGCCTGCCTCTGGTTCTGCAGCTCGTTGGGGCACACCCCTGCTAGCCCAACCTAGTCCATTGATGGACAACTTTGTGGGGTTTTGTGATTACATGCAGATGATGTATGAGGACCCCATCAAGACCCAGACAGCTACCCAATGTTTGAAAGTTCTGAGGCAAGGCCGACACCCCCTGCAGGGCTATATCAGCGAATTTCGGCTGTTAGCCAGGATTCAGCCTGGAATGAGGCTGCACTCGTGGACGCTTTCCAGGATGGATTGTTGGAGGAGATGTTGGATGAGCTGGCCCGTGTTGATATTCCCCCGGACCTTAATGGGCTCATTCATCTCTGTCTGTGGATCGACGCCTGGTTGCAGCAGCGAAGGAGTCGCCGTGCCACCCCAGAGACCCGTACTGCCCCCGTTGTGCATGAGACCCCAGTTCAGAGGGAGGAGCCAATGGAGTTAGGTGCTGTCAGACCTTGCCTATCAGTGGCAGAGATGGTGATGTTGGGGGGTTTTGTTTTTACTGTGGGGACCCTGGGCATTTGGCTGCTTTCTGCCCCAAGAAGCAACGAGAGGCGTCTGTGACTGAGCCTGTCCCGAGACTGCCATCTGCTTCCCTGTTGGGAAAAGGCCCACGCCTGACATGAAAGGCCTTTTGGGTCGGGCATCCCACAACATCGAGCGACACCCTTCAGACGCTGCCCCCGGACCCCCAAGGCATCTGATATTGGAGGCGCACCTGATTCTCCCTAGGTTGCCCAAGGGGATTTCCGTCCATGCGTTGATTGACTCTGGGGCCACTATAAACTTTATGGACGCAACATTTGTGGCTAAATGGTGATTCCCCAATGCTCGGTGGATCCGCCGATGTTAGTGGAGACCATTGATGGTCAAGTGCTCCTGTCTGGGCCAATTAAGGCCACCACGCAACTGCTATGCATGGCCATCAGTTCACATGAGGTGGCCATCCAGTTTTATATCACATCAGACCTGCATTTCCCCGTGGTCTTGGGACTGGCATGGCTCTGGGCACATGACCCACAGATTTATTGGTCACAGAACCTGGTCACCTTTCCAAGCTTACAGTGTGTGGACCACACCCACCACATCTGTGCCGGTCAGGTAGAGGGGCCCGTGGGGGTCTCCTTACCCTCTAAATTGGCAGATTATGCTGATGTTTTCAGAGAGACTGAGGTGGATCAACTGCCCCTGCACAGACCCTATGACTGCCCCATTGACTTAGTCCCTGACACGCCTCTCCCAGTGAGGTGTTTGTATTCCATGTCGGACCCCAAGTTGGCCGCATTGCGGGACTTTTGGGACAAGAATTTGGCTCTGGGTTTTATTCGTCCCTCGTCCTCGCCAGTGTCTGCACCCGTGCTCTTTGTCAAGAAGAAGTCCAGTGAATTGGGGCTTTGCTGTGATTATAGGAAATTAAATGCCATCACGGTGCGCAACTGATACCCACTGCCCCTCATCCCCGAACTCTTGGACTGGCTCCATGAGGCAAAGAGTTTCACAAAAGTGGACTTGCGTGGAGCTTATAACCTTGTCAGAGTTCGGTTGGGTGATGAGTGGAAGACGGTGTTTGGTACTCGGTATGGGCACTTCAAGTACACGGTGATGCCATTTGGCCTGACCAACACCCCTGCTGTGTTCCAGCACTTTATGAACGACATCTTCCGGGACTTGTTGGATCAATTTGTTGTGATCTACTTGGACAACATCCTGATCTACTCCCCATCATGAGAGGTGCACCATCAGCATCTCTATCAGGTCCTGCAGCAGCTCCGAGAACAACGGCTATATGCCAAACTAGAGAAATGCCAGTTCTACAAGATGACTATCGAGTTCCTGGATCACTGCATTTCTTCTGAGGGCATCGCCATGGAGCTGAGTAAGGTTGAGTCTCTGCAGAGTTGGCAACCCCAACATCATGTGAAGGATGTCCAGCGACTTCTTGGGTTCACCAACTATTATCGGACTTTCATTCCCGGGTTTGCTACCATGACAGCTCCCCTTACTTGGCTCCTGAAGAAAAAGACTTGGTTCCAGTGGGAAGCTCCAGAACAACGGGCTTTTCTGGTTGCATGTTCATCCAGCAGGTGTTCCGGCTGCATGGTCTTCCTGATAGGGTCGTGTCCGATAGAGGGGCCCAGTTCACAGCCCATTTCTGGCAGGGGTTGATGCAGGCATTGAATGTCAAGATCTGCCTTTTGTCCGCACATCATCCCCAAACTGACGGAGGGACCGAGAAGGTCATCGGGATCCTGGAGCAATATCTGCGCTGCTATGTCAATCAGCAGCAGAACAATTGGGTAGACTATCTGGCGGTGGCTGAGTTTACATTCAATAACTCACAGCACACCTCCATGCAGATGACACCATTCTTAGCTAATGTGGGCTATCACCCTCGTTTTTTCCCTCTTTCCCCACTAGATGCACCGGAACCACCAGCGAACGACTACCTGGCAGAGTTACAGGCGATTCATCAATTGGTGCAGCGACAGTTGGAGAAGGCCAAGGCTGACTACAAAAGGTTTGCTGATCGGTCGAGGTGGGATGCGCCTCCATTAACGGTGGGAGATTGGATATGGCAGTCCACAGGAACCTACCGTCAACCCGGCCAGCCAAGAAATTAGATATGTAAGACCGTTCCCAATTGGGGCTGTCATCAATCCGGTCGCCTATTGCTTAGCTCTGCCACGTTCCCTGTGGGTACATCCGGACTTTCACTGTTCTCTGTTAGTCTCTGAGCAACCGGTGTGTCCACTCCACCGAGCCGAACCTCCATCACCGGAACAACGTGAGGGAGGCAGTGCTCCTGAATACGAGGTTGCCAGCATTCGAGATCCCGTTGGGTGAAAGGCCGCTTCCAGTACCTGATTGAATAGAAAGGCTACGGACCGGAGGAGTTCACCTGGGAGGATGTGACCACCGTTCATGCTCCTGCCTTGGTGACTGCTTTTCATGACCAATTCCCATCCTGACAACATCCGGATTGGCAGACTTGGGGGAAGAGCCCTGCAGTGCGGGATAGTGTCGTGATTCCATGCCAGCCTGTGTTCCCAACAGCTGAGTCTGAGGAATCTGAGGAGGAGGTGGAGGAGGCATTTGAAGGGCCATCAGAGTCAGAGGGAGGCTCTGATGAATTACAAGACTCACGGTTTGATGAAGAGCCTGGGCCCTCCAGTTGTGTTCCTGATGAAGCTCAGCTGTGTGAGGAGAATGAGTCAGACTCAGAGGACTCACACCTGATGGACATGCTGATTGATGCTCGTACATGCTGGCAATTAGCGAGAGCAGATCAGCAGCAGTCAATATGACAACTCCAGGGAAAAAGGAGAAGGCACTGAGAGGCAACGTCCTGGGACTGCTGTATAAAAAGGGGATGTGTGGGCCGTGTTGGTTGCTGAAGGCAACCGTTTGCAAAGTACTTCATGGGATCATGTTCTGTTCGTCTTGCCAGTGACTACTTTTCTGTTTGCATCGTGTTTCATGTGGACTATTTCCTCCATTTGGATTGTGTTTTTCTGCTTTTGTTTCTGGACTATTTGACAGGTTTGTCACCCATATTAAAAGGGGTTTTGTTTTGTTTTAAGTCTCCAGCCTATTTTATCAACAGGGGTTTCGTCCTTGTGCCTTTAACAAGGACGGCTATAGGCTGGGATAGAACAATCCCCTTCTATTCCCTCTTCTAAGTCATTTATAAAGATATTGAAGAGTTCTGGGCCTAAGACAGTATCTTGTGGTACCCCACTACTTACTTCCCTCCATGTAGATGTAGCACCATTAAGGACAACTCGTTGAGTACAGCTTGTCAGCCAGTTACAAATCTATCTACTGGTAATGCTGTCTATCCCACATTTTTCTACCTTATCAAGAAGTAGGTTGTGGTCTACTTTGTCAAATGCCTTGCTGAAGTCTAAATATACTATGTCCACAGCATTTCACTGGACCTAATTTAGTCACTTTGTCAAAGAATAAAATAAGAGTGGTTTGGCATGATCTGTTTTTAACAAACGTGTGCTGGCTACTAGTTATAACTTCATTTGTTCTTAGATGTTTACAAACCTGTTTTTGGATTATTTTTTCAAGTATCTTCCCAGATATTGATGTTAGACCAGGGGTTGGCAATCTTAAACACTGAAAGAGCCACTTGGACCCATTTCCCACTCAAAAGAAAACAATGGGAGCCACAAAAACCTTTTGACATCTAAAATAAAGATTGTTATATCTTCGGTTCTTTAGGCATTGAGTGAGGCAGAGTGTTGAAACAGCAAACAAGTTTATTAATGCAGAACAGAAGCAGCCCTAAAGGTTGCTGCACAGCTATAGGTGGCAACCAATAGGTTTAAAGTAACAGTTTCCCACCCCAAACCTCATTATCAGCTTGGAGACAGCCAGTCTGGCTTTCAGTAACAGCAACTGTTAAGCAATACAGCAATGTAGGTCGGACATTAAGCAAGTGATTTAAAACAGTTGTGGCCAATACATTACATACCTTCCCTCTAGATAGCTCAAACTCTCAATTGCTGGACATAGTCCTGCAGATATTTAGAGCCAAGGTGGCGCAGCAGTTAGGGTGCAGTACTGCAGGCCACTTTAGCTGACTGTGTTCAGCAGGTCAGCGGTTCAAATCTCACCGGCTCAAGGTTGACTCAGCCTTCCATCCTTCCGGGGTAGGTAAAATGAGGACCCAGATTGTTGGGGGCAATGTAAATATATATATATGCATTGCTCACTGGTGTACACCGCTTAGAGAGTGCTTGCACTTAAAGTGGTATATAAGTCTCATAAATAAATAAATAAATAAATAAATAAATAAATAAATAAATAAATAAATTTAGGTGGCCTTCTTGACCATTCTGAACGTCTAGGAGTTGCAGGGGTCTCCCGGTCTACCCGTTCACCTGCCCAGCTGGGTAGACCAAGACTCTGAAGTCCAGTGAAGTCAGGTTGACTCGGGTCCCTTTGGCCGGCCAGTCCTGGTCGGCCCAAACCAAAGTCCAATCATGCAGCAAAGTCTGCAGGGCTGTCCCTCAGCGCAGTTTGCTGGTCCTGTTCAGCAGATACTGTCTTTCTGTCCGGGGGAAACTCTCCTATGGCCTTTTCCCCATCTCCTTGAGTAAGAGTTCTGCTGGAGTGTGCAAGCTCCTCTGTTGGGCCGCTGTTGCACGGCCCTTGCATGTGGTCCTTTTGAGAGGCCTGAGCCAGTGATTGGTTCACTAGCCTCCGACGCAGCTGGTCAATGTGCCGGCGAATGATTTGCACATCTTCCAGGACCACCTCATAAGAGAGTGGTCCCGACACCTTAACAACCACAGCTGCCACCCACAAAACCCCTTGCCCATAATTCCAGGTCCAAACCCGGTCAGCCACTTGCAAATTCCGAGGTGCCTTTGGCTAAGCAGAGTCCGAGGCAACCTGGTTGGGGTGCATCTGAGTTTGGCAGGGGTTCTGCCCATGGCAGTACAGGGAGTTGTGCATTGGCAGAGTATAAAATCTGCCAGTCTGTGGTGCCAATCCCCTGTGACAATCCATTTTAGTGATTCCTTGGTTGTGCGGACCATGCATTCCGCTTGGCCATTTGAGCCTGGGTGAAAGAGAGCCAACATGGCATGCTGTATTAGATTTGCCCTGAGGAAAGACTGGAATTCAGAAGCGGTAAACTGAGCCCCATTGTCTGAGGCTAGCACGTGTGGAAGTCCGTGTGTTGCAAAGATTCTGCACAGTTCCTGGATGGTCCTAGCAGTAGTCATACTAGGGACTGGTGCGACCTCTAACCATTTAGAATGGCTATCTACCACTATTAGAAACAGCTGTCCCTGAAAGGGCCCAGCAAAATTGATGTGGATTCTTGACCACGGTGTGTGTGTGTGTGTCCTCCCAATGATGGACAGGGGCTTGCAGCATCTCCGGTCTGGATTGCTGGTACGTGTAGCAACCATGTACTTTGGCCTCGATGGCTTTATCTAGCCCTGGCCACCAAAGGTAGCTCCTTGCAAGTGCCTTCATCTGGACTATTCCCGGATGACCCTCGTGCAGAGACTCTAGGACCCTGGGCCTTAAAGAGCTGGGGATTATGACCCTACTTCCTCAAAGGATACCTCCCTTATGAGCTGAAAGCTCATCTTTTCTCATGAAGAAACTCTGAAATTCTGGCCATCCTGTGTGTACTCAGTTTAGCACATAACTCAGTGTTTTATCAGCTGCTGAAGGGGAGATTCTGGCAAATCCTGGATAGCCGGGATTTGTGCAGCCGGAGCTGAATCTGGCTCCACATGTGGCAGGGGCAACCTGCTCAGGCCATCTGCATGGCCCATTTCCTTGCCCTGTTTGTGAATCATCCTGTAGCTGTTGGCTGACAGGAAGATAGATAACCTCAGCATTCGAGGAGACAGAATCTGAGGTGTCTGTTTCTTTGTGGTGAACAACCCTAGGAGTGGCTTGTGGTCTGTGAAGACCGTGAACTGGCAGCCATACAAGTAGTCATGGAACTTTTTTTTTTAAAACAAATTTTATTAGGGTTTTTAATTATTAAGACAAAGTACTCAGGGTACACCATGGTGTTAGGGTAATCAAACATCCACAAACAAAACATATATACATAGTTCAATCAAAACATCAAATATTCCCTCTCTTTTCCCCTCAAGTAGCATTGTATATTTAAAATAATCCAATTCTAGCTTAAATTTGTTCAACCTAGACCTGTTTTAAAGCTTTATAAATTTACACTATCGTAATCAAATTAACGTTAAATAAAAACATTATCAATCCAGGTATCCCTCCCAAATATATTCTAGTTTCTTAATTTTATCATAAATCTTATTTATTTCTCCTTCCACTAATATCCCCTATTTAAAATAAACTATTAATCTGTCCTATACATATCTAATCCATCAATTAATCAATCTCTTTAAGCTGACAGAATAATATCAGACTTTAAATCATTTCAATCCATTAGACAGAATTCAAATTTCATCCAATTATCATAACTAATAACATACATGTCATCAAACAAAACACATCATCTTATTAAATTAACTCAATTAGTTATTAATTCAGTCCAAATATATAACATCTCTTCAATTCTCTTCATTCCATTACATAATAGTTTTCATACAATTAAACCTATTGTTCTAAAAATATATATTCTTGATATTCTAGATTACCTTTAGTCCATTATTAATTAAAGTAACACAATAATATTATGCTTTGAATCATTTCAGTTCATCAAGCAAATTTCAAATTTCATTCAATTAATTATCATACCTTATCACATCTATATTTTTTTTATTAAATTTTTGAAGTTTTACAAAAACAAAACAACCCATCCCCAAACCTCCCCAACCCTCCCATTCCCTCCCCCGACCTTCCCAGAGCTGAACATAGGCTTAATTGAAATTTCTTCAAAAAATCTTAAAAAAAATATAAACCATGAATAAATCTAAATACTAAATACATTAATTAAACAAATTATAAGATAATTAACAATAATATATATATAAAAAAACATAAATACCAAAAGAATAATACTTGAAAGAAAAAAGAATAAAGAAAAGGAAAAAAGAAAAAGATAAAAGAAAGTATAATAAAAATAAAAGATAAAAATAAAAAAGGAATAAAATCTATAAGATGTTTTAAATTTTAAATATAAGTTATTGAAAAACTAAATAATATTTTTTAATATCCAACTTATATTGTATAAAATCTATCCATTTTTTCCATACCGCAAAATACTTCTCCTGCGATTGATCCTTCAAGAAAGCCGAAATCTTTGCCATTTCCGCCAAATAAGAAACTTTAAAAAACCACTCTTGCAAAGTAGGCAAAGATTCCTTCTTCCAACATTGCCCTACTAGCAGCCTTGCGGCTGTAATTAAATTTAACATCAATGTGATCTCTTTAGTATCACAATCAGTAACAATACCTAACAAAAACAATTGTGGGGTAAATTTTACCCTCCTTCTAAAAATTCTTTGAATATTCCACCATATCTTAATCCAAAAGGCTTTTATATTTTTACACGACCACCAAATATGATAGTAAGTAGCATCCAAACACCACATCTCCAACATTTAGGCTGTAAGTCAGGATACATACGAGACATTTTTTGTGGATCAAGGTGCCATCTGTAAAACATTTTATAAAAATTCTCCCTTAAGGTCTGGGCTTGTGTAAATTTGACATTCCTCACCCAAATAATTTCCCAGGTATCTAGTAGAACTGGTTCACCAAAATTTTGTGCCCATTTAATCATACATTCTTTAATTAATTCTGCCTCTGAATCCAATTCTACTAGCACCCCATAAATTCTCTTAATATGAGTTCGTCTTTGGTCTTTTACTTGTTTGAGAAAACTTTCATCTTCTCTAAGTAAACCCACATTACGATCTAACTTCCATCTATCCACTATTTGTCTACACTGAAACTATGAATATATAATATTTTCTTGTGCTAGATTTCCAAAGATTTTAACTGCCAATTTTTACCATCCCATCTAAGTAATTGTGCGTAAGAAACACCATCCATCTTGACTCCTCTCCTTATCCCCTCTATCGCATGCCAAGGTATAGCCCATAATGGGATTTTAAAATCACTTCTATAATATTTCCTCCAAACCCGAAATAAAGAAATCCTTATAATATGAGATTTAAAAACCCTGTCAACTTTTTTATTAAAAATTAAATAGGCATGCCATCCAAAAAGTAAATCCCAACTCTCCAAGAGGAGTATTTCTACATTTGTTAAATTAACCCAATCACTAATTAATGTTAAGACCACCGCATCATAGTACAATTTCAAATTCGGTACCTTGAGTCCACCTCTCTCACGAGTGTCTTGCATTATTTTAAGCTTTACTCTTGGTTTTTTCCCCGCCCAAATAAATTTATTGATACCTTTCTGCCATTCATTTAAATTAATCTCATTCTTTAAAAAAGGTATCATTTGAAATAAAAAAGGAACTTTGGCAGAACATTCATTTTGATCATCGCAATTCTTCCCAAAAGAGATAATTGCAATTTCTCCCAATTTTTCAAGTCTCTTTGTATCCTGACCCACAACCTTTCATAATTATTTTTGTATAATTTTACATTAGAAACAGATAAAGTAACCCCCAAATATTTTACCTTATCAACAACCTCAAAATCTGTCAACTTAACCAAAGTCTGCTTATCCAAATTGGTCATATTTTTGGGTAATATTTTAGTCTTGTTGTTATTAATTTTAAAATCCGAAACCCGTCCATATTGGTATATCAATTGTAATAAGTCTACAACCGAATAAGTAGGTTGGGACAGGGTAACCACCAAGTCATCTGCAAAAGCTCTTAATTTATGTTCTTTTTTATTAACTTCTATTCCTTTTATTTCCTGTGATTCTCGAATTTTAATCAGCAATATTTCCAAAGTTAAAACAAACAGCAGTGGTGACAATGGACATCCCTGTCTAGTCCCCTTTTCTATTGTAAAAACCTCTGATAAACCCCCATTAACAATAAGTTGTGCCGTTTGTTTTTGATAAATAACACCAAGAGCTTGTAAAATTTTTTCTCCAAAATTCATTTTCTCAATTAATCTTAACATAAATTGCCAATTCAATTGATCAAAAGCTTTTTCAGCATCTAGAAATATCAATCCTGCAGAAACTTGATTATTTTTATCTAAATATTCTAATAAATTAATAATTTGTCTGGCATTATTCTTCATGTACCTTCCAGTTATGAAACCCGTTTGATCCTTATGTATAACCTGATGCAAAACCCTCATAAGTCTATTAGCTAAGATTTTTACAAAAATCTTATAATCTACATTTAAAAGAGATATAGGTCTATAATTCTTTGGTAAAGTAAGATCTTGATCTTCTTTTGGGATTAAAGATATAAAAGCTCTACCCCATGACGGGGGAATCTCTAAACCCTGTAGTATATTGTTAAAAAGCTCTCTTAAAGGTTGAATCATCTCTTCTACCAAAGTTTTATAATAAATAGATGTCAGACCATCCGTACCCGGTGCTTTACCTAATTTTAATTCTTTAAACACTATCTCAATTTCCTCACTAGTAATTAAACCATTAATTTCTTGTTTCTGATCTTCTGTTAATTTAGGGAAGTTGGCTTCATTTAAATAATTATCTATATCTAAAACCTGTATTTTAGTACTCTTATATAATTTTTGATAATAATGTAAAAAAAATTTCTTAATCAAATCCTTATGGTATACCAATTTACCATTATAATTTATTTTATCTATAATTATCTGTCTCTGTTTCTTTCTTAATTGATAAGCCAACCATCTCCCTGGTTTATTAGCATTACAAAATGTATTTTGTTTCATATACAGTAAGTTAGTTGCAGTTTGATCAGCCATCAACATATTAAATTGTGTTTTAAGCAATTTTATAGATTCTTTAACCTTTTCATCTGTAGGATTTGAGATCAAAAATTTTTCTTTTAATTTAATCTCATCTTCCAATTCCTTACGTTTCTGAGTCTGCTTTTGTCTATGAGCATTATTCATTTGTATCAAAATCCCACGCATGAAGGCTTTACCTGCATCCCATACCATTGACATTGAAGTTCCCTTATGCATATTTAAGACAAAATAATCCTTTAAGTGCTCCTTTAATTTTTGAACATTCTTTTCTTGTCTAAATAAATTTTCATTCATCCTCCATGATCTCCTCTCCTCTCTTTCATCAACCAACTCCATCCAAACTGGACTATGATCCGTCAATGTCCTAGGAAAAATTCTTATCACATCTATATTATCATAGAAAAGCATCATCCACTAATTTAAAACACTCAATTAATTATTGAAATAATCCAAATCTAAAAAAAAAACCCCACCATTTTTTCCATTCCAATACATAATAATTTTCATCAAAATACACCTATTATTCCACCCATTACATTCTTTTCTTTCTTATTTCTAAGTCTGAATCTTAATCCTTGAAACAGTCCATAAATCAACAGTACCTTTTAATCCATTACACATTTTAAATTTCTGTTTTCAGTCTTATTCTGGCCTTCCTTCTATGCCAAGCAGGTTTCCATATCCAGGCATCCCTTTCCACCAATAAATCTCTCTTTATTGCTTGCAGTGTGCTTTGAGACAATAGGAGTTCCGTTCTCTGTATTAGGCTTCTGTTTCTCTCATCCTTAAAGCTTCATTGCTTTAAAGTCTCAAGTCTTAATCTTTGGTTCTTCTGATCCTCAAAAGTATAAATGACATGTTTATAAGGTGAAGTCTCTTTTATCTCAGTTGTTTCCTCTACTAGCAAGTTTTGATTTATAGAATGGTCAGATATGGTCTGGAAAATCAGTTTGAAGGTTTGAGATGGAACTTCTGGTTCTTAGCTCTGTAGTAAACTCTTTTATTGTAGCACATATTTCTGCGGTGGCTTCATAAATCTTTTCCAATATAAGTTTGCAGTTTAATTGTAACTGAACTTTCTCCATATTGATAGTAATTAAAGAAAGTCTCTTTTTTCCTTTTTTATCCTTTTTTGTGGAGGCTGTATTTAATAAAAGTTGAGCAGTATCCACCCCCATAATTCCCACTGTTACATCAGTTTATCTTTTCTCCTGAAAAAATTTGAAGATCAGGTCTATTCCACCAAGAGAAATCAGAGGTTGCAATATTAGGTTTTTGCCACTAGATGTCCTCAGTAGATTAAAAAAATCTTTTCCAGACACCATTTTTTTTCCTCTTTTTTCCAATCTTTTAACATATAATGTGAAAAAAGAAATAATCTTCCAGCATAAAGTGATAGTACAGCTCTTAAAAAAGAGTTTTTTCTGTACTCCACAAACAGATGTAATAAAATATAGTCTCTAAAATTTTATTCCAATCTTTTGTACCATGCCTTTCTTCCCAAACATATAGAAGCTACTTTTCCGAGACAGGGAAATAATTCTAACAAAACTCTTACAGGCAAAAAAAAAAAAAAAAAAAAGCAAAGTAGAGTAAAGAGAGGAGCCCCCCCCCAAAAGCCTCACCTGGATTCAACACAGTGGTTCTCAATGCTTGGATGTTCTTTGACTTGCGGTTTGAAGCAGCTGAGTGATCGGCCATTTTACTGGCCGATCTTCCTTTTCTGTCGGCCCTCAGAGAAAGCTTGGACAGCTGGAGGAGCCGCTGCTCCTCCACAGCCAAGCGAAGCCTCATTGACAGAAGTTGCACTCTCCAGGGCGACTTTCGACCCGCATAAGGGTCTGCCGGTGGAGGGAAGACTAGCTGACAAGGAGAGGAGTCTCCTCGTGCGACTAGGGTTGCTGCGAACTGGAACCAGAAATCCATCATGGAACTTTTTAACTCCAGCCACAATGGCCAGAGCCTCCTTGTCAATTTGCGTGTAGTTGTACTTTGTGGATGATAGGGTCCTGGACTAATACGCAATGGGCTTCTGCCTCCCATAAGCTGTTAAGAGGCTTAACACAGCCCCAACCCCATACGGGGATGCATCACATGCAATGCAGACAATCAGCTGCTCATTGAAATGAGTGTGTGATGACCCAGGGCCCCAAATGGAGGCAAAGCAATTAGCTGGTCAGAATAATTGTCTTTGTAAGCACTGCCAATGTTCACCCAACAGCCCCCACATATGCTGGCACAAGTTCAATAAAACAGTCAATGGAGTTAAACAGTTCTTTAAAGTAAAGCAGATAACAAAGTATGATCTTTTCAATGCCCAGCTTGCCTGTAACCTGCAAACTGAAAAACTGAAGACAGCAAGGAAAACTCAGCAGGAAACAAACTTGATCCGAAATACAAAGAGTCCAGGTACAAGAGCTCACATCACAAGAGTTCACGTTTGTTCCCGGCAAATGCCCCACCCCACAGCGTCTCCTTAAATACCTACTCCCCAGGTGTGTCTTGTGAAGTGGGGCGTGATGCTCTCCTCCCGAGCAAGTGAGCCTGCTTCTGTTGTTCCCTCCTCCTCTCTGCTTTCCTTGCTCTGGGATCTGGTGGCGAGGGGCCTTACTCCTCGCTTGAGCTCTGCCTTCCCTGTTCCAAACTTGAAGGGCCCTGGCCTGCTTCAGGACTCCCCACAGTCCTCTGAAGCCACAGACACCACCTCCTGGGCCTCAACAGGGAACTTCATGTCATCCTCAGAGTGAGGCTCGGACAGAGGCATGACACTATTCCCCCCTGCAGGACCCCCTCCCCTGGGACCATGCGGACTCGGACAGTGCGGGAACCAGGTATGAAAGTCGCCAACCAGACGAGGGGCATGAACGTTGGTGGCATTGATCCATGTGAAGTCCTCAGGCCTTTCCATGCCACGAGATACTGAAACTAGCCCCGCAACCAACGGGAATCCCGAATACTGTCCACTTCATACTCCATATCTCCTTGGGGGGAGGCCAGACCTGGCAGTGGTGGAGCTGGCCAATGTGGATCGTCGGCTGTGACTGGAACCAGCAAAGACCTGTGGAAAACCAGGTAAATCTGCATGGTCCGCAACAATGACAAGCAAAACGCCACAGGATTGATCACCGCTTTGACCAGAAATGGACCCAAGTAACGGTGATCAAGTTTTTTCGATGGATGTGCTGTAGGTAGGTGCCGTGTGGAAAGCCAAACCCGATCGCCCACAGATAATGGAGGGACATCTTGACGACGATGGTCGGCGAATCGTTTGTAATCCTCCTTGGCTTTTTCCAGCAGGTGCTGAACTACTTGATGCACTGCCTTCAGCTCCTGGAGGAACTTGTCCATGGCCGGAACTGGGGAGTCTGATGGAGCCAACGAAAGAGCCATGGATGAAATCCATAACTGGAAAAGAACGGTGACACACGGGTGGATGCATGCTGGGCATTGTTATAGGCGAACTCCGCCACAGCCAGCAGCTCCGCCCAATTGTCCTGTTGGATGTTGCTGAAACAGCGGAGGTAATGTTCCAAGATTGCATTCACCCTCTCTGTGCCCCCGTCGGTTTCAGGGTGATGGGCGGACAGACATGCCTGTACCTGCAGTTCTGTGAGTAGGGTCTGCCAGAATTGCACCCCCCAATCTGACATGACTCAGTCGGGTAATCCATGCAGCTGAAATACATGGGCAATAAACAACTGGGCCGTCATCCGTGCTGTAGGGAGACCCACACACAGGATGAAATGAGCCATTTTGGTGAGCATGTCCACCATCACCAAGACGGTTGTGGCATCCTTGGAAGGGGGCAACTCGGTAACGGAGTCCAACGAGACCACCCCCAGGGTCTTTCTGGCATGGATAGAGGCTGCAAGGGACCAGGGGGCATACCAATAGCATACTTGGCCTGTCGACAAATGCTGCATGATGCCAGCTAGACACATTGTGCCGGAGCTGCGGCCACCAAAACATTCTGGAGACAAGGTGCAGTGTTTTGAAGACCCTGAAGTGACCTGCTGATGGACTATCATTTGTATTTTGTATTTAATTTTATTTATATGCCGCCCAATCCCAAAGGACTCAGGGCGGCGTACAGAGATTAAAACAATCATAAAACAATAAAATAATACAGTCATACTACAAGTCCGATCATATCCCCCACCCGGGGACATCAGCCCCAGGCCTGCCGGAACAGGAGAGTTTTAATGGCTTTCTTAAAGGCCGGCAGGGTGGGAGTAGTTCGAACCTCGGGGGGAAGTTGATTCCAGCAGGTCGGAGCCACCACAGAAAAGGCCCTTCCCTGAGGGCCCGCCAGCCGACATTGTCTGGCCGACGGGACCTGAAGGAGGCCCAATCTATGGGACCTCACCGGTCTCTGGGAACTGTGCGGCAGAATGCGGTCCTGTAAGTAACCTGGCCTTATGCCATGAAGCGCTTTAAAGGTGATAACCAACACCTTGAATTGTGTCCGGAGACCCACAGGAAGCCAGTGCAGCTCGCGGAGGATAGGTGACACGTGGGCGTACCTTGGCGCGCCCACAATCGCTCTCGCGGCTGCATTCTGAACCAACTGCAGCCTCCGAACGCCCTTCAAGGGTAGCCCCATGTAGAGCGCGTTACAATAATCCAGTCTTGAGGTGACAAGGGCATGAGTGACTGTGAGTAAAGCCTCCCAGTCCAAATAAGGCTGCAACTGGTGCACTAGGCGAACCTGTGCAAAGGTCCCCCTGGCCACATAGATGTTGTTCCAAATTTAGCTGTGAGTCCAGGAGGACACCCAAGTTGCGTGCCTGCACTGAGGGAGGTAAATTTGCCCCCCCCCCCAGGACTAATGATGGACCATCCAGTTTGCCTTTGGGAGGCAAGACCCAGAGCCACTCGGTCTTGTCAGGGTTGAGTCTAAGCCTGTTCACCCCCATCCAGACCCTCACATCTTCCAGGCATGGCACATCACGTCGACTGCTTCACTGAAAGGACACGGGGTGGAGATATACAATTGGGTATCATCCGCGTACTGATGATACCTCACCCCGTGTCGCCGAATGATCTCACCCAGCGGTTTCATGTAGATGTTAAAAAGGAGGGGGGACAGGACCGAGCCCTGAGGCAGCCCAGGATCGAGGCGCCTAGGGGTCGATCTCTGTCCGCCCGCCAACACCGACTGCGACCTGTCAGAGAGGTAGGAGGAGAACCACTGCAATACGGTGCCGCCCACCCCCACCTCTCTGAGACGACACAGAAGGATACCATGGTCGATGGTATTGAAAACCGCTGAGAGGTCAAGAAGCACCAGGATAGAGGAATAACCCCTATCCCGGGCTCGCCAGAGGTCATCGGTCAGTGCGACCAAAGCAGTCTCAGTGCTGTAGCCGGGCCTGAAACCAGATTGAAAAGGGTCCAGATAATTAGTTTCATCCAAGGATTGCAAGAGTTGGGACACCACCACCTTCTCTACAACCTTCCCCACAAAGGGGAGGTTGGAGACGGGACGAAAGTTCTTCAAAACAGCTGGGTCCAGCGAAGGCTTCTTGAGGAGGGGCCTCACCACCGCTTCCTTTAAAGGTTGCAGGAAAGACCCCTCCATCAAGGAGGCATTGATTATCGCCTGGAGCCAGCCTCGTGTCACCTCCCTACTGGCAGAAACCAGCCAGGAGGGGCACGGGTCCAATAAACAGGTGGCGGCATTCATTGCCCTCACGGCCTTGTCCACTTCATCAGGGGTCACAGGCTCAAACTCGCTCCAGATAACATGACTAAGACCAGCCCCCGGCAACTCGGCTGGCACTGCCCAGTCGGAGTCCAGGTCTCTCTGAATCTGAGCGATTTTGTCCGAAAGAAACTGAACAAACTCCTCAGCTCTCCCCTGCAAGGGTTCCTCTACCTCCTCCACTTTAAGAAGGGAGCAGGTAACCCTAAACAAGGCGGCCGGGCGAGATTCTGCGGATGCAATAAGTGCGGAAAAGTGAACACGCTTTGCCGCCCTTATCGCCACTAAATAAGTCCTAAGATAGGCTCTTAATAGTGATCGGTCAGATTCAGAGTTACTGGCCCTCCAACATCACTCTAGACGTCTCTTGTGGCACTTCATCTCCCGAAGCTCCTCAGTAAACCAAGGCGCCCTCCGGGGACCACCACCACAGAGAGGTCGCAAAGGTGCAATTCGATCCAGGGCCCTGGACGCCGCCTCATTCCAGGCTGCAACCAGGGACCCGGACGAGTTGTGGACAAGGGAGTCAGGTATTTCCCCAAGCTCCTCCTGGAACCGATCTGGGTCCATTAGGCACCTGGGGCGGAACCACCTAGTCGGCTCCCTCTCCCTGCGATGGGGGTGTGATGCTCTGAAGTCCAGCCTCAATAGGAAATGATCTGTCCATGACAAGGGCGAGATCTCTATTCCCCTTAATTCCAGATCATGTCTCCATTGCCCCGAGAGAAACACAAGGTCGAGTGTGTGACCACCCCTATGAGTCGGATCCTGAATTACCTGGGTCAGATCCATGGTTGCCATGGAAGCCATGAACTCCTGTGCCGCCTCTGAGCGATCGCCGAGTGATGGTAGGTTAAAGTCCCCCAGTACTATAAGTCTGGGGAACTCCACCACCAACCCGGCTACTGACTCCAGCAACGCAGGCAGGGCTGCTGCAACGCAGCTGGGAGGTAGGTACGTCAGCAGCAAGCCCAACTGAACCCGTGAACCCAACTTCAATAGGAGGGACTCACACCCAACAACCTCCGGGGCAGGAATCCCACGAGGACTCAAGGACTTCCGAGCGATGACTGCCACTCCCCCACCCCTGCCCTGATGTCGAGGCTGATGAAGCACCACAAACCCGTCCGGGCACATCTCCGAGAGGGAAACACCCCCCTCAGGGCCCAGCCAGGTTTCGGTTATACATGCCAAGTCCGCCCCGCTGTCCAATATTAAATCACGGACAAGGGGGGCTTTGCTGACAACGGACCTGGCATTAAGCAACAGCAGCCTACAATTAGGGCCCTGTACTCCCCTGTCACCAGTACTACAGGATGAGCCTTTTGAGGGGCTGGAACAAGGAATCGCTCTAACATCATGGCATTGTTTCAGAATGATGCCACAGAGGGGTCCCCCAGGAACATAGATGCAGTCTCGGAAACACAACAGGTCATCTGTGTACATCCAAGGGGTCTTATCTCCCTCATCGCCAGCCAACTCACGACGTCGAGCTGCCACGAATGTATCCTGCTGCTGCGTGTCACAAATTCTGCCCCGTAGGTCAATGGGCTCCTCTATGGCTGCCAACCTTTCCAAGGGGAATGTTCTGGGCATGATCTTGTCTTCCTTTCAGGTGATTTCAAGCTTCCGAGACAGCGCGTCCACACGCCTGCTAGGGACATAGGTCGCCTGAAATCTCGCAAAAAACAGTGACCATTGCACCTGTCGCTGATTTAGCGTTCTGGCAGTCCATAGGTGCTCTAGGTTCCAATGGTCTGTTCGAACCTCGACTTGGTGATGGGCCCCCTCTAAGTGGTGCCGCTATGTCTAAAATTGTTGATCACCAACAATTCCTTGTCCCAGATTGTGTAATTCCATTCGGGGGCCGACAGCTTCCGTGAATAATAGGCACATGGGAACAAGGTACCTGTGGGAGCATAGGCTTGCAGAAGCACCGCCCCGATGGCCACATCCGATGCATCCATCTCCACCATGAACAGCCTTAAGGGATCAGGATGTTTGAGGATAGGCTTGGAGGCAAATGCGGCCTTAAGGACATCCAAGGCCCCCTGCTCCTCTGCGCCCCAACAGAACTTCACCCTTTTCCTTAACAGATTGGAAAGGGGAGCGGTCAGGGTCACAAAACGATGAATGAATGTGCAGTAATACTTCGCCAACCCCAACAGATGTTGCACGTCCTTGACCCTCTGCGGAGGCTGCCATTCCTGCAGCAACTTTACTTTCTCTGGATCCATCTCCACACCCTCAGGCAAGATGCGATGGTCCAGAAAGTCAATCGTGGTTTGCGCAAACTGGCACTTCTCATGCTTGGCAAAGAGATGGTTATCCTACAATCGTTGCAACACAAGCCAAACATGGTTCCAATGCTCTCGTGGGGAGGACGAGTAAATCAGGATGTCGTCAAGATAGATGACCACAAACATATCCAACTGGTCCCTGAACACGTCGTACATAAAGTGCATGAACACTCCTGGTGCATTAGTCAGGCCAAAGGGCATAACTGTGTACTCAAAATGTCCATAACGCATCCGGAAGGCTGTCTTCCACTCATCTCCCGCTCGAACTTGGACTAAGTTATAAGCTCCCCGTAAGTCCAACTTAGTAAATATTTTGGCTTGGCGGAGCCTCTCGATGAGTTCGGGGATGTGTGGGAGTGGGTACCGATTATGGATCGTGATGGCATTCAGTTTCTGGTAATCACAGCACAGTCTAAGCTCCCCTGACTTCGTCTTCACGAAGAGCACTGGCACAGCCAACTGGTAGGTGGAAGGCCATATAAACCCCTTCCGGAGATTCTTGTTGATGAAATCCCTCAAAGCTGCCAACTTCAGTTCTGACAGAGAGTAAATCCAGCCAACCAGCAATTTGGCATTGGGCACTAAATCAACCGGGCAGTCATAAGACTGATGCGGGGGCAACTGATATGCCTCTTTTTCCCCAAAGACATCGGCATAATCCCCCAACTCTGCCAGTATGTCCAGGTCCACAGGGGTAGCCATCTTCCCTGCACAGACATGCAGGTGATAGGTGGCACACTTCTTGCCGGGGAACCACACTGTCCCAGATGACCAAATAATCTGTGGATCATGAGCCATTCCAGACCCAACACCACAGGAAAGTGAGAAGCGGTAGCCACATAGAACATATGTGGCCCAATACGCATGTGAAGGGGTCTGGTTGCAGCAACCACTGGGCTGGAATGAAGGGGCCGCCGATCAATTGTCTCCACCAAGACTGGCGGTGACAACTGCTGCTGGGGAATGGACCACTGCGTGACAAAATCTGAGTCCATGAATAGTTCAGCACCAAAGGCAGTTGCTTTTACAAGAAGATTCAACCATGTAAGTTTTTGGGTTGTTAGAGAGATTCTTCATGCACAGACATTGAAAATAAGAGCTGAAGTCCTAAGCCACTATATCAAAACTGTTAAGAAACTTTATAAACTAAATAATTTACATGCTCTTATGGCTTTGGTTTCTGGATTACAAAGTGCCCCCATCTTCAGGTTGACTAAAACATGGGCGTTACTGAGGCGAAAAGACAAAGCTTCTTTTGACAAACTGGAATACGTAATGAGCAAAGAGGACAATTATAAAAGACTTAGAGACTATATTAGTAGCTTGAAGATGACTCCTTGTATTCCTTATTTAGGTATTTATCTCTCAGACTTGACATATATTGACTCAGCATATCCATCAACAGGAAGTATTCTGGAAAATGAGCAGAGATCAAACTTAATGAATAATATTCTTAGAATAATTTCAGACTTACAGCAATCTTTTTTTTTTTTTTTTTTTTTTTTATTGAAATTTTTCAAAAGTTTTACAAATAAAAATCCACCCCCCCTCCCCAACCACCCCACCCCCCCCCGACTTCCCAGAACTGAATATAGGATTATTTAACAAATATTTTAAAAATAACATTTGCAATTTATAAAATAATTAATAATAATAATAAAAATCACAGTAATAATATATATAGAAATAATATACATAACATAAACTTTAAAATGAATAATATATACTAAAAAAGAAAAAAAAAATAAAAAATAAAAAGAGAAGAGAGAGAGAGAAAGAAGAAAGAAGAAAGTAGACGAAAAATAAAGCATATATATATATAAAAAAAAAAAAAATATGAATAATAATACATTAAAAATGTATATATATAAAAAAGAAAAAGAAGAAAGAAAGAAAGAAAAAACAATCATTACAAATTATAAAAAGGCTAAATAATATTTTTCCATATCCAAATTATGTTGTATAAAATTTATCCATTTTTCCCATACCGCAAAAAATTTTTCTTGAGATTGCTCCTTTAAGAAAGCCGAAATCTTTGCCATTTCTGCCAAATACGAAACTTTATGAAACCATTCTTGTAAAGTAGGCAAAGATTCCTTCTTCCAATATTGTCCTATTAACAACCTAGCGGCTGTAATCAAATTTAACATCAATATAACCTCCTTAGCATCACAGTCAATAACAATACCTAGTAAAAATAATTGCGGAGTAAATTTTACCCTTCTTTTAAAAATTCTTTGAATATTCCACCATATCTTAATCCAAAAAGCTTTTATATGCTTACACGTCCACCAAATATGGTAATAGGTAGCATCAAATATCCACATCTCCAGCATTTCGGCTGTAGATTAGGGTACATAATGGACATTTTCTTTGGGTCAAGGTGCCATCTATAAAACATCTTATAAAAATTCTCTCTTAAATTTTGCGCTTGTGTGAATTTAACATTTCTTATCCAAATAAGTTCCCAAGTATCCATTGAAATCGTTTCACCAATATTCTGTGCCCATTTAATCATACAATCTTTAACTAGTTCAAGTTCTGAATCTAATTCCACTAAAACCCCATAAACTCTCTTAATATGGGTTGGCCTTTGATCTCTTACTTGTTTTAAAAAAATTTCATCTTCTCTAAGCCAGCCCATTTTACAATCCATCTTCCATCTATCCACTATTTGTCTATATTGGAACCATGAATAAGTTAAGTTTTCATGTGTTAATTCTTCCAAAGATTTTAACTGCCAGTCTTGGCCATCCCATCTTAATAACTGTACGTAAGAGACCTTGTCCATATTTACCCCTTTCCTTATACCTTCTATGGCATGCCGAGGTATAGCCCATAATGGTATTTTGAAGTCACTTTTATAATACTTTCTCCACACTCTTAGCAAAGAGTTTCTTATAATATGAGACTTAAAAACCCAATCCACTTTTTTATTAAATATTAAATAGGCATGCCATCCAAAAAATAGGTCCCAGCCTTCCAAATGAAGTATTTCTGTATTTGTTAAATTCACCCAGTCGCTAATCAATGTCAATACTACAGCATCATAATACAATTTCATATTTGGTACCTTGAGACCACCTCTCTCACGAAAATCTTGCATTATTTTAAGTTTCACCCTTGGTTTTTTCCCTGCCCAAACAAATTTATTAATACCTTTTTGCCATTCATCTAAATTACGTTCGTTCTTTAAGATAGGTAACATTTGGAACAAAAAAATAAACTTTGGCAGGACATTCATTTTAATAACTGCAATTCTGCCCATAAGGGATAACTGTAAATTATTCCAGTTTTTTAAATCCTTCTGTACCTCCATCCACAGCTTTTCATAATTATTTTTATACAATTTTACATTAGAAGCAGATAATGTAACCCCCAAATATTTTACCTTATCAACAATTTCAAAGTCTGTTAAGTTAACTAGAGCCTGTTTATCACCATTAGTCATGTTTTTAGCTAATATTTTGGTCTTATTATTATTAATTTTAAAGCCAGAAACACGTCCATATTGTTGAATCAATTGTAATAATTTCACCACCGAAGAAACAGGTTGAGACAAAGTAACAACCAAGTCATCTGCAAAGGCTCTTAATTTATATTCTTTTTTATTAATTTCTATTCCTTTTATTTCTTGAGACTCCCGAATTTTAATCAACAAAATTTCCAGTGTTAAAACAAACAATAACGGAGACAACGGGCATCCCTGTCTTGTTCCTTTTTCTATTACAAAAGCCTCTGACAAACCCCCATTTACAATAATTTGAGCTTGATATATATTGGATAATACTTGTAATATATTTTGTCCAAAATTCATCTCCTTGATTAAACACAGCATAAACTGCCAATTCACTTGATCAAAGGCTTTTTCAGCATCCAAAAATATCAAGCCTGCAGAGACTTGGTTATTCTTTTCTAAATACTCTAATAAATTAATAATTTGTCTAACGTTATTCTTCATATACCTTCCAGTTATAAAACCCGATTGATCCCTATGTATAAACTGCTGCAAGATCCCCATAAGCCTGTTAGCTAAAATTTTTGCAAAAATTTTATAATCCACATTTAAAAGAGATATAGGCCTATAATTTTTAGGCAAAGTAAGATCTTGACTATCTTTTGGAATCAATGATATAAATGCATTACGCCAGGATGGAGGGATCTCTAACCCCTGTAATAAATTATTAAACAGTTCACACAACGGTTGAGTCATCTCTTCTACTAAAGCTTTATAATAAATAGATGTCAACCCATCCGTACCCGGCGCTTTGCCCAATTTCAATTGTTTAATAGCTGTAACAATTTCTTCCTTAGTAATTAAACCGTTAATCTTTTTTTCCTGATCTTCTGTTAATTTAGGAAAGTTAACTTTGCCTAAATAATTATTTATATCTGTAATTTGAATATTAGTACCCTTATATAATTTTTGATAGTATTCTAAAAAAGATTTCTTAATCAATTCTTTCTGATAAACCAATTTACCATTATAATTTATTTTATCTATATTCCTCTGTTTCTGTTTTTTTCTTAACTGATAAGCCAACCATCTCCCTGGTTTATTAGCATTACAAAATGTATTTTGTTTCATAAATAGCAAATTAGTTGCAGCTTGATCAGCCATCAGCATGTTAAATTGTGTTTTTAACAATTTTAAAGCTCCTTTAACCTTTTCATCTAAGGGATTTGAAATTAAAAGTTTCTCTTTTAATTTAATCTCCTCTTCCAAGTCTTTCCGTTTCTGAATCTGTTTCTGTCTATGCAAATTATTCATTTTTATCAAAATACCACGCATAAAAGCTTTACTTGCATCCCAGACCATTGACATTGATGTTCCCTTGTTCATATTTAAAGTAAAATATTCCTTTAAACATTCCTTTAATTTATGAACATTTTTTTCTTGTTTAAATAAATTCTCATTCACCCTCCAGGATCTCCTATCTTCCTTCTCTACAAACAGTTCCATCCAAACTGGACTATGATCGGACAATGTCCTAGGAAAAATTTTTACATTCTTCACCCTGTTGTATAAATCTGTTGTGATCAAAAAGAAATCAATTCTTGAGAAAGATTGGTGTCTATCTGAGAAAAACGTAAAATCCTTTTCTTCTTGATTACGTTCACGCCAATAGTCTCTCAATTCCCAATCTTCTTTCATGTCAAAAAAGGCTTTAGGTAATTTAGCCTGTTTAAAAAAGGTAGAAGAGCCTTTTTTGTCCATTTGTATATCTAAGACACCATTCCAGTCTCCCATTAAAATCACGGATCTATAGTCCAACAAAGTTATTTTCTGATGTAGTAACCTATAAAATTGCTCCTGTTGCTGGTTTGGTGCATACAACCCCACAATAAGAATTTTCTTGCCATATAAACCAAGTTCAAGCATAACATATCTTCCATAAGGATCTGATTCTAACAAGGTAGCAGATAAATTCTGTTTAACATAGATTACCACACCCCCTTTCTTCCCAGGGGCGGGAGATACAAAATGAGATCCCAAGCGAGGATTATTTAAATATTTTTGATCTTTAGCTGTAATATGAGTTTCTTGCAAGCAAATAATATCATTGTTGTGTTGTTTCAAATAGTGGTAAATTTTTTTTCTCTTTTGAGGAATGTTTAATCCATTAACATTCCAGGACAGGAGCTTTGCCATCTCCCTTGGCCTTCAGCCTGGAGAAGATCCGCTCAAATTCTGCTGCTGATGAATATGTAGCAGAGCTTTTGGGTCTTGCTCCTCCCACCGGCACTGAAGCAATTTGCTGAGTAGATTCTTCAATTTCTTTTTCTTTTTCTTTTTTCTGTTGTTCTTTTTCTTTACGTTTATGTGCTGCACGGGTCATTCTCTGTTCTTTAACCTCTGATTGAGACATCCATACCACCTGTCCAGCAGTCATCATCCCTGTACCTTCAGATTTCTGTTCCATCTCTTTGTCACTCAAGACTTTATGCATCATGGGCAAAGGAGAGCCTGCTCCCAGGACCGTTTTATAAAATTCCTTAGCTTTAGCAACTGTATTAAGTCTATAACGTGTCCCCGCATGGCTCAAAACAATGCCCATCGGAATCTCCCATCTAAATGGCATTTGTCTTGCTTTAAGTTCATTTACTAAAAAAGCAAAATCTTTTCTGCTTCTTAAAATTTTAGGTGGAATTTCCTTTAAAATAATAATATCTTGGGCAGCAATCTGAAATCTTTTATTATAAAAAATTTGTAGAATCTGATTTCGCAAAGACTTCTTAGCAAAATATATCACCACATCTCTAGGCAAATTCCTCTGTTTTGCAATCCAAGAATTAACTCTATAAATTCTTTCCACATCCCCACGTAACTCTTCTTTATCAATATTCAAAATAACAGCCAAGTCATTAATCACCATTTCCATCAAATCTTGAGTTTTATCTTCTTTCAGACCCCTTATTCTCAAAGCATATTCCATCTGTCTATACTGGAACATAAGAATATCATCTTGTGAAGTCTCCACTTTTTTCTCCATATCTTGAAATTTATAGTCCAAAAGTTCAACTGTTTCTTCAATTTCCTCTACTCTGGAGTCCAGCTTCACAACCACTGAGGCCATTCCAGATAGAGCTAAAAGTATATCATCCCTCAAAATAGCATTATTCTGTTCTAAAAGCTCCTTCATCTCTTTCTTCATTTCCTCCTTAGTTTCAGATTTATTCTGATCCAAAAGTTGTTTCATTTCCTCCCTAAACTGTGAGACAGCACTTACCATTATTTCTTTAATGTCTTGTGCTGATGTGCCAGATGGGGGAGGTGAAGGTGGAGTAGATTTAGGTTGCTGCACTGAGGGTATTATTTTAAGTTGTTGTTGCACAGTAGAAGTAGCAGGAGAAGAAGTTACTTTAGAAGCTGCAGTAGCTGGTTGTCGTTTTGAAGCCATTTTAATTTATCTTCCTTTCTTCTTAAAAATACCAATAAAAATAAATGATCCAAAAAAAAATTAAAAATAAGATAAAATAGAATAAGATAAGATCAATCTAAAAGTCCCCAAGAATAAAAAAGTAAAAAAAGTAAAAAAAAAGCAATATTAAACAACAATTCAGCCGATCCGTCTTTTAAAGGAAAAAAAAACTTTCAAAACGCCATTTTACTTTCACTCTCACTTTTCCGCCCAAAAAAAAAAAAAAAAAGAGAAAGCTCAAAAAAATAAAAAAAAAATCAGCAGATACTAAATAAACTAAATAAACTAAAAAAAATAAAATAAAGCTAAACTATAAATAAAATCCTTTAAACAGTTCTGTCCGGTTTAAGATTACTCACGGTTTCTTTAAGTACGGAGATGGTAGCGGCGTCTCGCTTTGTTTCCGAAGAAACAAAGACAGCTGAGAGGCGGAGAAGGCAATGAACTCCGAGGGAACCCTCTTTCTACCCCCCTAAAAATAAAAATCCAGGGAGAGTTAAGAGGTTCTACCTCTATTCATGCGATCTCTACCCCTTCCCTTCGCCCGGGAAGGGGATTGCGAGCCGCGGGCCAGCTGATAAACGCTGTGCGTCTTTCTCCTCTTGATTACATTCCCGCCAATAGTCCCGTAATTCCCAGTCCTCTTTCATATCAAAAAAGGCTTTAGGTAATTTCCTGCGACTCTCGAATTTTGATCAACAGTATTTCCAGTGTTAAGACAAACAGCAACGGTGATAATGGGCAACCCTGTCTAGTACCTTTCTCTATTGTAAAAACCTCTGACAAACCTCCATTAACGATAAGTTGTGCCGTTTGTTTTTGATATATTACCATAAGAGCTTGCAATATCTTTTCACCAAAATTCATCTCTTCCATTACTCTTAACATAAAATGCCAATTCAATTGATCAAAGGCTTTTTCAGCATCTAAAAATATCAGCCCTGCAGGAACTTGGTTATTTTTATCTAAATATTCTAATAAATTAATAATTTGTCTGACATTATTTTTCATGTACCTTCCAGTTATGAACCCAGATTGATCTTTATGCACAAGGTGGTGCACCACCCTCATAAGCCTATTTACTAAGATTTTTACAAATATCTTATAATCCACATTTAAAAGAGATATAGGCCTATAATTCTTTGGTAAAGTAAGATCTTGATCTTCCTTTGGAATCAATGATATAAAAGCAGTACGCCATGAGGGAGGAATCTCTTGACCCTGTAAAATACCATTGAAAAGATCACCTAATGGTTGAATCATCTCCTCCAATAAGGCTTTATAATAAACAGCTGTTAACCCATCCGTACCCGGTGCTTTCCCTGGTTTCAATTGTTGAATTGCTAGCGAAATTTCCTCCTTAGTAATTAAACCATTAACTTCATGTTTCTGATCCTCTGTCAATTTAGGGAAACTAACCTTGCTTAAATATTTATTTATCTCTAAAATTTGCACATTAGTAGATTTATATAATTTTTGATAATAATCCAAAAAAGATTTCTTAATCAGTTCCTTCTGAGAAACTAATTTACCCTTGTAATTTATTTTATCTATTGTTCTCTGTCTCTGTTTCTTTCTCAATTGATAAGCCAGCCATCTCCCTGGCTTGTTAGCATTACAGAATGTATTTTGTTTCATAAACAATAAATTGGTTGCAGCTTGATCTGCTAACAACATATTAAATTGTGTTCTTAACAACTTTAAGGATTCTTTAATACTTTCATCAAAAGGATTTAAAATCAAAGACTTTTCTTTTAATTTAATTTCATCTTCCAATTCTTTACGTTTCTGAATCTGTTTTTGCTTATGACAATTATTCATTTTTATCAAAATCCCACGCATAAATGCTTTCCCTGCATCCCATACCATTGACATTGCAGTCCCCTTATACATATTCAAAGCAAAATAATCCTTTAAACACTCCTTTAGTTTCTGAACATTTTTTTCTTGTCTAAATAAATTCTCATTTACCCTCCAGGATCTTCTCTCCTCTTTTTCTTGAGTCAACTCCATCCAAACTGGACTATGATCCGTCAAAGACCTAGGGAAAATCTTGACATTCTTTACTCTATTATATAAGTCCGTTGTAATCAAGAAGAAGTCAATTCTTGAGAAGGATTGGTGTCTATCGGAAAAGAAGGTAAAGTCTTTCTCCTCTTGATTACATTCCCGCCAATAGTCCCGTAATTCCCAGTCCTCTTTCATATCAAAAAAGGCTTTAGGTAATTTTGCCTGCTTAAGAAGAGGAGAGGAACCTTTTTTGTCCCTTTGTACATCTAAGACTCCATTCCAATCCCCCATTAGTACCATGGATCTGTAGTCCAGCAGATTTATTTTTTCATGTAAGAGTCTATAAAATTGTTCCTGTTGCTGATTTGGTGCATATAGTCCCACTATAAGTACTTTCTTACCATATAAGCCCAATTCAACCATCACATATCTCCCTTGGGGGTCAGACTCCACCAGACAAACTGGTAGATTTTGCTTAACATAGATAACAACTCCCCCCTTCTTCCCGGGAGCAGAAGATACGAAGTGAGATCCCAGACGGGCATTAACTAAATATTTCTGATCCTTAAGTAAAATATGAGTTTCCTGTAAGCAAATAACATCATTATTACGTTGCTTCAAATAATAAAAGATTTTTTTCCTTTTCTGAGGAGAATTCAATCCATTAACATTCCAGGTCAAAAACTTTGCCATCTCCCTTGGCCCGCAGCCTGGAGAAGACACCTTGGAGATCTGAAATTGCAACATGTGTTGCATGACTCTTGGGTCTTGCTCCTCCCACCGGCAGTGATACATTTCCAGGAGAAATCTCTTTGGCCTCTTTCTTATGTTGCTCCTTCTCTTTACGTTTATAAGCTGCACGAGTCATTCTCTGCTCTTTAACCTCCATCTGGCGTTGCCCTTCAGCTTGCAGCATCCCAGCAGAAACCAAACCTAATGCCTCAGACTGCTGCTCCACCTCTTTGCCACGCAGGGATTTCTGAACAGGTAAAGTTGAACCTGCACCTAGGACTGAAGTATAAAATTCTCTAGCTTTATCAACTGTATTCAATCTATAACGTGTCCCCGCATGGCTCAAAACAATACCCATCGGGATTTCCCATCTAAATGGCATCGTCTAGCTTTAAGCTCATTAGCTAAGAAAGCAAAATCTTTCCTGATTCTTAAAATTTTTGATGGGATTTCCTTTAGTATGATGACATCTTGGGCAGCTATCTGAAATCTTTTATTATAAAAGGCTTGTATGATCTCATTACGCAGAGACTTCTTCGTAAAATAAATCACCACATCTCTAGGCAAATTCTTCTGCTTAGCAATCCAAGAGTTAAGCCTGTACACTTTTTCAACTTCTCTGCGTAATTCTCCTTTATCCATATCCAAAACCACAGCCAAATCAGTAAGGACCACCTCCATCAGATCTTGATTCATATCTTCCTTGAGGCCTCTAATCCTCAAGGCATATTCCATCTGCCTATACTGAAACATCAGAATATCTTCTTGTGAAGTCTCCACCTTCCTTTCCACATCTTGAATTTTGTCATCAAAGGAATCAACTTTATCTTCAACTTCCTCGAGTCTTGCATCCAGCTTAACCACCACTGTAGCCAAACCTGAGACTGCTGCAAGTATATCTTGTCGCAAAATATTATTGTTATTTTCCAATTGATCCTTTATCCCACTTATCTCTTCTTTGAAGTCAGATTTAATTTCTGATTTAAGCTGTGTAGAAAATTGCTTCATTTCCTCTCTCATTTGAGCTACAGCCTCTCCCATTATACCTCTAACCTCTTGTGCTGAAAGTCCAGGCAAAGGAGGGGAGGGTGGTGGCTGTGCCGGTGGTGCATGTTTAAGTTGTTAAGCACAACCCAGAATTTGTGACTCAGAACGTCAGTGAGGGTGACTCCCCCCCTGCTGCTGCCAGGGCAGGCAGCTACACAAAACCTGACTCCTTCTCTTTCCTCTCCGCATCCCCCCTCGGCAAGGACTTCAATTTACCTCTAATCTGATTGCAAAGGTGAATTCAAGCCCCCACAAAGCTGCCTTGTAGGGTTTTTTTCCTCCTTACAAAAGGGAAAAAATTAAAGCAGCATTGCTTATGGGGGTTGGGAGGAAGGAGTCAATACAAAGCTTTCAGAAGGTTAAAAGAAAAAAAGGAAGGGGTCAGAGACTGCGGGGAAGCTGCACGTGTTTAAAAAAAGAAATGGGTCTCCACCATACGCCAAGTCAGTTTGCTTGCCTGCAGCAGAACTACAGGTGTCTTCCCAGACCAGGCTCGCAGCTGGGAACCTGGCTAGTCCCAGTCAGGCATGATGTCTGCATGCCATGGCTGAACTGCTGCCAAAAAGAGAAATGGAGGTGGCCTTTTTGGCAGCAGCTCGGCTGCAGCGTGCAGTCAGATTCGCTCACCAGGCTGCCAGCTCCGAGTGCTTAGCTAGCAGGCAGTCTGTTAGTTCGAAGGAGCTTCTCTCTCTCTCTCTCTCTCTCTCTCTCTCTCTCTCCCTCTCTCTCTTTCCCCTCCCTCCCTCCCCCCTCTCTCTCCCTCCCTCCCTCCCTTGCTGAGTCTCCACCACCAATGTAAGCCCTGCATGCAGGGAAAACCCAGCACTGGGTACTAATTGTTTACCTCTTCTGGGTGATGGGAGAGGAGCAGGCCGATCACCTTCCTGGCAGCCAGGACTCCGGCATGCCTTCCCAGCCAGCGGTAACACCGGCTGGGGATTGCAGGGGCTGCGCTCCCTTGGGGCCGTGGTTTGCAGGAGGGCTGGCCCACTCAGCAGAGGCTCTGGCGGGCTGCTCCCAGGGGAGATCTCAGGGCTGCCCCACATAGCTCTCTAGCTACATGTGCCTCAGCCAGCCTAGGAAAGGGACTTCCTGGCCATGCTTCTCCCAGGCGATGGGGTGCCCAGGTGCAGGGCAAATCAGGAGCCCTTCGAGGGGGCAGGTGAGAGAGAGGGGGGGGGAAGGGAAGTGCATGTGCCTCTCTCTCTCTCTCTCTCTCTCTGCAAATGTTGGAGGAGGACTGGAGCTGCAGGAGAAGGCTGAAAGAGCCACATGCAGCTCCAGAGCCATGAGTTGCTGACCCGTGTGTTAGACTGATTGGTCTGTAGTTTCCCGGGTCTGTTTTTTTTTCCTTTTTTGAAGACAGGAACCACATCAGCTCTTTTCCAATTGTCAGGTAGGTCCCCAGCGCTCCAAGAATTTTCAAAGATATGATACAATGGTTTTGAGATAATATCTGCCAGCTCCTTCAGAACTCTGGGATGTAATCTATCAGGTCCCGGTAATTTATATTCATCAAAATCAAACAGGTGTTCTCTTACCATTTTCTTGCTTATTTTAATTTTTATTTCAAGTTCATCTTTTACAGTTAGGTTTTCAGTAGGTTGGTGTCAATGCTGTGACAATTAAGAAATTGCAGCCATTTTACCTTTTGCTTTCATTGTGCTTTGTCTGCTGTTTGAGATATTTACATGTAGAAGGGGGGATGGGGGGGAATGCTCGAGCATTTTCAGTTAGCCAAAACAATTGCAGATGTGTGTGAACTCAAGGTCAATGTTAGATAAGTTTTGGCGGGTTGAGAAGTTGGGAGGAGAGCCCGCGCTTTGGAATAATTGGTGAATGTGATTTATGATAGCCTTTCTGGTGTGGGAATTACAACTTGTTACTTTGTATCTGGGGGAGGGAACTTCAGTCTTGGGTACAACTATGTAAGTGCCGATACTTTGTTTCCTGAATAAAATGTTCTTTAAGGAAAAAATGTTTGCCTTGAAGTTCTTTTAATTGGTTTCATCTATCGCAGGGCTTTTCAACCTTTTCACCCATTGTACCACTTTTAGGATAAGGCAATATCCATGTACCACCAGTTGCCCAGCAAGAAGTCAAAACTTGACCAAAAAAAGGGAAAAAAATGATAAACTACAGGTAGTCCTCGACTTACAACAATTTGCTTAGTGACTGTTCAAAGTTACAACGGCATTGAAAAAAGCAAATTATGACCATTTTTCATACTTAATGTTGTTGCAGCATCCTCAGAGTCATGTGATTTACATTCGGATGCTTGGCAACTGATTCATACTTATGATGGTCACAGTGTCCCAGGGTCATGTGATAATCTGTCAGAATCCAATCATATTTCATCTTTAATTATCAAATATAGAAACTCCCAATTCTGCCTTCTTTGGATTCTGCCATAAGAGGGAGAGAAGGGGGAGAACAAAGGGGCTTTATGGCCCTCACTTCCTTCAGTACACTTCAAAGAGCTGAATGCTGAATGTGTGTTTATTGTAACATCAAAGCGTTAGCACTAGAGAACCTTATCATAACAAAGCAGGATACTTGCCTTTCATGTAGTTACCTGAAGTCTCCATTCAGACGGAAGAAAGAAGAAAGGGGGTGGAATTGTGATACTTGAAACTATCACTGGAAGGGGGGTTGATTGGGTGGGACTACTGGGGAACCCCTTAAAACCTTGAATGGAAGAGCTTGAACCCCAAGTCCTGTCTAGCATGCCTGCAACCATTTTCTCTTAATAAAGGATTCCTGTTGGAAGAATTATTCCAAGAGTTCTGTCTTCTTAAGATGCAAAGTGGGGTGGGTCCTTACATTAGACAGGACTTGCAAAATTAATCCACCTGGAAGGGAGACCCTTGCCGGGGGATTTTGCAAAAATTTACCATGTCAGACAATGGAGCAAGAGAGGGGGAAAACTCCCTGGAAAGAGAGCCGCTGACCCAGTTGGAACCTTGCCAGATGTTGGGATCCGAGAGGCCAGATTCCTCAGGAGAAGAAGTGGTGGAGACACAGGACCACAAGCCTCGCTGGTCGATGGGCGTTGGAAAGAAAAGTGAGTGGGGAAAGGAATCAAGAAAGGTGACCCTGAGACGGGGGACCAAGCAACCAGAATGGAAGCAGGAGATGGAGAAATCCCTGCACGCAAGTGAAGAGGGAGGAAGCTGGGCACCGTACTCAGACTGGATCCTAGAGAAAGCTATTGACCTGATGAAGAGAACTCTCAGCTCCCTAGGAGAGGAGAATACTGAACCCTACGGCCGCCCCAGTTCCTGGAGCCGCAAAGGGAGAGACACCGAGGGGGACATGGAACCTGCAACCCCAGGGACATCTACTGATCCAGGAGCTCCCACCCCCTACCGGACCACAGATGGCAATCTGGACGGAAGGCACTACCACCCACAACAGAGGCACCGATCCATTCCAAGACGTCCACCGTTGGAAGTGAAATTCAAAGGGGAGCCAACACGCTTGGGGTTTTTCCTAACCCAAGTCCTCAGCTACATGGAGGAATATGGGCAGGATATTCCCAGCGACAAAGCCCGCATCCGGATCGTGCAATCTGCCCTGGATGGACCAGCTGCGGATTGGGTAGTGAACTTGCATGACTCCAATGCCCCAGAACTCAGTAACTTCAACCGTTTCATGTCCTCTTTGAGAAGACGATTTGAAGACCCCCTGGCTGATCGCAAAGCCCGTGAAAGAATAACAACGATGAGGCAAGGCAAACGCCCAGTGGCTGAGTATACACAAGAATTCCGGGCCATTGCCAGCAAACTGAATTGGCCAGAAGACATCCTCCTTGGCCATTTCAAAGACGGACTAAACTATGATCTATATGATGCTTGCCTGCCCCGAGGGGACCCACATCGACTTGAGGAATGGTACGTCTTGGCAGAGGAAGCAGAGATCGACATATTGAAGAGGCACCGCCGAGGAAAACAATGGAGCCGCCCCCCACCTGAGCTGACACACCAACCGGTGAAATCATCGGATACAGCCAAGAAGCAAATGGGATGTTTCAAGTGCGGAAGAGAAGGGCATCGAGCTGTAGAATGCCGCTCAAAGGCCCCCCAGCACAACCCAGACAGATCCCCAATCAACAAACCCGGAAAGTATTCAGCTAAGCCAAAAGAAACGGCCATGAGAATGATGGAAATTGCAGAAACCCCCACCTCTGCTCACCAAGGGGAAAGAACTCCAGCCTACACCACAGGGCCGGTGGATGCCTCAGATGACAGCTCGGAGGGCGAACCCCTGGTAAGTGGATGCATCACACCCATCTTCAAAACAGTGACTATATTAATCCCCCCCATGCCCGAAGCTGTGAAGGTGAAAGCCTTAATAGACTCTGGCTGTACCCGCTGCCTCATTAGCCCAACACTAGTGGGGAATCTGGGCATCCCATCCAGGAGACTGGAACAACCAATCTCATTTGGCCAGCTAGATGGATCCATAGCAGGGGGGGTGCCAGCTACCCTAGCCACTTTGCCAATACATCTCTCCCTGGGCAACCATGAAGAGGACTTAACGTTTGTGGTGACCCCAGGTATGGAATGCCCAATGATTCTAGGGATGGAATGGTTGAAAAAATGGAACCCCTGGGTAAATTGGAGGACGACAGAAATCAAATTCCCGAAGGGGGACCCTATGGACTTAAAACCCCAAGGGAGGCTACCAGAATCAAGAATAGAAAAAGCATCCATAGGAGAGGAAAAAAGATTAACAGAAATACCAGAGGAATATAGGGACCTTGCTGAAGTCTTCAGTGAGGAGAGGGCGAATGAGCTTCCCCCCCACCGACCCACAGACTGTACCATTGAATTCAAGCCTGGGGCAAAACTCCCGAAGCCCAGATTATACTCCATGAGCCCAAAGGAGAAGGAGGAAATGGAAAGATTTATAAAAAAAAACCTGGAGAGAGGTTTCATTGAGCCAGCCAAGCCTAAAGTGGCTGCCCCGGTCCTTTTTAGAAAGAAGAAGGATGGCTCTTTACGTTTATGCGTGGATTATAGGGCCCTGAATACAATCAGTGAAAGCAACCTATACCCGCTGCCCCTCATGAAAGACATGCTGTCACACCTATCGAAAGGGAAAATTTTTTCTAAACTAGACTTAAGGGAAGCTTACTATCGAGTGAGAATCAAGGAAGGGGACGAATGGAAGACTGCATTTAACTGCCCCATGGGGTGCTATCAATTCAAAGTCTTGCCATTTGGATTACAAGGGGGCCCTGCAGTCTTTATGCAATTAATCAATGACGTTCTAAGGGAGCACCTGTTTAAGGGGGTCCTTGTTTACTTGGACGACATTCTTATCTTTACTGAAACAAAAGAAGAACACGTCAAACTTGTCAGAGCGGTTTTAAAGAAGCTGCGAGCTGCTCACCTATATGCCAAACTCTCAAAATGCGAATTCCACCAGGAAAGGATAGACTACCTAGGCTATCGCATATCCCCACAGGGCATTGAAATGGACCCAGAGAAGGTCAAAGCAGTACTAAATTGGGCACCACCCCGCACAAGAAAGCAACTACAAAGTTTCCTGGGCTTTGCAAACTTTTACCGCCAATTCATCCCCTCATTTGCCCAGATAGCCTTGCCCCTCACTAACTTACTAAAAACGAAGGGAGCATCCTCAGTAAAACCTAGCCAGCCACTAACATGGACAATGGAGTGCCAAGCAGCGTTTGAGAGACTAAAGAGACTTTTTTCTGCCGAACCAATACTAAGGCACCCAGACATGGACAAGCCCTTCGTAATACAGGCAGATGCAAGTGATGTGGCAGTGGGGGCTGTGCTATTACAAGAAAATGATGACGCAGTATTGCAATCCTGTGCATATACATCCAAGAAACTCACGGAAACAGAACAGCGCTGGCCCGTATGGGAGAAGGAGGCTTATGGGATACGTTGGGCATTACTCACGTGGCGACAGTTCCTGGAAGGCAACAAAATCCCCTTCCAGGTGTGGACTGATCACAAAAATTTAGAAGCCCTGAAAACTTCCAGGAAACTCAATCCCAAACAAGCCCGCTGGTCCCAGCATTTTCACCAGTTCCAATTTAAGCTCAAACATTTACCAGGAAGAAAGAACTTCCTGGCAGATGCTCTATCTCGCATGCCCCAATATAACAGCGCACGAACCACAGACTCTAGACCAATAATGGCAGAGTCACAACTGGCAGCACCAGTAACCACAAGAACCCAAGCCAAAATAAAACCACAACTGGACAGCCAAACTGGGATTGAATTCAGAAAAAGTTTGGAAACAGATGAATGGTTCCAGAAAAACAAAAATGTGTGCACAATGAGAGACGGGTTGCCTTGGGTAGGGGAAAAGTTATATATACCAACAACTCAAAGAGTAACTTTCATGCACCTTTGCCATGACACAAAATCAGCAGGGCATTTTGGATTTGTAAAAACTTTACATTTAATTAAACGGCAATTTTGGTGGCCATCCATGAAAAAGGACATTGAAAGTTATATAGCCAGTTGTCCAAAATGTGCCACGGCAAAGAGGTTGCAAGGGAAAGTGCCAGGACTATTGCAAACAGTGGCAAGTCCCTCAGCCCCCTGGAGAGAAATAGCCATGGATTTTATAGTGGAATTGCCAGAAAGCAATGGGAATACTGTGGTCTGGACGGTCACGGACTTGTTTTCCAAACAGGTGCACTTTATCCCTTGCCAAAAGATTCCCACTGCAAAAGCCTTAGCAAAACTTTTCATCCAACACATTTACAGATTGCATGGGGCACCCCAACGCATCATCTCTGACAGGGGGGTGCAATTTACGTCTGCATTTTGGAAGGAATTTTTATCCCTCTTAGGAACCACTCAGGGACTGACATCTAGCCACCACCCTCAAGGAAATGGGGGGGCTGAAAAAATGAACTCCGTACTTAAGCAATATTTAAGATGTTTTCTTAGTTTCCAGCAGACCGAGTGGGCGGACTTACTCCCTTTTGCAGAAGTTGCCTACAATAATGCAGTCCACTCCAGCACAGGTTACACTCCTTTTCAAATAGCCACCGGTCAAAGTTTCAACCCCATGCCAGAATTAACCCCAAACGAACCAACGATCCCCTCGCTGAAAGAATGGATGGAGAAATTACAAAACACCTGGCCAATAGTCAGAAAAGCACTAGATGAAGCTAGGCAGGCATATAAAACACAAGCCGATAAAAAAAGGGTTGAGCCTACACCATTCATTATAGGAGAAATGGTGTACTTATCTACAAAATACCTAAAGTCCCTACAGCCCTGTAAAAAACTTGGACCAAAATATATAGGACCTTTTCCAATTAAAAGAATCATAAATCCAGTAACAGTAGAATTAGAATTACCCAAAAATCTCAGGCAAATACACCCAATTTTTCATTGCAGCTTGCTGAAAAGAGAGCATCAGTCACCTCTACGGCCAAAAATCCCCCCCCCACCACCTCCAATCATGGTGGAGGGTGAACAACACTTCGAAATAAAGGAAGTCCTTGACTCTAGGAGATATCATGGAGCAACTCAGTACCTAGTTGCCTGGAAACACCTCCCTCCCTCACAAAATGAGTGGGTCCATAAACGTCATGTCAGAGCCCCGAAGCTATTGAAGAAGTTTCACACAGAGTATCCTAACAAGCCTAACTAAATTTTATACTTGTGTTTTCTTTCAGGTGGATCTCTCTTATTTTTAAGAGGGGCCGGATGTCAGAATCCAATCATATTTCATCTTTAATTATCAAATATAGAAACTCCCAATTCTGCCTTCTTTGGATTCTGCCATAAGAGGGAGAGAAGGGGGAGAACAAAGGGGCTTTATGGCCCTCACTTCCTTCAGTACACTTCAAAGAGCTGAATGCTGAATGTGTGTTTATTGTAACATCAAAGCGTTAGCACTAGAGAACCTTATCATAACAAAGCAGGATACTTGCCTTTCATGTAGTTACCTGAAGTCTCCATTCAGACGGAAGAAAGAAGAAAGGGGGTGGAATTGTGATACTTGAAACTATCACTGGAAGGGGGGTTGATTGGGTGGGACTACTGGGGAACCCCTTAAAACCTTGAATGGAAGAGCTTGAACCCCAAGTCCTGTCTAGCATGCCTGCAACCATTTTCTCTTAATAAAGGATTCCTGTTGGAAGAATTATTCCAAGAGTTCTGTCTTCTTAAGATGCAAGCGAAGTCAATGGCCAGGAGGGTGTGGCCAGCTCATCATTCAGGTTGCGGGGTGTCCGTGGAGGGTGCGAGCAAGGATGTGGGGGGGGATCTGTGAGTCTCTGGTGGAGGGGGGTGGGATAGGCATGGGCACCTTCCTTTCCTCCCTCTCTCCCTCCCATTGTCCCTTCCTTCCTTCCCTTCCTCTTTGTCCCTTCCTCCTTCCCTCCGTCCCTTCCATTGTCCCTCCCTCCCTTCCTTCTTTCCTTCCTTTCTTCCTTCCCTCCCTCTTTGTCCCTTCCTCCTTCCCTCCCTCCCATTGTCCCTTCCTTCCTTCCTTCCTTCCTTCCTTCCTTCCTTCCTTCCTTCCTTCCCTCCCTCTTTGTCCATTCCTCCTTCCCTCCCTCCCTTCCATTGTCCCTCCCTCCCTCCCTTCCTTTCCCTCCTCCCCCCGCTCGATGCAGCTGGGAGCCCAGCACAGCCGCTGTTCTTCTGCAGGGGGAGGAGAGCGCAGGCAGCAGAGCAGCGCATGTGGCGGGGAAAGAGCCGTGGCTGCTGGACTCCCTCGTGTGCATTGCGTGCGGCCGCAGCCAGAGAAAAATAGCGCGTGGGGAAGCTGCTCATTCATTGCTGCAGCCAGCCCCGAGGATTTAATATTTATTTAATAGTGTACACTCTTCCAGCTGAGCAACAAAAGCTAAAGTGCCTTTCACTTCCCATCCAATACCTCAGCACCCTGACAGGCAGCAGATCTCCCAACATTGAATCCAGTTTTAATTCAGACTCCAACATAATTTACAAATCCATCGAGATCTGGGACTGCCCTGCACCTTTCTGAGCCACAACTAAACCAAGCAATTTCTTTTTTTCCCTGCATCCCCTCACAGAAAAAAGGGGTTTAATTCCTTCCTCCTGCAAGCAAGCTCCTACTTTAAGTTTAGGGGATTTCACAGCCATGTGGACCAAGAGTTTTCTCAGCCGCTGAGACCGAAAGGCACCTCCTCTGGACAGGCTTCTTTGCCCACACCAGGACCACACCGGCATTTCCTCGAATGCCCCTATGTAAATCCAGCTGGCTGAGCTTCAGCCAAGGTCAATTGGGAGCTGCAGCCTGGAGCCAGGCACAGCCCTGGGCATTTCTTTTATGGGCACGGAGGAGCCTCAGCACCAGACTGGACCCTGGGAGGCTCCTCAGCACCAAGCCAAAATGCAGCTGCAGCTGCTTCAGCCCCCCCCCGGGTGCAAAGGGGTGCTTTTAGGGCTCCAGCCCCATCACTGCACTGACCTACGGATGAAAACAGGCCTTGCTCTCCAGACGAGAACCAAGCCCAGCGACCGGAGGGCAGCTATGAGAGCGGGCAGGGCCTTGCTGGGGAGGGCCACCTCACACTCTCTAACGGTGGTCAGAGTGACAACGCGCAGCTGCCAATCCCGCCCTGCTCAGCTTTCCCATTCTTATTCCCCCCTCCCAAAAGGCGGTGCTGTATAGTTTAACTTTACAGCTTTCTGCAAGCAAGTGAGATGAGCAGGAACACGAGATCGGCATTTCTGAGCACATGCCGATTTGCGCCCCTGCCCATCTTGCTTGCTTGCCGGTGCGTACAATCTGCCTGGCCTCCCCTCTGCCTGCTTTGCACAGTTCCTCCTGGGCCCACCACGCCCACCATTAATCCTCCCACCACCATGCAGGATAAGGTTGGCACCCCGCCCAGATGCCCTCATCTCCCCCAAGCATTTTTTTACTCACCTGTTTTCAGCTGCACTCCCTTTCTCCTTTTGCTTCTCTGCCTTCGCTACCTGTTTGTGGGTAAAAAAGAAAACAAAGTTCCATGAGAGTTTCTAACTTCTCGCTAGAAGTTAGAAAGTCTCGTGGAACTTTTTTTTTGTCTCACAAACACATGAAAGCTGAGAAGGACAGGAGAAAGGGAATGCTGCTGAAAGCAGGTGAGTAAAAAACGCTTGAGGGAGGTGAAGGCATCTGGATGGGGGCAGAGGGGACTCAGGCAATGTGTCACACAGCTCCATGGAATCTCTACTGAAGACTGCTTGAGGCTGACTGCTACCCCAAGGCCACCGCCAATCAGAGCTGCACACTTTGATCACACCGATAGAGAGTATGGTTTCTGAGACTCCAGTGGCAGGAGTGAGACCAAAGACTCGAGAGCACATCTGGTGATCAGAATGGACCCTGCCGAGTGGAGACTCATAGCATTCAGAGATGGCCCAGCCGAAGAAGAGTTCTTCAAAGGCCGCTGAAGTTTAATTTCCACTGGTTGCCTCCCAGGAGTCGTGTTCTTCTGATCTTAGAGCAGCTAAGCAGGTGGTGCCATCGGAGGAGTCGGGTGAGTGGAAGTATCTGACAGCAATCCGAAGCCAGTCAGTCGAGTGTCTAAGGGAGATATTCAAAAGACTAGACATGGGAAGCAAGGAGCAGACCACCTACCTATTGCTGACCAGCGAGTGAGATGACAGGCGCCTCCGAGACCGTTCCCAGTCCAGGAGAAGCCCCAGTTCCATCGGTGGGGCCAGGGCCACTTCCCCACGAACAAAGCTACCAGCTTTAACCTCAAGCCCAGTGTGGAGGAGAAGCCCAGATCGTTGGCAGCAGCATGCTAGCCCCGACCGTCGTTGGCAGTTGCTGAGTCCTGACCGCCACCAGAGACATGACAGCCCAAGGGATCAAGAGTGGTATGTTAGCCCCGAGTGGCGTCACCCCTATGCGAGTCCTGACCAGTACCCACACCACCATAGCCCGGACTATCACTGGTGCAGGGACAGCCCTGATTGTCACCGATACCAGGATAGTCTGGACCGTCACTATCACCATTGAAGTCCTGAGCCTCGCCATCAGCAATGCAGCCCTGAATACCGTCACTGATGTTACACCAGCCCAGGGCCCATGCCAAGGTTTTATCAGGCAGGGGGCACTCAACATGGTCTGATGCAACAGTATGGATGGCTACACGCCTTGCTAGATAGCAGCAACCCATAACACCCCCACCTTTTAAACCCATTTCTATGGAGACCTTGAGAAATTATCTTTCTTTTTGATCCAAGTGCGTTCCTACATGAACCAAAATGCCAACACCTACCTGGACCCTGCCATGATGATTGATGTCATAGCGGCAAACCTGGAGGGGGAGGCATTGGAGTGGCTGAATACCTTGTAGAATGAACAGGTGCCAGAACTATGGATTAAACCTATTCATCCAAGGGCTAAGAGCCAGGTTTGATGATGAATCCATAGCTCTGCAGGCAGAGAAGGACATTCACGATGTGAAACAGGCAGGTAGATCAGCGAAGGACTATGTGCGCAAATTCTGGAGGGTCGTGGGTCATATTGAATGGTGGATAGAATGAAACCTGGTGCACCATTTCAAGAATGGTCTGGATTCCCATCTTTTCCACAAAGAAAAGATCGGCCATTAACATGGCCGATCACCAAGCCATTCCAGCTGAAAGCCCAAAGCACTACTAAGCACGACGAAAGCAACCTGGAGGAGTTGGGTGAGACCTTACCTTACCTTTCCTGCTTCTCAACTATTTTCCTGTAAAAGCCTTTGGAAATACCTTTTCTCCCCTTCTTAATTCTGTGGCTCCTGCCTACTTTGGGAATATAAAGCTAAGGAAAAAAAATAAAAAAAGAACAACTAGACTAAACGACTAAATATTTGGACTTGTAACTTCTGGATACCTGGGCTCCCCAAAAGTTCTTTACTCTTATAGAGACTTATTGTTTTGCTTATTTGCTAAGCTGGAAAAAAAGAGAGGTATCTTGACCTTAATCTATACTGAGACTATGGCAGACGATGTATGTTTAGTGCGAGAGGTGTTAAAAAAACTACTAAACGCTAAACTCTACATCAAACTGTCAAAGTGTGAATTTCATCAGACACATTTGGATTATTTGAGCTATAGAATTTCCAATGAGGGCATTGAGATTGATCCAGCCAAAGTGAAATCTGTAATTGAATGGCAGCCTCCAAAAACTCGAAAGCAACTATAAAGCTTCCTGGGGTTTGCCAATTTCTACCAACAATTCATCCCATCATTTGCTGAGATTGTTTTACCCCTGACAGAGCTGTTAAAAACTGGCAAAGATGGGAAGAAATCATGACCTGGTCAGCTACTACAATGGACCATGGAATGCCAAACTGCTTTTGAGAATTTAAAAAGACTATTTGCTACTGAACCAGTCTTAAAGCACCCCTACCTAGCACTTGTTATTCATGCTGATGCTAGTGATGTGGCTGTAGGAGCAGTATTTTTGCAGAAAAAACATTATGGGATTTTACAACCCTGTGCTTACACTTCAAAAAAGTTCACCAACACTGAGTGAAGATGGGCTGTTTGGGAGAAAGAAGCCTTTGTGATTTATGGGCTTTGTTGACGTGGCTCATTACCTAGTGGGGAGCAAGGTGCCTTTTGAGGTATGGATGGATCACAAAAATTTAGAGGCATTGAAAACTCCCCATAAATTATCTCCCAAACAAGGCACAATATTTTAATCATTTTAATTTCACCCTAAAATACATACCAGGTGGAAAGAATTTTCTGGCTGATGCCCTATCCAGATTGCCCCAGTATAAAAGCCAGTGAGAACAGATCATAGACTTCATTATGTCCGCACCACAGGTTATCTCTCAAATAAACCCACAGAACCTCCAATCTGCTAAGACTCCTCACCCTGACAATCCTATAACAAAGAAGTTGAAACAAGAACTGATTAACGATCAATGGGTTAAGAACAATCAAAGCATCCTGACACATAGAGATGAGTTGGCTTACAAAGGGGGAAAATTATATCTGCCTGAATCACTCAGACTCCAAGTGCTCCAGCACAACCATGATGTCAAACAGGCTGGTCATTTGGTTACTTGAAAACATTGCATTTAATTTGGAGGCAATTTTGGTGGTCAGGCTTAAAGAAAGATGTGGAGAACTATGTCAAAAGCTGTGCAGTATGCACTATCATGAAGAGAATTCCAGGAAACTATTGGACTATTGCAGCCTGTTGCAGACCCCTCCCAACCATGGAAAGAAATTGCTATGGACTTTATCATTGAGTTACCTGAAAGCAGAGGAAATATGGTAATATGGACTGTGACTGATCTTTTTTTAAAGCAGGCTCACTTCATCACCTGCTCTGGCCTCCCATCAGCCCAGAAACTGGCTAAGATGTTCCTTAAACATATTTACAGATACATGGCATGTCAAAGTGTGTGATCTTTGACGGGGTGCAATTTACAGCTAAATTCTGGAGAAATTTTCTAAAAATAATTGGCTCAACACAAGGATTGTCATCTGCTTTTCAACTGTCCATGAATGGGGTGGCTGAAAAAGCGAATGCAATGGTGGAGCAATATCTTAGGTGCTATGGGGATTACCAACAGACGAACTGGACTGACCTCCTCCCTTTTGCTGAAGTGGCTTACAACAACACCATCCACAGTAGCACTGGTTTAACACCTTTTAAAATCACTACTGGGAGGGGATCCCTCCCAATACCTGAATACCCCCAAGATCCCCCTGCTTCTCAGACTTTAGATCAATGGGTGTCAGCTTGGAAGGAAGTGTGGGACAATGCCAAAAAAGCATTGAAAAAAGCCTCGGAAAGGTATAAGAAAAAAGCTGATTAAAAAAAAGCTCCCCAGAGATCATTTCATGCTGGGGAGAAGGTTTACCAGTTCATAAAGTATTTAAGACTCAAATTGCTTAGTAAAAGATTAGGACCAATGTACCTGGGTCCTTTCCCCATAGTACGAATTCTAAACCCTGTTACTGTAGAATTAAAACTCCCTCAACTTTTAGGGAGGATTCACCCTGTATTTCACTGCAGCTTGTTGAACCTTTTAGGGAATCCCCTCCCAAGAAAGCACCTGGGCCCCTTGTAGTGGCTGGGGAGATTCATTACGAAGTGAAACGTTTTCTTGATTCTAGGTTATATAAGGGGAAACTTCAATATTTGTTGCGGTGGAAAGGCTACCTTTTGTCAGAGGCTACTTGGGTGAAATGTACTGATATAAAAGCTGATAGACTTATTCGTAAATTTTATGGCAAACATCCAAACAAACCAAGGGGAAATCCTTAACCTGTGCTTTTGTTTGAATTGCAGGACTCTCCTTTCTGTTAAGGGGGGGCCAGATGTCAATGCTGTGACTATTAAGAAATTGCAGCCATTTTACCTTTTGCTTTCATTGTGCTTTGTCTGCTGTTTGAGATATTCAGATGTAGAAGGGGGGCGGGGGGAATGCTCGAGCATTTTCAATTAGCCAAAACAATTGCAGCTGTGTGTGAACTCAAGATCAATGTTAGATAAAATTTTGGCGGGTTGAGAAGTTGGGAGGAGAGCCCGCTTTTTGGAATAATTGGTGAATATGATTTACGACAGTCTTTCTGGTGTGGGAATTACAACTTGTTGCTTTGTATCTGGGGGAGGGAACTTCAGTCTTGGGTACAACTATGTAAGTGCTGATACTTTGTTTCCTGAATAAAATGTTCTTTAAGAAAGAAATGTTTGTCTTGAAGTTCTTTTAATTGGTTTCATCTATCGGAACCATGACAGTTGGTCTACAGTTTCTTTTTGTGTGAAGACTGATGCAAAGAATGAGTTAAGCAGCTCTGCTTTTTCTCTACTGCCTGTTACTTCCTTGCCATCTTCTCTGTTTAGTGGAACAACTTTTTTCTTGACTTTTTTTGTTATTTATATGTTGAAACTTTTTTTTTCTTATCTTTGACTTTTGTTACAAGTCTTTGTTCATTCTGATCCTTTGCTTTCCTGACTTCACCTTTGCAGATTCGGGCTATGTGCTGATATTCAGCTTTAGTTATGTATCTCTCTTTCGATTTTTTGTACTTATCTTTTTTGTCTTTCAGTTTATCAGAGAGATCTTTGTGCAACCATGCTGGTTTCTTTTTGGATTTCTTGTGGGTTTCTTTAGTGATATTGTGTTGGACTGGGCTTTTATGATTGTATTTTTCAGTGTTTCCCATGCTTCTTGAGTTGTTTTCCTCTTTAGCCATGAAATTTTGTTTAGGTTCTCTCTGAGTTTGTTAATGTTAAAGTTTAGAATACTGGTTGGATTATATTCTATTGCTTGTGTTTGCATTATATAGAATTCCAATATGACGTGGTCACTCTTGCCTGCAATTTCATCTCCCTCTCTCACTTCTTCTCTATTAGTAAGAATTAGGTTTAGTATAGCTTTTCCTCTAGTTCCCTCCTCTACCTTTTGGGTGACAAAGTTGTCAGCTAAGTTGGTTAGGTATCTGTTCAATCTCCCACTTGCTGCAGAGTTTGTCTTCCAGTTGATATCAGGGTAGTTAAAGTCTCTCATTACTACTGTTTCCCATTGGTAAAGCAGAAAAAACTAGCAGATGCCAAATTAAACCCTGAGATACAGTGGCAATTAACACTATTTCTGTTAATTTTATGTGGTTCTTGACTTCTAGATTCCCTCAGATTTAGTCATAAATGTGTCAGAATGTTTCACCAATCTATTGGTATTTCATCAAATACAACATCTTTCCACCAGATATGAAGCATTGTTTAATGTTTCCATCAGCTGTGTCCATAAGGGAAGGGAAAATATTCACAACACCCATATTAGTTTTTTGAATTAGAAGCTCTTTCTCTTTTGACAACTTGGAATATCACTTAGTATAAATTCTATTCTCTTTGCCCCTTTTAAAAGCTAATTACATTTATGGTTGTCTGATCATTATTTTAAGCCAGGTATGGCAATATGATCTATGTCACATTCAATGTGAGATTGACACCAATTCCTTTATGCACATTGGAGACTAGAAAACTGTCATGGTATGTGAGAATTCCTTGAGGGATGAGGGGAAGAGATACAGCCTAGAAAACAATCAGACAAGAGACAGGGAGCCCTAATGGCCTTTTGGTAAGAAGAAAATTTTAGGAAGGACTAAATTTAGATAGTTGAAAGGGGTTGGTGGTATGTGTGACACCACACACACAAGATTCTATTAATTGTAGCCTTAGGCAAATAGAATTAGTTCATCTAGTTATGTTTCCTGCCTGTTTTACCTAGGAGGGCTGACAAAATCTGTGTCATGGTTCTGACAGATGAAACCCTTCAAAAGAACTTCGATTAAAGAATCTTTTATTAGAGAAACAAAGTATTGGCACTACATAGTTGAACCCAAAAACTAAATTCCCCTCCCCTGGATACAAAGTAACAAAGTACAATTCCCTCCTCCAATAAACAGTCATAAATCACATTCCCCGATTAGCTTGAAACATGGGCTTTCTCCCCAGCTCTGCAGCTCATCAAAACACTATCAGCTCTGGGCCCAAAGTCCTTGGGTTCCCACGGCTTAGTTATTATTATTATGACTAATTGGACTCTCGTCCCTATTCCCCCTCCCAGCATAGACTAATTCTAAGCATAGAGAAAATGGCTGCATTTCCATCTGTTGTCAAAGCAAGAACATCTGATGTTAGCAGCATTGACAATCTGATTTTAGGAACTAAAACCTGATTTTAGGATCTAAAATCTGCTCAGCAGGATTTGCTGCTGATTTCCCTCCTATCTCAATGTCCTTGATTATTATGACTTTCATCTCTTCCAGCTGCTTTCAGTCAACATCTGCATTGTATTACATATCCTGGCCATGTCTTAGAAATACCAGGTGAACTTTAGAACAATAATTCTAGAACATAATGTTTTCAATGAATAAAGAGTGAAAGACAAAGCTTCTTAGGTGGCCCATCCAACTTTTTCTAAAAAATGATAAGGATTTAGAACTTATGGTTTCAGATATTCTCTCACTTTCTTCTTCCTACAATACCCTGTGAAGATACTCATCCAGTGAATTCCAGGCTGAAAGTAGACTTGAACCAAGACGTCTCCAGTCTTTGTCCATCATCATAATCATATGTTGGCATTATATTAGATCAGTGTTTCTCACTCTCAGCAACTTTAAGATGTATTGCTGAGGAATTCTAGTTGCCAAGTTTGAGAAATATTGTTTTATATAAACTTGTTATTTTACCTTGGGAGTGTTTTTTTCACTCACTGAGTTCAGTATTGTTACAGACCAACCCGCAATTATAATAATTGAAAGACATGAATTATTTCACTTATTTCCTTCATATTTTATCCATTACCAATTCTCCACTTGTTGTCAATGCTGCAAATACTGTATATTCTTGCTTTGACAATATGCAAAACTGTCTGGCATTTATTGGGTTAATACTTAGCTTAGACTGGGCGGGGGAAAAAAGCCCGGGAAAGAAAGAGGAAGTAAACGTTTGACCTTCTCACTAATTGGATAATGTGACCTGTGACTGCATGAGAAGGGAGGGGTTGAGCAAGGAAAGCTTGATGCCAGCGACCGGAAGTTCAGATTCTGGCATCAATTAGTCCAATGGTGACCGGCATAATTTGTAGCTCTGCAAATAAAGACTTTAGGAAACATGCCTGAAAGTTCTTTGAAGTGCTTCATTAGTCGGAACTTGTGACACTTGTATTTTTTACAATATGATTTATTTCACAATGTCACTTTATCTGAACTCCATGCCATTGAAAAGCATATTTTTCTTCTGAGGTAGCATATTATTTATATTTCATGGAATCCAGAGAAGTGATCTGTTGAAAGAAAAATCTTCATCAGGTCCAGTCCAAGCTGGGAATAAGAAAATGAAGACTACTTTAGGAAAGAAGGTCCAGTTTATTGAGTTGCAGAATCACAACAGCATATGGTTCTGGGGCAGCTGATCAAGTGGGATTGGGATAGGTAGGTTTTTATACATTTTTGGGGGGTTTGTGTTTGGAATGCTCCAGGGGGTTGTGCAATGAGGTGGTCTTTTGTGTTCTAAAAGAGTGTTGGGCAACTTCTATTGTGGCTGATGGCTATATCCTGTGTTAGATTTTTTGGGTGAGAGATTGCTGGTTCTAATCCTATCACTCTGCTATTGTCAGCTGTCAAATCTTGCTCCAAGAGATTTCGAAAAATCCTGTCTTGAATGGGCTTCTGCCCAGTAGTATTTGTTTGCTTATGAATGGTACCTCAATTTTCTGAATAGATTACTGAATCTGCATTTCTAAAAGGTGGTTTCCTGAGTTTCTACTTGGGGCAGGGAGACTGGGGCTGGTTTCTAAGATTTTTCTATTATTACTTTGGGGAAATATAATATTCTGTCTTTTTTAAATACCCCCCCCCCAAATATTTACTTCTTTAGGAGGGTGGTTGGGTGCTGACTTCCAACAGATCATTTTGATGTCTTTCATTGTCAGGATATCCTTTTAGCTACTCGGTTCAATACAATAGACATTCTGGTTGAATGAAGAATTAGTGGAAATGTAATGAGAGATATTAATGAACTAATAAAAGCAGGACAGAAAGTGATGTGTGAAAAAATATTTTACTGGATTGAAGTGGCCTTTCAGTAAGTTTTTGACTCCCAGCAAATTGCTTGGACTAGTCTCTGGAGTTTTCTTGACAAGATTTCAGAAGTGATTTGCCATTGCCTTCTTTCTAGGGCTGATTGGCCCAAGAGTTAAAATGCCACAATCTTATCCTATGGGCTACTAAGATCTGGATGGGAAGAAACAGTTCAGTCACAATCCCAACTAGACTTGGTGGTGGAAAGAGTTTTAACTCCAATGCTTTTTTTGTAAAAAAAAAAAAAAAAAAAGGTGCTGGAACTCACGCATAGTTCCGGCTCCAGTCAAAAGCCCTTTACAGAGCAGGGGGGGGGGGAGAAGAAACTGCTTTACGGGTGCAGGCGAGGCACAGATCATGTGAGCAGCATCAGCTGATGGACGCCATTGCCACGGCTTTTGAGAGGGCGCTTATTTAGAGCTGGCATGTCTTCTGCTACCTCATCCTCCTCTGCCTCTGATGACACAGAGGCTTCCTCCGGAGCCAGAGTGACCAAGGCAGCAGCAGCGCTGGTGCTTTGGGAGTGCACCTGGTCCCTTGAAGAGATTCACTCCAGGAGTCAGTCCTGGTCCCTGGTGGCCAATACGGAGGTGAGGACAGGTGGTGGTGGTGGGGGGAGCCCCATGAACCAAGGCAGAAAAGGGATCTGCTTTCGGGGCCGTGGAAATGTTTCCAGGTCAACGTTCAATGCCCCTGATTTCCCTGGGTAGCTTCCTTTCGCTGAGCCAAAGCTTTACAGGTAGTCCTCAAATTACGAGTATAATGGAGCCTGCCCATTCCACTCATAACTCAAAAACTTGTAGAGTAAATCTCATTCCTTTAGTGAGATCACTCTCTTGCTTATTAAAACACACATGGCTCATTAAGTAAACATGAGGTATCTCAGGATGGGGAAGGCCATGGAGGGCCTATTAATGGAACAGGCCCCCAAGACCTCCCCAACCCACTAAGATACTTCATGCTTCCCCTCCCTTTCTGCCACGCGGGACTCACCTGGAAAAGGTCATCTCCTCTCTGCCATGGTTCCTGCTGCTGCTCCGATCTGAGGCCAGGGGATGCGTCCACAGCCCCCCCACATCCCGATCTGGGCTCCAGGGGGCTGGAAAAGACCTCTGCCACCTGGTTCTATGGCTGTGCAGCAATTTTGCACCCCCCTGCAGCCCAATCTGGGCTCTGGAGTCCTTTTCCAAACCTCTGGAGCCTGGGTCCATTGTTGCGGAGCAATTTTGTGGCTCCCTAGGGACCCGATCCAGGCTCCAGAGGCTTGGAAAAGGACTCCAGAACCCAGACAGGGCTGCAGGGGGGTGCAAAATCACTCTGCTGCCATAGATCCGGGCTCTGGAGGTCTTTTTCAGGCCTCCGGAGCTCAGATTGGGCTGCTGGGGGGCTGCAAAATTGCTCTGCAGCCATGGATCCAGGCGGCAGAGGTCTTTTCCAGGACTCCGGAGCCTGGATTGGGTTGCAGGGGGCTGTGGATGCATCCCCTGGCCTCAGATCAGAGCGGCAGCAGGAACTATGGCAGAGAGGAGACAGACCTTTTCCAGGTGAGTCCCATGTGGCAAGAAGGTAGGGGGAATCATGAGAGTGTTAAGTGAACACTTGTAACTCAGGGATTACCTGTACTTGCACTGGCAACTTAGAAGCAACTGGTTCTTCTGTTCAAAAAAAGGTGCTGGAATGCTGTTCCATGCGTTCTATGACAAAAAAAAGCACTGTTTAACTCCATCTATGACTTTATATAGGTTTTTGCTTTCCCATGCAAAGATGGTCTGTAATCTTGGGGCCTTCTGAACTTAGAGCTCTAGTTCAAAGAACAGGTAGTAGCTATGGGAAGACTTTTGCTTCATCTTGTGGGCCAGTTTCAGTTTTTCTGTATTGGGAGGTTTTGTTCATTGTCAGGCAAGCCTTGGTTTGAGCTCCTGCAGTTGATTCTGTCCTTGAAAATCACTTTGAAGCTCCAATTGATCCAAAATGCAGCATCTTGAGCAATTATGGGTGCCATAAATCTAAAGAGCATCAAACCAAAGAAAGGTAGTATCAATTTGTTTGTATTCATCTATTTCTATACAGAGTTCATAAGGCAGTAATTATAAATTACACTCATTAAGCTCCTCTGGGTATATTTTTAATACAAGAAGAAGATATATATAACATATATTACATTTATTTTATTTATTAAACAGATTTATATGGCAACCTAACTCACACATATATGACTTTGGGTGGCTTACAACATTAAAAATAACAACATAAACTCATAAAGAAACTCCCCAATGACCCAATGGAAGCAGCAACACAATAGAAACAGCCAAATGGCATTCAACATATTTGGAAGCAGAGTCACACATCATATTAAGTGATGATTTGTTTCTATGATTGAATGAACACAATGTCTACATTTATAACTTATAACTTCTCTATAGTTAAAAAATACAAATGGCTGGGTTCATGCTATGTTGAAATCCAACAAAACCACAAAGATGTCTCATATGGTATTCCTACATAGTATATTGCATGAATGCAAAGCTTTTACTTACGGAGGGTGTCTTTACATTTTCTCAGTTACTTAAGGTTTTTTTTTTTACAATATTGACTAAAACCATATCTATTTGCCACTCTTTAACAATCTAAATGAGGAGAATGTTCTTAACCTGCATTAAATAAATACTGTCTTAGGTGTCAGAAAAGAATTTAGTACATCTGTAGGGGGAATTGTTAAAAGAACTAATACAAAATGTTTGAATGATATATATATTTTACAACTGAAAAATATTGAACAACAGATGTAGTTTGGCTCACATGTGGATTAGAGGCAAGATCCCATATGTTCACCATCTCAAATGACATTATTTTTATTGCATTTTGTGACTAAGAGTTATTACTTTAAATAACATTATGAAAACTTGATTAATATTATTTAGAAAAGGTCTACTGTGTATAGATTGTAGTAGTTTTGATTTTGTTTGAAACAGTAGTTATATACGAATTTGAGCTTGATGTACTTTTATTATGCCATATGAGAACTCTGCACTAGAGAGAAACACCAATCTTTAAATGCTTTTAGAAACCAATTAAAGATATTGGAGAGAGAAGTCCTCCCTGTTTAGACCAAGATACCTTAATTGAATTGATTGCTCAATTACTTTTGGATTAAAAGGAATTGCCACACAATTAAAATGCTGCTCTCAAGAAAAATGAGTGTGTCTTTTTATAAATACCAGCAAAAGAAAGAGTCATGAAAATGTGAAAAATACAAAGGGACATTTTATCATGCATGGCGAACTAGTGGAAAAGTGAAAAGATACTGAACACAAATATGTATGGTGATTCTTTTACAGAGCCATCTGTTTTGTGTGAAAGTAAAGTTGATTCAGGACAATCCAGTACTAAAAATGACCATATATATAATCTTAGAATTGTCAAACTTGATTCCAGTCAAATAATACCTCATATCTCATATCCAATATAAGAAAATATTTATAATTACCATGGAATTGTTTGTTCTCTTCAACTCCAGTCTTGAATGCTGTTTCCTGGTCTTTTTAGTTTTGAATTTCTATGGAAGTGCACACAAATGTACAGAGTTTATGTTCCCTGTTTGACTTAACAATGGCTTTTTCACACATATAAGTTCTTCATTAAGTCATTGTCAGACTCCCAGAAACTATGAAATATATATGGAGTTACTTCTGAGTAATTTCCTTTATTATTCCTCACCGATAGGTAAAGCTGAGGAAGATTTCTATAGATTTTCCAACTTTTTTCATTTAGGAAAACACATACATGTTATACAAGAGAGACCTAATCCAGGGTTTATTTACCACTGAACATTATATATTTGAGGAATTTCCTTGAGCCAAGATAGAATAAAAGTTTCCTAGCTCATATGAGTAAATATATGCTAATTGGTTATTCTGTGAGACAGTTTTCCAGCTGTAGATTAAAAATATTATAGTATACAAGATTACAAATGATTGTAATCATCTAATTATTATATGCGTCTGCCATGGGTTGCGGTAGCAGAGTTCCAGTAATTACTCTTCATCAAATATTCATTATGCTATTTCTTGCCTGGTCTCAAGTTCATGTTGAATCAATGTGGCTGTAATCTTTTTGATATGGGGCTAGATTTAGAGGTCATTGCAGAAGCATTAATTAGGCCTAGTCATCATAAAATATTTTTGAGGCACCTGAATTATACTTCACTTAGGATGTGGTTACAGATTTCCACTTATAAAGTATATGCAGAGTACTAGTGAAGCTGACATTTCTGTGTCCAAAGAATCTAAAATGATAGAAAGCAATCCCAAAATTCCATACCGTTCACAGTGATCTTTGGAAAATAGACAGTTTCAGGTTCTTTTCTTTACAACTAAACATTTGAAAAAGGGGGAAAGCATAACCCTAGAAAATGATGTGTGTTGTGTCCTGAGCCTGCAAAGGCAGGCTTGGGATGTTGCAATGGTTCCCGGCTGTTGCAAGCTGCCCGGGACCAGACTAAGTGGTGCTGGCCTTGCGCGCATGCGCGAGGCGCAGAAGCGCGCCAGATTGTTACCTTTTTGCCTGGGGACTCTATTAAAGGAGACAGAGAGTCCTGCGAGCCTCAGAGTTATAATAATAATAATAGTAGTAGTAAAGTTGGAAGGGACCTTGGAGGTCATCTAGTCCAACCCCCTGCTCGGGCAGGAAACCCTACACCATTTCAGACAAGTGGCTGTCCAGTCTCTTCTTAAAAACTTCCAGTGTTGGAGCATTTACTGCTTCTGGATGCAAGCTGTTCCACTGATTAATTGTTCTCACTGTCAGGAAGTTTCTCCTTAGTTCTAGGTTGCTTCTCTCCTGGATTAGTTTCCACCCGTTGCTTCTTGTCCTGCCTTCAGGTGCTTTGGAAAATAGCTTAATTCCCTCTTCTTTATGGCAGCCCCTGAGATATTGGAATACTGCTATCATGTCCCCCCTTTGTCCTTCTCTTCGTTAAACTAGACATACCCAATTCTAGCAACCGTTCCTTATATGTTTTAGCCTCCAGTCCCCTAATCATCTTTGTTGCTCTTCTCTGTACTCTTTCTAGAGTCTCAACATCTTTTTTAAATCATGGTGACCAAAACTGGATGCAGTATTCCAAGTGTGGCCTTACTAAGGCATTGTAAAGTGGTATTAACACTTCACGTGATCTTGATTCTATCCCTCTGTTAATGCAGCCTAGCACTGTGTTGGCTTTTTTGGCAGCTGCAGCACACTGCTGGCTCATATTTAAGTGATTGTCTACTAGGACTCCGAGGTCCCTCTCACAGTTACTACTATTGAGCATGGTGCCACCTATGCTGTACTTGTGCATTGGTTTTTCTTGCCTAAATGTAGAACCTTGCTTTTTTCACCATTGAATTTCATTTTGTTAGTTAGTGCCCAGTGTTCAAGTCTGTCCAGATCCTTCTGTATCTGAAGCCTGTCTTCTGGAGTGTTGGCTATTCCTGCAAGCTTGGTGTCGTCTGCAAATTTGATGAGTTCCCCATCTATCCCTTCATCCAAATCGTTGATGAAGATGTTGAAGATTACTGGGCCCAGAACAGAGCCCTGGGGCACCCCACTACACACTTCCCTCCATATAGATGCAGTTCCATTGAGGACCACTCGCTGAGTACGGCCGGTCAGCCAGCTACGGATCCATCTAGTGGTGGTTCTGTCTACCCCACATTTTTCTATCTTGTCAAGTAGTAGGTTGTGATCTACTTTATCAAATGCCTTACTGAAGTCCAAGTAAATTATGTCCACAGCATTCCTCTGATCCACTAATTTTGTCACTTGGTCAAAGAATGCAATAAGATTTGTCTGGCATGATCTATTTTTGAAAAACCCATGTTGGCTTTTAGTAATGACTTTGTTTGCCTCTAGGTGTTCGTTGATTCATTGTTTGATTATCTTTTCCAGGATCTTCCCAGGTATTGAGGTCAGGCTGATAGGTCTGTAATTTCCTGGATCCATTTTTTTTCCTTTTTTGAGGATGGGAACTACATCAGCTCTTTTCCAGTTCTCTGGTAGTTCCCCTTTGTTCCAGGATATTTGAAAAATATAGTTCAGTGGCTCTGATATCACATCTGCCAGTTCCTTGAGAACTCTGGGGTGTAATCCATCTGGTCCTGGCGATTTGAACTCATCTAGGCTGGACAGGTGCTCACTAACCATTTTCTTGCCTATCTTAATTTGTGTTTCTGTTTTGTTTTTTATGGCACTATTTTTGATAGGTTGGTCTGTTTTTTCCCTTTGTGTAAAGACAGATGCAAAAAACGAGTTAAATAGTTCTGCTTTCTCCCTGTTGCTTGTCACCTTCTTGCCACTTCCACCCACTAATGGACCAATCATTTCCTTCACTTTTTTCTTGTTTTTTACATGTTGAAAGAAGCTTTTTTTGTTATTTTTGACTTTGGTCGCAAGCCTTAGTTCATTTTGAGCCTTGGCTTTCTTCACTTCATCTTTGCAGGCTCGGGCTATTTGCTGATATTCTGACTTAGTTATGTTCCCCTCTTTCCACTTTCTATACTTGTCCTTTTTATCTTTCAATTTGTCAGAGAGTTCTTTATGCAGCCATGCTGGTTTCTTTTGAGAGCTGTTGTTTTTCCTCTTTGTTGGTATTGTGCTAGACTGTGCTTTTATTATCTCATTTTTCAAAATTTCCCAAGCTTCTTGAGTTGTTTTCCCCTGGAGGATTCTCATCCATGGAATCCTTCCCAAGCCCTCTCTAAGTTTATTGAAATTAGCTCTCTTGAAGTCCAAGACTCTAGTTTGACTGTGTTCTATTGCTTGTGCTTCTATAATGTGCGCATGCACGGCGCACATGCGCGGTGCCGCCCCCATGCACGGTGCCTCCGCATGCGCAGCGCACATGCGTGGCACCGCCCCCTGCGCCAGCTGACAAAAAATGGCGGATCGCGTTGTTTGGCGACCCCCGTGAAATGGTCGTTCGACCCCAAATGGGGTCGCGACCCACAGGTTGAGAACCACTGCATTAAACAGTTTTAAATTTCTTTTGCAGTCTAATTCTGGGTTTTTTTCTATACCACACAGGCTTCCATAGCAATGCTTCCCTTTCAGCCAGTAGGTCCCTATACCTGGCAAATTTCCATAACGCAGAAAAAAATCATCTAACTAATTTAAAGACACATGTATATAATTGAATTTTTCTTACTTCTAACTCTAAATCATTATCCTTAAAACAATCCATAAAACCAGCATTGCCTTTTAATCCATTAAAGAGTTTTAAATTTCTTTTTCAGTCTAATTCTGGGTTTTTTTCTATGCCACACAGGCTTCCATAGAAGCTCTTCCCTTTCAACCAATAAATCCATTCTTGTTGCTTGTAGTAGTCTTTGAGAAAATATAAATCCCTTCCTCTCCGTCTTTTTCTCTTCTCCTTGCAGTGTTGTTGCTTTGTAGTTTGAGATCTTAGTCTTTGCTTCTACTGATTCTCTAAGTTGCTGAAGAGATGGTTGTCAGATGAAATAAGTTCCTCTTCTATCTCTGTAGATTCCTCTTCTGGTACATTTTAATTTATGCCATAGTCAGTTGTAGCCTGAACATTAGTTTGAACACATGTAGTAGAGTCTCTGGATCTTAATTCTAAAGTACAGTTTTTAAATGTAGCACATATTTCTGCAGTTGCCTCATAGATCTTTTCCAATATAAGTGCACAGTTCAATTGTAGCTGAGGTTTCTCCATTTTAATACTAATGCTTATTTCCCTGGCTTGGACAGGCGGCTTCTGCTTTTTTGGGGGTGAAGAAAGGCATTTTATAAATATTGAAAAAGACTATATTTTACTTTTATATATATCTTACTTGAATACTAAAAAGGATAAAAGACAGAAAAGGTTTTCTCTCTCCTCTCTTTTTAAGAACTATATATATATATATATATATATATATATATATATATATATATATATATAAAAGATAGAAAAAAGGAATTGATTTTTGGAAAAGACTTTCTCTAACTCACTGAGGACATCTAGTGGCAAAAGCTTAATACTGCAACTTCTGCTTATTTTCCTACTGAACTTCAAAACACTTTTAAGGGAAAGATAAGCTGTGCAGCTATGGAAGCTGTGGGGGTGGATGTTGTTTGCATTAAATATAGCCTCCACAAAAAAGAAAAAGAGATCTTCTTTTAAAAAATTCCAATTTCTTTATATATTTCTTTCTCATTTTTTTCAAAGAAGAATTCAACATAAAGCCATATTTAATTTCTTAATTCCATGATGCTGGAATCCACAATATATTATACACTTGAGAAAGACATTCTTTGAATTACTTTAATAGCATGTAGAAAACAAAGCACTGATGGAAGAGATAACTGGTATTTGCAGTTATTGTGTCTTTTTAAAAGATTAAAAAAATAAGTGAAATAAAAAAACTGTCTCATGTAAAAAAAAGAGCTATGGATTGCTGTAATTATGTAAATCAAAATTTTTTTACAACAACTAATACAATACTGACTTGCAATCTATCATTGTTATTTGAAATTACATACAAGTTCTGAACCCAAATGTTACAATATTTCTGTTTTGCTATTTTTACAATGAATGAGGAAATACCAATAATTGACATATCCGCTGATTGCAGTTCATTGCTCATGATCACAGGATTTTATGTTTTAGGAAACTATAGAGCAAGCCCAAACTTTAAGCAGTAAACACTGTATTAGCAAAGTGGTTATGGCACTTTCCCAGTGTGCTCTTCTCTTTGAGGAGTTCTTATTTATATAACATGAGACTATAATATGGAAAGTAGAATTTATAATGAGACAAAAAAGAAGATTCATTTACTACGGATAAGACTTTTTATTCAGTTTTACTTCCATTTTTAAGAACAAGAGTGATAGCAAAGACCAGAGAGCATGTAAACAGGTTGTAGTGATTTCTATTGCTCAGATTCTCTCATAAAGCAGGAAATACAGTTGACATCTGTAGCTTTAGTATTCATTGTTCCCTCATACTGAACTGTAACTTGATAAATAAAATTTGATGGTCTCCATAGCTTGCTTTGTGCAATTAAATATCTGGGAACACTTAATGGAGTATTCATTTTATTTTTAATGTATAGGGAGCAGCGATAGCCCTAGGCATTTCATTCTTGATTGTTTGTAGTTTTATTTTTTAATCTGATACTGAGGGAAATATGTCAGGCTGTTGGGAACTTGAATAACCTGGAAATGGTAATAATATGCTTGTAACTTGGGTATTATTTAGTCTGTCATCCTAAGCATACTTTTTATAGAATTTGGAAAATTGTTATGTCTGAATATTTAACCATAGGATCATACTGCTTGTTTCTAATTGAGATATTGCTGATATGAAAACCTATGGGGATGTCTGAATGAGTCCAAATCTGTTCAATATATGTGGCACACATTCTCATATGTTATTAATGCTATCAAATTACAATGTGGATTTTTTAAAAGGAAAGTTTGAAAAAAATGCAGTCATTGCCATATGAATTTTGAGTAAAACTTTCTATAGTATGTATTTTTATATAAATTACTTCTGGAAACTAGAGTATTTTTTGCATAATAATGTCAGTTGTTTATAGTTTTTTTTTACAACTTTATCTAATCATATCTATCTGGTCCAGAATGCAGCCGCGCGAGTGATAGTGGGTGCTCCTCGATACACCCACGTTACACCTATCCTCCGTGAGCTGCACTGGTTGCCTATTGGTCTCCGGGTCCAATTCAAGGTGTTGGTCATTATCTTTAAAGCCCTATATGGCTCAGGGCCAGGCTATTTGTGAGACCGCCTACTACCTCATAGTTCCCTACGTCCGGTTAGATCCCACAGGCTGGGCCTCCTTCAGGCCCCGTCAGCCAAGCAGTGCCATTTGGCGGGGCCGCGGAGGAGAGCCTTCTCTGTGATGGCGCCCACGCTTTGGAACCAGCTCTCCCCGGAGATTAGGACCGCTCCCACCCTGTTGGTCTTCCGTAAGCTACTTAAGACCTGGCTTTTCCGGCAGGCCTGGGGTTTATAAAACCTGACCCCTGGATGACTGTCTTTGTACTGTTTGTTTGTTATGTTTTATGTGTTTTTTTTATTGTTAGCTGCCCAGAGTCCTTCGGGAGTGGGGCGGCTTATAAATTTTAAAAATAAAATAAAATAAAATAAAATCAGGACATTGATGAATACAGTTTTCACAAGGTGTTTTATTTTAACACTACTAGGCCCTGACATATTTTTCTTTAAAAATAAGCTGATTTTTTAATATAATTTTTCCAAAATTGCTCAAACTTTTCTTTCATGAGAATGATGAACTGCAGCTAACTGATTTCATCACTGCCATCACTGTGGATCACTAGTACAGCAGAGAATAATATTATTGTGATCTGAAAGATATTTGTAATGTATTTTTTTATATCCCTTAGAGTATATCTCCTCTTTTCATAGATTCTAAGAGCCATAATAACAAGATGGATGGTTTAGTTCTTGCTCCAACAAGTGAATAGCTAGTTTTATTCCAAAAATGGAAAAAGGAAAGGAAGACTCTGATTGGCACCAGTTGCTCAATTTCCCTAAGTAGATATTCCCTAGGTATGGCACTACAATGAGTTGAACGTACCGAGTTCCCTAATATATTTAATATGAGACATTAAACATCTCCCATGGTATGCTGATGACATAGAGTTATATGAACATATATCTCTGTCTGTCTGTCTGTCTGTCTGTCTGTCTGTCTGTCTGTCTATCTATCTATCTATCTATCTATCTATCTATCTATCTATCTATCTATCTCATCTGCATATATGTATAAATGGGTCCCTATTTAGATCCATATTTTGGTATTTGATCATATAATAAACCATAACTGAATATGTATAACTACTGTGTACCATCTGTCATAGGACTGGTCCTATGAATGTACATAACTACTTTATTAAAAGATCCCACAATTCAGTTCAAAATTCTGAAACCTTCAATACACAAGGCTTTGAATAATTTTACAATTTTTATGAGTGAGTGCTCAGACTAATTGAGGATTAAAAAAAAACATTTGATGATGCCATCATAAATATCAGGAAAAGAGATCTGCCGTCCTTCTCTTAGGAAAAAGTTGAGCTCATTTCCTTAGAATATGAAAACAAATGGTCTCTTCATTCATATCTAAGGAAAAGCATAAGCATCATGATGATAGTCTTCTGTCTTGCCCTGACTGACACCATGTTTTAGCCATCTTCTTTATTTCTTGTGCAGGAAAAGAAGTGTGTATATTTAATAAACAAACCTGGGAACTAATACAAATCCATATTGACAAATGCTTGTCAGAAAAAAAAAACCAAAAGAAATAAAATCAATACACAACCTTGCATCCAAACACAAGGCTTAGAGATAGATATCTTGCTATTCTTACCTCCTTTCTACTTTCTCTTTTTATTTACTAAACAGTAGGGCCTATTTAATTTACAGCATACAAAAATCTTAACTGCAAAGCCTCCATCTAACAACAACAATAATAGCAAAAGTCAGCTTTACTTGGAACAGCTTACATTCTGAAACAATACCTTTAATTTTATTAAACAATATCTGCCTATCCCAGATCCTTGGGAAAGACTCAATAAGTGGACCAAAATGCCAAATCCAGACTAAACATCTGACTGATTGTGGGATGAACCAAAGTAATAATTTGGAATAATCTGTTCCATTAAGCTTTTTCAAACCTTGGTGTTTTAAAAGGGGGATTAAAAAAACTATCTATTCTCCCAAGTTTCTTTCTTGTAACACCATTTTGCTTTAGAAAATCTCAGAGTACAAGTGAATACATGACACTTGCTATGTCTCTAGTGTATACATTTTATGTTTGATTTATGACGTTACTATATAGGTGCACTTGACAGCTTTCAGATTGAAGCAGAGACAAGAGAGCTTTAAAGTGAGATGGGTTATCTGGGCAAATCCATCAAGGGTTTTATCCTGGGAGAACAAGGAGAGAGGCTTTGTAGAGCCCTGCTGTGTAGCAAACATCCATGCTGAGCACATCCCAGGCTCCCTGACAGTTGCGTACAGCCTTCACTATAATAACGAATAAAAGGGAGCTCCCTGTAGGTTACAGATCTTCCGTGTTTTGACATTGACCTTAATACATAATTTAACCACAAAGCCTGAGAAGTGTGGAACAAGATAAGAAAAGACCACAGACCTGGCAAATAAAGTGATGTTCAATCAGAAATCATATTTGTTCTTGATAGTGGAGGTGTGGGCATTAAAAAGGGAAGGCAGAGAAAGATGGAGACGAAAGGAAGAGAAAGAGAGAGAGGGAGGGGGGAGAGAGAAAGAGGGAGAAAAAATGATTGGAGATATTGGAAGAGTGGTGGATCTGCTTTAAGGGACATGTGGTTGTCAAGTACACATTTGTCTGGGAAAATACAGGAATAAAATACAAAGGAGACAAGTGTTTCTGTATTTTCAGAGCCAGTGGTTATTTCTAGGCTTAGAGCAACTTAATGATACTTGTAAGCCTTGTTTGTACCCAAAGTCCACATATAGCTTTTGGGCCTTTGGAATTATAACATAGAAAACAATTACAGCAGAATATTTAAACACATTCTGTTTGTTTAAAGTCTCCCTGTACTTTTGGATTCTGCCATTGAAATCAGTAATTTCATCCTCCCCTCCCCCCCAAAAAACTTATTAAAAATAGAACAGTTATCTATAACATTAATTTATGAAAAAGCATCCAAGATAAAAATGAGAAATTTCAAAACAACATGATAGGTCACAACCCCCCCCTCAAATTAAAATAAAATTAGCACTAATAAATATGGTATGATAAAGGGGAATATGTGAGAGCTTTGATAGTGTGGGATGATCTATTGCTGTGGAATTCTTGGTGTTCTCTGAGCTTGGTTGTTTGCTTGCAGATGATTCATTATTTAACTAGATAACATTAACAATGTGTGGGGTTTGCTGCTGTTTATATACAATACCTTCCTCTGCCAGTTTTGGTGGGGTTATGGTTTTCTCCTTGGTAGTTCCTTGATGTATTATTATCATCCAAGGCTTGATCCAAGAAGATTCAAATTATATCATAAGGGCAATTTGCATTTAATTTTTAAAAATTATGATTCATGCTAATGTCTGACTTTTGATTACTATGCAGAGACTGATGACAGATATTATATTAGTGGAATATTAAGTGAAACTGTTAAGAACGATCCATGCGCAGATTTTTACTTAAAGCAGCCACAATAGACTCTAGATTGGACCAGTGGTGCTGAGGAGGTATTTTTGATCTTTCTCCACCCATGCCTGATGATTTTCTTAACTAAAGAAAATCAGCATTATTTGCTGAAGTTATTAATCAGGAAAAAGTAGAGTACATATTTATTTCCTATTATGAGCAACTAGCCCCTCACTGGGAAAGGAATTGGATCAGGAAAGTAAAAGAGGAAGGGAGGGAGATGGGCAATTAAGAAATAAGAAATATAAATAAATAAAATAAATTTATCCCATCTGTTGAGTCCTTGGCGGGAAGCAGACACGAGAAGCAGCTGGAGTTCTCAGGTTTCTTTATTCAGCGTTCAGCTTACAAGTAGATGGCTTCAGCCAGTCCCCAAAACCTCCCAGCTTCTTATATAGACGCTTCCCGGGTAAATGTGTTACTTTTCCCGTGCCAGCACCCGCGCATGCGCACGGCGCTGGCGACAGCCTGTCTGGTCCCGGGCAGCTTTGCACCTGCCCGGGACTGCCTGCAAACGCCCGAGCCGTTTGCAAGGCTCGGGACATAACATCCCTTTCCCCCGGGCTAAAACTACTACCAACATATAATCATTTATTTTATGCAGTGTTCTGCTTCTCAGTGCTCCTATCGTTACCTGGCTTTTGTTTAGCCAGCAATGTTATGTAATCCTCTAAGTATTTAGGAGACTTCTTTGCTCTCTGTGACCTTCTCAGCTCTGGGTTACTAGCATGAGTTCCCTGACTGGAGGGAGATGTGAGCCTGTTCTCCTTATTTTGCCTTGGTGCCTTCCAAGGACTGTGCCCCAATGCCTGGCCTGCTTGCTTGCCCACTGGGCTCGTCAGGCCAGGGCTTCTGTCACTTTGTGACCTGGTTGACCTGCCTAGCTGTAGACCCTCGGGCCCCTTGAAGTGATAGCCACTGCTGGGCGTCTCTGTTGAACCTTCTAGGTCCGTCCAAGACCTGTCAGGAGGCTGACCATTCCCTGAACCCCGTTCTGTGTCCGGGCTTGTGTGGGTTCCTGTACTTTCCCAAAACTCAGTTACTCCCTGATTTGGGCTAGAGGTGTTGTAGTCGGGACTTGGTTCCTCGACCACCTCCCTGTATGTTTGACCCTCTGTAGAATTTGGGGTAAGGTCAGGCCAACCTTGGGGATTGTGTGCCAGCTCTCTTGCGGGGAATGATTTGTTGGGATGCCCCCGGGTATCCTCCGTGACTGGAGTGCTGTGTGATGTGTGTGGAAGGTGAGTATGCCCCCGGGGTGACTCCCTGGCTGGAGTAGGCGTGAGTGCCTGTTGTGTGGGTAAGCTCCATGAATTCCTTTTCGGAGCAATTGCGGAACCCTGGGATGGGCCGTTTGTGGCTCCATCAGTGGAGATGGGCAGCAGCTCGTGCCCTTCCCTTTGCTCCAAAGGGTCCCCCTCCCCCCTGGAAAAGACCCAGGAGTCTCATCTGAAAAGTCCCGCCTAGGGCGGAGTTGGTCGATGTGCTGACGCAGGACACGACCGTTGTCCAGGGCAACCTCGTAGGAGAGAGGACCTGTGACCCTGGAAATAGAAGCGGGGACCCAGGTATGACCAGGCCCGTAATTGCAAGCCCAAACCAGGGCACCCACAAGTAGTTGTCTAGGTGCCCTAGGATGTGAGGTAGATGAAGGCAGTCTGTCCGGATGCAACCGGTCAAGTCTAGTAGTAAGTTGGCGCCCCCAACGAAGTTCAGCTGGGCTTCTCCCTGTAGAAGTGGACGGTGTGGTGCGATAAGAAAGGAGAAAGTCAGCCAACCTGTGATGCCAGTCCCCTAGGTGAGTCTTTTCAAGGCGTCCTTTGTGATGCGCACCATGCGTTCAGCCATACCGTTGGTGGACGGGTGGAAAAGGTGCAGACGTGGCATGACGAATCAGTTAGCCTGTAAGAAAGCTTGGAATTCGGAGGAGTGAATTGAGGGCCGTTGTCAGACACGATGACATCTGGAAGCCCGTGTGCAGCAAAAATCCCCCTCAGTACCTGAATAGTCTTTGCAGTGGTGGTGGAAGAGACAGGTACAACCTCAAGCCATTTTGAATGGCTGTCAACAAGGACCAAGAAGAACTGGCCCTGAAAGGGCCCAGCGTAGTCAATGTGCACCCTAGACCATGGGGACTGCGTTTCCTCCCATTTATGCACGGGAGCTTGGGGCATCTCTGGGCGAGATCGTTGGCACAGGTGGCATGCATGCACCTTAGCCTCAATATCCTTATCTAAAACAGGCCACCACAAGTGGCTGCGTGCAAGAGCCTTCATACGAACAATGCCAGGATGACCCTCGTGGAGGGATTCTAAGACCCTAGTCCTCATTGAGGTGGGAATGACAACTCTGTTTCCCCAAAGCAGACAACCCTGAGAAAGGGACAACTCGTTTCTTTTGGACCAGAAACTCTGAAACTCAGGACTAGGGCAGTGCTCAGGCCAACCGAACAAAACCAGGAACGGACACGTGAAAGTGTGTGATCTGTACCTGTTTCAGCGGCAACATCCCTGGCACAAAGAGGGAGCTCGGGCAAGGCTTGGATTGATAGAATGTTGACAGCTGGCGCAGGGTCAGCTTCTACTATTGGCAGAGGCAATCTACTGAGGCCATCAGCATGGCCCATTTCTTTCCCAGGCTTGTGGAGTAAAGAAAAATCATATGCAGACAGAAAAATAGCATTCTAGGGGAAATGATTTGGGGAGTCTGCTTACGTGTGGTAAACAGTCCCAGCAGAGGCTTATGGTCAGTAAAGACCGTGAAATGCCTGCCATAGAGAAAATCGTGGAATTTTTTAATTCCAGCAACAACAGCCAGAGCCTCCCTGTCTATCTGAGCGTAGTTGCGCTCAGCAGAAGACAATGTTCTGGAGTAATATGCAACATGAACCTGAGTTCCATCAGACCTGAGGTGGCTCAGGACAGCTCCTACCCCGTAAGGGGACGCATCACATGCGATGCACACAGGAAGAGATTCGTTGAAATGTGCAAGTACACTGGTAGAAGTGAGCAAGGCCTTGACTTTGTTAAAGCAAGCCTCATGTGTTTGTGACCACTGCCACACTGCTTGTTTGTCTAGTAGCCTGTGAAGAGGCTCAGCTACACTAGCTTTTTGTGGAAGAAAAGAATTGTAGAAATTCAGGAGGCCCAGGAAGGCCTGAAGTTCGGCCTTGGACTTTGGCCTAGTTGCTTCTAAAATAGCAGTCAGTTTGGATTCAGCAGGGTGAATCCCAGCAGCATCAATTTTGAACCCCAGAAATTCAGTAGAAGGCACCCCAATTCTTGCATTTGTCTTTTTTGCGCTTGAGGAATGACTGCAGTAATCTAACAGAACAGCCCTTAGCCTTTCAGCTAGGAAGGTGTGAGTCTCCTGAACAATTAAGACATCATCAAAGTAGGGCAAACCCCCGGTATGCCCCGCAGTGTGTTTTCCATTACGCTTTGGAAAATCCCAGGAGCGACATTCACTCCAAACTGCAGCCTTTTTACCTTAAAGGCTCCCCTGTGGGTCACAATAGTCTGAGCTATAGCAGCATCATCATCAACAGGCAGTTGTTGATACGCTTGAGCTAGGTCAAGCTTTGCAAAAACACGCCCCCCCCTTGAGGGAGGCCAGAATATGACTGACCACAGGAACAGGATAGGCATGTTGCTGCAATGCCTTATTCAGAGTGCATTTGTAGTCAGCACAAATGCGAATGTCCCCATTTGCCTTTAGAGGCGTGACAATGGGGGTCTCCCAAGGACTGGAATCACCAGGTTCTAGGATTCCCTGTTGAATCAGTTTGTCTAACTCAGTGTCAATTTTACTCTTTAAAGCAAAAGGGACCCTTCTTGCTTTAATTCTAATGGGAGTGACAGTGGGGTCTAGCTTTAAGGACACAGGGGGTCCTGTGAATGTGCCCAGCTGGGGGCTGAAAACATCGCAAAGTCTTGCAGACTTCTGTAGTCGAGTGTTTGTAAACTGTTGATGTCCTGTGACGTGATCACAGGGCCTCAACCCAACGAGTCCATGATTGACTCGTTCGTTCACCCCCTACTACTAATAAGTTCTAGGGACCTTCAAACTTCGTTGTATTGCACGGAAGGGTGGCCCTTCATCCACCTTAACACACACTATGTGTTCTGAAAATCTGTTAATACCCATATCAGAAGACCTTACTTGTACTTAGTCCCAATACTGAACCAACTCTTCCTTAAATGATTGCAATGAAATGATGGAAAGGGCAGACCTGTGTATAGTTCCAGAGATAAGGAACCCTTGTAGCTTAACAGTGTGAGTGACAGCTTTTCTCTCATGGGCTTGTGTGTGCCTTATCCTACAGATGCTTCTTCGCGAAGCGCAAAAACATACCCGATTCTGGCTGGGGAGTCTGGTACCCTTCAGGCGTTCTTCTTGGGGTTGTGCCTTTCGTCGGCCCAGACACACAGCTGCAATGTGCCCTTGTTTGCCACATGCCCGGCAGGTAGCGGAGCGGAACTTGCAGTCGGTTCTCTTGTGGCGACCTCCACAGCCGATGCACTTGAGCGGAGCTGAAGAGCTTCCCTTCTGTTTTTCTTCCTTCGTGGGGTGGAGACGGTCGACTTCCTCGTCCGGATCCTCCTCGGAGTTCCTTTGGGCGTCTTCCTGGTGCACGGATGCAAACTCTGGACTGTTTCTGATCGGCCGCATGTGTCTTGATAGCGCCGCCTGCTGCTTCTTCTGCGGTGACTTCCCTTAAGGCATCTTGTTAGGACAGTTCTTCTTTAGCGAAAAGTCTCTGTTGTAGATCTCGATGCCTTAACCCGCACACGAATCGGTCCCTCAGTCGTTCTTCGAGGTCTTTGAACTCGCAGTGCTTGGCGGCCTTCCGTAATGCGGCGATGAATTCTTTGGCCGACTCGCTGGGCCGTTGATCCCTCTGCTCGAAGGTGTGGCGCCATGCGATGACGGACATCTTGGGGTGGAAGTGCTCCTTCAGTAGCTTCTTCAGATCTGCGGAGCTGACAGACTCTACTGGAACAGGTGCTGCAAGGTTTTCTGCGATGTCGAAGGCGTCTTGACCGCAAACACAAAGCAGGATGGCAGCCTTCAAGCTCTCTTCCCTCACTTGGTTTGCCTTGAAGTAGTTCTCCACCCTGGCTACGTATGACTCCCACCGCTCTGGATGTGAGACGTCGAATTCCGAAAGCATTCCGATTTTCGCCATCTTCAGAAGACGGGTCTATCAGCCAGCCTACCCCCGAATGCGCACTGGATTGGCGGGTAGCTGCCAAGTCGACGCCGTTCCGCCGCTCAGGACTCACTTGGGTAAGCTTACACTTATTCCTTTCCAGGCGGTGTAAGGCATCCCACCCTCGTCGCCAGTGTTGAGTCCTTGGCGGGAAGCAGACACGAGAAGCAGTTGAAGTTCTCAGTTTCCTTTATTCAGCGTTCAGCTTACAAGTAGATGGCTTCAGCAGCTCCCAAAACCTCCCAGCTTCGTATATAGACGCTTCCCGGGTAAATGTGTTACTTTTCCCGCGCCAGCACCCGCGCATGCGCACGGCGCTGGCGACAGCCTGTCTGGTCCCGGGCAGCTTTGCACCTGCCCGGGACTGCCTGCAAACGCCCGAGCCGTTTGCAAGGCTCGGGACATAACACCATCCATCCATCCATCCATCATATTAAACTGGAAATCTTTTGATTGATGATGATGACATAGAAGTTTTCCCAACTGCTGAAGTCATGAACTTTGCAGAAAATTATACAAGTTTGCCATTCCTTTTGCCAATCTTATCCTGCTTCCTCTGTGGCATCTGTTTTTACATCTCTGCAATAGCCTTACTTCCATGCAAGTTAATGGTGACAATGGCTACCAGAGTTTACCATTAGACTAATGAGGAAACTACTATTTTAACACTGATACAACTAAAGATGATGGAAGAAAATGATATTGCAAGGACATTTTAGCTGCAAGTAGAAAACAGCTTTTGAACACTAAAAACAGTGAACTGTAAAAATTGATTAAAACCCCAGTCATGGTGTTTTGCACCTACCGTATAGTCTAACTAGAAGAGACTATCCATCTACAGTTATTATACTTTGCCCAAGTACAGGTACTTGTTGACTTACAACAGTTTGTTTACTGACCGTTCGAAGTAACAATGGCACTGACTTTGTTTGCTTTTCACTTATGATTGCTTTTTACACATTGCAACCTCCCATGGTCACGTGATCAAAATTCAGATGCTTGGCAATTGATTCATGTTTATGACAGTTGCAGTTTCCCAGGTCACTTTTTGTGACCTTCTGACAAGCAAAGTCAATGGGAAAGCCAGATTCACTTAACAAACATGTTACTAACTTAACTTTTGCAGTGATTCACTTAACAACTGTGGCAAGAAAGGTTGTAAAATGGGGCAAAACTCACTTAATAAATATCTCATTTAACTACATAAATTTTGGACTCAATTCTGGTTGTAATTCGAGGACTAACTGTATTATACTAATTATTATTATACTTGGGCAACAATTAAGAAGTTTTGCTTTTGTATTTGTATCATATAATGTGCTAGTGAACCCAGAAGTTGTGGTTGGAGTCCCCACATGATCTGACTATGTCCAGTCTTCTCAAGATTTAGTTCTTGAGAAGTGGTTTCCTGGCAAATGGCAAAGTTTTGGAACTGGATGATGGGAAGTCTCCCCAATTATGTATAAAATATGGAAAACAGTTGTGGAAGAGTATGCAGGCCAGCTCTACCTTATTTATTTGGATAAATGAGAATAAATGTTACATCTCTGTAACATGTAAGAATGACTGAAATATTGATTGTTGTGAAAAAATGGTAAGTTGGCTTTACATGTGGCAATACACCATTCCTGACTTTCCTTTTGCTTCTAACATCAAAGCTGAAACTGACCATAAATCATTTAAAGGGGGAAAAAAATGGAAGACTTGGAGAGGCCCTATTATGAACACAGCAAATGGGTATGCTTAAAAAGCACACAAAAAATACCTTTAACTCAGACTTTTGAGCTCTGATAACATCACCTAGTGGTGATAATGTCAAATATATGGTCAAAAGAAAAGAACATGCTGGGGTTAAGAACACACAAAACCAAATGATTTGCACAAGGAGTAAGAAGGGAGGTGAAGAAAAACATCAAACGTGGATATGACAGAATCAGTCAGAAGGCATCAAAGCACTATGCAAATGCTGCACGCAGAGAGAAATTCTGCAAGCTGCCAAAGAGGAAATGAGAAAGAGTTATGCCTGCATTTCTGAAAGCATTCTATCTAACTGCCTGAATAAGGCCAGGGCAGTCCTGGTCTGAGCAGGATCATTCCCACTGGAAAATGCCAGTTTTTGCAGAGTGAGAAGAAGCTGGCACTTTCTTAGTGGCAGGCATATGGCAATCCTAGGAGGAGAATCACTCTAATTGGCTGATGTCTTCCACTACTAAAGGAGCCACATCCTCTGGAAGGCTCAGCAGAGCTGCTTCAGAATTGTTCATATGCTGCCTCTGCATGTACTTGTTGAGCTGCTTTGTTTTTTGTGAATGCACATTCAATAAAGAGATGAGCTTATAGAGAACCACCTTCAAGCCATCTGGAACATTAATAGCCTCTGTGTTTCAGGATTGATACTTTGCTTGAGCCTCCCCTCTTGAAAAATACTCTTTACCTAAGCGTTGTCTGTAGATTTATCACTTGTTTGTATCTTATGATTTATGATCTATGACTTATCACTTTGTTGTCTGTATGTACATTGAGAGCTTATACATCAGAGACAAATTCCTTGTGTGCAGTGGTGGGATTCAAATATATGAACAACTGGTTCTCTGTGTGAATGCCACTTCCGGAAGTCCATTCTGGGCTTGGACAACAAAAAATTAGCTACCGGTTCTGCTGAACTGGTGCGAACCGGCTGAATCCCACTACTGCTTGTGTGTCCAATCACACTTGGCCAATAAAGAATATTCCAACATTCCAGTAGTTAGGGTCTGCAATAGTATTTTATTTCAAAGGATTGCTTTAGAGCCAACATTAATCTCTTATCAATTATAATTATCTATTATATTTTCAGGATTATTTAAATGTTCCAAGTAGGCACTTTTCTTATTCAGGCTACTATTTTATTTTTTAAAAATGCTACATTTCTTTATAGTCTTGCTTATCGATAGTGATATATGATTTGTTTATTCAGAAGAGTATTTTATTTTCAGAAACTGCTCAAGTGCTCCAAATAAAATCTTGTCTATCCAAAATAATATTTTGTTTCCAAAATCCTATCTTTAGCTATGCCAAACAGAACTCCATGTAAAAACATTCTGAAATTGTATTCATTTGCTCATGTCTGCAGAGGCAGGGATGTATAAAGTCATCTGAAGTATGTCAGTTTTGCAAAACATACAACATGTCTCAGACCTATCATGATATAAAGTGACACATAGATACTTCTAAAATTTGCAGAAAAATGAAAATGGTTTTTCTTTTAACCAGCATAATTTTCTCTTGGTTCTGAGTAGCAGTTTTAGTAAACTATTAGGCAGAATGCTTCTAGAAAGCAATATAGCTAGGGAATCAGCAGACACAGGAAAGCTACCACTCTGCTTCATTGAATAAAAAGAGAGCATTTATCACCATATTACTGTATGATGCTTTAACACTTTTTATACAGATGGTGTGGCTGGTACTTCTGGCAAAGATAAAAGTTGTGCCCAATAGGAGTGATCTTGGAAGATCCTCAAGGTTCAGTTAGGATTCATTTTGTGGGTAAGCCCAGTGTAAGAACATTGTAAATGCAGATGTTGAAAGCAATGCAAAGACCATTGAAAAATGTATTTCTGATAAGGATTCAGCCTAGAGCAGGCGTAGGCAACCTTGGTTCTTTTATGACTCGTGGATTTCAACTCCCAGAATTCCTGAGCCAGCCATGCTGAGGGGAAAGGGAGAGGTTTTCAAGCTGAGCCATGCTGGCTCAGGAATTCTGTGAGTTGAAGTCCACAAGTCATAAAAGAATCAAGGTTGCCTACCCCTGGCCTAGAGTATGTAGTTGCCTCTTATTCATTTCCTGATTTGGGTTAGAGGAAAACCGTTCCTATAAGAAAACCACGGCTTTGATCCCAGTTGATCCCACTTATTATTTAGTTGTATGTTTTGATCTGAGCTAAATGAAAATCTGTTTTTCTAGCGTTCAATATAGTTTCTGGATTTACTAATCACAACACTTTAAGGTTTGGGCACCTGAATGCATGTTGGAGAGAATGAAGCAATGAATAAATTATTCACTGTGGAATTCACTCTAGGCAGCATGGTGAAGAAACCATGAACATACTGAAGTATCTGAACATACTGAAGTATTAATACCACTTTACAATGCCTTGGTAAGGCCACACTTGGAATACTGCATCCAGTTTTGGTCACCACAATGTAAAAAAGATACTGAGAATAGAAAGAGTACAGAGAAGAGCAACAAAGATGATTAGGGAACTGGAGGCTAAAACATATGAGGAACAGTTGCTGGAATTGGTTATGTCTAGTTTAATGAAGAGAAGGACGAGGGGGGACATGATAGCAGTGTTCCAATATCTCAGCAGCTGCCACAAAGAAGAGGGAGTCAAGCTATTCTCCAAAGCGCCTGAGGGCAGGACAAGAAGCAACGGATGGAAACTAATCAAGGAGAGAAGCAACCTAGAACTAAGGAGAAACTTCCTGACAGTGAGAACAATTAACCAGTGGAACAACCTGCCTCCAGAAGTGGTGAATGCTCCAACACTGGAAGTTTTTAAGAAGAGCCTGGACAGCCATTTGTTCTGAAAGGTGTAGGTGTTTCCTGCCTGAGCAGGGGGTTGGACTAGATGACCTCCAAGGTCCCTTCCACTTTATTATTATTATTATTATCGATCATCGCACAGTCAGCCAGATGTTCAGACTGGATTTGGCATTTTGTCTACCTATCGAGTCCTTACCCAGGACCTGGGATAGGCAGATGTGGATGTTTGATGGTATTACAGGTATCGTCGCATGATGGAAGCAGTTCCTAATAAGCCGCCTTTTCGTCCATGGATAATAACAAAATGTGTCAAGGCCAATGGTGTTCAAGTGGTGCTCCAGTTGTTTTTGGGATTGCACCCAAGGCACCTATGACTATTGGTACTACCCTTGCTTGCTTTTGCCACAATCTTTCTATTTCTATTTGTAGGTCTTTGTATTTTGTTATCTTCTCCAGTTCTTTCTCGTCTATTCTGCTGTCTCCAGGCACTGCCACGTCACTATCCAGACTTTTTTGTCTTTCTTATCGACAATTGTTAAATCTGGGGTGTTATGTTGCAGGTGCTTGTCTGTTTGAATTCTGAAGTCCCAGAGCAGTTTAATTTTATCATTTTCTATGACTTTCTCTATTTTATGATCCCACCAGTTTTTGCTACAGGCAAATGATATTTTTTGCAGATCTTCCAATGCACCATTGTTGCTACTTTGTCATTCCACTGCTTGTAGTCAGTCTGTGCAATCTTCTTGCAGCAGCTTACCAGGTGGTCCACTGTTTCTTCAGCTTCTTTGCATAGGCGGCACGTACTGTCTGTTGCTGTCTTCTCAATTTTGACTTTATATGCATTTGTCCATTTAAGGCTTGGTCTTGTGCGCCAGAATTAGTCCCTCGGTCTCTTCTTCAATCTTCCTGCTCTTAGCCATTCGCAGCGTGTTATTATATCTCTTCCCAGCTATTTTTTTCAGTATTGGCCAATGTAGTGCTTTGCTTTCCTGCCTGTATTCTGTTCTTCATGTCTGGTACTTTACTTGTAGGCCAAGGTGGTCTATCAGTAGTTAGTAAGCCTTCTGATATACTAATTTCAGTGCATCTTCATCATTGTTCTTCAGGTATTCTTCCAAAGCCATTTTTTCTTCTTCAACCATCTGATGTACTTGTAGCATTCCACGCCCACCTATTTGCCTTGGTAGATAAAGTCTATCAATGTCACTGCGTGGATGAAGGGCAGGATTCATTGTCATTATTTTTCTGGTTTGCCTATCCATTGCTTTTAGTTCTGCTTGAGTCCAGTCCACTATTCCAGCTGTGTACCTAATGACTGGGATTGCCCAGGTGTTGATTTCCTTTATGGTATTTCCTCCATTGAGTTTGGATTTTAAGATCTTCTTCACTCTCTTGAGGTAGTCACCTCTAATCTTTTTCTTGACTTCAGTGTGCTTGATGTTGTCAGCTTGAAGGATACCCAAGTATTTGTAGTACTCTTCTTCATCCAGACTCTTAATGTTATTTTCGTGGGGCATCTTGATTCCTTCAGTTTTCATTATTTTTCCTTTTTTGATAGTAAGTGTGGCACATTTGTCCAAGCCAAACTCCATTACAATATCTTGGCTATATATTACGACAGTATTGAGCAGCGATTCATTATTATTATTATTATTATTATTATTATTCTTATTATTTTATTATCGATCATCGCACAAGTAAGCCAGGTGTCGACTGGATTTGGCATTTTGGTCTACTATCAAGTCCTTACCCAAGACCTGGGATAGGCAGATGGGAGTTGGAGGTATACAGATATCGTCGCGGGATGGAAGCAAGAGCAGTTCCTAGTAAGGCCGCCTTTTGCCCCACAATGAACTAATATGCGGAATTGTCCCCATGCCAAATGGTGTTCAAGTGGTGTTCAGTTGTTTTGGGATTGCACCCAAGGAGCCTATGAATATTGTACTACCCTTGCTTGCTTTTGCCAACAGTCCTTTCTATTCTATTTGTAGGGTTTTGTTTTTCTGCTCTTTGTAATTGTGTTATCTTCTCCAGTTCTTTCTCGTCTATTCGCTATCTCCAGGCACTGCCACGTCCACTATCCAGACTTTTTTGTCTTTCTTATCGACCCTTGTTAAGTCTGGGGTGGTATGTTGCAGGTGCTTGTCTGTTTGAATTCTGAAGTCCCAGAGCAGTTTAATTTTATCATTTTCTATGACTTTCTCTATTTTTTGATCCCACCAGTTTTTGCTTACAGGCAAATGATATTTTTTGCAGATCTTCCAATGCACCATTGTTGCTACTTTGTCATGCCGCTGCTTGTAATCAGTCTGTGCAATCTTCTTGCAACAGATTACCAAGTGGTCCACTGTTTCTTCAGCTTCTTTGCATAGGCGGCACTTACTGTCTGTTGCTGTCTTCTCAATTTTGACTTTGTATGCATTTGTCCTTAAGGCTTGGTCTTGTGCAGCCAGAATTAGTCCCTCGGTCTCTTTCTTCAATTTTCCTGCTCTTAGCCATTGCCAGGTTTTATTGTTATCTGCTTTCCCAGCTATTTTTTTCATGTATTGGCCATGTAGTGCTTTGTCTTCCAATGCCTCTATTCTGTTCTTCATTTGGTCTTTCTTGAAGGCCAGTTTGGTCTCTCCAGTAGTTAGTAAGCCTTCCTGATATACTAATTTCAATGCATCTTCATCATTGTTCTTCAGATATTCTTCCAAAACCATTTTTTCTTCTTCAACCATCTGATGTACTTGTAGCATTCCACGCCCACCTATTTGCCTTGGTAGATAAAGTCTATCAATGTCACTGCGTGGATGAAGGGCATGATTCATTGTCATTATTTTTCTGGTCTGCCTATCCATTGCTTTTAGTTCTGCTTGAGTCCAGTCCACTATTCAAGCTGTGTACCTAATGACTGGGATTGCCCATGTGTTGATTGCCTTTTATTATTATATTATCAATAATCGCACAGGTTCAGCCAGATTTCAGGACGTGGATTGGCCATTTTGTCTACCTAGCGAGTCCTTACCAGACCTGGGATAGGCAGAGTAGATGTTTGATGGTATTACAGATATCGTCGCAGGATGGAAGTAGTTCCTAATAAGGCCGCCTTTTGCAATTGACTAATAGCGAATTTGTCAATGCCAATTGTGTTCAAGTGGTGCTCCAGTTGTTTTGGGATTGCACCCAAGGAGCATATGACTATTGGTACTACCCTTGCTTGCTTTTGCCACAGTCTTTCTATTTCTATTTGTAGGTCTTTGTATTTTGTTATCTTCTCCAGTTCTTTCTCTTCTATTCTGCTATCTCCAGGCACTGCCACGTACACTATCCAGACTTTTTTGTCTTTCTTATCGACAATTGTTAAGTCTGGGGTGTTATGTTGCAGGTGCTTGTCTGTTTGAATTCTGAAGTCCCAGAGCAGTTTAATTTTATCATTTTCTCTGACTTTCTCTATTTTATGATCCCAACAGTTTTTGCTTACAGGCAAATGATATTTTTTGCAGATCTTCCAATGCACCATTGTTGCTACTTTGTCATGCCGCTGCTTGTAATCAGTCTGTGCAATTTTCTTGCAACAGCTTACCAAGTGGTCCACTGTTTCTTCAGCTTCTTGCATAGGCGGCAATGACTGTCATGTTTGATGTCGTCTCAATTTTGACTGTATGCATTTGTCCTTAAGGCTTGGTCTTGTGCAGCCAGAATTAATCCCTCGGTCTCTTTCTTCAATTTTCCTGCTCTTAGCCATTGCCAGGTTTATTATTATCTGCTTTCCCAGCTATTTTTTTAATGTATTGGCCATGTAGTGCTTTGTCTTCCCATGCCTCTATTCTGTTCTTCATTTGGTCTTTCTTGTAGGCCAGTTTGGTCTCTCCAGTAGTTCGTAAGCCTTCCTGATATACTAATTTCAGTGCATCTTCATCATTGTTCTTCAGATATTCTTCCAAAGCCATTTTTTCTTCTTCAACCATCTGATGTACTTGTAGCATTCCACGCCCACCTATTTGCCTTGGTAGATAAAGTCGATCAATGTCACTGCGTGGATGAAGGGCATGATTCATTGTCATTATTTTTCTGGTCTGCCTATCCATTGCTTTTAGTTCTGCTTGAGTCCAGTCCACTATTCCAGCGGTGTACCTAATGACTGGGATTGCCCAGGTGTTGATTGCCTTTATGGTATTTCCTCCATTGAGTTTGGACTTTAAGATCTTCTGCACTCTCTTGATGTATTCACCTCTAATCTTTTTCTTGACTTCAGTGTGCTTGATGTTGTCAGCTTGAAGGATACCCAAGTATTTGTAGTACTCTTCCTCATCCAGACTCTTAATGTTAATTTCGTGGGGCATCTTGATTCCTTCAGTTTTCACTATTTTTCTGTTTGATAGAAGTGTGGCACAGTTGTCAAGACAAAACCCATTACAATATCTGGCTATATATACGGACAGTGTTGAGCAGCGATTCTATTTCAGATGATGTTTTTCCATACAGCTTCAGATCATCCATGTAAAGGAGGATGGGATAGTCTAGGCAGATGTTTTTGATGTTTGATAACCATGTCCTGAGTTATTCAGTATTGTTGACAGAGGAAACAGTGCAATAACAAATAGTAATGGTGATAATGAATCTCCTTGAAATATTCCTCTCTTGATATTAACCTCTCCCAGCCTCTCACCATTGATCTGCAACTGTGTCTTCCATTGTGCCATCGATTTTTGCACAAATTTTCTGATGTTTCTACTTACTCCTGTTATTTCTAGGCACTTGATTATCCAATCATGTGGCAGAGAGTCAAATGCCTTTTTGTAGTCAATCCATGCCACATTCAGGTTGGTCTTCCTTCTCTTGCAGTTTTCCAAGATCATTTTGTCTATTAGGAGTTGATCTTTTGTTCCTCTGCTATTGGGGCGGTTTCCTTTCTGCTCAGGTGGAAAGAGATTGTTTTCAACTAGATGCTGTTGTACTGCATCAGCTACCACACCAGTTAGTAATTTGAAAGTGTTGGTAAGCAGGTAATTGGCCTGTAGTTACCTGGTGTTGCCCCCTTTTGCTGGATTTTTCATCATTAGGTAGATTATTATTATTATTATTATTATATATTATTATTATTATTATTATTATTATTATTATTATTTTATTGAAAATTTTTATTTTTTTAAAACATACAATCATTTATAAAAATACAATAAAATTTTAAAATAGAGAACCCCCCCTTACCCTCCCTCCCACCCCCACCCCCCCTCCCTTCACTTCCCAGAGCAGAATACAGGGTTAAGAAAAAAAAAGAAAAAGAAAATTATAATAATTAAAAAAAAAGAAAAAAAAAGAGAAAGAAAAAAAATATCATAATTAACCTTTAACTCCATAACTTATAAAACAATTCTCTATAATATTTGATATTCATTCATAAAATAAATAAAACTTTTTAATTCCATATTTTTTCTGAATATAATCTATCCACCTTCCCCATACAGTAATATATCTTTCTTGTGTATGATCCTTTAAATAAGCAGAAATTTTTGCCATTTCTGCAAAACTAGATACTTTAAATATCCATTCTTCTAAAGTAGGCAAAGAATCTTTCTTCCAATATAGACCTACTAGTAACCTTGCTGCAGTTAATAAATTCAACATCAAAGTAGTTTCTTTTTCATTTAAGTCAACAAAAATACCAAGTAAAAATAGTTGAGGAGTAAACTTTATCTTCTTTCTAAAAATCTTTTGAATGTTCCACCAAATCATAATCCAAAAAGCCTTTACTTTTTTACAATTCCACCAAATATGAAAGTATGTCGCATCATTATTGCCACATCTCCAACATTTGGGCTGTATGTTGGAATACATACAAGATAATTTTTTAGGATCTAAATGCCATCTATAAAACATTTTATAAAAATTTTCTCTCAAATTTTGAGCTTGTGTAAATTTAACATTTCTTATCCAAATTATCTCCCATAAATCCAATGAGATCGGCTCCTGTATATTCTGAGCCCATTTAATCATACAATCTTTAACCAATTCTGTTTCCGAATCTAACTCTAATAAAACATTATATATTCTTTTTATATGAGCCGGACCTTGGTTTTTAATCTGAATAACCAATTGTCTATCTTCTAGTGTTATTCCCTCTTTCTTGTCTACAGTCCATCTATCCATTATTTGTAAATATTGAAACCATGACTGTAGAATATTTTGCTGCCTTAATACATCTAGGGATTTCAAATGCCAATTCGAACCAGAACAAATTAACAATTCTTTATATGAAATTTTATCAAAATTTGTCCCCTTAGAGGTTCCCTCAATTGCATGTCTGGGAATCCCCCAGATAGGTATTTTATAATTTAATCTATAATAATACTTCTTCCAAACACGAAGTAAGGCATTCCTCAAAATATGTGATTTAAAAGTCCGATCAACTTTCTTATTAAAAATTAAATATGCATGCCAACCATATATTAAATCCCAACCTTCCAAAAAAAGAATATCCATATTTGTTAAATTAAGCCAATCACTTAACCAAGTTAGGGCGGCTGCATCATAATATAATTTCAAATTGGGTGCCTTAAGTCCCCCTCTTTCTCGAGCATCCTGTAATATCTTAAATTTAACCCTTGGTTTCTTCCCGGCCCATATAAAATTATTGATACCCTTTTGCCATTCCTCCAAATTTGCCTCTTTTTTAAGAATAGGTATCATCTGAAACAAAAAAAGAAACTTTGGTAGAACATTCATTTTTACAGCTGAAATTCTCCCCAACAATGACAATTGCAATTTTTTCCAATCTATTAAATCCTTTTGGACTTTTGCCCATAGTGGTTCATAATTGTTCTTGTACAATTTTCCATTTGAAGCAGTTAGATATACTCCCAAGTATTTAACCTTTTTTACCATCTGAAAACCTGTGGCTTTAATCAAACTTTCCCTTTCTTTAACTGACATATTCTTAGATAATATCTTAGTCTTATAATTATTAACTTTAAAACCAGAAACATTCCCATACTGTGTTATAAGTTCTAATAAACCATCAATCGCCTGATTCGGCTGTTCCAAAATTAAAACCAAATCATCCGCAAATGCCCGCAATTTATACTCATTCTTCCTTATCTTTACACCCTTAACTAACTTCGATTCCCGAATCTGAATCAATAAAATTTCCAATGTTAAAACAAATAACAATGGGGATAATGGACATCCTTGTCTTGTCCCTTTTTGAATATTGAAAATTCTCAGTCAATCCCCCATTTACAACAATTTGTGCAGATTGCTGCTGATATATAGCTTTAAGTGCATGTAAAAAATTATCCCCAAAATTCATTTTCTCTACCAAAGAAAATAAAAATTGCCAGTCCAATTGATCAAAAGCTTTTTCAGCGTCCAAAAAGATAAAAGCCACAGGAATCTGATTATTCTTATCCAAGTACTCAATAAGTTAATAATTTGTCTAACATTATGTTTCATATATCTCCCTGTTATAAATCCTGCTTGATCACTATGAATCAAGTCTTTCATAACCTGCATTAATCTATTTGCCAAAATTTTTGTAAAGATCTTATAATCAACATTCAATAATGAAATTGGCCTATAATTCTTAGGCTCTGTAAGATCCTGATCTTCCTTCGGAATCAGTGATATAAAAGCTCTTTTCCAAGAAGGAGGAACTTGCATACCCAACAAAATACTATTAAAGAGTTCCTTTAGTGGCTCTATCATTTCTTCAGATAAAATCTTATAATACCTAGAAGTCAGTCCATCTGTTCCAGGAGACTTTCCAACCTTTAACTGCTTAATAGCTAAGCCAATTTCCTCCACAGTAATTAAACTATTCATCCCATTTTGTTGTTCCTCTGAAAGTCTAGGAAAATGTACTGATTGTAAATATTTATCTATATCCAAACCCCTTATATTATCACTTGAATATAATTTTGTGTAAAAGTCCAAAAAGCTTTTTTTAATCAAATCTTGCTGAAAAACCTCAGTACCTTTATATTTTACTTTCTCTATAATTCTAGCTTTCTGTTTCTTTCGTAACTGATAAGCCAACCACCTCCCAGGCTTATTCGCATTGCAAAAAGTATTATGTCTCATATACGACAGATTGGTAGCCACCTGATCTGCCATCAACATGTTAAATTGTTCCTTAAGCATCTTTATAGATACCTTTAAATTATTATCAGTAGGGTTAAGAACCAACTCTTGTTCTTTTGATTTGATCTCTTCTTCTATTTCTCTACGTCTTTGTGACCCTTTTTCCCTAAAAACTTTATTCAATTGAATCAAAATTCCCCTCATATATGCTTTACTAGCGTCCCACACCATAGACATCGATGTTCCCTTATTCATATTTATAGTAAAAAAGTCCTTTAAATGTTCTTTACACTTTTGTACGAACTCCTCCCGATTAAATAAGTTCTCATTCAATCTCCAGGATCTTCTATTCCCGTCTTCCGAATATAACTCCATCCACACCGGACTATGATCTGACAATGTTCTAGGAAAAATTTTCACCTTCCTCACTCTAGGGAGGAGGTCACTAGTAATCAAAAAAAAATCAATCCTTGAAAATGACTGGTGTCTATCAGAATAAAAGGTAAAGTCTCTATCACTTGTATTCCTTTCTCGCCAAATATCAATAAGCTCCAATTCTTCCTTCAAATCAAAGAAAGTCATAGGTAATTTAGTTTGAATAAAAGTTTTAGAGGAACTTCTTTTGTCTATAGTTGGGTCTAAAACCCCATTCCAGTCACCCATCAAAATTACCGATTTATAATCCAACTGAGATATCTTGCCATGCAGCAACTTATAAAATTGTTTCTGTTGTTGATTGGGAGCATATAGTCCAACAATAAGAACCTTTCGGCCTTGTAATAATAATTCCACAAAAAGATATCTTCCTTCAGAATCAGCCTCAATTAGTTTAGCTGAAAAAGTTTTCTTCACATAAATTACCACTCCCCCTTTTTTCCCAGGGGCTGGAGCAGTAAAATGTGTGCCCAGACGGGAATTCATCAAAAATTTAGAATCCTTTAAAGTTATATGAGTCTCCTGCAAACATATCAAATCATTATTATGTTGTTTCAAATAATGGAAAATCTTTCTTCGTTTCTGGGGCACGTTTAAGCCATTAACATTCCAGGTCAGGAACCTGACCATCTCCACCGGCCTGGAGCCTCTGGAGCATGGCCTGCAGATCTGCTGTCGAAGATCTTTTTGGTCTTGCCCCTCCCACAGGCTCTGTAACAACCAAACTTTCACCACTCTTCTGCAACTGCTCTTTTTCTTTACGTTTATGGGCAGCTCGTGTCATCCTTTGCTCTTTTATGTCAGAATTCGGTGCAGCTTGTTCCATAACCATCATTGATGAGGCTCCTGCCATAAGAGACTCTTCCGTCATCCTTATTTGTGGAGGTGGTGACAATCTTGCTTTTAAGATAGACTGATAAAAATCTCTTGCTTTGGAAACAGTAGTTAATCTGTGACGTATCCCTTCATAATTTACTATTATTCCTCTTGGAATCTCCCATCTGAACTGAATTTGACGATGTTTCAACTCATCAGACAAGAAAGTAAAATCTTTTCTGGCTCTTAAAATTTTTGGAGGTATCTCTTTTAAAATTATCACGTCTTGATCAGCAATTTGAAACTTTTGTTTGTAAAAAGCCTGTATAATTTCATTACGGATAGATCTTCTAGAAAAATAAATAACCACATCTCTTGGTAGATTTCTCTGTCTAGCAACCCGTGAATTAACTCTAAAAAATTTTTCTATCTCATTCTCAATTATTTCAGGCCGCCAACCAATATTAGGAGCAATATCTTTCACAATAAGCATCTTTAAGTCTTCCTGAGGGTTCTCCCTCAGGCCTCTGATACGCAATGCGTGTTCCATCTCCCTATATTGTGAAATGATTTGTTCATCCTGTGTAATTTCTATCTTGTTCTCTACCTCCTGCATTCTAAATTCCATCCTTGATGCATTTTCAGTAATCTTTTCCATCTGGTCATCAATCCTTTCTATGTGCAGGGCTAGGCCCTGAAAGGCCAGAAGGATATGGTCTCTTACTTGTTTATTCTTTTTCTCCAATAATTCTTCTGTATTAGCCCTCTCTGCAATTATAAGATCTTTTACCTCCTCCTTAATATCCAAGGCATGCTGTTTTAAAGCATCTTGTAAATCATTAAGAGAAATTGCAGGAGGAGGAGGAGAAGGTGGAGGTGATTTTGGTTTCTGAGATGCAGGCTGAGGCATTGGAGAAGAAATAGGAACCTTAGGGGCGGGAGGCAGACGTTTTGAAGCCATTTTCTTAAGTTCCAAGAAGAAAGATTCTTATTGAAAAAAAAAAAGGGCACAGTTCTTTTAAGTGTTCTTAAAAAAAAGAGAAAAAAAAATAAAGAAAAAAAGAGGAAAGAATAAAAGCCAAATTCTTACTTCCGGTAGTTCCAGCGATGACGAATGGCGGCGTTTTACAAAGCCGCCCATTCCTGGTGCGTGTAAAAGCCGCGGGACTTTGACAATCAGCTGTCCCGTGGCTTGAATCTCCTCCCTGGGAAAAAGGGAGAAGGAGAGCTCTCAGGTAGAGGTAAGAGCTCCCCTGGATTCCTGTTATTTTGGGGATCGGAGGGTAGAGCTCCCTCGGAGCCTGAGCAACTCCGCGTTCCAGGGAGACTTCATTCCGAAGTTTTTGGGATGAAGCAAGTTGCCGCTTCCACATCTGCTTTTTTTTCCAGCTGCTTGTGAGTATTTGAAAGCAGACGGAGCAGACCAGGAGAGACTGTGCTTAAGTTTGATGGTGCCTTTAACTTCAGCAAGTTTCCTCTTCCTTTTCTTTTGTTCACTTTCCCTTTAGAAGAAAGGGAAAGTGAAAACTAAAATGGCGATCGTCTTTCTTGCCTGATTTGCATTACAGAGTAAAACCTGGATACAGATTAACTCATTATTATTATTATTATTATTACTATATTTGCATTATAGGAATTTTTAAAAATTTTCTGTGAAGAAATATCCCCCCGTCTCATGGATTTGATTATCTTTAATATATACTAGCACACATAACCCCATTATCTTATTTCCTTTTAGGGTGAACAGTGTTACACAAAAGGCAGAAAAATGAGAAATAGTGAGGTAGAAGAAATCAAAGGTAGGAGATCAGAGAAAAGGAAAGTTCACCAAACTAAATAAAATTTAAAGCAACAATATCCATTATATATCTGTCTATCTTTTATCTCTGCAAACCTCCTTTCCAAAGCATTTATTTACCACTTCATTCTGCTTTTGGCTCTTTAAACTTCTCACTTCCTTCTTTCTGAAGATGTCAGCAGCTCCATCCAAGTATGAATTTCCATTGGGAGTGTAGGTGAAACAAAAGGGCAAGATAAAAATTGAGACATAAAGACACACGTGGTCCCTTTTCTGTGTGTGCTGACTCCTGATCACGTCTGTGGCCACCATGTTTTTTGACCTGTCAGAACATCCCTGCTACTTTTTATTATTTTACCACATGTACTGTTTAATAAGTTATTCCCATTGCATCCATTTTATTTTTATATTTTTCTTGATATATCTGATTCCCATTTCTACACAACAATGTGGACATAGGTGGCCCCTTATATACTACCATTTTCTATTTTTTGACAAGCATTTATTCCTTAAGTCCATAATGATGCATCATTCAGTATCTTCCATTGAGTATTTACCCTGCTTAAAATTTCTGCATCCATTTTCAGAAATCCATCTCTTTTTTTCCCATTACAATATAACTGATGCATGAAATAGAATAGAACACAGCTTAGAACTGTGTTCTAGAACACAGCTTAGGGGGACCTTTGAGGGCAATGTATTGATTACTGGTTAGAATTGCTCTAAATTTAGGATTTAAGATGGAGAATCTGGAGGAAAAGTGGAGATATTGGGTTCATAAAAGCACACAGAAGTTAGTTATATATTATACAACTTTCCTCTGTAAGCGAGTGTGATGACTTTTGTATGTATGCTAATTTAGGAGGCAAAAGTGATGCATAAGACTTGTTGGGACCACCAGCATAGAAGCCAGAGATGAGTGGAACCCTGAGCCTTATATAAGCAAGAATTAAGTGGATGGGTGAATGATCTAAAAGAGGTGAACCAACCACCACTCAGGAACAAGAGATTATCAGCAGGTCCTGAGTATGCTGACCTATCAGACTTGCTAGCATACCCTGAACTCTGGACCAATCAGGTATCAAAAGGCAGGACTACCAGATTGCACTGGAACCAAACTGACCCTATTTGCAATTTGGGGGATCTTCAAATAACAGGTGACAGCTGTGGTCAGGAACCCCTTTGCATTGTGCATCAGTTGCACCTGTTCCTGGGCCAGGAGACCTTGCTCACAATCCCTCATATCTTAGTCACCCTAGTCACCTTCTGATTGGACTACTGCAATTCTGTCTACCTGGCAGCCCCATGTAGAGATTATTTGGAAGCTTCAGCTAGTGCAAGTGCATGGTGTGGTGGAATGTAGTCTAGAGTTGCAGAGCAAGGGGCTCTTTCCTAAGGAGCAAATAGACAAAGAAGCTTGAATTTTTTGTTTTTAGGAAAAGAGTGAAAGTGGAACACACACCCCAGCAGTTTTTATGTACATCTAATTGTTATGCAGATAGGTGTTTAGTCTGGCAAAGTTTCTTTCTATAGCAGAACAACAATAAAGAAACTACTCTGAAGTAACTCTTTGTTACTTGGTTGTCCTTGTTTCCTTGAACCTGACCCATGGCCAATTATGGGTGCTGGTCATTCATATGTGACATCTTCTCTGTGAGTTATATTGGTGGTCAGCATGCTTCTGAGTACAATTCAAGGTATTTTTTTAAAACCCCTTTATAGTTTGGACTGGGCTATTTACATTTAAATCTGGTAATAGAAGGGTACTCTAGGCCCTTGAGAGAATATTTGGTGGGGAGTAGATACAGAACCCTTTCTGTCATCATGTCCCCTATCTGAAATATCATCCTCTCAAAGATTAGATTTGCCCTATCTCTGCTGGCCTCTTGTTTTGCTTGAGGTCCTAAGTTTATGGCTGAATCCATTTTTCGGTCATGATTATATTAAAGGTGTCATGCTATTTTATGTTAGCTACATTGTTTCTAATTATGGTTGCTTTTCTTTTTCTTGTTGGCTTTATTCTGTTTTAACTGTTATCCACCCAGCATCATGGATATGAGATAAACAGCCATATATATTTATTAAATCAATAGAGTTGGATCTTTTTCTTAATTCAAAGGGTGCCTATTTTCACAAAATGTAGATAATAGGACTTAAACCTTTCCTCGTATTCTCCCATAGCTCCTAATTAGTCTATGAAAGAAATAATTTGCCTGGTTTGTTTTGCAGAGAAACAACATGGATTTCTTCCAGAGATCCTGCTCAAGATTGGCTATCATTACTAGTGAGAAATAAGAAATCTGTTCCTATCTGTTACTGCTTGTATTGATCACTTGGCAAGAAGAAAAAACAAAGGAGGTTATTCTCATAGCCCCGAGTCACTTTGTTTGCAAACAGGGATTGCAAGCGAACTATGGATGAGTTCACTACAGGATGCAAGCTGTTTTTTCTCTTTTCGCATATTTATATTTGATCTGGCTAAGATGAATAACTAACTGCTACTTTAAGGCCATACGTCTGATGCAAGGTGGTTGGTCTCATATTGCTGGACACAGTACTTCGCAGAATAATTATCTTTGAAGAACAACTGAACACATGAATGGCGTCTTTGACATCATCTTCATTTTCCAAATCATCCTGCCCTATCATTTCTGTGTCAGGATGAATTCACAAATTATCTCTTGACATGACAACATTTTGACAAGTTGTCACATTTATTTAATAAGGTAAAGATGTCCAAAGGCTTGCTTGTATAAATTGCTTGAATTGAGACCTCTTTATCCAGTAGTTAACCCTTTAGAGGCAAATCCACCCAGTTCACACATTTCAGCAGGATGAATCCAATTATCTCCATAGCTGATGGCCCCAGCATCTACAGGACACAGAATATTTGATGACAAGTGGCCCATTTTCCTCATGTACACCTTATATCATAGATATTTGCTGATCATCATCATTTCAGTCTTGTCTGGATTCAACTTGAATTGTTTCAGTCATCAATTTGTCTCAGTAGTGAAATGCTGTGTTGAAAACTGGCAACTATTGCTGTTCTAAGACTAGAATATCAAATAGCTTGATAATGAAGAAGTTTCATGAGGGCTTTATTTTGACAGTTTTTTGGCTACAAAATTATTTACTACAGTTTCAGAATTTCAGATCTTTGTAGAATGATAAAATTCCCTGAGAGTAGTTGTAGTTCACTGTCCCTGGCATGGCAATCTCAAATGGCCAGACAAGTGTAATAAATACAAATAATGGGATGAGAAGCTGTCAGCCCTAATGTGGATGGACAAGGATCCTGATGCTTGTAAAGATACTTCTATACTTGAACTGGCTACAGATCATAGAAAACCATAATTCAGAGATTAAATGTAGATTCTGTTGCATCTAAAGTGGAGCTTTCTGCCTCAGTATTGTTATCTATAAAGAGGTGGCTCTCCTTGACAAGATATAGGTAAGAGGGAGGAGAATTAGATTGATAGGTGGTACTAGAAAAAATGTTCTTTTGTGACAACACTGTGCTATGCTTAGAAAACATGACTGATGCTGATCAGTTCTTGCATGATAGATACCAGGACATTTCAAGGGCTAAATTGGGAAGTAGGAGGAAAAAAAAACCAGAAAAAGATAATGACCAATATATTTACATAAATTGCAAGAAACTATATGGAAGCTTATATAAAGTTGCCAAGAGTTCAGCTCAACTCAAATGAGAATTTCATTATAATTCTAAGAAATATTTAATAAACAAAATATTCTAAGTAACATTCAAGTAAGGGTAAAAAATTGACCTTATTTCATAGCCTGGGCATACCAGTATTGTAAACAGGATTTCATCTTACTCAAGGTCTGGCTAATTTGTTTATTTTTTATTCTTTTAATTTATTTGTATCCTGTCTTTATTATTTTTACAAATAAGACAGCAAACATATCCATCACACCTTCTTCCTCCTATTTTCTCCACAATAATAACCTGCGAGTAATTTCAATCTTTGGGAAGAATTAAGAAGAAATTTCATAGGCCAATTCGTTAATTCCATTTTATAGTGTGAGTTTTTTCTCTCTGAATAAAGTAATTTACCTGGTATCCTATTAAAATTTTATTCTCATAATAACCTTGCAAAATAGAACCAAGCTGGAAATGTAAGCTGCTCAGAATTGCTCAAACTGCAAGGTGGGCAGCAAATAAATTTAATCATCATCACCACCTCAAAACATGAGCACTTCATCTTCCTCAAAACATGAGGGAACCAAACTCTAGTACAAGAAGGGAAAAAAACAGGTATGGATGACTCTGATTGTTAATTGGATGCAGTGCCTCTAGCTTCCAGGAACAATTGCTTCTATTGTTCCCGATAAAGTTCCTGAAAACCAAGGGGTTGGACTAGAAGATCTCCAAGGTCCCTTCCAGCTCTATTCTGATTGATTGAATGAATTGTGTGGAGAACGAGAAAGGAACAAGGCCAAAGAACAGCTATATGCAGGGGAAGATAATTGACTGACACTTTGTTCCTATAAATCAGGCTGCTCAACTTCAATGGTGCATCTGAAGCTGCAGGGATGCTTATCAAATCTCAGACAGGAGTGGACAAAAGTGACTGACTCTCCCTTGAAACTAAGCTTTGAACCTAGGCTATGCTAATACATTCCATTGTATTTAGATTGATTGTAGGAATTAGTCTGAAGACTGATAGATACTACCACTGCCTGATAAACTTATTTACTTTCTACCACGGTCTAGTTAGGCTCCAGATAATCATAGGGGCTTGACACAGAACTATGTATGCTGGCTTCATAATCTTTCCCTTTGCATTCTGTTGGTCCCACCTGTTATTCTTCCCAGAGTCTATGTACTTAGGTGGGTAGCTTGACAGAAAGCTTTCTTTACTTTCATATAATAAGGGAATAAAATAATTCCTTAAATAATAAAATAAAATAAAAATAAGGAAATAAAAGCACAGTTTTCTTTAAATTCTCTTCACTCAATAGTCTGCAAGCTGGAAAACAAGAGACAGGATTGGCAGACTACAAGCATTCACAATCTCTGCCTGCAAGTCAATTTTAAGCATTCATAAACTACCAATTACCTGTTTAAGGAAATGACTGAACAAGAACTACAATATTTGATCAAAGGTTACATAGTAAGTTTAAAAGATTGAAGGTTTTTTTTAGTGAATTAGCTAGCCCTACTATTTATTGTAAATATAGCATTCTTGAAAGCTGTATATTTTTTGGGGGAAGGGGAGGCATTCAAGGACGTTATCTATAGTCTACTAAAATTTTCATGCCTGTTTGTTTGACACTTCCAATAATGAAAGTGGAAGGTATAGGGCCATGGTGGCGAACCTATGACACGCATGCCACAGGTGGCACGCAGAGCCCTCTCTGTGGGTATGTGCGCCGTCGCCCTAGTCCTAGGCCTTCAGCTGGGTTTATAAAACCTTTTTGCTTTAGGCCTCCACCGCCGTATGCAAAAAAAAAAAGGGTCAATCAATCAATTTCAACTTCTTGTGGAAAAAAAAAGATCTCGCAAAGTTGGAATTGATTGATTGAACTTTTTAGTCCCACCCAGTCTGCCGTGATCACAGCAGCCATGCTCATCCAATGGGCCATACCCCCCCCAATGGGACACACAGTGGGTTTTGTGTTGCAGTTTGGGCACTCGGTCTCCAAAAGTTTTGTCATCACTGGTATAGGGCAATACTTATTGAACCAAGATAACTCAAACCGTCTAACTTAAAGAATGCCTGGATCCATGACTCAATAGGAATAAATATTGGGGAAGTTGTGGCTACTTCAGCACCACTGCACCTTCAAACTATACTTCCCAGAAACCCCTTGCATGATACAAGGGAGATGGGAGATCTGTATCACCACCCTGCGTCTCTCTGGCCCTGCATCTAATCAGTCAACAGCAAGGTCCAATTTGAAATCTCTTAACGGTGGATGGCTGGCAAGGGAAGAATGAGGGAATGATATGAATGCCTGCTAATGAGGCAGGGCTGGCTGAGAGATGCCAATGGTTGACAGAAGGTGATCCCTGGAGGGAGGGCCCCCTTGGGAACATGCTAGAAGGGGGAATGGAGATGTAGTTTTCAACACAGTTTGTGGCTCCCTATTTTCCTCCTCCATCCAGAAAAGTGGCAGGAAATTCTGTGGGACGAGGAGGAGAAGAAGGAGGAGGAGGAATGATTTCCAATGCTCCCTGCCAGCTTCCCACAAGCAACATCAATGGGGAACCCACCAGGAAGTTGGAAGTTGTTCCTTCTCCTTTTATTATTTTTTTTGTACAATCATTTTTTGTTTTGCTTTGTTTTGGCTTGGTTTTGATCATTTTATTTTTCTAGATAAGGAAATATCTCTGAACAGATGACCCAGTAGTCCATGGGTTGACTAAGGTCCTCTAAGATGAGTGACACTGCACTTATTCCAGAGGTTTTTTACTCTTTTAATGCAAGTTAAGAGGCAAGTTAAAAGATAAATAGCACAAAAGTAATTTCTGCCAGTCATTATACATAACAGTGTCTTAAACCCTTGCTGACAATCAAAACATGAACAGACATGAAAAGGAAAATAATAATTTGTTTAAAGCAGAGTGTTAAAACATTCTGAATACAGGGTAGTGCTGATGAAAGACCATCAGTTCTTCTTCATAACTTAAATATAAGGGGTGTCAATTACATCATGAGCTTGATCATAATCATGCTGTTGTTTTTGAAGAAACTTCCAATTATCTATGCAGCATTTATTTGTTAATTGTACTCTGTATAGCCGAAATAGAGATGTGTGCATGTGTGCACATGTGTATATGTCCATCAGTGGCAATTGTTTTCTGGTAACCAGAGTTTCTTGTGCAAACATTATTACAAATTGACATTTACGAAGATGATTCCTAAAGCTACATTATCTCTTAACATAGGCAGGAAATTATTTATACAATTAAGTTTGTAAAGAGATATTTTTACAGTACTAACCATATGACAACAACTCAAAAATCCCACTACATATGTATCCCATTGCAATTTCTAGAAATGCTTTGAATATTCAGGGTAATTCATCTGATCCTTTTTGAAAACTATGATTGTCAGATCATATCAGTGATTTACCAAACCTCAGATCCTTATGTTCCACATATTTGAATTTCCAGTACTATAAATAACATATATATTGTAGAATTATATAATATATGAGACCTTTCACATCATTATTATTATGATGCCATTATTATGGTTCATTATTATTATTATTATTGCTAATTTCTTTTGTTGCTCAGAGTTGTTGAGAGTCAGGCACCATAAAAGTTTAATAAATTATTATGGTTGGTTGTACATCTACCAACAACAAATGTACAGTTAGCCAGATGTTTAGACTGGATTTGGCATTTTTGTCCACCTATTGATTCCTATTGTTACTGTAATTTTGTCCACCTATTGATTCCTATTGTTACTGTAATTATTTTTAAAATAGCATATGTTTGTTGTATGTTAGATAGTAAAATTACTAATAAAATTACTATGAACATTTTGTTAAAATTTATTATAAATCCAGCGTAATTATTGCCATGTTTGTATGATAATCACAAGGTAAGTTCAGCACTTGTATTATTTTGATATATGTACTGACATCATTTATGAAATCACTAACGCCTTGCTTGTTTTGTTAAGGCTGGTATTATCAGTATCACTGCATTTATTTAGGTGAAACACATTTATATTTCAAAAGGATAGTACATTTCAAGAGGTACACCCAGGATTTGATGTTTGTCATAAAAATATATATGGATATGAATCCAAGGATACACTGAATTAAAATGTGGGATGTTTCATGTTACTGAATTCTAAAAATATACTTTTCAAAGTACTAGCTTTAGTATGATATAATTTCACAAGAAACTTTCAACTTCCATTCTCACTCACCCTCCAAAATTGGGGCATAAATCTTGATTCTGAACAGGGAGTTCAGCCGTATCTTAACCAATAAATTCTTCGGAGAAAAATTTACTAGCTGATTCCTATCCAACCTCCCATGAATTGGGCTCAGATCCAGAGAAAGTCTGATAGATTTTTTTTATTTCTTCCCATTCTCCACATAGACACATTTTTTGTTCATGCAAAATGATCAAGCCGCCACTGATATCAGTATAGTATTTAGCTTTTTTATAGTAAACCTTGGCCTTGGCCTTGCCATGACATTTATTTTCTATTAAGTGCCCAAACTTCATCTAGGCATTCTTATAACAGCAGGAGAACTCTATCCTGTCAGACATTTCTATTCTACTGACAATTATCTCTTAATTACTTCTGTCCTTCTCAGAGTGGCAACACCTTGAGGAATTTTCATTATAACATGTCATTATCACCTTTGCACATTCTTCAATTTCCATGGATGTTATGAGTTTGGCATTAAACAATATAAACCTGAATGATCACAAATTCTTTAAAAAAAAAGAAAAAAAAGACATAAACAACCTTCATAATATTGAAAGCATAAATTCAAGATTAGAATAGGGGTTTGTCACTGATCACTGCATATAATAATTGCTTGGAAGTAATTTAAGCAGTCAGCAGGCACAATGTAAATCCTGGAGCTTGGATAAAATGAGTAGATTTAGGTTTTGCCCACATGTTGTGATTTTAACAATGTTAGAAAGAAAACTACACTTCTACCAGTTTCCAGAAGGTGTAAAATTCAGTAATTATGTTTTGTTAGGTTTGTGGCAGATGGGCTAAAACAATGAATCCAAAAGATTTGAAAACTCAACCTAATGTATATTGACACCTCCAGATACATCTTCATGGCCTGTTTGTTATCTTCCAAGCTGATCATTTAGATATTAACTTGATTAGAAAAGTAATGGAAAAGAGATACACCTCTTTAAAATTGTCAGCATTTAATTGCTTCTCTTGCTGTCCTGCTTCATTTATAATGGAATGGTAAAGCCATCTTCACATGTATCAACATCTGAGTTTTCACTTTTCTTTGAAGGACGGAAGAGGTAATAAAAATCTAGACTTCTCTTCAATAAATTTCTAAGCAAGAAAAAATGCCCAGATATGAGCATTTACACTATCTCTGAGAGTTACCTATCTTACCAAATATCCCTTTGCTTATGCAAAACCTTTTCTTGCACTTAAGCAGCTGTTAAAGAAATATATTATGAGAAATCTCAAGCATTATGTATACCTTTTACAAGGTGAGCATTTGGTGACACAGACTTGCAGCATCTCATCACCACAAGCGAGCAGCGGTGGTAAAGAATAAAGGATTTACTGTTATCCCCTTTTTGTCTGGCAACCTGCCTATTCTTTATAAGAATTGTTAATCTCAAGTGACTTTCTTCTGCCTTTTGCCCTCAGACTAGTATGTACAGTGTTCTCGGATACTTCTCTTGGTCAGATGACATTGGCTAGATACTAACTATTGCCTAGCCCTGTAATGTATTTCCTGAAAATACAGTTTCTGTTACAATAGAAACTACTTCATTAATCTACAAAGATGGAAAGAGCACAAAATGCTACAGTGGCTGAAAATGTTGAGGAAGATGACAAATTTTGCAGAGATGAGTAACTATATTTGTTAGTGACTGGAAAGCCTCTGATGAAAACAGGAAAAATGTACTTGGAATTTTTTGGTTTTGATGATTAGAAAGAGTACATTATGGAAAGAAGAGAGCTATGATGCAACCTTAAAAAGAATAAAATTCTAATGTATTTATAACTGCTGTAAAGAAAATCAGAAATCACTTTATTTTTTAATTTTTTATTTTTTTCTATTTCAAAAGTCACTTCTTTATATTTTTCTTTTCCTTTTTGTCTTTTTCTATTTATCTCCTTTGTTTCTTTATCTTTTATCACCACTTTTCTTTGATTTTCCTTGATTTTCCTTTTTAAGTGTTTTTACTCTAAAAATTCTTTAATAAAAATAATTAAAAAGGAAACTGCTTCATTAATTACTGCTCAGATGACATTGTCATTCTCAAAACACTCACTCATACACTCACACTCACTGCCTCCCCACACAGACATTCCTCAATTTCCAATATTCTATTTATTACTGCTCTAATGAATTACTCACAAATGGGTTAATTCCTAATACATGCTAGTCAATCTGAATTGCCATTTGATCAGCTTTTCTCTGTTTTGTTTTTGAATAAATATTCTGTCTTGCAAATTGGGTATGGAGTGGTGATTTGCCTTTTTCTCTAGTCTCGGTTTGATTTTGTTCACATACTGGATTGCTTGGCAAATACATTAACCCAGTGGTTCTCAACCTTTCTAATGCCGCGACCCCATAATACAGTTCCCCATGTTGTGGTGACCCCCAACCACTTATACATCACCGGGTGCCAGGGGCGTGGCCAAAGAAAAGGGGGAAAAATGGCAGACACCCTTGTTTGGTGACCCCCGTGAAATGGTCGTTCGACCCCAAATGGGGTCCCGACCCACAGGTTGAGAACCACTGCATTAACCTAATTACCTGGAATTAAAGGAGACTCTGGAAAACTAATCTCTTTTCTGTAAATTGAAAAAGTAGCATTCCACAGGCTTAGCCACATGACCAGGTTGCTCCAACTCAACTGCAGACCACTGACCATTTCTCAAGTGCAGGAACACACATCCTTTACACAGCCCCAATCATTCAGGAACAGGAAGACTATCTCCATCCATCTTTTTCATCCTCATATATATAGCCTGGTGTTTTCTGATTCATGCACTCATGTCTGGTTTGCTTTCTGTATTTCTTTTAATTATAGGCAAACCCTTCTACTCCAAATGTTTGCACTGTGATGTGGCAGGAATATTTCCTCTCTCACTACTTTCCCTTCTGCTGACTTCTCCAAATGACAAGGAATATGGTAAAACTGTTTTTCGTTTTTTCTTTTTATTGGTCAAAGAGGGATAAAGAAAAAGGGCATCCACCAGGTCGTCTAGACAGAACCTGAGACCACCACCATGGAGAAAGTAGAAGAAAAGACTGAAATCTAAAAGGGATTTTTTAAAAGTTTCTTTTAGCAGTATTCCAGTATTAAAGGGGCTGCCACAAAGATGAGGGGGGGATCACGTTATTTTCTAAAGTACCAGAGAGCAGGACAAGAAACGATGGTTGGAAACTGATCAAAGAGAGAAGCAACCTCTAATTAAGGAGAAAGTTCCTGACAGTGAGGAGAATTAATCACTGGAGATTTTTAAGAAGAGGCTAGACAGTCACTTGTCTGAGATGGCATAGGTTCTCCTGCTTAAGCAGGGGGGGGAGCTGGACTTGAAGACCTCCAAGGTCCTTTCCAGCTCTATTCTATTCCAAAATTAGTTTATCTGATGCTATAAAAATTTTGCTTTTGCAACTTGATAGACAGTTTTAAAATATTCCTATATATAGTTCATGTATTTACTCTTCCCTCTTCAGAATTTTTTCTTTAGCTGCATATTTTACAGTTTCAGCATGTTTTGTATCTTGCTATTATTTTTTAGGTTCCTGTGAAAGTAGCAGCCTCAGATTCATGCACTTTGGCCCTAAAAATTACAGTACTATCAACTGAGTTTTCATCACAGCTAAATGTTTGCAAATGTGGCAATGGAAGTATGAATTTATTATTTTTTTTGTCAAGCAGCTGGAAGAAAAACAGTTCCAGTTAATAACAAAGGTCACTGATAATTGTCTACCCCTATAAGCTGAGTGACATTTGACTGAAAATAGAGTAACTATTATTAACTTATATTTCAAAACCTTAGTCAAAGTGGGGAGAAAGACTACTGGATAAATGAGTAGTGAATGCTTTCTAAATTACTAGAAAATGAATTGAACACAGTTCCCAATTTTTTTTGCCACTGATCATGCTAGATTGAGCGAGGATCTATGTACAAAAAGCTCTGGAGGGTGCCAGGTTGCCTGCCCTGGATAAGAAAGTGCCACAAGATTCTGAAAGGGGACATTCCTTTCTCCATCTTTACCATTTACATGTGATGACTGGTGATGATCGCGATCAAACAAAAATGCAAAATGCAGCTGATAACTGAAAGATCACTGGATTTTTATTTAGCATTTGTCATCTTCTCATAGAACATTCAAAAATTAATTCTAGACAAGGCTGATGAAGCTCTCATCCTAGTTTACAGAAGAATAAAAGGTCTTCTATGGAACATATATAAAAGATAATCGCAAAATAATAAGTGGGGTTCAAATAAATAAACATATATTTCCAATTGCATTGATATGAAAAGAGCAAGTGCAAGAGCAATTGCAATTTAATTGTATTGATATCAAAACTAAACACAAAGTACTGGCAGCTGACATTCAGTCATGGCTTCTTACTGAGTATTAATATATCCACGCAGACATCCAAACAAGTGCTTTATGCCAGTGGTTCTTAATCTGGGCGATATCTCCCCCAGGGGGCAATTTTGTTTTTCCGGGGAGTGATGGAACAAAAAGGGGACGATATGGGGGCAATGGAGCGAGAAGTTTTGGGGACACTTTTGAGACTTTTTCGTACAGTGAATCGCTGTATATCTGTCGTACAAAAACATCAGATCACTCGCTATTAGTGGATTGAATTGTGTTTTCAAATGTTCCTCCAGCTAGCTTCAGTACAGAACACCAGACATACAGTATGTGAATACGCATTGCTTATCATCATGCACGTTGCGCAGCAGCCTCTACCCTTTTTATATTTCTTTTTGCATCTTAAATTTCACTTGTAATTCAATCATTAAATGTTACTGTTTTTCTTTTCATTTCACTTTCTTGCAATTGAATTTTGTTTTCAGTGGTCATTACATTTAAGTATCTTGAATAAATAAGATAATAATGAAATACATGTATCACGAAGTTTGGGAATAAAGTGACGAGTGGCATCAAAATTTTTCACACAGTTGAGATATGGGAAAAAGACTGGAAATAAATTATTTGCATCAATATGTCCTGGTGACAATTTTAAAGAAAACAAAACAAGTGTTTGCATAAATTGAAGAATTATTTCCTATGTTGTGATTGAGAGGTTATGTTGGGGGCGATGACATCTTCCTCATTGGCTCAAGAGGTCAATTCATTCAAAAAGGTTAAGAACCACTGCTTTATGCTAGCTAATAAATAAAAGAAGCTAACATTAGGAAGGTGTTATCATAATCTTAAATTATCAGAAACTCTGGGATAATGAAGCGGGAGAAAAACGTGAATGGATAATATATCATGGATGGAAAAGTAAGATGGATCCAGATGGTGTTAAAGATTTGTTGTTGGTTTTACTAAAAAGAAATTATGGCTGATAAATTTAAAATGGATTGGGCCATGTTAAACTACTCAATATTTGCTTTGTTCCTAAGATCGTAGAAGACATCTGAAATAGAAGAGGGCACAATTTGGAGAAAGGGGTAAAATTGCAAATGAGCCTTTAAATTCAATCAATTTCATATACAATTGTATTTTTTCATATACAATTCAAGGCAGAGAACATACTCCTTTCTCCTCCTTTCTTTGTGCACAACAATAACATCCTCTGAGGTGAGTTGGGCTGAGAGAGAATGACTGGCCCACAGTCATCCAGCCAGTTTTCCATGCCTAAGGTGAGAGGAGAATTCACTGTGTCCTAGTTTCTTAACCACTACACCAAACTGGCTGTTTTATACAGTTTTTCTTATGGGGATAATATTTAATAGAATAGAAAACTTGGTATAGGAACTAGTCTCAAGTTGCAAAGTGTGACAGGAGGATGGAAGAATATTCAGGCAAATAATAATGTACTTTGCTGCCATTTAGCATTTATAGGGATTTCTGTAAAATTTATCTGTCACTTAAAAAAACAGCTAGTAACTTTTTGGAGACACCTGAAGATAACACTGATGGTTTTTGGTGGTAAATGGTAGTCCGGGTTTTTCAGGTGATACAACTGTGGTGCAGCTTGCAGAAACACTTTTAACCTGTTTTGACAGCAAAAAAATAACTAGGAGAATAGGAAACAGCACTTACATGCAGAATTTAAATAGAGCCTATTTGTTCCTTAATTAATGGAGACCAAAAACAAAGTTGATTTTTTACCTTTTATAGGCTAGCAAGTATAATGCAATGTAGTGGAGGAGTCCTTATTCTTTGCTTACCAATTTGGTACCTTGAACTAGCATGGCAAGGAATCCTGAGAGTTGTAGTTTACTCACTACAACTGGCAGACCCATCATGTTCTTATATGCCAGTGATGCTTTTGTTTCTTGGGGGTTGCAGTTTCCCCTCACTGCTTTGTGTTATGTGAAGAATCAGAGTTCATCCCTGCTTCTATGTGATACTGTTCTTGTAACCTGTTCTTTCCACACCAGAAAGAGTTTTAGATGATTTGCTTCCTTAGATATCGAATTTTAACAGCTATCCCATTTCAGTTCCATATTACGATCATTTTATTTTGGTTTTAATTTAATATTTTAATGTCCGTTATCAGGGGTGTCAAACTCGCAACGTCACATGACGTGTTGCAACACATCACGGCTTTTTTTCCATTGCCGGCAATGGGGTGGGTGCGGTTTTGGCATGACACATCCAGCCCGTGGGTCGGCAGTTTGACACCCCCGTCCTATATTGTATTGTTCACATATCATATTGTATATGTGTACATTGGAGCTTTATTTAAACCAAATAAAGCTTTATTTAAACTATATTTGTATTTCAGTGATTGCAAGACTTCTGTGGATGTCCTATGCTAAATAAATAAAATAAAAAACCTGTTCTTTTACTATAGTGTAGTACTACGTTTGCCTTTCCTATTATCATTTTAAATGTATCCAAGATTTGCTATGAATCTGTAATTCTGCTTGATATTGCAGCAAAGCTTTAACGGACCTTTGATAATCTGTCCCACAGTGATAAAAAATTCTATAGATGCTTAAGACCATATGGACTGTGTGTTTTTTCCTTAGAAATGCAACTGTACTCTGCTTTACCAGTGAACACATTAATTTAGTGTATCTTCTCTCTTCAGATGTGAGTAAATTATGGTAATCCTATTCTCCTACACAGTATGTGTTCCTACTTTGCAACTTTCCAAGGCTGAAGCAAGGTTTTTATTTTAAAAAAAGAAATCCTTTTGCATAAATGTGTATTAAAATATATCTTCAGCAGCTTTCCATGTATTTGCTTCACATCTTAACTGCTTGGGTGGATGAAATGCATTCATGCTCTAATAAAGTCCTTAATTTACTGGCTTCAGTCAGCTGTAGTCTGCTTCATTTTCAGCTTAGCCTCACCCAATATTGTTTTTATTGTAATGGTTGTTGGTAGAAGAACGTAGAATATGCAATTCACAACAGGTTTTTAATTTAACTAAGCCTGTGCACAACAGCCTAAGAAGCAGCCTATTTCCAAGACACCTTAAGGCAGGACAAGACACAATAGATGGAAACTAATCAAGGAGAGAACTAACCTAGAAATTTCCTGACAGTTACAACAATTAATCAGTGGAACAACCTGCCTCCAGACATTGTGGGTGATCCAACACTGAAAGTTTTTAAGAAGAGATTGGACAACCATTTTCTGAAATGGTATAGGGTTTCCTGCTTGAGCAGGGGGTTGGACTAGAAGACCTCCAAGGTCCCTTCCAACTTGGTTATTCTGTTAAGTCATGGCAGTCAGTATGACTAAATCCAAAACCATATATAAAGGACAGGAGGGAACATACTTTAGTTAACTTAGGAGAAATGTCTCCAAGAGCATTCATGACATTGCATTAAGTCAAAATAGTTTTTTATAGATGTTGGCATAATCAGAAAATGCATTTTCCAAATATTTTCCTGGACAAATTTAGAATCCTGCCAAGATTTTTTAGAATCCTAAAGTTGGAAGGAGACCATTAGATCCAATCCCATGCCAAGTTCAGTTCAAATTAAAGAGAGCTTAAAATTATCTATTTAATAGAGTGAAATATTTCTCTGTATAATTGATTTGTCTGTCAAGCAATTCTACATCAAGTAAATCAAACAAAGCCAATCATAAATTTCTGAATTATGCTATGTTGATCAGCAACAGAGACAAAGTGGAAGCAATATTTATACCTTAGCTTTCTGAAAATGACTGAAGAATAGTAAGCAGCATCTACTTATTGGGGCTACTTACTTTCCTTTCCAGAGCAATAATCAAATTTTCACATAAGCATGTGGTTCTCACAGAAAAACAAAGAGTCATAAAATATCAACAAGAGACTGAAAAACTGTTCTAGAAATACACTATTAAGTTAGAAAGACACCTGCTATCATAGACTGCACACAGTTACTCCTTGACTTACAACAGTTCATTAAGGAACCATTCGAAGTTACAACAGCCCTGAAAAATCGGACTCATATCCAGTTTTCACATTTATAACCGTTGCAGCACCCTCATGCTCATATGATCAAAATTCAGATGCTTGGTAATTGATTCATATGTATGACAATTGCGGTGACCCATGGTCATGTGATTTCCTTTTGCAACCTTCTGACAAGCCAAGTCAATGGGGAAGCCAGATTCACTGAACAACCGTGTTATTAACTTAACAACTGCAAGAACAACTGTTATAAAATGGGGCAAAACTCACTTAACAAACAAAACTCACTTAGCAACAAAAAATTTGGACTCAATTTTTATCGTAAGCCAAGGACTACCTGTATTTCTGAAATCATGAGGATTATTCTACACCATATGAAATTGCTGTATAAATAGTCCTATGCTGAATCTTGGATTATAAGCATAACAACATAGCTTCCTATTATTAGTTGAGATACAGAAAATCTTTCTCTTTCAATATGTATCATATATTATGATGCTATAAATATTGTTTGCTGTTTTGACTGACTAGTCAGCAACGATCCAAGATGTCCTTGTGTCTGAGATGAAAAAACTTTATTTTGCTGTCTTCTTAGTGAATGACTCTGTCTAAGATATCCTTCCTCAAAACCAACATGGCGTCCAAGATTTCCTAGGTCAAAACAACCTATGTTTTACTCTAAGGAAGGAATTAAGGCTGTTCCAGAGACATCAAATGATAGTCTTACCTGGTCTACCCAACTACTTCTTCCTGGAGATGCTAGCAGATAGCAGAACAGCTGCCCTACCCCAATGCACTAGTCTGAGAACTCCCTTACACTGGCTGGTAAGCAGTCCCTATGTTAATCCTAGCACAAACCCTACATTTGAAGCACTCCTATAGTCTTCTCCTGAGATGAAGTTCCTGAATCACACCAAACCTTGCTTATGTCCACCAAGACTTTTGAATAGATAGGCTTTCAAGGAAAGGTCGGAACTTGTTGTTGTTTGTTTAAAAACATATATAGTCTAGAATTAAAATACTGTAAGATGGAGAGTGTAAATTGGGAACAGAATGTCAAGCATGCAAAGTGAATCATACAACATTTATATAAATTAACTAATGAAGTTTTACTGTGGTTAGTATAGAGACTGATTGGACTTGCTGTCTTTCTAGTTTAGTACTTCCTGATGTTCAGCTTCACCTTTTCTTTTCACCTCTGATCACTAATGCCCTCTGCTGGAACTTTATCTCAAATGATTTGCTATTACTTTACAACTGCTCCCTGGTCAATAGGCAAGGCAATTTTAGTTCCAGCTTTTCTACTGCATGTAGCAACTGCGTATGATTACATCAATCAATCAATCAAATCTTGAAAGCCATTTACCATCTTAGAATGGCTGATCTGGTTGTAATGTTAGAGAGATGGAAAGTTCATGAAGTTCTAAACCAGACTAACAGATGGATAGATTTCAACACTATATAATAGCCAAAATTGAAATTAGGAATAGAGTACAAAGGTACTAATATTACTATATTATATCTTGTTAAATCCAAACAACCTATTTCTGTACCCACTAATTTTCGGACAATTTTTTAAAAGCTATTTGTACTCACTTCAAGTTTCCATAACTACTCAGCTCTCAGCTAGCTAAAGAACAATGTAAAATAGCAGTTCAGGTATATACTGTATTTATTTATTTAAATTGATTATGGCTGTACAGCACCAGTAAACTCTGGCTGGTTTACAAAATCCAAATACAGAGTTAAAAACATGAAGTAGGACATGACCATTCAAATTGAAAATAACAACATTAAAAACACAATAAAAAAAAAGATAATGGCTTCCTGTGTCCTGTCATGTCCAGTTCTAGGGAGCAGTACTCATCTCCCTTTCCTAAAGGGAGCCAGTATTGTCTGAAGATTCTTCCATTATCATGTAGCCGGCATGACATACACCAAAGGACATGGAATGATGTTACCTTTCCGCTGAAGTGGTAACTATTTATCTACTAGCATTTGCATGCTTTTTAACTGATACGTTGGCAAGAGCTGGGGCAAGAATGGGAGCTCATCCCATTGCATGGTGCTTGGGTCTTGAAGTGCCAACCTTCTAGTCAACAAGCCCAATGTCTTAACTGCCAGGCCATTGAACCCCTAAAAACATGATAGGCCATCCACAAATACGTTAATCAAATATTTTGAAGTAAAGCCAGATCTTATGGGCCTTCCAGAACCATCCATATATCTGTATTTCTCTGAATAAGACTTCTCTAGGAGCCTACAAGACAAGTGCATGCTTGAGAGATGATTATTTGGCTTGCAATGGTAGTATGTGGTTGGTAGTAGAAGGATATAGGATAAGGACATGGCATCTTTAAAGTGCCACATTTTTTCTAAAAAATATCCCCAGTTCTTTTTTATATATTTATTGTGAGATTCTGGGTTTGGTGAGTTTCCCTGAGACTTCTGGCACAGAATATTATGTCAAACATGCCTGCACAGCAGTGATCTCCTAGCACCGTCTGATATTCCCTCTGTGCATGATCAGGGAAAGATTTCATCTCATGCATCATTCATAAAGCCACTGCTGGAATTCCAGTTGTTGCTAAATCTCTTCCCTCCATCTTTCTCTTTCTGATTCATACAGTAAGAGCTTCAAACTGAAAAGACATCTCTGTGCTTTTCAATCTAATTTGGAAATAAGCCACAGGCACCACAATGTAATGAAAGTATCCTTGTTATTTTAAAACCTATAATATAGCCTGCAGTTGTATTTTTCATTATCTTGGAATTTTTATTTTGTGGATTTCAAAAATTCTAGAAGCTTCAGAGACACCATCACATATGTTAGGATGTTATGTTGTCATGATAGGTATGCTTCAATAACACAAAAACCCTTTCAAATCACTGAAATTCAGAAAGTTTCATTTAAAAAACTGCCAAAAGTTACTGTCAGTGACTAAGAGGTGGCCATATATGACTCGACTGATGATGCAGATTCAATGCCCCATCTCTAGGTATGTCTCCATAATGATCATAGAATCATAGTTAGAAAACATCACCTCCTGTTCAATGTAGAAATCCAAATTAAAGTATCCCATATAGATGACTATTTAGACAATACATGGATATAGCAAAAGCAGAATACAATAAATCCGTTCAAAATTTATAAGTGATCCACTTTTCTTTTTTGCAACAGTGTCACACTGATAACAATCAGCTACTATTTCAAGGTTGTTCTTCTAAATATCCCAACACTATATCTGAAGAATTCTGCATTAGTCACTATTAAGTTTCATTCTGTTATTTGAGCAAATTTATCCAATCTATCAATACCATCTTTTATTTCTCTCTGGTAGGGCCTTAGCTATCACGCCCAATGTTGTATCATGTTTAAATCTGATAATCATTTGATGATCAGATGGGAAAAGAATGAGAAGAAAAGTGGTTAAAGGGACCAAAATTTACACAGCGTTATAATCTTAAAAAGAATTTTTATAAAATGATGCACCATTCCTATATGTCACCAGATGTATTGTGTAGAATGTATAAAGGTACTTTTAATTTATGTTGGAAATGTGAACAACAAAATGGGACATTTTAACATGTTGTTGGTTGTATAAAAATGCTAGAATATTTTCAATTCTAATACACATACACTGATTCAGAGGATTACAAAGATTAATATATAATTGAGACTAGTGTTTTTTCTTTTAGGTTTAATGAACAAAATATGGGGAAAAGGTCATGAAGCTTTATTTTAGCACATGATAACTGCAGTGAAATTACTGTATGCACAAAAATGGACAAATTTGGCACTACCTACAATGGGGTCAAGACCCAAGTGCCATGCAAAGGGTTAAGCTCCCATTCCCGTGCTAGCTCCTGCTCACAGAGCAATTGGAAAGAATGCAAATCCGAGTAGATTAATAAGTACCACTTGAGGGAGAAGGTAACAGGCCACATGACCATGGAAAATATATTCAGATAATGCTGGCTCCCTTGGCCAAGAAACAGAGATCAGCATAACCCCCTAGAATCAGACACAACTGGACAGGGAAACCAGGAATGTTTGGTAAAGATGATGGAACTTGCTGGTTAAATTGACTTCTTCGATCAGAGAAAAGACAATATCTATGTTTATTGTTTACTGGAAATCCCTCAATGGACATTTTTGCATAAAACAGAAAAAATGAATTTATGATTTATTGTTTTGATGATTAGACATGATAGATTATAGAAAGAAGAAAATTATGTTGCAGAGTAAGAGATAAATTTATAATTGTACTTATAATTGGTGTGAAGATCAGAAACAATTACTTTGTACTTTTTCTCTTTTCCTTTTTTCTTACTTTATATTAGTTTGTATTAATTTTTAGTTTCCTTTTCAATTTTTTAAATAAATAAATAAAATACCCTTTATAACAACTATGGCTTTATGCCAACAACAGCCTCACTTTCTACAATGAAGAAGTCTTTATCCACAGTCCATACTTTTGTTTCCACCCTCACCAGCAGCTAGGATTCCATTTAAAGTTTTTCTAATCAAACTTTCCATGCTTCATGAAGTGCAGTCCATCTCTTAGTAATCTATTGTTTAGATGTCTCAGACTAGAATCCCAGAAGCCCATTGTTCCCATCTTAATCGGAAGTCTTTGACTTGGAGTATTTTTCCTTTTATCTCTATCATGGACTGGAAAGTTGGATGAGAACACCAGCTGAACTTCTAAGAGTTTCCTTTTTAGATTTACAAAGTTTATGAAGATATGGTTATGGATGTTCTTTTTAATACTCTTTGTTCCTGCATATGTTAGCAGAAAGGCCTAATTGTCATTAAATCTTGAAAGATTATCTGCCACATCTGTGAAGCTTCTTCCTGATAGCATAGTTCATGAGCTAATAGCTCTGGCCAGCAGAAACTTGTTTCAATTTCTCATAGCAGTGAATCATCAACTGCCAGAACTTTCTGTCTTCTTATAGAACACAGTTGCATTCTCTGCTTGTTAAAAATCTGTCGAGCTTCCGGTGGGAGGCGACGGCGATGGCGGCTAGCTTTTAGCCGTCCAGCTGGGGAAGTGTCAGAGCCGCGGAGCGCAGCGCGCATCAGCTGGCCCGCGGCTCGGAAATCCCTTCCCGGGCAAAGGGAAGGGATAGAGAACGCAAGAGTAGAGGTAGAACCCCTGAACCCCCTCTGGATTTATTTCTAGAGGGGGTGAAAGGAGTGTTCCCTCGGAGCTCTTGCTGATCTCCGCCTCCCAGCTGTTTTTGCTTCCTTGGAAGCAAAAGAAACCGCCGCTTCTATCTCCGTGTTTACAGCATTTTGGTGAGTAATTTTTAAACGGACGGAGCAGTTTAAAGGACTTTTTCTTATATTTTAGGTGTTTATTTTTTTATCTTTTGATTTTTACTATTTTTCCTCCTTTTCTTTGTTATACTAGTGAAAGGACTTAAGATGGCGTTTTGAAAGTGTCGGAGTTTTTTTTTCCTTTCTCTTTTGTTTTACTTTCCCTTTTTAAGGATTGTTTTTTGCTTTTGCTTTTGCTTTTGGCTTAGAATTTTTTTTTGAATTGTTTGTTCTTTTATTACTTATTCTTGGGATTTATTCTGGACTTTTAATGATTATAGTTTGTCTCTTTTTAAAAATTCTTTTTTTCTTTTTTTCCTCCTCCCTTTTTGGCTGGAGGGGAAAGGGAAGTGACAATTGTGCTTTTTAAAATGGCTTCAAAGAGGCAGCAGCCTTCCTCAGTACCCAAGGTTATTTCTTCTCCTATAACTTCCACTGCACAGCTACAACAACAATCTAAACATGCACCACCGGCTCAGCCACCACCCTCCCCTCCTCTACCTGGACTTTCAGTGCAAGAGGTTAGAGGCATAATGGGAGAGATTGTAGTTCAAATGAGAGAGGAAATGACTCAATTTGTTTCACAGATTAAATCAGAAATTAAATCTGATCTCAAAGAAGAGATAACGGGGATAAAGTCTAAATTGCAAGAAAATAATAATGAATTACGACAAGATATACTGGCAGCTGTTTCAGGTTTGGCTACTGTGGTGGTTAAGCTCGATGCAAGGCTTGAGGAAGTGGAAGACAAAGTTGACTCTTTAGATGACAAAATTCAAGACGTGGAAAGGAAGGTGGACTCCTCACAAGAAGATATTTTGATGTTTCAATACAGACAAATGGAGTATGCTCTGAGGATTAGAGGCCTCAAGGAAGATATGAATCAAGATTTGATGGAGGTGGTTCTTAGTGATCTGGCGCTGGCTTTGGATATGGATAAAGGAGAATTACAGAGAGAAGTAGAAAAAATTTATAGACTCAACTCCTGGATTGCTAAGCAGAAGAATTTGCCCAGAGATGTGGTGATTTACTTTACAAAGAAGTCCCTGCGGAATGAGATTATACAAGCTTTTTACAACAAAAGATTTCAGATTGCCGCCCAAGATGTCATCATTCTAAAGGAAATCCCATCTAAAATTTTAAGAAGTAGGAAAGACTTTGCTTTTTTAACCAATGAGCTTAAAGCTAGATCGATGCCATTCAGATGGGAAATTCCGATGGGTATCGTTTTGAGCCATGCTGGGACACGTTACAGATTGAACACAGTTGACAAAGCTAGAGATTTCTATACTTCGGTCCTGAGTGCAGGCTCAACTTCATCTGGTCGGAAATCTTTGAGTGCTAAGGAACCTGAGCAGCAATCTGAGGCACTAGATTTGGTTTCCGCAGGGATGATAGAAGTGGCAAAGCAACGCCAAACGGAGGCTAAAGAGCAGAGGATGACTCGTGCAGCTTATAAGCGTAAAGAGAAAGAGCAACGTAAAAAAGAGCCCAAAGAGAATTCTCCTGGAAGTGCATCACCGCCGGTGGGAGGAGCAAGACCCAAGAGTTATGCAACACACGCAGCTCTGTCAGAGTTTGATGGTGTCTTCTCCAGGCTGCGTGCCAAGGGAGATGGCAAAGTTTTTGACCTGGAATGTTAATGGATTGAATTCTCCTCAGAAACGGAAAAAAATCTTTTATTATTTGAAACAACATACCAATGATGTTATTTGTTTACAGGAAACTCATATTCTACTTAAAGATCAGAAATATTTAGTTAATGCTCGTTTGGGATCTCATTTTATATCTCCTGCACCTGGGAAGAAAGGGGGAGTTGTTATATATGTCAAACAAAACCTGCCAGCTTGTCTGGTAGAATCAGATCCCCAGGGGAGATATGTGATGATTGAACTTGGTATTTATGGTAAGAAAGTACTTATAGTTGGACTTTATGCTCCAAATCAACAACAGGAACAATTTTATAAACAGTTACACCAAAAAATAACTTTGCTTGATTATAGATCGGTGGTATTAATGGGTGATTGGAATGGTGTCTTAGATACACAAAGGGATAAGAAAGGTTCCTCTCCTTTTCTTAAACAAGCAAGGCTACCTAAAGCCTTTTTTGATATGAAAGAAGACTGGGAATTAAGGGACTATTGGCGGGAACGTAATCAAGAGGAGAGAGACTTTACTTTTTTTTCTGACAGACACCAATCTTTTTCAAGAATTGACTTTTTCTTGATTACCACGGATTTGTATAATAAAGTAAAGAATGTAAAGATTTTTCCTAGATCACTGACGGATCATAGTCCAGTTTGGATGGAGTTGATTCAAGAGAAAGAGGAAAGAAGATCCTGGAGAGTTAATGAAAATTTGTTTAGACAAGAGAAGAATGTTCAAAAACTAAAGGAGTGTTTAAAGGACTATTTTGCTTTGAATATGTATAAGGGGACTTCAATGTCAATGGTATGGGATGCAGGTAAAGCATTTATGCGCGGTGTTTTGATAAAAATGAATAATTTTTATAAGCGAAATCAGACTCAGAAACGTAGAGAACTTGAAGATGAAATTAAACTAAAAGAAAGGGCTTTGATTCTAAATCCTTCTGATGAAAGTACTAAAGAATCTGTAAAGTTATTAAGGTCACAATTTAATATGTTGATAGCAGATCAAGCTGCAACCAATTTATTATTTATGAAACAAAATACATTTTGTAATGCTAATAAGCCGGGGAGATGGTTGGCTTATCAATTAAGAAAGAAACAGAGACTGAGAATAATAGAGAAAATAAATTATAAGGGTAAACTAGTTTCTCAGAAGGAATTAATTAAAAAATCTTTTTTGGATTATTATCAAAACCTATACAAATCTACTAATGTACAACTGTTAGATATAAATAAATATTTAGCTGAGGCAAGTTTTCCTAAACTGACTGAGGATCAGAAATATGAAATTAATGGTTTAATTACTAAGGAGGAAATCGCCTCAGCAATTCAACAATTGAAATTAGGGAAAGCACCGGGTACGGATGGGTTAACAGCTGTTTATTATAAAGCTTTAATGGAGGAGATGATTCAACCATTAAATGATCTTTTTAATGGTATCTTACAGGGTTTAGAGATTCCTCCTTCATGGCGTAGTGCTTTTATATCATTGATTCCAAAGGAGGATCAAGATCTTACTTTACCAAAAAACTATAGGCCTATATCTCTTTTAAACGTGGATTATAAGATATTTGTAAAAATTTTGGTAAATAGGCTTATGAGGGTGGTGCATCATCTTGTGCATAAAGATCAATCAGGGTTTATAACAGGAAGGTATATGAAAAACAATGTTAGACAAATTATTAACTTATTAGAATACTTAGATAAGAACAACCAAGTTCCTGCAGGGCTCATATTTTTAGATGCTGAAAAAGCATTTGACCAACTGAATTGGCATTTTATGCTAAGAGTAATGGAAGAAATGAATTTTGGTGAAAACATATTACAAGCCCTTAAGGTAATATATCAAAAACAAACAGCACAACTTATTGTTAATGGAGGTTTGTCGGAGGTTTTCACAATAGAGAAAGGTACTAGACAGGGGTGTCCTTTATCGCCATTGTTGTTTGTTTTAACATTGGAAATATTATTGATTAAAATTCGAGAGTCTCAGGAAATTAAAGGAATATATGTTAATAAAAAAGAATATAAGTTGAGAGCTTTTGCGGATGACTTGGTTGTTACTTTGTCGCAACCTGATTATTCTGTAGTAAACTTATTACAGTTGATTCACCATTATGGTTTGGTCTCGGGTTTTAAGATTAATGTAAATAAGACTAAAATTTTACCTAAAAATTTGTCGAGTCAGGAGAAGCAGATTTTGGTTAACTCGACGGGTTTTGAGATTGTTAATAAGGTAAAATATTTGGGGGTGATGCTGTCTGTTTCTAATGCAAAACTATTTAAAAATAATTATGAAAGGTTGTGGGTCGGGGTACAGAAAGACTTGAAGAATTGGGAAAAGCTGCAATTATCCCTCATGGGAAGAATTGCAGTGATAAAAATGAATATTCTACCCAAGTTTCTTTTTTTGTTTCAAATGTTACCAATTTTGAAAAATGAGATTAATTTAAATGAGTGGCAGAAGGGTCTCAATAAATTTATTTGGGCAGGGAAAAAACCAAGGGTTAAGTTCAAAATTATGCAAGACTTCCGTGAGAGGGGCGGACTCAAGGTACCAAATTTGAAATTATATTATGATGCGGTGGTTTTAACATTAATTAGTGACTGGGTAAATTTGACAAATTCTGAGATACTTTATCTAGAGGGATGGGATTTACTTTATGGGTGGCATGCCTATTTAATATTTAATAAAAAAATAGATTGGGCTTTTAAATCTCATATTTTAAGAATTTCTTTACTTAGGATTTGGAGAAAATATTATAAAAGTGATTTTAAAGTACCATTATGGGCTATACCTTGGCATGCGATAGAAGGAATAAAAAGAGGGGTTAAAATGGATATGGTGTCTTACAGACAGTTACTTAAATGGGATGGACAAAACTGGCAATTAAAATCACGGGAAGAATTAGCACAAGAAAATTTTACTTATTCTTGGTTCCAATATAGGCAACTACTAGATAGATGGAAGATGGATTGTAAGGTGGGTTTTCTTAGAGAAGATGAAAATCTTATTAAGCAACTGAGGGATCAAAGACAAACCCACATTAAGAGAATTTATGGGGTTTTAGTTGAATTGGACTCAGAAACGGAACTAATTAAAGATTGTATGATTAGATGGGCGCAGAACTTTGGTGAGCCAGTTTCATTGGACACCTGGGAAACTATTTGGGTGAGAAATGTCAAATTTACTCAAGCACAGAATCTAAGGGAGAATTTTTATAAAATGTTTTATAGATGGCACCTTGATCCACAAAAAATGTCTTACATGTACCCTGACGTGCAACCTAAATGTTGGAGATGTGGTTATAAGGAGGCTTCCTATTATCATATTTGGTGGTCATGTAGAGAGATAAAAGCATTTTGGATCAAAATATGGTGGAATATCCAGAGAATTTTTAGAAGGAGGGTAAAATTTACTCCGCAATTATTTTTGTTAGGTATTGTTACAGATTGTGATACAAAGGAGGTTGTATTGATGTTAAACTTGATCACAGCCGCGAGGCTGTTAATTGGACAATATTGGAAGAAGGAATCTTTGCCTACATTGCAGGAATGGTTTTTTAAAGTAGCTTATCTGGCAGAAATGGCAAAGATTTCGGCTTTCTTAAAGCAACAAACGCAAGAGAAGTTTTTTGCTATCTGGGACAAATGGATAAAATTTATACAATTTAGATTGGGTATACAAAAATATTATATAGCTTTTTCATAAGTTTTATTTTTATATATATTATAGATATCTTTTTTATATATATAAATATAAAGTTTTTAATTTAATTTTTATTTTTTTTTTATTATCTTAAGCCTATATTCTGCTCTGGGAAGCTCAGGGGGGGGGAAGGGAGGGTTTTTGGGAGGGGTGTGGGGTGGGGGTTTTTTTTATATGTATTGTTTAATTTTTTTTTCTTTTGTATATGTTGTTTTTTGTTCTGTATTGTTCTTGTTTTTTTTTGTAAAATTTATAAAACTTTTAATAAAAAAAAAAAAAAAAAAAAAAAAAAAAATCTGTCATCCTCTCTCCCATTCTGTATGGTCTCTTTTTTTTACTTCTTTTTTTTGTAAAAGTTTTATTGGTTTTTTATAATAACAACCTTAGTGCCTGGTGTACAGCGTGTTGTCTTGCTTCATAATTTATTTAGAAAACAATATACAATTAATAGTTAATAAACAGTCAATAATAATTAATTTTATATTTCCATAATTAGTATATCAATTAATAATATATTTCCTTGATCTCCTCTTCACTCAATAGTATTCTCCTTCTACAACATTAAACAAATATAATTTCTAATATTTGATATCATTTTTAAATGATTAAATAAAAACTTTTTCTTCTATATTTATACCAACAATAGTAGGGTCCATATATAGCATTTTTTTTCCTTATCACTTTATATTATTTTCATAAGAGTCAGCTTATTGACTCACCGTGTATCTTATTTTCATAAACCTTGTTTAAGCTCAATTTCTCCATAATATTCAAACAATTCTTGTCAATCATATTTTTCCAGTATTTAACATCTAAATATCCAAATTTTCCATTTAAATATATCATCCCAGTATTTTCATATTTCATATATTATAGAGATACTGTACTACTTATCTATCATAACATCTATCCATAACATCTTTGTAATCAATTTAGATTTTTATATTTCTATTTGTAAAAATTAGTTAAATCACTATATATCCTTTTTTTCAGAAGTCTTATTAAGCCTAATTTCCCCTCATTCCTTAATCCTAAATCTTTCCAAACTTAATGTCTTTAAAATTTAAACTTTTCCTTCACTTACAACATCCTAATATTTTTGCATTTTGTATCTTATCAAAAAATACTATATTACTCTTTTTTCTTCTTCTTTTGAATGTACAGATCCTGTTTCACCTGCAACGACCTGAACACTGTTGCATAGTTGCTGAATAAATAAACAATGATTAAAGTTTCCATCTTTTGCTTCTAGTTGTTTCTCTATCCACTCAACTCCCCCTAAGTCAGTCTGTCTCCCTTTTCTGCTTTCAGCAACCAATTCTATATAGTATGCCCTTTCTTTTCTGTCATTTCTCATCAACTAAGATGTGACTGCTCACTGCTCCAAGCCTTTGACTTTTTCTGTAATGACTACTATAAGCTTGCATTTGTTATGCATTGCAGAGTATTTTCAAGAAGGAAGGCCTGGTAATGAAACATCTGCAGGAAAACATACAGGCAGAGGGAATACTAAGCATCCCAGAGGGGTAAAAATTAAATCATGAACTCTTCCTAAAACTCTTCTGAACTTTTGGGTGGAAGCTTTTCTTAAATTTTCTTGTTTATATATACATATAACTTTTTCCAATTACCAAAATGGTCATCTGGATTTTGCAACTCAGAGCTTGTACATCTAGTTAAAATCAATGTTCTAGAACCCAGAGCAGGCATTTCTATACATAATTGAAAATAATATCTTAGTGTAATAAATTGAAAAGTTGCTGCTAGTTAATGTAGATAATGCTGAGTTATAATGACATATGGTCTGCTTTGTAAAAGACAAATTCCTAATTGTCCTATGTATTTCTGCTAGTGGCTATGTACAGCCACATTGACAGATGGTCTCTCCCAGATGGTCTGTCATCATTGCATTTAGAAAGAGAAATCTGTATTTCTCTATTATAATTAAGACTGTGAATGACTGTCATGCTGGGTGAGAATCTGTTTGCAGGCTAATCAATACTTTTATCCAATTATTCCTCCAACATCAAAAGCAAGGTGTAGATATCTACAAAATAAGTGTAAATGACACAGATTTTGCTGTGATGTTGACCACTAACTATTGCAGTTCAACACTATGTTTTTATAAATAGTCTTCCACTAAGCAGAAATGAAATTGTTATTGCTATATGACATTTCAGAATGATCTTGTCATGAAATTCAAATACATTTCATCTAATTAGGACATTCTAACTTTGCTTTGAATGTTACAAAACATGCCCTAAGAATTTTTGACAAAATGACTTATATCAAATAGTCACTCTGACTGAAGGGTTATTTGAAAACTCTAGAGCAGGGGTGTTAAACTGCTGGCTTGCAGGTCGGATGCGTCATGGCAAAACCGCGCCCACCCCATTGCTGGCAATGGAAAAAAAGTCATGATACGTCGTGACAGGTCACACGACGTTGCAAGTTTGACAACCCTGCTCTAGAGAATCTGGCTGATATTCAGTGCTATCTTCTATTAAAAGGTGGTTCTCTGCAGAAATCCACTGGTTATTCTTTATCACAGATTATTTCTTGGATTTTTTCTTTGCCAATAAAAATGCCCGAAGTTTGAATTATTTATGACGTGTCCACTATTTTGATCTGCACAACTTCCCTATATAGACATCAAAAAGAAAAGCTGGTTTTGGGAAACCTCTTTCAGAATCAGCAAATGCCATTGAACTTTTTGGCCACATCACTTCTTTTTCTGTTTACCACCAAGTTCTTCTCTGAAGCAGCAAATAGTTAGGATAGGTTTGTTACTACCTTGTGTTTAAAACCTAAGGATGGTTATTACTCTGCAATTTTATTGCTTTATTAGTGCTTTGTATTCTCATATTGATATTGTTTAAAATTGATTTTGTTCTCCATCTTTTATATTTTTATTAGAAATATGAATAGTAAATATTTTAAACAACTAAAGAAAGTTAATGTTTTATGGCCCAAAAAAGTAAGGGGAATATTCTAAAGATAACCTAGTCCCAAGTAAACAACATTACTTCATTTAGTGTACATAATGGAAAATGTCCTAATTATTTCAAATTAATTTTAGTTCCATTAATTTTAAAAGTTATCCAATAAGGGAACTTTAAACAAAATTATCAATTGGATTAAATACTTGTCCAAAGAGTAACAAAACAATGTAATTTCTAGAATTTCAGAAATGAAAAAAATGAATCTGACTTCCTTTTTCAAAATGAAAAAATAAAATAACTGTAGTCAATATTACACAAGCTCCACCTTCATAATTCCTAAGGCTGCATAATTAAACACATTCTCAAAATGCTTCTTTAGCTGCCTTGGAATGTTTGCAGATTCTTAATAAGATAGTCAAAATAGAAATTAACTCATAGAAGTAGTCATCGTGAAGATTTCAATGGAATAAAGTTCAATAGATGTTACAAATATGTGTACATTTTGTTCATTTGGAAAGAAAAACTGATCAGCCTTTAAATGCATTGTGTGCATAGTGCCTATGCTTTTAAAATTAGGTCTTATGGTGTATGGCAGGGGTGTCAAACTCAATTTCACTGCATTATGGTTGCCCTGGGGGGGCGAGTGTGTGTGGCCATAGTGGATGCAGCCTACTGGGTGGGTGTGGATGGAGTGGGTGTGGCCTACTGGGTGGGTGTGGCCAGTTCTACATCATTCATGTCAAGGGTGCCTATGGGGGCCTGGGCAGGAGTGGGAGAGGTCTGAGGGTTTCTGGCAGAAGGGGATGGGACCGGGGCAAGTGCCAAGGCATGGTCCACTTAGGCAAGTGCCAAGATGGCCACCACAAAATTGTACAATGGCTCCCGGCTGGCCTGGGCCAGGGCCAAGGCAGCGGGGGCCGTTCCCTCATTGTTTCAGGATGGCTTTGCGGGCCACATGAAACCACTTCGTGGGCTGTATCCAGCCCCCGGGCCTCGTGTTTCACATGTCTGGTGTATGGGAAGGAAAGCTATAGAAGAGAAATTTTAAAGAAGCATTGATGCTTTTTGTTTTCTTATCAGTAGTCATAAACAGCTCAGTAGATGAAGGGAAGTCTCTGTTTCTGCTTAAGATAGCACTATAACTTACAGAGGGTTTGGAGTCCCTGAGCACATCTTCTAATTTATCTCTGTTCTTGTAGGAGCAGCCTGTATGACATATTTATTTATGAGACTTATATACCGCTTTAATGCAAGCACTCTCTAAGCGGCGTACACCAGTAAGCAATGTATATATATATTTACATTGCTCCCAACAATCTGGGTCCTCATTTTACCTACCCTGAAAGGATGGAAGGCTGAGTCAACCTTGAGCTGGTGAGATTTGAACCGCTGACCTGCTGAACACAGTCAGCTAAAGTGGCCTGCAGTACTGCAGTCTAACTGCTGCGCCACCTCGGTTCATAACCCAAAGATGCCGTGAACCCATCTCCAGTCAGATTCTGTGACAGTATTTATGGCTTCTTCTTTTTTTGAGACCACAGTGAAGTTGTGGGCTTCTTCTATACATTTTGTCTCACTGCAGATATCCAAGTCCTTGGGAACAACCCAAACAGGACTCTAATGTATTCTTTTGGTATATTTAATGTTTGTGACAAAAATAAATAAATAAGGAACATCAAGAATCAACATGGGTGATAACGCTTTAACACATGAATTGATATAGGCTTTTTTTTTCTCATATTAGGAATCTTCTGAAATAGGGATTGATAGTTTTTCAGAATGATGGATTGATTCACCTTTCTCTTGATTCTAGGAGTCTAAGGTCAGTCAAGAGAACTGAAGATAGATTCATAATAATAATGGGGGCTCTGAAAGAAATTCCTAGGAATTTCTTGTTTGCTTGTTTTGTCAACCTCATTGATAGAAATGGGTGCCTGAATACCAAGTTCCACATTTTAATTATTGAATGCATGATACATAGCAGTTTAATGTATAACATTTCATTTATTAAATGCAAATAAAATAAAATAAAATTCATTTTTAGTATGGGCCTCACCACCTTTTGCAAGTACAATTCCCAACTGAGTGTTCCACATATTTAGTTATCTACACTATTTATACAGAAAAATACAGAAAAACTTTTGGATATCAACCAAAGGCTTCTCTCTCTGTGTGTGTCTCTCTGTGTTTCTCTGTGTCTCTGTGTCTGTGTCTGTGTCTGTCTCTCTGTCTCTTTCTCTCTCTCTCTCTCTCTGTGTGTGTGTGTGGTATGTGTGTGTATGTGTGTTTGTGTGTGTAAAAGTCAGAATGGTAGCCATGTCATCAAAGTCCCACTCTTTTTTAATGAATATTTCATGTACAACATAAGTAAAAATGAAGAAGGTTTTGATTGTGTAGTATGGTCACCATATTGTCTTTTTTGACACTTCCCTGCAGTGATGACTGTCACAAGATTCCTTAATGGTTTTGCTGCAACAGACCTACAGCCTTTGTAAATGAACTTGTTGCACTATTCATTGATTACTGGGAATTTGCAGGCTTATCAAGTTTTAAATAAGTAATCAGTATATAATTCTATTATCTAATTAAAGTTCATAGCTTATTATTCTAGGAAAACAGATTTACATACATATCATACAATTTAAGGTTTTGTTTTAAGAAAGAGTAATTGTAATCTCTGTATTGTCAGAGTTTGGTGAGTAAAGGCATCTTTACTCCTGAGTCAAAGCAGTAATATTTTTATCATAAAATTTATGCTGTTTTCCCATTTTCTGAGATTTAATGTCTGTTTAAGCTGAGGTAGAGGGAAGTATCTGGAAGAGTCTGACTTTGATTTTATTTTTTCTTGCTATAAAATAGCCAACTGAACTTTCTGAATTATAACAAGGATATATAAAATACCTGGTGTGATGAGACCTTGTATGATATGCTACAGTTGTCAAGGTTCCAATAGATGAGACCAGTAAAAACAGAAGTCCAAGGCAAGAGGTTTCCTTAAAGAACATATTTATTGGCTACAAAGTATCGTCATGATCAAAAATGAAACTAAGACTGAAATTTGCTCCCAAAAGTTACAAAGTTACAAAGTTGAACTTCCCACCCCAATAATATGTCATTAATCATATTCCCCAATAAACTACTTTGGCGGGCTTTCTAACGGAAGGCTCAACCTGCCAAAACTGAAGCAAAAATGACCTTGGTTCCCACAGGACAATTTATTGTTTTGTCTAACCTTAAAAGCACACATCCCACCTCCCAACTGTAGCAACCAAAAACAAAGTTGAAACATTGACAGAAATTGTGAATAATTTTTTAAGATTCAGTTTAAAATAGAAATGCTGATGGAAATAGAATTATAATCACACTTTTGTAGAGAAGGATGAATTATCAGCCATTAAAAATTACCTTATAGAGGTGGAGTGAGGAAAATCATCTAGTCTGTGTTTTTTTTTAAAAAAAATATTTTAAGAGTGTTTACATATTTCTAATCTGAATTATGTTGATTATTTTGATAATTTCTTGGACTAATATTAGTGTGTGTTTTGCTTTTTTCTTCAGGCCAATGTTGTTCTTTAAAGGAAGAAAATGATAAGATCAAATATGTTAGCTTATTTTTATGAAACTTGGGAATTGACGTCTTCCTTTCCAACTTTATATCCAATTTGGATATAAATGATTATTTAAATGTAACTGGGGGGGGGGAGAAAGAAAAGGAATGTGCTTGTAGCAAAGAAGTTTATTTATCTGATTTTCCAATTATGCACCTTCCTTATATTTGAGGATGTGGTAAAATTGTGTAGAAAGGGCAACAAATATGACATTTGATATATGTATTAAAAATCTTAAGAGATGTTGATTTTTATCTCACTTGCCATGGTGAAAACCAGTCCTTTGATATTTTTCTATACTTCAGCTTTTCTTCTTTAACTTTTAAAGCATCACTGTATACAATCTGGAAGAGCAAAGTTCTTGATCTTGCTGTAAGTGATAAATATTTATTGGAAAAACACTACTTGTGTAACATTGGTATTAGATTGGCATTGCCCTTGTGTAATATCCCTCTTTTTTTTTTAATATGTGGGGAAAGCCTTGTCTGATGTAAATACTGTAACTTGGCCTACCATGTAAACAGCACTTTATATAGCTAAGTTCATGCTAAACTAGAAATAGCCAAATATGCAAATGTGTGCATCTTAAATATAAAACAGAGAGGGGAAAAAACCTACTTTGAAATACTTTGTTCATTCCTATATTAGGAATCAAATGGAATGCAACACAAGAAGACATATTATCTTTGAAATTCTCTTGAAATCTGAAGCACATTCAATGAAAATACAATATTGCTAGCATATGCCATCACTCTTTTCACAATGAATCACTGCTTATTTTTGTCTTTTTTAATGAAAAGTATTACATAATTCTAGATTGCAAAAGGAAATCTGCTTTCTGACAATTCTTCTTATTTGGAACCTTGAAGTAGACAAAGGCTGTCACAATTGCTGTTGTATTCCTTTTGTCTAATTTTAAAGTGTGATTATAACATTGGATTTCCATCAACAGCTTTGCAAATCTTTACATATATATTTCATTTGTTCACAAAGTTAGGGTACTCTTAGCAGAGAATCATATCCAAATTCTGTATCACCATATGCCTACTAGTGAGGAAGCTTTCCCATTTTAGCTGTTGGTTTTAATTATCTTTTAAAAGAGGAAGCAGATACAGTATTTATAGCCTACAATGCCTTCATGATCAACTTTTATAAATTGTCAGAAGTCCTTCTGGAAAAGAGTCAACAGTATAGAAATGTTACATACATACAAACAACAGATCAAAGGAATTGTTTTCACAACAGTTTCAGAATCCAATTGAAGATAAAATATTAATTAAAATAAATATATTATTTTCTTATCCAATTTTTCTTGTTACTTTATATTCTTTTTTAAAAAGAATCTGAGAAAAAAGTCTGTTTGGGATTTATTGCCCTCAGCATGAAACTGAATTCTAGATTGTATTGTATCAGAATAGGCTGGTAGAGTTATTATACATTACAGAAGATCCAAGTTCTTTCCTGAAGGAAAGGGTTCATTACAGAAATATCAGTTTTGAAAACTTAAATTGCAATACATTGTCACTAGAATCACATCAATTTTTTGCTGAGGTATCACGTCAATTGTTTATTAGGTTCTATATAGAACATAGGTTTGCTTTTGTTTTTAACAAAATCTGAGTGAGTTAAACAAAAAAACATTCCTAGTAAAAACATCTATGGAGACTCTCAGTCATCCAGGTCATAGTTATCCCAAAGATACTTTTTTTTATTTTATTAGTTTTTATAGGTTTAGGAATAAGGTGGGATTGGGATTGGGGTTAGGATTTGGATTAGGGTTAGGATTAGGGTTGGGGTTTTTCCAAATAACATTCTCAATATTTAGCAAACAGCATAATGTCTGGCTTCATATGTTTAATAAAAAATAATAGATAATAGTTAATTATCATAAACAATATGTTGATTAATTGCTCAATCGCCTTCTCCTTGCTAATATATATTCAAAATTACATTTCATATTCCTTTCTCTCTAACTCATTTTTCTAGCCATCGATAGAAATTATCCCATGTTCTAAAATACTCTGAGTGTTCTTTCTCTTTTATCTTTAAAGTCAATCTATCCATTTCTGCACATCTAAAATGTTCTTAATTAGTACTTCTTCAGCTGGTAAATTTTCATTTTTTCAATGTTGGGCGAATACAATTCTTGCTGCCGTTAGTATGTGTAGTATTAAATATCTGCAATCTTTCTCATAATTTGCTCCTATTATTCCTAACAAAAATAATTCTGGCTTAAAGTCTATTTGTTTTTTAGTAATTTTCTCCAACCATGTATGTATTTTAACCCAAAATCTTTTTGCTCTAGGGTATGTCCACAGATATGATAATAAGTACCTGGTCTTTGTTTGTATTTCCAACAGTTGTTTGAAGTATTTTTAAACATTTTTACTAATCTCACTGGTGTCATAATGCCATCTGTAAAACATTTTATATAAGTTTTCTTTACATGCCACTGCTTTAGTTAATTTAATATTTGTTTCCCATAATTTTTGCCAGTCTTAATAATAATTCATTATTATATCCAAAGTTCTTTGCCCATGTTATCATTGTTTCTTTTACTTGTACTTCCTCCATCTTTAAGTTTAACAGAAATCCATAGAGTTTCTTAATCAACTTTTCATCTGCTTTTAGCAGTATATGATTAAATTCTACCTGTTCTTTATAAAATCCTATTGCTTTAACATCTTTTTCATATCTCATTTGAATTTGGCCACCATGCTAGATCAATACCATGTTCTTGTAGATCTTGTCTGTATTTCAATTTTTCTTCATTGTCCATAAAGTACTGTTGGCTGCGAGTTCACTGTTAATGACTTGACAATAAGATACATCCAGAAAAAGGAGAAGGAAATTTCCTAATTTGTATATAAGGCTACTCTGAAAGCACCAAATTGACTTTTATAGTGCATGATGAAACTGAAAAGATTAAAAAGTGGCCTAAATTTGTAGATTCATAAACTAACAAAAACTGATAAAAGTGATTTTAAAAAACATAAGTGAATAGCATTGTTGTGAGGCTGAGAGCCCCAAAAAAGTATAGCCATGTTATCCGGAGTCAAGAAACTGTTAAATCCTCCTTAGCTAGTGCTGACCGGCTCACATATTTCAATAGACTACATGGCATGAAAAATATTAAACTTGCAAGTGAAGCAGGTTCTGCAAATCAGGAGTCTGAACAATAATTTAAAAGATATCTACTAAGTACTATATAGAAAATGGTTATGTGGAAGAGAAGGTTTTTAACTGAGATAAGACTGGCTAGTTTTACAATGGCATTGGCAAACAAATCTATATAATGCAAATGGCCTCCAAAGCCCTGGCTAATCATTTAGGACCATGCAACTTTGCTATTGTGTGCCAAAGCCAAGGGCATCTTTAAGAACAAGCCTCTAATGGTATACAGAACCCAAAATCCACAAGCACTTAAAAGGAAAAACTTGATCCATATGCCAGTCCATTGGAGGTGGAACAAAAATGCATGAATGATATCTGAAATATTCTAGGATTGGTTCCACAACGGTTTCAATCTAAAAATTGAATTCTATTTCCAGGACAAAAACTTTGCGGTTAAGATTTTATTAATTCCAATCCATTGCATGGGGAGCTTGGAAATGCTCACCGAAAACATGGAAGTTCTTTTCATGCATCAAACACATCACTACCAGATCCAACCTCTCAATTAGGACATAATAAAAGCTTTCAAGGCACAGACTGTGAGGGAGCCTTATAACAAGACTTGAGAGGCTCACAATGCTGATAAGAAAACCATGAAGATGCACTACTGGAAGTAAGTTACTATATGCAACATTATTATTTTGACCCAGCCTGGTACACAGTGGAATAGTGTCATGCATGTATGTGTATAGCATAGCAAATATGTGGAGAAGGCTTTAACAACATGAAGAAAAAGACATGGAGGATATTTTGGCAAAGGATGCAGTAGAATCCAACAAACAAGACATCGGAATCAGCAATGATTTTTTCTAAAAGAAAATATTTAAAGGAAAAGATGGCTTCATCATAGTTAAGATCCACAAATTTGTGTTTTTTATGTCTCATGAAGAATCTGTGACTTTGTCTTTAAACATCAAACATTAAAATTTGCCCTCATTCTCTAAAAACATATCCCCTACCATAAAGGGAGCTAAACTGATCAAATTCACAGTGTTAGCATTTGTCAGTAAAAGCTATTATAGAAAATGAAACCATTTTCACCACACATAATACCGTCTTCATATATAAAGATACTGAGACAAGGAGAGGAATAGATTTTTCCTTTGTAAAAAGATAATTGTAATACCTTTCAATAGAGAAAAGCAGTGATGCAGTTTGGTTTCAACATTAAATTATGGTTTCAGAGATGGGTTAAAAATTGAATGTAATGACTCCTTAGGTGACAGCTGAGGACCAATTAGTGGTCTGAAGATGATATGTAACTAAATATATAATTGCTTTTAAAAGTCTCTGCTGCCAAGTGTCGCTGCTGTTGCTTTTCCCCCCTTATTGCTATGGAAAAGAAGCTAGAAGCTATTTCTTGAATGTATAGCAGTCATTTATATAGATTTCAGCAAGATGACTTTTAAAACCTCAAACCTGCAATGTGAACACTGAAGTGCTAAATTCTAAATTCCTGAAAACTTTCAAGTATAAGCAAATAAGTGACACTGAAAACACTTCTCACAAAAAGGGAGCATGCAAAACTAGGGAAATGAATTATGTACCCACTGTAGATAATTCCCACTGTATGCCACTGTTATGAATATGTATGGCTTATCACAGTTTGCTTAGAACAAGGTCTTCAGACCTGGCCCTTTTATGACTTGTGGCTCAGGAATTCTGGGAGTTGAAGTCCACAAGTCATAAAAGGGCCAAGTTTGAAGATCCCTGGTTTAGAAGATGACAAAACTGAGTTCCCATATTAATTCCCAAACTTTTTCTGCTTTTTCTCTCTTACCCAACTCTTTATCCTCTTCCCTCCTTGCTTAATTTTCTTTTTAATTTCTTTGATGACAGCAACCTTCCCATATGAAGTCCTCCAAAAAGCTGGCTCAGACTTTCCATCAGCTTCAACCACTGGATATGGTGAGCAATGATGGGAGCTGAAGACTATTATGTTTGAACGCCATTAGAATGGAGCTTTTTTCCAAACACCTATGCAAAAGTCTTCTGGTTCGGTGAATATCTGGGACCTGCTTTTCACAGAAGAGGGCAACGTTTCCCTTTTAAATAGCCAAAGATCCTTAAAGATGAAGTACAATTTATTTTACAAATTTATATGATCCCCCATCTAATAACAGAACTCTGTTCGGGAACAAAAATAAAAACACAATGCAATTATCAAGATTACAAGAAGGAAAAAAGATAAATTAAGACCCTAATAAAAATTTGAATAACACAGATTACACAAATCATGTCAGGGTTGTATCCTTACCTGGGAGAAAATCAAGTCATCACCATCTTCCTCAAAACCAGTAGAATAGGACAATCTGTAACTCTGAGGAGAGGTCATTCCATAGCTTTTTTTTTTTTAAAAAAAATGATCCTAACAGTTTCAAAGAGGTATCAGATAGAAGCCAAGTAACATCACTTATTCTACCTTTGACTCCTGGGAACATCATGACCCTATTTTTGCTGGGCTGCTGCTTTCTACTAAAATATAGACATCACTGTCTTCAACTTCAGCACTTTGAAAGTTGTACCTGAATGAGCATGCTAGGTTTAAGATACTGAAACTGAAAAGAGAACAGATGAGGATAATAAATTCAGTACCAAGTAGTTCCTGACAAAGAAGATCATGCTTAATGATGCTCTGCAGCTGTAGTTGGATTGAAACAATTCTGTATGCCATGAATAATTTAAATATACCAAAATCGTCTTAGTTTCAATTGTTCTGTGTTTGCAGATCATCAGTGTTTCATTATTGGATTACTCTGACTTACGACACAAAGATAGAGGTAAAATCTACTTTGCTCTTGCACTGAGGAAGGTTACAAGGAGGAGTGAATTTTCCAATTTTCTGTGACTAGTTATTGGTTGCAACCGATGTTATATATCATTGCTAACAGTAATTTTTATCTCTACATCCTTGAATTAAGAAAAGAAAGTGATCATTAGAGGGCAGCATAGCAATACTTAGAAGTATTTGATTTTGTTTTCTTCTTTGTTAAACCTCTTAGCCTTTTCTTTATCTTTCATTTGAATAGAGAAACATCTTGTATTTAGGAGCAGTTTCACACAAGAGAGAAAGGAAGGCGCCTGTGAGAAGGCTCTGTTGATTAAAATATTTTTAAGGAAGATTAAAATATTTTTCTATATATGACACATAATTTTGTATCACTTCCTCACCAAATGTTATTTATTAAGCTTTTATAACACTTTTACATAATGGAGATGGCAAAAATAAATATACACAGCACATTCACACATACCACAGACAGAGATTTTAGGTGTTTCTAGCAATTTCACTATTGACAAAATACGATACAAAAAGTCTTCTAGTTTTTATAGTATCAATGCTATTCCACATTCTCTGTGACTATTCAGTATGCATGTACTGAATTTACAAAACACTAATATATCTCATGTGTATCATAGGTGATTATTACACTGTAAATTCTTATGGAAAGAAATGGTGAGAAAATAGAACAAAAAGAATATGGACCAAGCTTCCAAACCTGAACATGATTTGAAGGTTCTTATTTGAGAGAAAAATAGATGTGAAGCTGGAGCAATGATGAGTCATTGACCAACTCCTAACATACAACTTTGTGACAGTCTCTTCCTAAAACCTGCATCACCTTCTCACTTTTTAATTCCAACATCTTTTTTACTTTGAGGAGATAAAGCACAAAATAGAAGAAATGTATTTTAGTGGAGGCTAGTGACCATGAATGCTACATGTTCATTTGATATTTTTGTAATATCAAAAATCTCTTTCACATATAATCAGCTTTACTCAAGTTTCTGACTCTCCACTTCCAGCAGATGTAAGCGTTCTTTTTAAAATGTACAAGGAAACATATTTGAAACAGATACCAACCACTTTTACATGTGTAGTAAAAGAAAGGAGCAAACGACAGTATATACTCATATAACTGAATGAACTTCTTGAAATATATCACTGAATTACCTTCCAGTTCAAGTATCAGATCATCACTCAGGAGCTTAGTGAAGTCTTTTTTCTTGTGTATTGTTCTAACATTCTCTACTGAATATCTCAAATGCTACCAATTATCACTGCTTCAGGCTGGCTAACAAAACCTTGGAAATAAACCACATGCATCAGTTAAAAGAGACATGATGTATCTGCCTGCTCAATAATATTCATTTATTTATTTAAAACATTGACCTAGCCACCAAACTTATAATTAACTCTGGACAGCTCCCAATCAAAACTTAAAGCAGCCAAAAAAAACCCATATTAAAACTAGAAAATTAAACATATTAAAGACACTTAAACAAAAACAAAAACCTGGTACCAAGTCAAACTTCAGATGTACAGTCGTCTAATCTTATCCTAGTATTTGGGGGAAAGGCCAGGTTTTCAAAGCTTTATATTTATTTATTTTCAACATTTAAATGATATTTGAGTGTTAGTTAAAACAACATTGCTTTTGATCTCTCCTATAGATCCAGGAAAAAAATGAAGCAGAAAAATGTAATTATCTCTTAGAATCCAGTTACTTACTCACTCCTAAAATATTCTTCAGGTAAAGTCTAAGTTGTATACCTATACATCACCAGAAAAATACTCAGAAATCAAGGTGATTTGATTGGTACAAAAAGGTGGAAGACCTCACTTACAACATCAAAAATATGAGCAAAAACTGACTGTAAATAAATCAAGTGCAAGTTCCAAATCAAACTAAAATAGAACAAAGCTAACCAGTTTTCTTAATGTAATCTTGGGCATGCATGGAAAATATTAGGAGCTGCTATAATGTTCTGAACCTTATAGATAGGGAACCAGAAGAACTATGAATAAAATCAAGTATGCTGTTCAGAATGAATGTGAAAAGAGACTGAAGATGGAAACAGACAGCAAAACAGGAAAGCAAAACAGAAATATGGCCACATTCAAAAGAAAGTTTCAGACTCAGATTGGTATTGATAAAGGAGAATATTTGTGCCTTAGGGTTGAAATGAAGGTCCTTGGTGCTCTCTGAGCTTGACTGTTTTCTTGCAGGCATTTCATTACCCATATTAGGTCATTTTATCAGCACTAGTAAGGAGTGAAATTTGCTCTCAGTTTATATTCTGGTTGCTTGTCCTGTTGTTGGGAACGGTCTTCGTGGTTCTTTGGTTGGACTGTTTAAGGTTAGCTTGTTTGCTATTTTCTTGATGTATTATTTCTTGATTTTTGGTCTGATGTTAATCTTGGTGTTCATTGCTGGTGGAAAGATGCTTTGGTCTTTTTGTTCTCTTTTTTAACTTATTGATTGTGTCTTTTGAACAGTATGTAGATGTTGTTTATGTCTATGTGTCTATTGATAGCCAATTTGTCAGAGTGCTAGGATTCAAGGAATTTTCTAGCAATTTTGGATTTGACTTGGTCTAGGATGGTCATTGTTTTCCAGTTGAAACTATGGTTAAGTTTATCCATATATAGTGAAATTAAAGAGTTTTCATCATCTCTTCTGATTGTTAGTTGTGTTCATGGATGCATTCTGCTAGTCTTCTGCCTGTTTGTCTTAAGCAGTGACTGTTTCAGTCTTTACACTTTATGTTGTATATAACTCCTGTTTTTTTTCTTCTGGGACTGCTGGGTCTTTTGGTTTACTTAAGATGTTTTAGAGCAGAGGTGTCAAACTGCTGGCCAACAGGCCAGTTGCATCATGCAGAGGCCACGCTCACCCCAGCTCGGGCAATGCAAAAAAAGTCACAAGGCACCACAACATGTCACATGACACAGTGAGTTTGACACACATATTTCAGAGGGCTTTAGTTGGTTTGTGTCTTGTGTGGTATTATTAGTCTGTTGTTGGTTTCTGAGAGGTTTTTGATATATGGTAATATTATCCTTTTTATGGCTTATGTTGGTTGTGTTATATTGGGTTAAATGATCAGGCACTTTTTGATAAAGTTGTGTGGATATCCATTTGTTGGAAGATGTTGTCTAGATGATCTGTTTTCTTTTTTCTGCTGTTCAGGATTGTTTGTTCTTATTTAAATAAAGTTCTTCCTAGTTTCCCTCGTGGGATATTGGGTTATTACTTTGGTAATAGAGCACTTAATTGGTGTAGGTGGATTTTTTAGCACACTTGTGCTTCTAGTTTGCTATCATAATCTCTGCTGATAAAGATAACCAGGAAGCATAGTGAATTGTTGTTTTCTTCTTCTCTGGTGAATTGGATTCCTTTAAAGATGTTGTTGACAGTTTTGTACTTTTTTATTATGGTACCTGATCCATATTTTGGGTTGTACTTGTGGGAGTTCTGTCAATTCCATATGTTGCATTATGACCTCTGTTATAAGTCCTGAAAGCAGTGATCCCATAGGTGTAGCTTTGATTTGTTGATAGGTTTGTCCATTGAATTGAAAGTATGTGGTTAGGCAAAGGTTGATAATATCCATGATTCTTGGGTTTCCATTTTTGTGTATTTGGTTAAGTCAGGTGTACTGTGGAGCACTGTTATCATAATTCTTTGGCTAATTCTGGGTTTAAGGATGTCAAAAGGGGTGTGATATCAAATGAGACCATAATTTCATGCTTATCTACTCTCACCTCTTTGATTCTTTGAAGGCACTGTAGTAGGCACTTGATGGAATTTTTGCTTTCCACTTTCCAAACTTTTTTGTTAATTCTTCCATGATGTTGTAAGTTGGGATTCCTGTTAATGATACAATTGAATGGAGAAATACCAAGACCACTCCCACCAACACTGACAGGGGAAGCCACACAATATAAAATGAAAACAAATCTCATCCCCTATTAGAAGTAATGACATTTGCAAGAAAACAACCAAGCTTGGAGAGCACCAAGGACCCCTCAGATTGGTATGCTACAGGATATAAATAGATAGATATTAATTGATTGATTCAAAAATCAAACCAAGATGGAAGGAGTGTACTGAAATTCTGTACAATAAAGATGTCAACATACAAGATTTGTTAGAAGGTGAGTGCTGAGAAAGGTAGAAAAGAGAGGCCAGAAACAAGATGGATGGATTCAATTACAGCAGTGATGAGTACATTGCTAGGAAAGTTGGAGGTCCAAAATGGAGACAGATCATCCTGGAGAAAGTCTTTCCATATGGTTGTTAAAAGTAGACACACACTTCTATGAAGTGATTATGAAAGGAGAAAATGTACCTTGCTATAATGATTAATATGTTAGACAAGGAGTAGGAAATTTAACTATTTCTTAATTGTATTGCTAAACTAAGAAGAACCTAAAGAGTGATTTCTAAAATGCAAAACATAAATCTCTCTCTCACTCTCTCTTTCTCTTTCTCTCTCTCTCATACACACAATTCCTGTTATTGCTTTCTGAGACTTTTTAAAAATAACCTTATAATTTCAAAAGTTTTTAGGTGTTTCCACTTCTTTGAAAAGTGAGGTTTGAAATAATTAGTGGGTTCAGTAGGTAATCATTTCTGGTTACAGACTTTTTAGTACAGCTTTTACTTGGAAGCAGTCATTCTGCCACAATGATATATTCTGAATTAGCTTAGAACTACGATTGTGGAACTAACGCTCTTATTCCTCTCTTCTGGAATTCATGTCACAAGTGTTTAAATTTAAATCAAGATATTCCTTTTGTCACTTGTTCAGCTTGAGCAATGAATGTACTGTCCTTCTTGTCCTATTTTGAACTCTTAAAAAAAAGAGGCAGTCCTGCAGTGTAATGAATGTATCTGAAGAAATCTACCAGTTTATTTTGACAGATAATTCAGTTGTGTTTGTGGCCTTTATTACCTTGTTCATCCAAATAAAATGCACAAGCTCTTGCCTGGCAATGTAGATCAATGAAGGTTTTATCTGGAGAGTCTCCTCTCTACCTCCACCTCCACCTCCTCTTGTTCTTAACCACCCACAAGAAATTATGTCCGCAATGTCTGTTTGGGAATGCAGCTTTCCATGTGGGTAATGGTGAACACTCATTCCTTTAACAACTGATTTTTCATTTGATCAAACTACAATTTCATCTCCTTATGAATTTAGTTAGCCTGAATAAATACAAGCTTTTAGTAAGCCAAATGAGCAATCCAGAAAAAAATTGAAAACTCATTGGCTGTAAGAGGAGCAGAAGAAATTGTGGAAATATATGTGACTAACTTTAGTTTTTTTTTTGATATTACACCTTTTCAGAACCCACAGCTTCTCCATGAAGCATAGGGAGTATGGGTCAAGAGAGGCTACATAGACACGATCCTATCCAAAGTCTGGACTACCCTTTGCTTCCAGGACTTAACCAAAACTTCAACAGGACCCTATACGCATATTAAATCTCATATGGCTTATATTTATAATAGAAAAATTGTGCTTAATGCCTTTTTATTGAAATTATTAGCATTTGAAGGACCCTGACCTAGAAAAACATCTAGTCAAAAATATTGTTTTTCTCAGTTGAATTTCAAATGACTCTTAAAGCTTTATTGGGTGTACAGGGCATCCATTTTTGCTGGAAAGCTCAAAAGATTTGGGCTATTTCAAAGTTCCCAAGGCTTTAGCTGAAATCCTCTTAAAATATTAGACTTGGTGATTTGCCTATCATAAAAAGTATACATCAGTGGCAGAAAAGGTCATTGATTTTATTTATTGTACTCTGCTTTCTCCTGTACAATAGTCTTTATTATTTTTCTTTCCTGAATATTCATGCTTAATGCTTTAATTCATTCTATTCTAGCAATTTATTCACGTAGAAAGGAACAGATTTTTTCCTACAACTTTAGCAAATGTTTATTTATGCAATCTTATTTAAAGAAATAATTGTATCTTTCCCCTTAGAAATATTGTACTTTACTTTTAATAACTTATGATAAATGTTTTATTACAGCCATGGTGAAAATGTTTGCATAAATGCTTCATTCAGATGAAATTAACAATTCCTCTCTTCCAAAGAGATTCAAGTACCAGTTTAGCAATCCATGTTAGAAAGCATGTAACCTTCACTCCCACTTTTAAAAAGACATTTGCAACTACGTTGACATGTATTTGAATCATTTGGGGCCTATCAATTCTAACCATGCCTAAGTTGATTTCTGTTTAGAAAAACAACTTTTAAAATGTATGCAAACTTGTTAGCATCAATTTATTAGCTTTCATACAGACATGATGGAGTTGATGATGTTTTGATCAGGAGAAAACAGTCATTGTGTTTTCAGGAGAGAAGTTTACACAAGCAGCTTCTCTTGTTTCACTTTGTTTTTCAAAGATGTACCATGGCTTAGCACAGGATGTTTGCACCATGATTAGGGTAATGTGGAAATGAACCTTCTGCAGGGGGACAGATTTAGCTAGTGGCCTGTCATCTTGATTTTTTTTCAAAGTGAATTGGATTTCCTCTCCGGAAGAGGATAAATGATATCTCACAGAGGATATCCATATAACAGCAACAAATAAGCCTATTTCTACTTCACCTGTGGGGAAATGAGGGAAAGGGGCGTTATCTTACCTGAACGCCTTTTCTCAGCATGATGATGGAGAATCCACGGATGGGTTGTCTTAATCTATCTGCTCCAATTAGACTAAGTCTGAAATTTAGTACCGCCCCCTCTGTGCCAACTGCACCCCAGTTTTAGGCTAAGGCGATACTCAGACTTTAGTCCGACGCGTCTGAACAATATGGGAACCAGGCCAACTGACCTAATGGAAGGGAGTGGATTCTCCATCATCATGCTGAGAAAAGGCGTTCAGGTAAGACAACGCCCCTTTCTCCAGCATGATTGGATGGAGAACCCACGGATGGGGCATACCAAAGCCCTGTGTCCCTAGGGTGGGGAATTAGATTGGGCCAACATTAATGCGTGTTCTAGAACCTTGCGGCCAAATGAAGCCGTAGAAGATGCATATACATCCCTTTTGTAGTGACAGACAAAGGAAGAGGGCGATGCCCATGTTGTTGCTCTACAAATTCCCTCTATGGAGGCCTGAGTAGACCAGGCAGCTGTAGTAGCTGCACCCCGGTTGAATGGGCTGTAATATGCCTGGGATCTCGCAGTGACTGAGACTGGTATGCCAGAGAAATACAAACTCTAATCCACCTGCGTATTGAGGTTGAAGAAACCTTCTGACCTAGTGATGAAGGGTGATAGGACACAAACAGAGCCTCTGTTCTGTGGAAAGATGAGGTTCTCTGTATATAACAATATAAGCCCTGCGCACATCCAATTTGTTCCACTGAACCTCTATGTCATTAGATGGGTTAGGACAGAAGTCCGGCAAAACTATTTCCTGAGATCTAGGATACAAGGACTTGACCTTAGGCACAAAGGAAGGGCCTAGCCTAAGGGTTACCCTGTCCTTATGGAACGTACACAGGTCCTTCCTCACTGAAGAGTAGCCAGTTCAGATATCCTTCTTGCTGAAGTTACAGCAACAAGAAATTCCACCTTCATCGATAACTGTTTAAACAAACCAGTGTCAATAGTTCAAAGGGTGCGAAACAAGAGCCTATAAACCTGATGAAGATCCCACGAGGGGTATCTATGTACAGTTGATGGTCTGACGTTGTTAGCTCCTTTTAGGAAGAAGCGTATCATAGGGTAATGTGTTAAGGATTCATTGCCACAGGAAATAACTGTGGCAAGTGCTGCTACCTGCCTGCGGATGGTGCTTGTGGAAAGCCCTTTGTCTAGACCATCCCTCAGGAACTCCAAGATAACTGGCATTGATACCGCCAAAAGGTCAATTTTTCGAACTGACACCAATTACAGGAGTCTCTCCATGTGGCATCGTATATTCTATTCGTCGAGGGTTGCCTGGATTGCTGAATCATAGCTATGACCCTTGACGAATATGAGTCTCAGCCTAAGGCCTGCCTCTCAAGTGCCAGACGGTTAACTGGAATCATTGAGGGTCTGGATGGCGTAGTTCCCCCTGAATGTGGGAGATGCAATTTTCTGGGATCCTCCATGGAGATGATGCGGAGAGCTCCATCAGGTCGGCGACCAAGAGCGTCTCGGCCAATGCGGCGCAACCAGGAGACCTCTGCTCATTCGCGAAGGATCTTCCTGATCGTGGCAGGAAGAAACGGCAGAGGAGGGAAGGCATAGAGCAGTTCCCTGGGCCAGGGACTGCGGAGCGCATCTGTTCCCTCCGCTGATGGAGGTGGGAACCCAGAAAGGAATCTGGGAAGTTGTGAGTTGGTGGGGGAGGCAAAAGGTCTAAGGTTGGGGAACCAAATCTGTCCACGATCTCTCTGAACACCTTCGGATCCAGCTGCCATTCAGAATGGTCCATGGTTGCTCAGTTCAGTGAGTCCGCCTGCTGGTTGGCCACTCCGGATATGTGCTCCGCCCTGATGGAGGCAAGATTCAGTTCCGCCCAGGACCCCAGCAATTTGGCCTCCTGCATGAGAGGCCTGGACCTTGTCCCCCCTTGTCTGTTGACGTGGGTCTTGGCTGTAATGTTGTTGGTTAAAATCAGGACATGTTGGCCCTGTACTATATCGGTGAATCCCTTTAGGGCCATATGTATGGCTCTGAGTTCCAGCCAGTTTATATTGTTCTTTAGGTCCTATTTGGACCACCGACCTTGAGCCCAGTGCGTGTGGAGGTGTGCCCCCCACCCAAACAGGCTTGCATCTGTGGTAATGGTAATCCTGTCTGGTTCTAATACTGCTCCCCGTGACAGCGCCGGGGAGTCCCACCATTGAAGGGAGTTCAAGTCTCTGAAATGGAAGGAGAAGCCATGTAATTCTCTGGCGTGGAGGCGTGCCCATGGCACAATTTGCACGCAGGACACCGTCTTCCCCAGTAGCTGTGATAGGGAGGCCAATGTGACTACTCTGGCCCTTTGGATCCGACGTACAAGAGTCTGAATAGAGTTCCTTCGGTCCTGAAATAGGTAGACCGTACAATTGTCCATGTCTATAACAGCGCCCAAATGGAGGAGCCGGGTTGTTGTATGACTTTTCTGGAAATTAACAGAAAACCCGTGCTCCTGAAAGACCTTGATGGCTAGGGCGAGGTCTGACTGAGCGTTTCAGAATGATGATGACTGAATTAGTATGTCATCTAAATAGCATTGAATTCTGATTGGAATTTGTCTAAGGTGGGCTGCGAGCACTGCCAGTACCTTGTAAATACCCTCGGTGTCGATGAGAGGCCAAATGGTAGGGTTCTGTACTGGTAGTGGGCATAGCTGAATCTGAGGAATTTGCGGTGGTTAGGAAACATGTCTCAGTTAGGTCTATTGAGGTAAGAAAGTCACCTTGCCTGATGCTGGCCAGGATTGATTGAAGTGGTTGCATCTTAAACTTCTTATACCTCAAGTAAGGTTTAGATCTTTCAAGTCTAAGATTGCCCTCCAGCCCCCCAAGTCTTAGGGATGACAAAGAGGTTTGAGTAAAACCTTCGTCCTTCTTGGTCTTGTGTACTGGTTCAATTGCTCGTATTTGTAATAAATGAGCTATGGCCTCTGACATAAAGTCAGCCCTGGACCTGCTCATTGGGATAGGGCAAGAGCGGAATTTGTCAGGTGGTTGAGAACAAAATTCTAGTCTCAAACCTTACGTGACAGTGTCTAACACCCATGCATCTGTAGTGATGGTTGACTGCCCAAGTGCTGGAATAAGGGGCCAGCTGGTTTCCTATGGGAAGTGAGACTGTGAGATCACTTGCCTCGTTTAGAGGAACGGCCCCTCGGCCTTGAAGGGGCCGCTTGGCCTGGATCTGTGGTCTGCTTCTGTATGCTGAACGATCCTGCTGTCGTTCTTGTCTCTGAAAGGAATAGAGGGATGCCTGGGCCCAGTCCCAGGATGGAGCTGGTCGAAAGGCAGCCTCCTGTAACTGCTCTGTGACATGAGTTAACCAGAGTTTTACATTTGTCCTTACCTTCAGTTAAGTTGTCCACCTGTGTAAGGTTTAGAGGCCAGACGCCACTTGGTCTTGGTGTCTGCTCGCCAATTCCTGGGCCAAAGGAGCCTTCGTGCTGAGATGTCTGCAGCGATGGTCTGGCAGTGTATCTAGCCATGTGCAGAGAAGCGTCAGCTAGGTACTGGGATGTAGCCACTAACTTACCCAGATTTTGGTGAGCTCTGAGCTGGTCCGGAGGGATCCTGTCCTGGAGCTCATGTAACCCAAGGGCTGAAGCCCTGGCGAAGAAGGCCATGGACGTTGCCGCCTTTGTTGCCCAGGCTGATGCCAGATGGGAACTACGCAATGCGGAGTCAATCTTTTTATCCTCCGCCCTAAGTGCCTCATTTATGTCCCCAGGGATGTTAGCATTGGGAAACAATGAGTTCAAGGCTCATCAATCTCAGGAATCTCCAATAGGGAGGCCAGAGAATGGGCAACATTGAATAATGTTCCCTCTACTGCACCGGGGCTTAAGAAGGATCCTAAGTTCTCCCATTGTTCTTGAACTATATTCAGAAAAAGGGGAGGGCAGGGAATATTGTTCTGCGAGACTGAGGGCTCGGTGTATATGGCGTGGGGACCCTTGGACGTTGTAGGTGGGGTCTCCTGTTCTTGGGGGAGGTTTGCAGTAGTACAGGCCCTGAGTAGCAGGGAATTAAAAAATGAATGGTCAAAGAGACCGACAGGAGGGGTGGGGTCAGAGGGAGTGATGCCTTCGTCCTCAAACAAAATCAGGCCAGATTGTTCAGCCCCTGTAGATTCCAAATCCGATGAGGGATCCTCCATCAAATCTGGAGATTGTGGATGATACGTGGCCTGGGGGGGTGGCTGTGGGGTGTTGGAGGCCATAAACTGAGCCACAGCCTGAGCTATCGTGGACTGAAGGAGGTCCGGGTTCAAGGCCTGGTTCTCAGGAGGGTGAAGCCCTGCTGCAGTGGGGGTGAACGTGGCCTGGGGTCCTGGAGTGTCCTGGTTGGTTGTGCCCCTCCCTGGGTCCACTCTTGTGGTTAAATCTAATTGGGGAATTCCTCTGGGGGAAGACCAGGCCCCTGGGGCTAAGGCACAATGTGAGGAAAGGGGTTCAAAAATGGACCTTCACATCGTGCCTGTCAGATCTGGGGAGGCCGCTCTCAGTCTTTGGGACTCCTCCTCCCTCTGTGGCTCCCTGCTTGGCTGGGCTCACTTGGTGGTGTTCTTTCCACTTGCCTCTGTTTGGCGTTTCCTCTTGGCCGGCTCGCTGATTTTCTCTGCCATGATGAGTTGCTCTGGGCTCAACCTTGGCAAAACGCCCCCCCTCGGTGCTGTAACTCACCAAGGGAGCCTGCAGAGATGATTCAGCCCTTGAGGGGGGTGGGCGGGGAATTAATGGGCACCGCGTCTCTTGGGAGCGAACAGGCCCTCCCTGGTTCAACGCTGTAGTCTCAAATCCTCTGTCACAGGTGATGAACACTGCCTTCAGGAGAAACTCCAGGCAGTCTGGGCCTCAGTCACACACAAAATGGCCACCGTGAGTCAATTCAAAATGGCGGCCGCAGAGTTCGCGCCAAAAAAAATGGCAGTTAGAAGAAGGCCTTGAAGCCTGAGGCCTAAGCTGCGATGAGCCCTCGTTCCGAGGAATCGCTTGGGCTCCTAACGCAGCGCATGGATTCCAAAAAAAAAAGGCCATTAGAAGAAGAAGGCCTTGAGGCCTGAGGCCTAAGCTGCGATGAGCCCTCGTTCCGAGGAATCGCTTGGGCTCCTAACGCAGCGAATGGATTCCAAAAAAAAAGGCCATTAGAAGAAGAAGGCCTTGAGGCCTGTGGCCTAAGCTGCAATGAGCCCTCGTTCCGAGGAATCGCTTGGGCTCCTAACGCAGTGAATGGATTACAATTAGGTGAGCTGAGAGAGGCTGAGGCAGGCCGAGGCCTAGTAAGGCCTCCAGGCTCTGAAAATTGGATCGGTGCCAAAAACTTTCTCCTGCTGCTGGGGCGGTCTGCTGAGGCCGAGGGACCTAGAAAAGGCTCCCTCCAGGCCTGATGAGCCTCGTCGTCCCTTGCGGAGCCCCCCAGTCAATTGGCAAGCTTACCCCTGCCTCTAAGGCCTCCAGGCTCTGGCCTGCAGAGGAACGGCCCCTGGTAGGAGATTTCTCTTGCTTCTGGGAATCCAATTTTCAAGCTGATTGTGAAGCTGAAAGGCTCTCAAAGGGAGAAAGGGAAAGTTTCCCCCCCCCAAAGGGAGGTTTTGTCAGCCTGTCAGCCTGCTAGGCTACAGGTTGGGATGAAATAAAATAGGAATACACAGTCTTCTGCTCCAGGAGCGAAGAAAAAACGCGTCTTAGAGCAAAGAGACTAAGTCTAAAACTGGGGTGCAGTTGGCACAGAGGGGGGTGGTACTAAATTTCAGACTTAGTCTAATTGGAGCAGATAGATTAAGACAACCCATCCGTGGGTTCTCCATCCAATCATGCTGGAGAAGATCCACTCCTCAACAATTTCTAAGATTTTTTTCCAGCCTCGGCAGAATTCTTTTACTCTTCCAATACAAAAGCAATGGTGTCTTGCTAACTGTCACTTTGCATCAGAAAAATAATTAGATTGGGCTAGAGGTTGCTTTCACTTTTTCTACATGTTTACTCAACTAACCTTGTTCAGTTTTACATTTGATGAACTGTTTCTCTGACACAGAGTAGCAGTTTCTGGGTCCATGCTTTACTTTACCAAAATGGGAGAAAGAGGATCCAGAAGAGAATGAGAGGAAGGTAATTGTAAAGCTGACTATTAAAAAAGTTGGAGCAGCTGGAAGAACCTGAACTACATTTAATTTATTGTTTTAAAGCAACCAGATGCAGTTTAGAGTTTCTTCCATCTAGCCTCCATAAGATAGCTCCTCCAAAATTGTAACAAGACTGTTTTGAAAGCCTGGATAGAATTCTGTACCAATACAACCAATGTATTTAATAACGGATACTTTGTAAGAACAGGGGAGATTGCTATAGAGACAATTGCTTTGGTTTTTCTAGCATGGCAACTCTTGTTAGCTTTTACAATTTGGAATAAACATTCACTTCACACAGAGTAGCAAATTCTCAATTTATTTAACTTGCAAACATTGGATTACAAAGAGAAAGGCTGTAGTAATTTGACTTTAATAGAGAGGAAGGTATCAACCTAAAGCCAACCTCTGATTACTAAAAAAAAAGCTTGGGAGCACAAGAGGCTAGATGACAGATTGTTGGAATGGGTAGCAACCCAGAGCACCACTTGAGTTTCTTCTGCAAAACTGTGCCTCCAAGGTACTGTTTAGTTCACAGATCACTAGCAATTATTTGCTTTAGTCACTCCACTGGAATTGATTAAAAAAAAAAGCTTGGAGCAGCTTGAACTACCATTGCAAGAGTTTCTTCCTAGCCTCTGTTACTTGTTGTATAACACTGTTTTGAACTGTTCTGTAAATTGTATCAACCTACCGGATAGTGTAAAGTACAGGGGAAATGGGATTGCTATAGAGACAATTTCCTTGGTAATTCAGCTGGCACTCTTGAGAATGGTAAAAACATACCTCAGAAAGGGAAGTTGCAAATATCAATTTAGCCAATAACAGCAAACATTTTACAAAGCAAACTGTTAATTTACTTTATAAGCCATAAAGTATAACCCCCTAGCTATACTCTAGAGGAAGACTAGAATTATCACAATAGCTAGATTGATGATTGTTGGAATGGGTTATTTAGACCATTGAGTCCAACCCCTTACTGTGTATCTCAAGGTAAACACATTCACAGTCACTAAAATTTTTCCTTCTAGCCTTCATTTCCAAATTTGTTCCCACCCTGACCCCTTTCTTTTGAACTGTCCTACTTCATTGGATCTCTCTTAAGTTGTGACAATCAGAATTCAACACAAAAATATGTTGAGTTCTGAACAGTACAAAATGCAGTGCAACTTTTTTTTCCTGATGACTAGGAAACTACAATTCCATAGATGCAGTCTTAAACTGTATTTACAGTTTTTGTAATCATTAATACTGCTTACATATATTCCCCATTCTATACTTGATTTCTTTTTCCACAGGAATATGTTATTTGTCTATTTATTTTCAATTTTGCTCAGGGTTTAAGCATATTGGTACAAGTGAACTTTTATCACATTAGAAAGCTTTGCTAAAATTTTCAGATAGTAAAGCAATGATATATATTAAGATAGGAGAATAGTTGTTGCAATTTCATATCCAAAATTCTAAGAAAATTTTCCAACTGATGACTACTGGCCTATTTTGCAGCTATTAGATCTTGAAAGTTACATATTTACACCTATTAGGAATGCACAACTATACTTTAACCTTAAGAGTCAGTTGGAATTGTTGAGACAGCAAGGCATAATTAACTCTACTATCTCAGGAGATTCAGACAGTTCAAATGAGTATAAAAATTATTGCAAGCTTAAGTTCTCTACAAGAATCTGACTAACTAACTATCAAGGGGAATGAGCAGGCAATAAGACAAGGCACACAGGGACTCATGACTTATGATGCATAACCCTCCCTTAGGCTCAGCCTAATCATCTCCTACATCTATTGCTAACATTGCTGCCACCACCATTACTTGAGTCTTTACTCATGAACACTACTATTTTCTTGCCCTCTATCTTTATGCCCCTTTTGCTCACTAGCCTCAAACTTTTCTCTGAATCATTTATTAACTATTTTGTTCTATTGTGAGTCCAAAGGCATTTTGCTGGTAACATAAAAGATGGTAACTGCAATAAAATAACTCCCAATCTAGCTTCAAGTTCATGTTTATGATCCATAAAAATATAGGCCTGGTGTTGTATATAATCATCATCCAAAATAGTAAATGAGTTCTAATTCTTGGATCTCAATGTTCAGACAGCACTATGTTTATTATCATTTCTCTGGAATATGCAGTTAAGGTTACTCCTTGTACTGCTTAAAATTACTGATGAGTTAGCTTAGCTCAGTGATGGCTTTTGGTAAATTCAGCATTGTTTCTATGTGCCTTTATCTCTGAAGCTGAGCTTTTTATTCCATGTGAAAGCTCAACTTCTAGCAATATACCATGGGATGGACCTAATTAAAAAAGTGATTACTCAATCTGGATTGTGACAATGACAATGCCCTTGCAGTATAACTAGAGGATCTTTTGTTACACTAATGTTTGCCTTTAGATCATGATAAGTAATAAAAATGCAGAGTAAACCAAAATATTTTGCTGACAGAGCTTATTATGAAACATATATTATAATATAATGATCTAATATAAGCATGGAGAAAGAAAAACTTTAAATGAGTAAGGGACAAAAGGCTGGATTTATACAGCACAAAGCGACATAATTATGCTGTGAGTTACAATGAAAGTTTAATTTTATTAAATTTAAACTGAAAGTTTTCTGCTAAACATGCACAAAATTATTGCATCTATTTGTACAGAAAGACTGTGATTTTGTCAGCAGAGACTATAGGTATGCTAATACTAATGTTATGGTAACTTTACAAGTAAAATGTGAAACTTCTGGTACAGTAATACAAAATTAAAAGATAAAACTTAAACAGAGGTGAAATTAAGATTCTGAGCAAATTTGATCTGCTTACTACATCTGTATAGTAATACAACAAATCATTTTGTCACTGATATCAGGATATGTGACATTTTGGCATCACAGAAATATTCTGAACAGGATATACATTTCTCTTTTATAGCTTATGTGACATTTTAATCTTACAGAAAATTTTCATGTATATATACTGATATAGTCCATTAATCCAATTCTAGAATTTTCATTCAACTGATGAACTGATTTTGCCTATTAGCTTGTATATGTCTTTTTGTCATATTAGCCAATGTGGACATATCGGAATACAACTATACAACCAAGATTAATTCAGATCCTTACTGTACTCAGAACAATTTGCTAACAATCCTCTGGACATTTGATGTGTTTGATCGAGAACAGAATAATAAAATAATTGTTAAGTAGGGGTCACATAGGGACACTCCCTAATATCAATGAAATGTAGCATGATTTACAATAATCATGGATGTCACAAGCATAAGGGAAACAGTTGTTCATATAAGTTAATAAACCAGTACATTGTCTGAAGCAAGGCATGCATTTTCTCATCAGATGCCAAGCATATACATTAATGGTAAAATGTGAAACTTCTGGTACAGTATAGCTGCCAGGGACCAGTACAGTAGTGCAGTGCTAGGGAAAGCCCTTGTGCGCATGCACAAGGCGCAAAGAAAGAAGAACTCTTATTGGTTCACTCTGTCCGGGTTTCAAGCCCTATTAAAAGGCCTGCATGCCTTTTGCTTTTTGCTTAGAGTTGGAGTAGGAGAATAAAGCATTGTTAGTTGTCACCATGTGTCTCCATCATTCACACGCAAACGAAGGATTTAACACTGGCGATGAAGGTGGGATTCTTTGTTAGCTGAAACAAAAGATTTAAGGACTTACCCTGGAAGTCCTGAAGAGGGGAAGATGGCATCTGAATCAGCGTCCCACCCTGTCAGAATAGCGTCGCTGGAGAGTGAGCTCGGCTAAAGGACCCTTTCCCCAAACAGCAGCTTGCAGAAGAAGTGAGTGGTGAAGATCGTAAACTTTACGATGTCGAAGATTGGCCACTTGACTGATTTCGATGTCTCCCACCCAGAGAGATGGAATTCCTATGTAGCATGAGTGGAGAACTACTTCAAAGTAAACCAGATTAGAGAAGATGGCCTGAAGGCAGCAACTCTCATACTCACTGATTTTCAAAATTCTATGGTGTGTGTTAAGGGGGAGGCCACCCTTAATGTACAGTATAAGGATTTTGAAGATTCCCTAGTTGTGGTGGTTGTTGGGGGTGAACGTACGAGTCTTATTGGACTCGATTGGTTTGAGGCTCTGGGAATCCAAGTAACTGGGCTGCACAGCTTGCAAATGCTGGGCCTTGCAGAGGTTTGCAAGGAGTTTGCAGATGTGTTTAGTTCAGAACTAAGATCCTACAAGGGGCCTCCCATTTCGCTATGATTAGACACCCATTAGGGTTAAGCTTAGGAGGGTACCTTTTGCCCTCAAGGGTAAGATAGATGCTAAACTGGACAAATTGCTCCAGCAGAGAATTTTAAAACCTGTGGATTCTAGTCCATGGGAAACTCCCATAGTAATGCCTTTAAAGCTAATGGGGAAATATGTATATGTGCAGACTATAAGTGTACACTGAATAAGGCGTTGCAACAGCATGCTTATCCAGTCCCTGTTGTAAGCCACATCCTGGCCTCCCTCAAGGGGGGGACGCATTTTTGCGAAACTTGACCTGGCACAGGCCAATCAACAGCTACCTGTTGATGAGGCAGCTGCAGAGGCCCAGACTATTGTAACTCACAGGGGGGCCTTCAAGATCAAGAGACTGCAATTTGGGGTCAATATAGCCCCTGGCATATTCCAAAGTATCATGGAGAGCACACTTCGAGGTATTCCTGGGGTCTGCCCCCTACTTCGATGACATCCTCATTGCTGGGGAGTCATCTCAAAATTTAGCAGAAAGATTAAAGGCTGTCTTGCTTCGTTTTCGAAAAGCAGGCCTTAAGCTAAAGCAGGATAAATGCAAGATAGGAGTCACTTCCACTGACTTCTTAGGTTTCAGGATTGATGCCCAAGGCATCTAATGATAAGATTAAACTACAAGCTATTCAACAGGCCCCAAGCCCCAAGTCCAAAAGTAAGCTGCAAGCCTTCTTGGGGCTCTTAAATTTTTACCATGCATTTCTCCCACACAAAGCTGCAATGGCAGAGCCGTTACATAGGCTCTTAGACAAGCAGGTCCTTGGCAGTGGACTAAAGTCCATGACAAGAGCTTTAATGAGGTTAAGGCCTTACTCACTTCTAATGCTGTTTTAGCGCATTTCAATGAGCAACTGCCTGTTTGCATCGCATGTGATGCATCTCCTTATGGGGTGGGAGCAGTACTTACTCTGAAGGCTGATGGGACATAAGTCCCTGCGGCCTATTATTCAAGGACTCTGTCATCTGCAGAGCAGAATTACACTCAGATTGACAGAGAAGCCTTGGCCATAGTGGCTGGCATAAAGAAATTTCATGATTTCTTATATGGCCGCAACTTCACAGTCTATTCATACCATAAGCCTCTGTTGGGTTTGTTTACTACTAACAAACAGACACCACATATCATTTCTCCTCGTATGCTGAGATGGTCCATTTTCCTGTCAGCATATGATTACACTCTAGTTCACAAACCTGGAAAAGAAATAGGCCATGCAGATGGCCTAAGCAGATTGCCTTTAACTCAGGTAGAAGCAGACCCTGCTCCTGCCATAAATATTCTTTCTATTCAAGAGTTGCCAGAATCTCCCATCAATGCTAGGGACATGGCTGCTGCTGAAACTGCCACTGATCACACGCTTACACGTGTGCTGACATGGGTGTTGTCAGGATGGCCTGACACATGTCCAGATGCGACATTTCAAAGTTTTTGGCAAAGAAGACATGCACTGTCTACCTTTAATAGGTGCCTTTTATGGGGTAGCAGGGTAGTCATCCCAGCCTCATTGAGATCTAGAATCTTGATCTCTGCTGATGAGGGAATAGTCAGGTCAGGATGAAGGCCTCTGTTGTGCAGCCATCTTTGGTGCCTGGGCTTATTGTGTGCCAACAATCATGGTCTGAATTTTCTCAGGCCTCTCACACACAAGTGGGACTTGCACGACATACAGACTCATTTGGTCAGGGTACATTAGATTCCTGCTGGGCCCTTCCAGGGGCAGCATTCTCACTGGCAGTTATTGTTGATGGCAAAGACACAAAGTGGCTAGAGGAGGAGTTCAGCTGTTTCCTCCACTAGAGGCACTGCCACAGGAGTACTCCAATGTTGAGAGCGCATTTGCAAGGCAAAAGAAAGAATGTCCTGGTTGGTTCACTCTGTCCGGGTTTCAAGTCCTATAAAAAAAGCCTGCGTGCCTTTTGCTTTTTGCTTGGAGTTGGAGTAGGAGAATAAAGCATTGTTAGTTGTCACCATGTGTCTTCATCATTCACATGCAAACGAAGGATTTAACAGAGATTATATTAAGGAGATGAATGTATTAAGGGAAAATGTTCAGTATGGGACACTGAAAATGTTAAATGACAATGAAATTGAATATTCATACAGCTCACAGAACAGATCTTACACAAACCAGAAATAAATTGCTTCACCGGTTTATATTTTTAAGGTCACTTATTTCAGTGTGTATTAAATATATTTTGGGTTTTTTTTCTCTCTGTTGGTCTCAATAACATTTAACTTCTTTAGGCATTGCATTTATAAATATACTGTGTGTGTATGTATATGTATATGTATATTTGTATGCAGTGCTTTTTTTGTAAAAAAAAAAAAGGTGCCGGAACTCATACATGTCATACAACCGCCTTGCCTACTCTACAAGGTTCCATCCAAACAAAGGTGCTGGAACTTCGTTCTGTGGTGTTCTATGACAAAAAAAGCCCTGTATGTAAAAGGTGCCGGAACTCATACATGTCATACAACCGCCTTGCCTACTCTACAAGGTTCCATCCAAAAAAGGTGCTGGAACTTCGTTCTGGGTGTTCTATGACAAAAAAAGCCCTGTATGTATGTGTATACACACACATACACACAAACACAGAGAATATATATATTAGGTTACCATAAAATGCAAATGCAACTTCCCTTAAACTCAGTTGAAGGTGTTATGTAGCCTGGTAAGAAAACACAAACTTGGAAAATGAACCTTCACTCTCAAAGTTGTACATGCTGGTGTGTGCATCTTGTATCACGGGCGTTGTGAGAGCAATTCATTTGGTGTGCAGGTTGACTATGCAGACCTCCATGAAGACATTCTGGATGCACATGTCATAGGATATTGATCATCATTTTATAATTGATGTTATAACGGGGCCATATTTCTAGAATTTGGAAGGGCTTTCAACATTTGATGACCTCAACGGCACCAACGTGTTATCACATGGAATTGTAGCAGTTAGCTGCACTTGGGAAGTTTTGGCTGTGCCGAGGCTCGGAAGCTTTGCAAGTCCTTTTAAGCCTTCGCCTTTATTTTGGAGCGGTTTTGAAGAGGCAAACTGAGCCGTTCCTGAGGGAAGCTTGGGGGAAGCCTCCGCCGACACCAACCCCGGGTAGCTGCAAACCGAGGGCTTTGCGGAAAGTGCTACGACGAGGAGCGGCTCTGCCTTGGACGCCGAGACTCCAGGCTGAGGAGCCGAACTTCACCTGGGTGCAACGGCCGCTTTTGTTCATCTCCGAAGACTGAGAGCCCCCAAGCCCAGTGCGGGGCAGGCGCGGCTTCTTTCCACCGACAGAGGCCCGTTCGCGCCCTTCCCATGGAGCCCGCGGCAGCTTGCAAAGGTTGAAGGACGAAGGAAAACGGATTTTACAATCCATCCCACCCCCGCCGCCCTACCACTTCAGCCGAGAAAAACCAACCACCGGTGACTATAGCACAAGGATTATTTTACCCTTACCCTGCCTTACCCTCCCCAGCCCAGCGTTTTTACCCTTATGGCTTCCTTTCCACTGAAGCTTGGTCTGGTTAGTCAGTTTTCTAACTGGGTTTGTGCAGGGTTTTTGTCTTTTGCTTCGGCCGCTTTGCTGTACCTGGAGGCCACCACCGCCTCGTCCCCGCTACCCGACATATCCCGCATTCCGTATGGCAGTGACCCACAGCCTGACTTTCTGCCGCTGGAGAGTGTCGGTCTGCTCCACCAGCAGCCACAGCCCCCCCCCGTGGCAGCAGGCCTCACCGCAGCAGCCCGCCTGGGACATAGAGGGGCAATGCTATTTTTTAGAGAATGTTTGTTGTGGGTGTGAGTATGCATGTAGATGAATGGTGGCCCTGTTATTATTATTATTGTATTTAGGGCGTATGAATGTGAAAATTTTTACTTTTTTATGTATATAAATTGAGTGTGGATGTGTATTGAGTGTTTGGGGTATGAGAATGGTGGAGTCGGGGGTGAAGCCTGGTACCCCCTCTGCTGAGTGCAATTGCAAAAGTAGGGGGGGGCAGGACTCACCCTTGAGCTTGGTTTGTATGGAAAGCGAGTCCGGTCAGGAAGGGAGAAGGCTGGTGAGGGTGGGGGTATTCTGGGGAGGGGTGAAGGTCGGAGCATCCCGGTCATGACTGGGATGGGCAGATATGGCGGGAGCCGAGGGGCAGGCCATCTTTGGGAAACAAGGACTCGCTATGTTAGAGCGATTCCTTGTTCCGGCCCCTCAAAAGGCTCATCCTGTAGTACTGGTGACAGGGGAGTACAGGGCCCTGATTGTAGGCTGCTGTTGCTTAATGCCAGGTCCGTTGTCAGCAAAGCCCCCCTTGTCCGTGATTTAATATTGGACAGCGGGGTGGACCTGGCATGTATAACCGAAACCTGGCTGGGCCCTGAGGGGGGTGTCTCCCTCTCGGAGATGTGCCCGGACGGGTTTGTGGTGCTTCATCAGCCTCGACATCAGGGCAGGGGTGGGGGAGTGGCAGTCATCGCTCGGAAGTCCTTGAGTCCTCGTGGGATTCCTGCCCCGGAGGTTGTTGGGTGTGAGTCCCTCCTATTGAAGTTGGGTTCACGGGTTCAGTTGGGCTTGCTGCTGACGTACCTACCTCCCAGCTGCGTTGCAACAGCCCTGCCTGCGTTGCTGGAGTCAGTAGCCGGGTTGGCGGTGGAGTTCCCCAGACTTATAGTACTGGGGGACTTTAACCTACCATCACTCGGCGATCGCTCAGAGGCGGCGCAGGAGTTCATGGCTTCCATGGCAACCATGGACCTGACCCAGGTAATTCAGGATCCGACTCATAGGGGTGGTCACACACTCGACCTTGTGTTTCTCTCGGGGCAATGGAGACATGATCTGGAATTAAGGGGAATAGAGATCTCTCCCTTGTCATGGACAGATCATTTCCTACTGAGGCTGGACTTCAGAGCATCACTCCCCCATCGCAGGGAGAGGGAACCGACTAGGTGGTTCCGCCCCAGGCGCCTAATGGACCCAGATCGGTTCCAGGAGGAGCTTGGGGAAATACCTGACTCCCTTGTCCACAACTCGTCCGGGTCCCTGGTTGCGGCCTGGAATGAGGCGGCGTCCGGGCCCCTGGATCGAATTGCGCCTTTGCGACCTCTCTGTGGTGGTGGTCCCCGGAGGACACCTTGGTTTACTGAGCAGCTCCGGGAGATGAAGCGCCACAAGAGACGTCTAGAGCAACGTTGGAGGGCCAGTAACTCTGAATCTGACCGATCACTATTAAGAGCCTATCTTAGGACTTATTTAGTGGCGATAAGAGCGGCAAAGCGTGTTCACTTTTCCGCACTTATTGCGTCCGCAGAATCTCGCCCGGCCGCCTTGTTTAGGGTGACCCGCTCCCTTCTTAAAGTGGAGGAGGCGGAGGAACCCTTGCAGGGGAGAGCTGAGGAGTTTGTTCAGTTTCTGTCGGACAAAATCACTCAGATTCAGAGAGACCTGGACTCCGACTGGGCAGTGCCAGCCGAGTTGCCAGGGGCTGGTCTTAGTCATGTTATCTGGAGCGAGTTTGACCCTGTGACCCCTGATGAAGTGGACAAGGCCGTGAGGGCAATGAATGCCGCCCCTGTTTATGGACCCGTGCCCCTCCTGGCTGGTTTCTGCCAGTAGGGAGGTGACACGAGGCTGGCTCCAGGCGATAATCAATGCCTCCTTGATGGAGGGGTCTTTCCCGCAACCTTTAAAGGAAGTGGTGGTGAGGCCCCTCCTCAAGAAGCCTTCCCTGGACCCAGCTGTTTTGAAGAACTTTCGCCCCGTCTCCAATCTCCCCTTTGTGGGGAAGGTTGTAGAGAAGGTGGTGGCGTCCCAACTCTTGCGATCCTTGGATGAAACCAATTATCTGGACCCTTTTCAATCTGGTTTCAGGCCCGGCTATAGCACTGAGACTGCTTTGGTCGCACTGACCGATGACCTCTGGCGAGCCCGGGATAGGAGTCATTCCTCTATCCTGGTGCTTCTTGACCTCTCAGCGGCTTTCGATACCATCGACCATGGTATCCTTCTGCGTCGTCTCAGAGAGGTGGGGGTGGGCGGCACTGTGTTGCGGTGGTTCTCCTCCTACCTCTCTGACAGGTCGCAGTCGGTGTTGGCGGGCGGACAGAGATCGACCCCTAGGCGCCTCGATTATGGGGTGCCTCAGGGCTCAGTCCTGTCCCCCCTCCTTTTTAACATCTACATGAAACCGCTGGGTGAGATCATTCGGCACACGGGGTGAGGTATCATCAGTACGCGGATGATACCCAATTATATATCTCCACCCCGTGTCCTTTCAGTGAAGCAGTCGACGTGATGTGCCGGTGCCTGGAAGATGTGAGGGTCTGGATGGGGGTGAACAGGCTTAGACTCAACCCTGACAAGACCGAGTGGCTCTGGGTCTTGCCTCCCAAAGGTCAACTGGATGGTCCATCTTTAGTCCTGGGGGGGGGGCAAATCTACCTCCCTCAGTGCAGGCACGCAACTTGGGTGTCCTCCTGGACTCACAGCTAAATCTGGAACAACATCTATCGGCTGTGGCCAGGGGGACTTTTGCACAGGTTCGCCTAGTGCACCAGTTGCGGCCTTATTTGGACCGGGAGGCTTTACTCACACTCACTCATGCCTTGTCACCTCAAGACTGGATTACTGTAACGCGCTCTACATGGGGCTTCCCTTGAAGAGCGTTCGGAGGCTGCAGTTGGTTCAGAACGCAGCCGCGAGAGCGATTGTGGGCGTGCCGAGGTACGCCCACGTGTCACCTATCCTCCGCGAGCTGCACTGGCTTCCTGTGGGTCTCCGACGCAATTCAAGGTGTTGGTTATCACCTTTAAAGCCCTTCATGGCATAGGGCCAGGTTACTTACAGGACCGCATTCTGCCACATAGTTCTCAGAGACCGGTGAGGTCCCATAGAGTGGGCCTCCTTCGGGTCCCGTCGGCCAGACAGTGTCGGCTGGCGGGCCCTCGGGGAAGGGCCTTTTCTGTGGTGGCTCTGACCTGGTGGAATCAACTTCCCCCCGAGGTTCGAACAACTCCCACCCTGCCGGCCTTTAAGAAGGCTGTTAAAACCCTCCTGTTCCGGCAGGCCTGGGGCTGATGTCCCCGGGGGGGCCGGGATATGATCGGACTCACGGTATGACTGTGGTATGACTGCTTTATTTTACTGTTTTATCATTGTTTTTAACTTTGTACGCCGCCCTGAGTCCTTTGGGATTGGGCGGCATATAAATACTGTAAATAAATAAATAAATAAATGTTTAATTGAGGTTATGTCTGGTTAATTACATGCTGTGTTGATATCTATATTTATATAAATTCAGAGATATCTCAGTATTTTCTTAGAAGTGGTATTTTTTTCTGAAACAGCTTTTCTTCCTCACACACAAGAAAAGGAGGCAAGGTTAGGGGTGCCAGACAGGCTATGTGGTATAAATAACTCCTGCTTTCTAATCCTTTCCTGCTGCTCTCTGTTCCTCCTGTCTGAGGCAGCCACTTCATCTCTTTAATAATAGGAGACCTTAGCAAACAGGTTATGAATCTTGTGCTTCACTTTGCTTTCATTATTGTTAATTGAGACATTTAGAGAATGCAGGATGGCTTTCAATAATTACCTGATAAGAATACACCTAATGTATTTGTTTTCACCTAAATTCTCTTAAACATCCTTTGTACTATTTGCCTGCAGATGTATTTTGACTGTCCGTTTATATAACCATAGTTGTTCATTCTTCCTTTTCTACCTATATCTCATGAAAGATACTGAAATGTCATGAGAACACAGTAGTTTACAAAAAGAGCTCTGTGTTACATTTTCGTTCCTCAGATTTTTAAGCACAAATCCCCCTCTTTCATGACAAAAATTATTGTTAACAACAAAACACTTCATAAGCATTTTAGGGTTAAAGGTGGATAAATGCTGAGGGGAAAATTTCTCAAGAGCATTTTCACTGCATCTGTTTCCACAGATGCTAATAGCCACTTGTAATAACAGCAACAGCACAGCTACCACTCTTCTTATTTTGAAGATGATCCATCTTGGAGATATGCTAGGAAACAAACCGTGAGGGTGCAAGTCCTGCATTTGTAAAGCCATCATCTCTCACAAAATGTGCTGACTCCAATTGCTCTTAAAGTCTCAACATTCCCTATTGAGAAAATAATTTATTTATTTATTTATGAGACTTATATACCGCTTTAAGTGCAAGCACTCTCTAAGCAGTGTACACCAGTAAGCAATGTATATATATATTTACATTGCCCCCAACAATCTGGGTCCTCATTTTACCTACCTCGAAAGGATGGAAGGCTGAGTCAACCTTGAGCCGGTGAGATTTGAACCACTGACCTGCTGAATACAGTCAGCTAAAGTGGCCTGCAGTACTGCACTCTAACTGCTGCACCACCTCAGCTCATTTATAGAATCATTTCTGGTTTTGTTTTTCATAACTAGTTAGGGAGGGGATGAAAGATTTTAAACTAAATACTGACTTTGTTTAATTATGGGATATCCACACAGGATGATAAAAAAAAGTTGTGTTGGTGGTTCACATGACAATTTTTGATCACACTGTTGGGTAATCTTGATATTTTGACACCTCTGTGGAAACTTCTACTTCATTATTTAGATTTACAATCCAGTCTCATGCACTTTATTTCCAAGTAAATATATTTTGTGTGCCTGTGTATGTTTGTTTGTTGATAACAATGCTATAGTTAAAACAAAATGAAAAGGAAATATCTTGATCATAGATATTTGTTCCTGTGGTGGATAATTCGTGATGTAGATTATCCCACAGACCACATCTGTATTTGCTCTTTCTATAATTTTAAGATTTGAATAACTAGAAATTTGTTCTACGATAATGTTCCATTATCAAAAAATTAAGTAATTATATACTTACTTAGACCTAGTTTTGAAAGCATATCCTCTTAGATTAGTTGTGCCCAGCAGTGATGGAACAAAGAAATTAAAGTTCAGTGATGCTCTTATAGAAATAGCAGCTTCAGTAAACTGGTATCCTTTTGGCAGTTCTGTCTCATTCAGCCTTGTAACAAAAAGACTAATTCGCACTTTAAAAAGTAGCGTAAACAATAACTTTCAGCTGTTGGTTGCTTGGCGTAAATAATGAAAGCATCCCCAAGATAAGTGTCTCACTAAGGTCAGCTTGCCAATTCCAGTGACTAAATTACAGGCTGTCTCTATTAAACACAGTTCATACCCAAGAAAGCAGCCCTTGGGAAAATAATTGTTTTATTTTCCCAACTCTTGGGGGTTTTACTTTGGGGTGTGACTTGAGCACTTTCAAAGCATATGAAGGATCACTGATAACTTTTGATTTCCAAACAGCAAAGATTCTGGAGATCTCAGCACCCTACTCTCAGGTGTCTTATTCCACTGCCTTTGCACTTGACAAACAATTCTTTGTTTAATCATGCCTTTGGCAGGGAGGGAAAGGGCACTCCCTTCCCCAACCTGGTTGTGCTTGTCTACAGGGAGCCATGATATGGCACAAGAAGAAGACAGGGAGGCATGATGAGGAAACATTTCACCAGGAAAGTTGTCTTGGAGGATCCATTTCTTGTTAGACCTCTCATTCTTTTTTTTTTTAATGTTTTGCAGACAATATAAGGGCCTTCTTAGGATGCCTTGATAACCCTACCATTTTCCCCTTATTCTAATCTTCCTGCTATAATTTTTCTCCATTGGTTTTAGCTGTTGAAGTCAAAAACCCAGGAAACAATTACACTGTAACTGGGGAAGGGTGAGGGTTTGCAAGGAGCGATAAAAATGTCAAGATGGCAGTGTGTGATTGAAGTCCCCTTTTTTACATTCAGGGTAGACACGAGACACATTTAAAAGGATTGGAGGTTAATCTCAAAAATGTACCTGCCATCTTAATTTTTGATCCCTGTAATGGAATGATTCTTGGGATTTAACTGATCTTAACTGATTAATATTAGTGCCATAATTAAGAAGTATCCATATGATTGATTGGCTTCCAGTTTTTGACTCAGAACATTTGTCCCAACATATTTATTTTTGTGGCTTTGACTCAGTCTTGACAAGTCTAGGTAGTGGCAATATTTAGGAAGTGGTTGACCATTATCTTCTTCCTACAGCCAGAGCTTTTTTTTTGTCATAGAACTCCAAGAACAGAGTTCCAGCACCTTTTTTGGATGGAACCTTGTAGGGTAGGCAAGGGGGGTTCTATGACATGTGTGAGTTACGGCACCTTTTTTTTTTTTTTACAAAAAAAGCACTGCCTACAGCTAAGTGACTGCCCAAAGTCCCCCAGATGGCTATATACTTAAGGCAGTACTAGAATTCACCATTTCCTGCTTTTTCTAGCCCACTGTATCGCTACATAATGCCCTGAAAAATGCTATAGATACAGAACTACAGAAACATTGGATATTTTAAATATAGCACATTTCTATGGTATAACTCAGCATGCACTATAAGTGAATTAGATCTTACACAATATTCGTATGAGATCAACAATGGAAGTTAATGACTGCATGGTCCTTGAATGTTTAAATTATGTCAAAAGTAAAATTACAAATTGAACAATATTTAGGCATATCTGATGATTCTTGCAGATGTTCATTGTTTTAAAACTATACATATATCAAAATATTTTATCTAAAAATGCACTGTAAGTTTAGTGCGCAACAGATAATCCCTTTTCCTCTGTTTATATCACAGTGTTTTATACTGCAGGGAGTCTTGATTCGTAGACTTTTATTTTCTAATGTTTAATGTTGAAATACCGTACCTAGTTTTCCTTATTAATTCTAAAAGTACTAACTTAAGACTCTCTTTAGGAACCATTGACTTCAATGCACTAGAGATTCACAACTTGGACTACAAAAAATATTTGGAGACACTAAAATCTGCAAGTATGGGGATCAACAAAATACCTGGCCAAGATAGGGGTTGTAGGGAAATTGGAGGATTTCCTCTGATTTTCTCTCTTATATTTAGGCCTTATACTTCATTTTTCATCTACAATTCATCTCAAGTTAGAGAAATTATAGGTTTTTCAAAATCATAATTGGAGGATGTTCTGAAGCTATAAGATATTGCTTATTACCAGTTCCTTGCAGTGCAAGAAATAAACGCTAGATAGCAGATAGCTTTGCACAATGGAAAGAATGCACGGAGATAAAAACACTCAAGTTAGAAATACAACTTTTATAGAAAAGAAATCCTGAGGTTGGTACTTGGATAAAAAAAATGAAGGTAGAGTTCATTTAGGAAATAACATAATAATAGGAAATACTGAGTTAAGTATATCTACAGTTAAGATCCTGATAGTGTTATAACATTATAACAGATAGTGGATCAAACTGCAACCTATAAAGCTTTGGGGGAAGAAGCTACAATTTAGATAGGTGTATTCTTAAATTACATTCCAAAATATTGAACACGTCCATTTACGATGAACCTTGTATATATCATGTCTGCATTGTTGCAAAAAAGTGATTTTGTGTTCTTAAAAAACTTTATGTGCACCAATTCCAAAAAATGGCCAAATAAAATTTATCAGTTCTAAGCTTTTGAACTCTTCATCAACAAAGAGGCAAGACTGGGCAATATACTTCCATTTGTTGTTTTTTTTGTATAAAAAAACCCAAAATGAACTGTAGTGATTTGTATCATCTACATACAGTCCTATGGCCTTAATATGTATTTTTCCCATTAAAACTTAACTGACATATGGAAGCTAGAGGAGTGGAGTGGACAAGATATAAGAAATTAAGAGTCCTGATTTTTTTATGTGTTCAGAACAACACTTGAGTGGGCATATGCTTCACTTTTTCCAGAATATTCTATAGAATACTTTCAGATTATTTGTTATTGTGACATGAGCTTCCAAAGGCAGTGGCTATGCCTTAACATTTGATGTGTAGAATAGCAAAACCAGTTTTAATAAGGAAAAGAAGCCCAAAAGATCACTGCAAAAGAGAAAACTTTTTTTGTGCAATAGTAAATATGTGACATTGGGCCTATTAAAGTACATGGGTTAACCCTAACTCTCCTCAGAAGAAAGGAGGTGTTTCCTCAAAGCATTTTACCAATCTCAGGCCTAACAGGGTTTTGTTAATTTTTTTCCTTGCAAGTATTAAGCCAGCCTCACCCTTTTTAACTTGAGATCTGAGGATGTCTCAGCCTGTAATATAATGTCTTCAGGCTATAGTGTGTAGTCTATATTCTCAAGAGATATGACTTGTCTGTTACAAGTCACTCTTTTACTGCTCTTCACAAGGTGAACTCCTCTAAAATATATCCAGTAATTTGTACTGGGCATGCATTTTTCTTTTACAGCTGGGCCAATTATAACAATGCTTGTTAGACTTCTTAAGGCAACATGTTTGGCCACAGGCCCACACACCTGTTACCTGACATTCAATGCACTTTAAAGAAATTGTATTAAACAATTCTACTATTTGTAGAAAAATAGTCCTGGTCTCTAATTTGTAGGCATTCTTAGAGGACAGCTTTTAAATTTTCACCACATTTATATTTGTGTTTTGACTCCTTCAGCAATATTCACATATATACTTAGTTGCGTTAGGACAGTGATTCTCAACCTTTCTAATGCCGTGACCCCATAATACAGTTCCCCATGTTCTGGTGACCCCCAAGTGGGTGTGGCCACCAATAAGAGGGAGTAGGACAGCTAGGGAAAAGGGAAAAAATGGCGGACAGCATGGTTTGGCGACCCCCGTGAAATGGTCATTCGACCCCAACTGGGGTCCCGACCCACAGGTTGAGAACCACTGTGTTAGGAGGAGAGTGCCACTATAATATGAGTTATTTAAGTGGAAATAAATTAATTGCTTAAACATTGAACTATTCTGCATCTAAAGCATAGAGCTTTTGTTTTAGAATATTAAATAAATTTGAAAAAAATGAATAATCTGGAGAGAAGTAAAACTAAGAACTAAATATAAGATTTATATTTACCAGCCAATATGGTAAGGAAGCTAAGATGTGCCAGTTCGTCATCATTATTATATTTCCACAGGTTGAGGAACACACTGTGTTAGGAGTGGAGAAGTGCCACTAATAATATTCTTGAAGTGGAAATAAATTAAATATGCTTAAACATTGAATATTCCCATCTAAAGCATAGAGCTTTGTTTGGAATATTAAATAAATTTGAAAAAGTGAATATCTGGAGAGAAGTAAGCTAAGAACTCCAGCCAAATGGTATAAATGTGCCAATTCAAAAATAGTCCCATTATATATTTATGGAAATTCAAATGGAAAACCTGATGGAAAATATAACCAACAGGATTCCACAAACACCCTATCCAAAGATCAGGGAGGACAACTATGTTTTTAAAGACTTCCAGAACATCATTACATAGGGAGTTATATAAATTTCTCTGGGGATATCATTCCAAAAAGATAACAGTACCTTCCTGGATCGTATTCTGATATATGTGCATTATGTGCTAGTTTCTGCACATCCCATATGAATAGACCTGTCTCTCTTAACTTCTGGCTTTTGGGGGGAGAAGTTGTTTTAGATTCTAACATTATATGACTCTCATCTAAATATCAAATACTAGAAAGCAGCTGGTTGTTTGGTGCTGTTTTTCAAACAAGATAAGAGTTTGGCATTTACAGGTAGACCTTGACTTAAGATCAGTTACTTAGTGATTGTTTGAAATCAAGTTGTAGGTAGCACTGGGGAAGTCCGTCATAACTTCAAAGTTTTAATGTTCATTACTCTGCGGTCATATTTTGAGGACTTGGCAATCAGCCCACATTTATGGCTGTTTTCACTGCTCTATGGTCCTGTAATCACGATTTGTGACATTTTTTTTTTTTTGCCAGAAACTGGCATTTACTTCCACTTTCTGTCAAAAAATGGGTACAATGAGTTTACTTAACAACCATTGCATTCAGTTAATGACCGCAGCAGTCACTTAACAATCACTGGAAAAAAGGTCATGATATTGGGCATGGTCATGTTGTGAACTTCTTAATGATCAAAATGATTTATGACCATAATTCCAGACTCAGTTTAGGATCATAAGACAATGACTACTATAGTGAGTGAACTATGCACAAGGAAAGTTCAAGGCTTACAGCTGACATTTAATTAGGTTCAAGTTGAGTTCTACTCTGGAGCTCTCAAGATAATTTTTGAATGGCTATTATCTTTTATCTAAACAGGGTAGTTTTGTGAAAATAAAATATGAAGAAAAACCTATGTACCTTGCTTTAAGCTCATAAAGGAAAGAAAGGGTGTAATGTAATATATACATTTGGGAAAAAAATAATGAAATTGACATTAATTATTTGCACAGATCCTGAAAAAATAAATGTCAAGTTCAGGGAAACCAGGAGGGTTGCTTTAAATAGTTTGCAATTAATTTTCCATGTTCTTAAAACAAGGTTAATTAAAAAACAACAACAATTCCATGTATACTCAACACCTCCAAGAATGCTTAACAAGTTGTAACTGCTTTGTTGCTGAAAATAAAAAACATGAGTTGGAGCAGTTGTATTTTTGATTGGTGCTTATCCTATGGTTTATCCTTAAAAGCCAACAAGACTGTTATGATTCTGCACTGCACTGATTGTTATAGGAGTTCATATTTACTTTTTGGCTATATCAATAGTAATTTGAATCTATCAAGACATCAAGAATAGTGAACCTCTGGGATATATAGGCTGCCTAAAAGTGTTGTTTTTATGAGAGATAATTATGAATATTAATTTCAACATTACTTATTATCTAACCGATTTCATATTTTCTTTTGTTTGATGTATACATACTTCAGTTAATTAATTTGATATAATTATGCATGGTAAATATATCATACTATATTACTAATTAAGTTAAATAAAAAATATAAATATAAAAGTAAAAGAAATTTGGATGGCGGAGTGAAGGTCAGTTACAGCTTCAAGCTACTGAGCTACTTACAATCCTATCTAATAAACAGAAATTGGAAAGCCCATCATGCAATAGGATATTACTGAAAAGACAGTGAAGCAGTATGCCCTGGGAAAGGTTAAAAAACAAACTCCTTGACTCAAATGTAGTTGTCAAAAGTGTTTTTCTACCAATTAGCAGAGAAACCAAAAGAACAGAACAGGTTACATGACTCACTTTGAGAAATGGAAAGTTTGTTGTTGTTGAGTATAGGTGATCTTTGTATTCATCGATAGCTCATATTTTTATTTATTAAAGTAATTGTTATGCTTTATTCTAGCTTGAAATGTGAGATTTGTAAATTATTAAGCTACCACAGTTCTTTAGAGGGATGTTGAAAAATAATGGCTGATATTTTACAAAACTCTTTCATGTTGACTATAATGGTTGAACAGTTTATGTTGGTGCACAAAAGCAGCATAGGTTTCAATTACTGGGTCAGTAATGACTACAATTAAATGATTACAACTATTTTTGGATTATGCTGCACAGTAGTCAGTCTCCATCCATCATGGCTCATACAGGAAGAAACATACTTCTTTACAAGAAGACAACTCAAACCCTTTTTACAGGATTCAGTTTTCCAAAGCTTATTCTTGTTTCCCCATTGTCTGCCTAAAAGTTTAAATTTCTTAAGTTTTGTAACTACAGGTAGTCCTTGACTTACAACAGTTTGTTTAATGACCGTTTAAACTTACAGTGGCACTGAAAAAAATGACTGATGACCATTTTTTCACACATACAAGAGTTGTAGTATCCCCATCATCACGTGATCAAAATGCAGATGCATGGCAACTGACACATATTTATGAGAGTTTGCAGTGTCCCAGGGTCATTTTATCACCTTTTGCGACCTTCTGACAAGCAAAGTCAGTGAGGAAGCCAGATTCACTTAACACCACGAGTCAACAATTGCAGTGATCCACTTAACAACTGTGACAAGAAGGCTCATAAAATGGAGCAAAACTCACTTAACAACTGTCTCACTTAGCAATAGAAATTTTGGGCTCAATTGTAGTTGTACATTGAAGACTACCTATACAGGCAATCTGTCTGTCTGTCTGTCTGTCTGTCTGTCTATGTGTCTGTCTGTCTATCTATCTATCTATCTATCTATCTATCTATCTATCTATCTATCTATCTATCTGTCAATAAAGATATGCAGACTCTGTTGCCAAGACAACAAAGGTTAAAGTCTAGAATGATTAGATAACATTTGGAAGCAGCTCAGACAGACAACTCTCTAATTCTGAACTGAACTGTAAGGAGAAGGAGCTGCAGCAAAATCAGAATTGCAAGATTCTGTTTTTTATTTATTTACCAGATTTATCTAGTGACCCCTCTCACAAATACCAATAAAAGTAACTTTAGCAATCCTTTGGAATCAATTTCACGGTCCAGTCTGTCTAATGGAGCTGTCAATGGGAAGGGATCTGAATCTGAATCATAATAGAGCTGGAAGGGACCGTGGAGGTCTTCTAGTCCAACCCCCTGCTCAAGCAGGAGACCCTATAACATTTCAGACAAGTGGCTGTCCAGTCCTTTCTTAAAAACCTCCAGTGATAAAGCACCCACAACTTCTGAAGGCAAACTGTTAATTGTCTTCACTGTTAGGAAGTTCTTTTTAATTCCAGGTTGCTTCTCTCCTTGATTAGTTTCCATCCATTGTTTTTTGTCCTGCCCTCTGGTTCTTTGGAAAATAAGTTGACTCCCTCATCTTTGTGGCAGCCCCTCAAATACTGAGAGGATACACAAGGGGGCATTGGAAAAAGCCAATATATATGATCTTAAACCCCCAGCATTTTTAAATATTGGGATACGAACTTTTTGGGGGCTACTGAGCATGTAGGTCTTAAACATCCTCTCCCAGAAACTCTGACTGTTTACCTCATGGTCCTGTCTTCTGCTCTGGGGCAACAACTCGGTACTATCTTTCTTCAAAGGGACATGATTCCCAAATGCCTGTTGTGAGTCTCAAGCACTTTGAGGCACACAAATTTAAGAATCAACAACTACTTGGATTTCTTGAAAGATCTTGATAACTAGGAAGACAATAAAACAGAATCCTGAAAGCCAGCCAAAGCAATTCTCCAGCTCAACTTGTACCAACTGTAATTAAGATGAACTTAATCTTTCTCATATTTCCCTTATCCTAGACTTATGGATTTTTGTTTGGTTTTGTTTGTTTGGCCTATATCTTTCTGCAACTGTCATACTCTCTCCTCTATGTTCCCAGGTTCTGTTAGATATTCTATCCTAGTAAAAGAGATGGATTTACTATACCCTGCTGCATTTATAGTGAATAAAAAGGTAAAAATGATATAATGAAATAAGTGCTATTGTGCCATCCTCTGGCCATACAGTGTTTAGATATGTGATTAGAAGTATCTTCATGTCACAAGAGATAAAGAAAAATCCTACTTAATTAAAAAAGAGAAATATAATAAATCACCTTTAAGTTTAAAACATTAAAAATATTAATACACAGTATTAATTAACCAGTGGAACAACCTGCCTCCAGAAGCGGTGAATGCTCCAACATTAGAAGTTTTTAAAAAGAGACTGGATAGCCATTTGTCCGAAATGCCTGAGTAGGGGGTTGGACTAGATAACCTCCAAGGTCCCTTCCAACATTATTATTATTATTATTGATCATCGCACAGTCAGCCAGATGTTCAGACTGGATTTGGCATTTTGTCTACCTATCAAGACCTTACCCAGGACCTGGGATAGGCAGATGTGGATGTTTGATATTATTATTATTATTATTATTATTATTATTATTATTATTATTATTATTATTACAAAAGCTAGAATGTAAAAACTTTTTAATTTATAACAGTAGTTGGTAAAACTAAAAAACTTTAAAAAGCCCACTGATGTGTTACAATTCTCCTCAGATTCTGATTTTAACAAAAGATTCTCCTGGGTACAGCTTTTACCTAAAATATACACCTTTTTCTTAGACACAACTTGCATCCTGAAGCAAAATCTTCTTTTTTTTTCCCCTGGACTTTTTCTAGCTTTTAGCTGCAACTACAGTCATTTGTTTAAGTTTTGGGGAGATGGTACACCCCATTTTTTTCCTAGCTAAAGCACAGAAACCTCTGAGGTCTTGTTGGTGGTCTCTGAGCTTGATTGTTTTCTTGCAGACATTTCATTACCCAAACTTTATTCTCCTTTATCGGTACAGAACCTCTTTCTGTTTTTCCAGAGTTCTGCCTCTGATTTTAAAAGAACAAACTTTCTTCCATTCAGTTTCCATTCCATTACATCCTCCACAATGCCTATTCAATTTGAAACACAGAAATATGGGAAGTTAGATGCCATTCTGGTGGATGCAGACTAGGTCATAACAATAGCCAATGCCACAAATGGTCTTGGGAAACTGCCTACCATTCCTCTTTAAAAAAAAAAAGTAATAGTAAGACAAGAAGGTTGGGAATTGCCCTTCTGTAATGAGATTGAAGTTTTATAACAGTCACTTAAAATGATAATACCCAAAAATTATTATATTAAGCCAACTTTCAGAAAATGCTCAAAGGGGTCACAGGCAATCACTATGGTCATAGCTAGTGTAGTTGAAAAGCTAACTAAATGAGATACATTTAGAAACAAGATAATTCTGCTTCCATTAATTTTCTAGCAATTTTGCACAGGGCTAGAATGGTGAGTATAACAGTTTTAGTCAGTACATACTTTATTTTCTTGAATATGTAATTAGAAAGTGGCAGAAAATTTGCAAAGATAATTAAGCAGTGCCAAAATGGTTTTAGCTGAAGCAATTCCAGAGTACTGAAAGCAAAATAATGCTATTTTCTAGCCATGCAATTATAGAGATTCATCTGTCCACATGCCTGCAAACTCCATTGCAGAATTCTACCTCCTAATTTTTTCCCCATATATATGTTAATGTATCCAAAAATAACTGTAACATATTATCTTTTGTGGCTCAGCTTTGAAATATCCACCCCAAAACAAGAGGTCCTCAAGGATACCCCAGTGGCAGTTTCCTGCTGAATGCTGATATATCAAATTGACACCATGAGAATTTTAGTTATGAATGATGGATCTCTCTTTCGGCAGAACACTGTAAGTATTTGCCATAAATTCTGTATATGATCCTTTTCAGACATTCTAAGTGGATATAAAAATATTACTGCCATGCACAATATTCAGAGGAGCACTTTCTGAAACCAAATACCTCTACAAACCTATTTCCACTTCAGCAGGAATCCTGAAAGACACATCTTCTTTGAATACACAGTTATGCTCAGATAACATGGGAAGTCCTCAAAGCCATAGTTTCTGAATTAGTCAAGATGTGGATTCTGACTGAAATATATTTTGATCAGTTTGCAAAACACTCCTTTTGTTTCCTATAGCTATAATGAATATATATATGTAGAAAGTTGGCATTGGCATTTTAAGTTCTACATGTAACTCTGGCTGCTTGTTGGATGGATATATGCCCCTTTGTAGAAATGAAGATAAATAGGTTAGGTAAAACTCTGTATACTGCAATTAAAATACAGGTCGTGGTACAGCTTCTGTTAGGTTGTTTTCCTCATCTGTTTTACACACATATACAATATTTTATCTAGAACTTAAATGCCAGTCTTAAACTATTTGCAACTTAGTTTCTAAAATGAAGTTCTATTATAAGAATAATTTAAAAGAAAAATACATATAGTGCTCTCTCATTTATGGGTGATGCCAAAGTCAGATTTATTTCCTATTTGCTGACTTTACGTAAGTATTTACTTGGACATAATTCTGAAAGTTCAATTTGTAGAGAAGAGGTTTACTCTTTGATATTACATGGTTATGTTTCCAACTTCTTCATTTTGTAAACTTTGTAAGTTTATACTTTCAAAGTATAAAAGAAATATTTTGTATTTTTATACAGTACTAAATATTACACTTTTAGCTAGATAGTTTTCTAAAAATATCTGATTCTGGATAAACTTCTCAACCTATTGACAATTGCTTTTTGGGGCGTGTAGATTATCCAATAATATTGTAATTAGATTGCACATGTTAGCAATTTATATGGGGCAAAAATAAATTCAAATGAATACTAAAAATGTCACTGACAAATGAGACAGATTACATGCACTTATATTTCTTCCATTCAATCATGTATGATTTTTGGAAGCTGCCTGGCAAGTCTCTGCAGTTTTCCTGACAAGATTTTTTAGAAATGGTTTGCCATTGTCTCCTTTCTACAGTGTGAGAAAGTGACTCGCTCAAGGTCACCCAGTTGCCTTTATCCCAAGGCAAGACTAGAACTCCCAGTCTCCCAGTTTCTAGATGTCTACCATAACCTCTCAAAACACACTATGAAAAAACTCCAAGTCACTGATCTGAAATGCTCTGAACAAATATGATGTTTGTTATAAAGAAATTTTAATATATTACAATTGTTAATTGACAAGGTAATTGAAAACTGTCTAATCTGCCTGTCTTCCCCTCTCTTTTTGTCATCTCCACCTTACCCAGGTTAGATACTACATCAATTTAGCCATTCTGAAACCTATGAAGTAAGCTGCTGTTCACAAAAGCTTGTGCCTTTAAGTAAAATTTGTTAGTTGGAAAAGATCCTACCAGATGTCTTCTTATTTCTAACTAACAATTTCAAATGAGTGTTAACATTTATGATGTAATGAGTAGTATGAATCTACACTGGACAATTTTTTTCAAAAGTTTTGCTTCTTGAAAAGCCTTTGGTGATTATGACAGACTCCTTCAAACTAAACACAAATATAATTTCAGAATGACTGTATCTCATAGGAATCTTAAGAAATATGAAATTAATTACTAATTACTATAATGTGTTTAATCACATGTTTCCAACATGCTGCATGAGTTCAACAGGGCTAAATGTGTTTTGCTGCTGATTTTTATTTGTACTCAATGTCCAATGAATCTTGCAGCAGTATCCAATAATAGCCAGAATTGATGGATTTCAGTATTGATATTGTTTTTCCATTGTGTTAATGTTCTAGTGAAACATTTCACCATGCATCTAAAGTTTCAGGAAGAAAGCCCAAGTGTGAATGCAGAAAATGAATCTTCAGTGATATGTTGCACTTTATGGTCTTGTATGTTGTAGGATTTTGTCAACCAGCTGAATGTAGTTTGGTGCTCTGTACAGTGGTAGCTCAGTAATCAGTGTTAATTGGTTCCAGGACATGCAATCAAAAACAATGAGTAACAAACAAAGGCCACTCTTTTGAAGAGACCAAAGTCCACTTTTTGCCCAGAGAGGACCACTGGTTTGAATGACAGGTCAAAGAGGCCATCTATGTCAAAATTGAACGGCTATCTCTCAACAGAAGGGGAGGGATACAATATCATCTTTCTCCAGTCTACAACCCAATCCTTTCAGCAGTTGCAAGAAAGCTCCACCTCCATTTGCACTACATAGGTGACCCTGATGATGACACAGATAAACCTCCAGGTGTCCTTGTCAGAGGATGCACAGTCTTATTGCACTGAGATAACCCAGGAGTAAATACAGTAAACAGTGGTCTATATTATATGGTGGTTTATCTTATACTATCTACAAATAGTATAAGATACTATTTGGAACAAAATACATACATATGGTAATACAGCAAACTCCAACACACAACAGTTACAGCAGGAAATGGACAAGAGAGAAACACTCCAGCAAAAGCCTTCCCTTTTATACTCAGGCTCAAAAGAGACACAGATTCCTGCTTAGTCATTCCTATCATTGCATCATCCACCTTACGTTACATTACATCATTACAAAAGCTATTTAGCTATTAAATTATTAAATGATACTGTAAAAGAATGCAAATGACCATCCATCTCCAAGGAATATAAATCCTTCCATTCCCCACCATCCAGTCAGAGCTGAAGAAGCTCCTTGAATAAGAAATGGAACGTCTTCAAAGAAAAACAAGAAGGTCCAATTGCTTTGTGAAAAAGCACCTTTGGGACACTTGTTATTGATGACATGTCTGATCTGTGGACCAACAAAAATGTTTTCCTTAATTTTGGCATCAGTTATTTTTGGGGACAACTGTCTGAGATTACAAAAACGTTCACCTTCCTTGTTCATCACTTTCACAAAATTTCTCATCAGTCCAAGTTTAATTTGAAGTGGAGGCAAAAATACCTTTCCCGGGTGAATTTTAAGTGGCTCATGTGCAATGTTTTTCTGTCCTGGAACCAAATTCTTTCAAGTGGTCATTTCTTTTTAATGTATTGCAACTCTCTTGCGTGACTGTCCTATTCGCATAGATAACAACAGCTGCATTTGAAGCACAATATCCACTACTTTTAGATCTCCATAGATATTCCAATTGTACCTGGTATATTGGATGCATTTCAACAACAGTTCCATGTTTTCATATGTTTCTTTCATGTGTGCAGCATAGCCAAGAGATACTGAAGAGTCTACATTTGTGTAAAAACAGAGGATTTCTATAAATGTATGTGATAGGTTAAATTACAGGTTATTTTAGTAGTTAGCAAAAGTCTATAAGATACACCCAAAAATGTTCAGGAAGCAAAATCTTTGTTGTCCAATGAAATTAATAAATCAGAAACAAGGTTATTGTATTTGACAAATAAAATGTTGTGAACAATGGCAAATTATACACAAATGATAAAAAAATTGAGAAAATAGATGAATATGGGTTCCTTGGGAAAAAAAGGAAATTGAGAAATATAAATGCTGGTAAAAAGATATTATGCAGTATGTGGTCTGTTGTGAGGAACAAATGTTTCTCAAAAGAAATTAAAAAAAATGTTGTGTGTAAGAGTATGTTTCTATCTACTTTGTTATATGGAAGAGATAATTAGATATATCAGAAAAAAAAAAACATTACAGTAAGTTAGATACAGTAGGAATAGTATCCAAAGAAGTCTGTTTAATAAAAGAGAAAAAGATAAGGTCAAGGATGAATGTGTGTGGAATTTTTGTGAATTTTATACAGTAAAGAGAGGTCACTGCAAAATAAGCACTTTGAGTTACTTTGATATATAGAGAGTGAATGAGGATCTAAACTGAGCAGTGTGATAGCCTAGTGGTGAAGATGCTCACCTCCGATTTGGAAGGTTGAGAGTTTGATCCTAGGTAATGGCAGATACTGTATTTCTCTCCTAGGGCAAGAAAGAAGAAATATCTGCTGTGAACTCTATGTGGCATCATGAAAGGCATCCAGCCAGTATATGCTTAGCTCCATCCAGTCACCCCAACACTAATCCAAATTAATGGATTACAGATTAAAAAGGGAATTTAAATGAGAATTTAAACAAATATATGAAGGAAGAATAAATAAGCAAAGAGGAGAGAAAAACAAAGAAAATAGTGGATAAAACTCATAAAATATTGTATATATATATAATATTGGCATTCCATTGCATGCAAATTATTAATACTGGATAACTGACACACTAAAAATGAAGTTTATGATATAGGGTTGTTTAAATTATAATGTACAAATAATCAATAACCATGTCTCATGAGAAAATATAATTGTGTTCCCAGTTAATAATAATAAAAGAGGAATGTATTCAATATATAAAAGCATAATTGTTAGTTTTGAATTGATAAACACATATTTAGGGCATTTCAATGTGATGAAGTGAATTCTGAATTCAGTGGGGAATTCTCATTTACAGTAGTCTAAACATTTGGCATAAGAAATAAATATTCATAAATGAATTAAGAGATCTTAGGTTAAGCTTTTGTTTGCCAGCTGAAGTCAAGTCAAGTGGTCTATTAAATCTCCTTATTTCACTGTCCAGCTAAGCCAACTGTACCTAAAATGATTCAAAATTTATATTCTGTAAGGCTTAAGAAAGATACATGCAACAAAATAGATGTCTATCTGCTCATACAAAGAAGTTCACAACATTTTTTACATATGAAAGCTAAAAGTAGCAAAACAAAATAAAAAGCAGCCTTTCATAAGCTTCTATTGATACAACTAAAAGTAAATTAGATAAATTCAAGTTCTGTGTTTACTTTTATTATTGTGTGATTGTAAAACTGTAAAAATTAATGGTGTCAGCAGCATAATCGTATTTAGGGTATGTGCATAAACGTGGAAAAGGCAAAACTCAGTAAGTCATTCAGGATGCATGAAATATAAAACACTTCATTTATATTAGAATACCATTGACAAAGGTAAATTATATGAGCATTGAAAAGAAGGCGGCCTGATTTCCTTAAACATTCTGTATTGATTTTTTTGATTTTAATTAAACTCTACCAGGGAATCAAGCAGCACTTTGGAGCAAGTAATTCATATTCCTTAGGTGAAGCTATCACTATACAGAAACAAAACTTCTTTTATAGCTAATATTTAAATTCCTAGTTCCACAGGATAATAAATCCTAACACTCATAATTATTAAGAATTAGATCTACAATAAGAAGATATTTCTTGGAAAATCTCATTCTGTTTGATGGGAAATAATTGTTTTTCCATTAAAAAGGTCTTTAAAAAAATTAAAATCACGTGGTGCAGGAAGTTTTTAAGAAGAGATTGAACAACTATTGGACAACTATTTTTACGAAATGGTATAGGATCTCCTGCTTAAGCAGGGGCTCCAGGGTCCCTTCCGACTCTGATATTCTGTACATTCTGTTTGGCAGTGCCAAAATTGGAGCTCGTGTTGTCTTTCCCTGCATTCATCAATAGGAAAAGAGAGCATACAATGCTAATCCAATTATACGCTTTCATTAACCAAAAATAGTCAAATATTTTGTTCTTGAAGCTACAGTGATTCCTGGGTTGGGCCGTGAAGGTACATGTGCATACACATCGTGCATACTTATTCTTCAACAATTTTGAGCAAGATCTTGGAAAGAGGAAATAATAAGGTTTGTTTTTACTTCAAAATTGTTTTCCTTCTATCATAGGAGGGTATTGATCTTGAGCAGGTTCTGTAGGATAGTACAAAATCATTTCCTGCAATCTCCATTTAGCAGGCTGATGAACATTTCAGACAACAAAATATTATGAGCTTTCATTTTTTTATTCTTCTGATAAATATGTTCTCTCTCTCTCTCCTCCCTCTCTCTCCCTCCCCCTCTCCCTCCCTCTCTCTCTCTCTCTCTCTCTCTGTGTGAGTATGTGTGTGTGTGTTTGTGTGTATGTGTGTGTGTGTAGTGGGGAAAGCCTATCTACTTTGAACTTCTAGTTGAAGTATTTCTTAAATTTTATCTTTCAGGTCTTCCTATAACTGAACATTTTCTTAAGTCAATGGTATAAAACATCACAATATTTATTATTATTATATGTGTGATTATGAAACTGATAATTGATTCTTGGAGACTGTCTGAACAAGTCCCTTTAGTTTTCTTGCTAAGGTTTTTCAGAAGTGATTTGTCATTGTCTCCTTCCTAAGGCTAAGAAAAAGTAACTGGTTCAAGGTCACAAATTGCTTTGTGTCCAAGGCTGAACTACAACTCACAGTCTCCTGATTTCTAGCCTGACACCTTAATCACTGGCTCTCTGTGTCACCTGATCAAACTGGGTCAAGATGCATAACTAGATAATAGGTATCTAAACCCAAATGGATGGGTGACCTCACTCAGGAGGGCTTCATATATGTTTTAAACAGTAGGTAAAAATGTTAAGCCTGGGATCACCTCATATATCAGGAGCATTTGGCTCAATCTCTACCCCCTGTCAATATCAGTTGAAGTTGTCCACACCAACTGATAAAAACTCTTGTTAGGTGAGACATGCAAATCATTAAGTGTAACAAAATTATCTGAAGTACACTATTTGTTGATAACATTGGAAAAGTAGGAGAGAGTATAACTTCCCTGATAGTTGAGAGTTGGCATTTCTCAATACCGTTCACCTGTCTGAGACAGGAAAAAAAAAAGTAGTTTTTAAGCCTCTTAACTGCCATGTACATGTTCACTGTCCTTTGAGGGATTCCAGAATTAGATATAATATTACTAATGGGAAATATAGTAAACTTGTTTCTTTGATTGTGTATTTGCTCTGCATGTTCTCTCTGTTTCAAACTGCTAATATAAGCCTTTCACTTAAAGAAGCACTTTAGAAACCCCTGGGGTAGATAGCTATCCAGACAACAAGCCTCTCTCCTTACCTATTGAAAGGGAAATAAAGACTTTGTAGAAAAACTCTACATTTTCTGCCACCAAAACCTATCTCAGGAAAACAGATCAAATATCTTCTCTAACTAATTATGATTCAAGAAAATAACTGTATAATTGGTCTTGAATGTGTCTTCCCTGAACCCAGAAATTATAACTATTACCAACAGTAAATGTCTATGGAGATTCTCAGTCATCCAAGTCATGGTTGTCTCAAAGGTGCTTTTTCAGGAGGCAACTGGACTTTCTTTGAAAGACATTTTGCTTCTCATCATGAAGGGACACAGGGCAGAAGACATCCTGCAGGCAAAAAGGCTCCCATTTGCCCTACTCAGGTGCCCTTGAGGCACAGATAAATGTCCAAATGGCCTCAACAACTCTCTAAAAGAATGCAAATAACCAGTGTCTTCAAGGAATATAAATCCTTCCATTTCCCCCACCATCCAGTCAGAGCTAAAGAAGCTTCTTGGATGAGAAGAGAAAAACATCTTCAAAGAAAAACAAGAAAGTCCAATTGCCTCCTGAAAAAGCACCTTTGAGATTACCAACAGTAAAAAAAAAATACTTAGGGGACCAAACAGTAAAAAGATGGCAATGATCCAACTTCAAACATACTTGGGGACTACTAATTATTTAGTTGAAGGAAAGAATCAATTTAGTCTTCTGATGCATGAATGTAACCACAGTAAGGTCAGAATGAGGGCAACTGTATTACGAGTTTCAGCATTTTCAGTAGAATTGATTTTGAAGTCAAGTAGTAGTCTAGTAGTCTTTCCTCCTTCCATGCACTGGTTGCCAGTGGTCTGATTTAATATTGACATGAAGCAAATAGGGCAGATATTAAAGATTGTAGGTATAATTTGTGGGGAAATATATTCTCCAACTTTGTTTCTTTATGATGTCTGAAGGAACAAGTTTCTTTATGATGTCTGAAGGAACAATTAAGCTGAAGCTGAGTACCAATAAGACAAACACTGTATAGGACTAGCGCCTTGTCTCAGAAATTAGAGGATTATAGGTTCTCCGGGTATTCCATCCCTACGAAGGGGTTGCTCCTGGATCCATCATTGTTACTAGAGGTCCGGGTGACCTCTGTTGGTACAAAAACATAACTTATATTATTAGGTCAGCTATGTTTGTCCTTGGGCAGGGATGACTTAAACTGAGTGACTCATACATTAATAATATTAAAGTAATATAACCTTTCTCTAATGTACTTGCCCTGTTCAACACTGTGGGCTTCAGCCTGTTTTCAAACCTTATAGCTTCCCACTTTTTGCTATAATGAGTGATTAAAGCACTTTTGCTCTTAAAATGCTCTATTCTTTCTTCCTGTCAAAGTCCTTTCTGTCTCCTCAGGCATCATCAGATTTCACCAGCAATTTATATGAAATGTCCTTGTGATTTCATTTCTTTTCTACATTTTCTTTATGCTCCTTTTTTTCTTCCAAAAAGCCAACTGAAGATATAATTTTATAAGTGGTCATATATGTATTTTAAATTCTCTCCCTCAGATAATCAACATCTCTGTTAAATACTGTATCAAACCTATCAGATAAACTTGGTGCATATAGACCTAAATGAGTCAAATTCCTGTTACATTCCACTACTAAGTAGGAATATTCAAACTATGGAAAATTCCAGTAGAACTCTGGAACATTCAAATCTTCCTCCAAGCCACACAATCTAGTCATTCCTGAGATGGTCTGCAGTTTTCCATACGTTAATACTCCAACAGCAGATCAGGTTGTTCTGAATATTATCTGGCCCACTACAACATCTTTACACATATCTATTGCTTACAGCAATGGTCCAGCATGTGTAGAGTGGAGTCTTAATCCATCACATATTCCTCCATTTCAAAATATAATTTTTAGGAGCAAGACATCCTAGTTTACAAGTAAACATGGAGTACAGATAATTAAACAGAGGTATCCAGATATAATGTTTATATACACTGTTATAATCAACAATAATACCAAAGTAAAAGAGCATCTCAGTATTATAGGAAAAATGGAATAATATTCTAATAATATTATATATGTGTTTTCAGAAGACAATATTACAGTAACACATACTTTGCAAATTATTTTTAAATTAAATTTGTAGTTTCAGAGTACAACCCATGTAAACTTCAATAACTTACTAGACATAGAACAATAAAGATTAGTTTAGTTACAACATTGACAATAGTAGAATAAACAAGAAACACTTTCCTAACCATCATGATGAAATATCCATTATGAGGTTACGGTGTAAATTCAGTCACTATTTCTTGCAAAGTGCTATCATGAAAAGAGGCAAAACAAAAAGTTACTGATCACAAACAAGTAGCTTGTATCAATTGAGTAATATGATGAAATCCCACAATATCAATGACTTTCTTGAGAGGATTTTAGGAGCTGTGGTGGTGCAGTGGTTAGAATGCAGTATTGAAGGCTAATTCTGCTGACTGCCAAAGGTTCAATCCTCACCTGCTCAAGATTGACTCAGCCTTCCATCCTTTTGAGATCAGTAAAATGAGGGCCCAGATTATTAGAGGCAACATGCTGATGCTCTAAACCGCTTAGAGAGGGTGTAAAGCACTGCGAATTTTTTGTTTTGCCTCTTTTCATGAGCAGGTGAGGATTGAACCTTTGGCAGTCAGCAGAATTAGCCTGCAATACTGCATTCTAACCACTGCACCACCACAGCTCCTAAAATCCTCTCAAGAAAGTCATTGATATTGTCTGATAAGTCTAAGTGCTATTACTATTGCTATTTTCGTAGAAGTGGAAATGGCCACAATAGGAAATAAAGGGGTAAGAGTTTGACAGATTTGCCAAAGATATCTAAGATGTTCAACTCTATAAAGCTAACTTTTTGAGGAAGCAAATATGTCCTGGAATAAAAGAAGTGTTTTCCTTCTTTTAGTGATGATGGTGGCAATCAGTATTATGGAAGGGCAGAAAACAAATCATTTTTAGAGGATTCATATTTGGAACTAATGGTTTATCTGACAGCATTGTTCAGATTTGCCTAAGAAATGTACTTTGTGCCACTGTTATGCAATCATTTTTCTTCAGTTGGTTTCTGGAGCAAAAGAACATTAATTCTGATCAAGAGATAAAACTATGACAGCAGTCAATGTAAGTTATTCACCCCCCAGTGATTTGTTTTTCCACAGTCATTAAAAACTACCTTTGCAAAACAGAATACTATTTGGCCATTCGACAGTTAGCATGCCTGCAGTCAGCCAACAAAGCTGAGCCAGGATCTTATTCTGTGAATAAGTGATTAAGAGCATATGGAAGTAGCCCACCAAATGCTGAAAGCTAAGGAACATCTGTGAATGCAATAAATTGAGTGGAAGAGCTGTCTTGACAGGTTGTTCTAGTGAACAAAGGTTGTGTTTGCCCCATCTTGAGCAGGTTTAGGAAAACACACAGTCTCCTAAGAGCAGGCAGCAGTGGTAGAGAATGATTTTGAATTGCTTGAAAAGACCAGGTAAATAACATCTTCAAAACTGGCACACAGGAGAGGATCATTAATTATTTCTATTTTTTTTCAGTATACAGTGTAAAATCTTGCATCCAGGGGAGCTATCAGGTGCAATGGTCTGGATAACATATAGCTTCCCAGCTGAGCAACAGAAAGAAAAATCAAAACAACTGACTAGCTCTGTTACTGTCTCAATTTACATCACTGATAAAAAAGACTTGGTTCAACCTGCTTGACAGTTTCATTTAGTATGGTTTTTACAAGCACGTACAAAGTTCCAATTCCTTATTATTTGGCATATGATCTCGATTCAACAATAAACTCTAATGAATGTAATTCTTTAATAGTGTTGTCTACAGGGACTAAGCATTTGCATGGTTATAAGGAGGCGTGTGCACATTATACTGGATTTTAATAGCTGCTGTGAAATTTTGACTATACTATTGAGTCATACTGGAGGGCAGGGGTGACTGCTAATTAGTACTTTAGAAAATATCTATTTTGAAATGGCAACTATCCAAATAGTAAGGAGATGAAAAAAAGAGAAGATTTAATTTCAATATACAGGTTTGTCCTGTATATTGTCCAAATCTGTGATTTCTGAATACAGAAAAGCTTTTCTTTGTATGCTTTGATTAATTTTTGACTTTAAGTAACTGTCTGAACAAGTCCCTGCAGATTTGTTGTCAAGGTTTTTGGCAATGGTTTACCATTGCCTCCTTCCTAAAACTGAGAAAGAGTGACTGGCCCAAATCACCCATCTGGCTTTAAGCCCAAAGCAATACTAGAACTCAGTTTCTAGACCAATACCTTGGTCATTACACCACACTTGTATATGTTTTGCATTTGTGCGTGTTTGTGTATCAGAGATCTCACAGAAATAAAATATAGCCTGAACCAAGAAAGGCATTGTGCAAGGGATTCAAATGTATGTATATACATATATGATACCTCTTATTTGCATGATAGATAAAATTCCTTGTAGAAAGACCACACAAAAAACAGTGTTCCCCAACTTCAACAACTTGAAGGTCTCTGGACTTATGCTGGCTGGGGAATTATGAGAGTTGAAGTCTAAAATATTATCAGATTGTTTATGAAATGTATAATGTTCCATTCATCATAAGACCTGATAGTCTCTGCCAAATAGGAAATGCTACCAGCCAGTAAATATATTGATGGACTAAGGTTGGCTCAAATGTCTCTGGAAGTGCCATTTATTTTATGTAGGAATTGTCCCTTTCTGCAGAACCTGACTTTTTCAAACCCCAATTCCTTTGGATCCAGATGTTTTGAAGCATATTATCGATTGCACAATAATACTTATTCCCTTCTGACAGAAAGCCACTCCTATGCAGAGTCCAGAGAAACTTGGTGATTGACTCTGTCTCCAGCCAACACAAAACTCTGATTAGGTTCGTACATTATACTAAGCCATTAATTGTATTAGTTTTTAATTGGTGAGATTGCTAAATCCATCCACTGTGGCTTAGCAGTGATAAAATAAGCTTATTGTGACTTATTAGACATCTTTTCTAACAATTCCTGTCTATGGACAAATGAATACCTTTGTTTTCATGAAGATAAATATTCTAACAATCCAAAATATATTGCAGTGAAAGATGCCAATGTTTTCCATAAAGAATACAATATTGTTGTAAATTGTGTGTGTGTCGCTGCAATTGTAATCTACTGAGCAGTAATTTGCATGTAATATCCTTAGGGCTCAAAAACTGTATTAAAATTGCAATCATTAGAGTTGTATATGTCACATAAAAGTCATGTTTATCAATAGGGTAGCTTCTAGCAGAGCAGATGTTTGTTTGCAGTACAGATTTTTATTCTGATTCAGAACAAATAAAAAAAAATACTTGAAAGGGGCTAAAGAGGTCCAAATGAGGAACCTCCAGCAGTGTTAATGGAATTATAATAAAAGTGATGAAGTTGTTTGTGATGAAATTGAAGTGAAAGATTGCTGGAAGGAATATTTAAAGATTTGTATGGCATTGACAGTGATATGTCAAAAAGCAAGATTCAAACTATTGCGAAATTTTAGTATCCAAGGGGGAAAAATAATGAAAAGGAAGAAATAAATGCTGTGAGGATACTGATAAACTGTAAGGCTACAGAAATAGATAGGCTAACTTCAAAATATTTAAAATATGGATGTGATTTGCTCATGGAGTCTCTGGATAACTTTTTAAACAGAAGTATGAAGAATGCTATTGTGGTTTATCAGTACAAAGGAAAAACTGCAAAAGTGAAATACAAAATATATAGGAAGTTGGTTTAGTGTATCTTGGCAAAGGTTTAGCAAAATTCTGACAAAAGGGTGCAAGAGACAATGAGCCAAATTTGAGAAGTGCAGTGCTTATGCTAGGCAAAAGCAGGCTGACCAGGTTTTTGCCCAAAATTAGGTGCCAAAAGAAGGTGTGAATGTGAAATATTTGGGAGTGATTTTTACTAATGAAAATTCTAAGTTATATAATTATGTTAAAATATAGAATGAGGTAAAGGTGGACTTACATAGATGGGAAAAATTAGATTTGTCATTAATGGGTAGATTTCAGTAGTTAAGATGAACACACTACCCAGAATGTTATTTTTTTTCCAGGCCGATATTGAATTAAAGATTCTTCTTTTAAACAGTAGCAGAAAGATATATGCAAGTTTATTTGACAAAAAAAATAAGAATTAAATATAAGCTCCAACAGAATGCTAAGGAAAGAGAATGTCTGGGTTTGCTGGAGCTCAGATTATATTATGGTGCCTGTTCTTTTGTATGGTTGAAAGATTGGATAACTTTGAAAAACCCAAGGTTGTTAGACCTTGAAGGGTCTGATCTGGGATTTTGTCATATGATAAAGGTAAACATTAAGCCTGGTTTCAAGATCATGTTATTAGGCAATCAATTGCGCATGCACAGTGGAAATATAAAAGAAGATTGGCTGACAAAGTGCCACTTTGAGATGGTGTTGGAATCTAAGTGACATATCAGGATCTATTGCTATTTGAAGAGCAGGGATTTAAGATAAAAAGAAAACAATTAGTAAGTGAAGGATTTCTTTGCAATTGGTTTAATTATTATCAAATCTTTGAAAGATTTAAACATTTAGTTTTTTAGGAGTTAAATCTGAACTGAATATGAATTTATGTTCTGGAGAGGACCACCCGATTACTAAAGTTTATAAAGCGGTTATAAAATTGGAAGTTGAATATGGTAAAGATAGTATGGTAAAATGAGCAAAAAAATTGGTTACCACATAATGGGATAATTTAAAATTTACTTTGAATTACAATTTGAAAGAAAACATTTATAAAATTATGTATGGTAGATATTTGACTGGCAAAAATGTACAGAGGGATTTCCAACAAATGTTGGAAATGTTGGAAATGCAATCAAATTCCAGGTACATTCTATCATATGTGGTGATCTTGTAAGTATGCTAAATCATATTGGATAAATATAAGGATAACGCAGAATAAATATTAATGAAACCTAAAAACTTTTTTCTAGGCATTTTGGACAAACCAATTGAAAAACAGTTTGGATACTATTTCTTTATATGGTGACCACTGTGAAGATTGTTTATGCTAAGCTTTGGAAGGAAAAGGGGATTCTGACAGTCAAATAGTAGATTTTAAAACTGACTGATCTGGCAGAGATGGCAAAATTAACTACTTTGATTAGAGGCAATACACAAGTTTATAAGAGATTGGAATTCTTTTGTAAACTCCCTACATGTTATGTACAATAATGTATACAGAGGGATTTGAAGATTAGTTTTGCCTTTGGGGTTACTGGTTGACTTTTGTTTTTTTACATATACTGATTATAGCTAGGAGACATTGGGATAATTTGATTACTAAATGAATAGATTTACACATCAGGGACATCTGTTTATGTAATATAGTATTTTTTGTTGAACATAGATGAGAAAATTTATATTTATAGATCTGTTATGTCAAGGGAGGAGAACACATTAGATTTCGAACTATTTGTCAGCATTCGGCCAAGGTGGATTTTTTTTAATGTTTAACATTAATTGTCAATGATGTATTTGATATCTGGGGGGGGGTGTTGTACATATGTTTTTTGTTTTTGTTGTTGGTATTGGATATTTGTCAGTTTGTTTTCTTTTTCTTTCTATTTTTTGTATGTTATCTTTGGAGATAAATAAATATAGTTTAAATATATTGATTCTCCCAATCAAACTATCTTAGGTTTGCTGTCTTTTTGCATTCTAGAATACAGTGCCTCCCTCCTGGGAATCCAAACTATATTCCATCATAGGGATTTCGTCCAACACCAAACTTCAAAGGCATCAATATTCTGCTACAATATCATGTTTTCAATTTTTATTTTCATGGTATGTTACAGGGAATATCTTGGCTGATCCTTGTAAGTATAGATATGTCACGGCATTTGAATAACTTCAGTCTTCATGGTTTTTCTATAACAGTGTTATTCTATGCAAGAATCTTGATGTTGTTTTTTGACTTGTCTTGTTCCTTTACTGATGGTGGTTGGTTCTAAAAGGCAGAAACTATCCATTACTTTGATATCTTTATTGTCAGGCTTGTTGTTCAACTTGTTGTCATTAGTTTGGTTTTCTTTGTATTTCATTTACTCCTATTTTTTTCACGGTGCTCTTTAATGTTTAGTACTAGGGCTTGCAGAACCTTTGCATTTTCAACTACCAGGAATAGTGCAAGTTATTGATGTTTCTTCTTCCAGTTTTAGAATCATGCTGATCGTCCTCCCATCAAGCTTCCCCTATATTCTGGATATAGGTTTTTATATGCATCACTCATAGCACATCCTATATTCAATCATCCAGTTGCATTGCCATTTTGATATTGTTGATTGCCCTTGTGATTCCCCTTTCATTCATACAGAAGATGCCTGTAGTCCCTATTCCACATAAGTTTAAAGAAATGAGCCTGAAAGGCATCTATAGATATTGATCTTGTTTGATGGTTGCCCCAACTGATGTTGATTTGGTCCACAACCTTCTTGCCATTTGCAATCATATTCAGGGAAGTCTATAGATGCCAGTAGATTGACTTTTCAGAGTTCTTTTTATTTGGAATTCAAGAATTCATTCTCCAGCACTTATAACTCCCCCACTCCATTCCAAAGGGTCACTCGGTGGCATGTAACATCAATATTAATTTTATGGATAGGGTTGTAAGAATTTAATATTTATGTTATGTTTTTATCAACTGTTCAAAATATTTCTGGATTGGTATAGTATAAAAATATATGTGTATTTAATAAATAAGTGCAAGCTAGATGTATTAAATATGTCTATTTAGTGTCTAATATATATATCATTAACATTTATTCTTGCACTAGAAAAACATATCTGCAATTGTATGTTACATACAATTGTAACATGTAACATGTTACAAATATTAATTTTCCCATGTTATATTATTTGCTAAGCAGTTGTAAATCAAAAATAGTATCTGGAACAGAGTTGAACAATAATTGAGTAAAACAGAATGAAGGAAAAGGCAAATTTATGTTTTGCAACTTATTTGATGCCAAAACCTGTAGGGATCATTAATGTCACACATTTTCTTTCATTTCAAGGAAAAAGTTTTCATGTATTCCTGTGGTGACATCTGCGTTTATTGTTAATATAATGCTGTGATATTTTTCATTGTTTATTGTATTGTTTTTGATTTAAGTTTTATTGTATGTCCTCTTGGGGGCTTTATTCTACACAATGGCTTATAAATCTTTCAAATAAAAAAATCAATAATTCAATTCTTGGGCAAAATAGAGCCTTCCTTGAGAACTAAACCATGCAACCATTTCAAACAGAAAAACATGACGTATATTTAACAGGCACTACTTCTTTATTTGACAAACATATAAATACATTTACATTCTGTTCAGTCACACTGAATCTATAATGAAAATTTATTTTTCAGATCATTTAGTCAAGTGTAAATGCTAATGATCTTTTTCCTATTTTCCCACCATTTTTTCCACAAAAATCCACCAGTTTGATCGACTGTCAGTTACTAATCTACTCTATTTACTAGATTTGCTTCTGACATATTCTTAATATCTCTAAACTATACTGCATGAATGGTATCCATATTCAGTATCATATTGCATCCATAGGAACTAATCTCTTTTAATGGAAAAGATTTATTTTTAGACTTGGATAGTAATACACAAAAGTATTCATTTATCATAAATATGCAACTTAATGTATATATATTGATCTCTTTTGCAACCTGAGTCTATATGTGTCTACAACATCCTTTTCAGCACCTAGTTTTCTGAGGCCACTGTTCAAAATCATAGCAACTATACTAAATCCTAAACGACTTTCTGTTGAAAGTTTTCGGTGTCAACTCTAAAAATGAGCATGGCTGTAGCCATTTTCCCTATTCATTTTCAATTGACACATAGCATGGAGGGAGGGAGTTTGCCAGGTGCTTCACTAGTCAAAATAAACTTTTATCCTGTGGGAACCAAGGTCATCGGATTCTCCAGAGACTGCAAGCTGGGTGTTGCATAAAAAACCTGACAAGAAGATGTATTGGGGAAACATAGTTGCTTGCATAGCTTTAGGTGGGATTTCTTAACTTTGTATTGGGGAATTGCTATGTGTGTCTCCAGACTTTTGAAGTGCCGATACTTTGTAACTAATAAACATTTTCTTTGAGGAATTTGAAAGCCTCGGAGTTCTGCTTTATTCGTCTCTGTCTGTCGGAACCATGACATTTTTTTTTTCATCTAGGACATTTTTCCCTAACCTGGTCCTTTCCAGATGTAGTTCCTTTGCTCTCAAAACCAGGCCCTTCATTAGTAATTATGTTTTGTTTCTCCACAGTAAACCAACTCATCTACTTATCCTGCTTATCTATTAGGAATTCTGATACTAGATGACTATGTGTCTTATATAGAAGCACTAAACCAAGATGAGTGCACAAATGTACCACTTTGTTCTACAAAGAGTACAGCCCTAGCTCACTGTTCAAGATGTTACTTCTTCTAATCTAAAATCTGAACAATTCCATCAGGCCTCACAAAATCTGACAAAGATTTAAGAGGCTAAATATATGTTCACAAGGACAGAGGTGCTCTGTCTTTAGAAGCTGCATAGAAGAGAAAACTTCAGAAGATTTAACAAGTAATGCCTAATTAATAGTACATTAGGTAGACTGGGAAGTCAAAAAACTTCCTGGAAGAAAATAATCGCAAACTCCTTTCATACAATTACAAGGAAAATATAGGGCTGTGACCATGAACCACCAGGAACTCAACTCAAATTTTATGGTTGTATCAGAAGGTATATATGCTTTAATTCCCTTTAAGGTACAGGTATAAATGATATCATCTTTTACTTTTGGAATAAAAAAAGGATGAATACAAGTAAATGATTGAATTCATAAAACATTATTATTGCAGCCTCACCTGGTCCCCTTTCTCTGAACAATGTTTAGAGTACATCCAGAATTAAACATCCATAATTTTACTGAATAGTAACATAATGCAAGCAATATTTCTAATTAATTAAATGTATTTCTGATTTGTGAAAGGATAAAAAAGTTGCAAAAGGCAATATCAGATTTGCATGTCATATTACATCATATTCAATTTATTTCTGATTTAACAGTTTGGGTGAACTAAACTTAACTTCAGATTCCAGAAATGGTGATCATAATATATTTCACATGAACTATGCCTATGTCTACAGCACACAAAGGTGGGTCTTTGATATAGTTGTGAACTTGTCAAAACTAGTTTCTTTCTATTATACCGTATTCGCTCCACCTTTCCACCTACAACCTACTTTCTCATTTAACTATAACTCTAGTTGGCAGATGATCAAAACAAGAAGGACAATCAAACCCTAGTAGTTATTGTAGAACTTATCATTCAGTTTAGCTTTAAGCTTTTCCTGGTTTGCACTAACTTTACTGCAATCATTTATTAACAAGCTGATTTATTTTTTGGTCAATATGGGAATGGGTGTTCTGAAAATATTTTCTCTTGAGCCATTCCAGAATGAGTGTAGCTACAATATAATTTTGCTGGAAAGCAATACAAAGCCAGCAATATTCTCATAAAGTACCAAGTATGAAAAAAAGAATGAGAATCTCAATTTTCCCTTTAAATGAAGCCCATAAAGCACACACCTTTCAGAACTGGGTATAAAATATCTACTATAACTGGGTACGTAGACCTGTTAATAGTTTATAAAGATGCCAAGTACTGGATTTCTTAAATCTAGTCAGGGAAGCTTTGTTACTTTGAGGTTTCTAATTTCCTTTCCTCATGTAATTAGGGTCAATTTAAATTAAGCATCTTTAAGTGCTGAGCAATCAGACTTGAAGTATGCATTTTCTACTTGAATGCTTAGTTGACTGCCAAAATGGAAGTCAGTCACTCTTTTTGAACATTCATGTGTTATTGAGCAAGACAATGTATGATCACAAGAAAAAAAAAATCATACCAGATGTAAGACTTCATAACAATTAATGCAGTACTGCAGGCTAACTCACTGCTCACTCCAAGAGTTCAATTCTAAATGGCTTAAGGTTGACTCCGCCTTCCATTCTTACGATGTCGGTAAAATGAGTATCCAGATTGTTGGGGGCAATATGCTGACTCTGTAAACAGCTTAGAAAGGGCTGTAAAGCACAGTGAAGCAGTATATAAGTCTAAGTGTACTATATCAGTAACAAGTACCTTATTTGCATCAAAACATAACCTTTAGCTATACATTGATTGGGAGATAAGTATTTAGAGAACATAAATTATTTGCCCATTGGATGCAATTGCCTTGTAAACTCCATTTTATCAATTGTTATTGTGAAGAAATTCAAATATTTAGGGTTCAATTCAGATAAATATCAAATTATAAACATTTTCAACATATATTCTCTTATTACATCACTCCTGCTAATTATTATCTTTAAAAACTAGGTTGCATTCCAAAGACTATATAGATATAAACTTAGAATATTTAGGGAGATCCAATTTGCTTCTGTTATTATATGTGAAGAGCTTCATTCCTTTCAGGAGGGTGCTAATTAGATGACTGCTCATCTGCATCTCTGAGAACTTCAGAGTTTTCCTTGTTACCTGGGAGGAGGGAGTATTCGAAACAAAACATCCAGATTCGGTCACAGTTTTGTTCCATATAGCATCAACCTTGTGAACTCTCAAGCTTCCTCTTTCAGCTCTGTATTCAAGATGGATAGTGATTAATATTCATATGTATTTATATGTAAGGGTATAGATAAATACATATGTATGAAAAGTGCATGTGCACACTTTTGAGACCAGGCAACAGAATTTGATTTTTAATGTATGCCAGTGTGCCCACAGTGGGAAAAAAAATGACAATACAGGTTATCTATCTTAACTTCAGAGCCAGGTTGGCGTAGTGGTTAAGGTGGTGATCTATAAACCAGGAGAATATCAGTTCTAGATCTGTCTTAGGCATGAAAATGAGCTGGCTCCAGGCCAATCACTCTCTCTCTCTCTCTCAGTCCAAGTCCCTTACTGGGTTGTTGTTGTGAGAAAAATAGGAGGGGGAAGGAGTATAAGGTAATAAAGGTGGCATTAAACACACACACACACACACACACACACACACACACACACACACACTCCCCCAGTCCCTAATACCCAGCTTCTTGATTGTCTCACTTTCCAGCAGCTCCTAAGCTGCCAAAATACCATGGTATCCTTATAACAGGCTTCAGTAAAACAGGAATAAGTTAGTAACTATTTTATTTTTACTATAAAGAAATGCCATAGGGGAAGAAAAAGGACAAGGCACAATTGGTGGGGCATTTGTACATATTGGTTTTGATGCTGCAATTGCTTTTTCCAAATTTCTTCATGACTGTGGTAAGAAAAGCTGGTGTGGCAGGGGTTTAAGGGGATGGAAGAATGAGTGAGGTGTTATCACAGCACCATAGTGTTATTTGTATGACATGTTTTTGTATTATCTGCCTTACTGATTAAAAAGCACTAGGAGGACAGAGAGGCTTTAAAGTATCATTCATGTCTTGTATATAAAAATGTCTTCTTGTTCTGATCTGAAAAAGTGAAAAGAGAAAAATCAAATCTCTCTTCTTCTTTTCTTATGCCCCTGTCTGAGGAGTCATCAGATAAGGATGACTACTGTAAAAAGACATATGAAAAGTCAGAGAATAAAGCTCAAGGAACAAATTCTGCAGTCAGCAAGGTGCATGATGACAATCCCTAAATGAAAAATAAATGTTCTATGTTTGTGAATTAGAAAGCATATAATGGGATATACCCTAAAGCCTTTTTTATTTTTCTGGTCCTGGTTTATGGTTGTATGATTTCCAACACAATTGCCACTTGGTCATCAGCTATTAATAAATATTATATATATATATGTGTGTGTGTTGTGTGTGTTCAATGATGCAATCTTCGATCTCTGGGAAGATTGCATCATTGAACAAATATGCCCGGGATTCGTATTTTTATAACCATTAAGGATATATATATATATATGGATATATATATTATGGATATTTGTCAACATATATTATATATATGTTCACCAGGAGAGTTTTCCCAACGAAAGCTTGGCAACCTTTTAATATAGTAAAATACTTTAATTAATTTAACTTTAAACTCTCTTGGTGAATGCGCTTTATTCATTCCATTTATAATTATGCACGGGAGTCGCATTTTCGCCATCATTATTGAATATATATATATTCATATATATATATATATATAAAAACATATATATATATGTTTTAAAGCCATAGACCAAGATATGGTGTTCTAAATAAGAGAGAATGAAGAGTTGAACAGCTCATGTGTGTCATGAGCACAGGCCAACAATCACTTAGATCACTTTAATTGCTGGCAAAGTAAAAGCTGATGATCAAGCCTATCATCTAAATTGAGCACTAATTGATTCCTATGAGCATTCAGTGGGAGCAAGAACTTTTTTTTATTTTTTAAAAATTTGGGATGGGACATTAGGTTTGGTGATATGATTTGAGCCTTGATATTCAGAAGGGTTCAAAGGGTAGTGAGTGAGTATATTATTAATTCTGGTTGCACTTAATATTGTTGCTGTTATTACCTACTCCAGTTATTTCAAATAATTTGGCCTTATCCAGCAATGTCCACCAGAGAAAGCAAGGGAGCCAGAATGAGAAAAGCAGTGTAATGTTGTTATTACATAAACTCCATAAAGTATGTATGTGATGACACAATAAATCTAAAAGAGTTTGCAGTACAATAGTGTAACAATGCTTTCATCATTTTGATGAAAGCAGCAACATTATGTGAATATCCATGACTTTATTCTTATTATCAACTCAACTATGTGTATTCTCCTAGATTAATAAGTACTACATCCCTGCTGAAAATGTCAGAAGAAAAGGCAAGAAGAAGTTTTCTTTTCCCCAACTTTAGAGGAAAGAAAAGGAATTGATTTCTATGTACTACTTTATTACATTGCTTTTATTTCGGTGCCATAGGCAGGTTTCTCTTAAAATCCAAGTTCTCCCCAAATATAAACCCCATCTTGCAGAGTAAAAACAGAAGCTGTCCAAGTCTTCTTAATGTTAATGATAGAGCAAGGCTTACATATTTGCTTAGAATCCTTTCTATGTCCCAAAGTTTTCAGTCTGAGTGCCTTTGAGCTTCCGGGGTGAATGTCATTAAAAATAGCTCAGTACAACACCTTCTGCTCTAACCTCTTATGTCTTAAAAATATAAGTTATAATTAAAATAAGCTGGCATATAGCAAGGCTGACTAGCAGGATCCTCATGAAGTCCACCCATCCAGTTGTAGACATCTGGCTGAAAAGATTCATGGCATTGGAAATAAGATAAAGCAAGTAAAGAAAATATTGATAATTCTGCTTTCTGTTTTCATTACATCAACCATGATTGTGAAAGAAGCACTAAGGTACATTTCAACATAACATAAAAACCAGTTTATACAAACAAAACTGAACTGACTAGGTAATCTCCCTTGTAATCCTGTGGCTTCCAATGGTTTCTTTGTCTTTTTTTTAAATTTGGTAAAATATTGGTCAAGTTTATAACTGTATAGCAATACAGATTGATTTGGACAGTTAAAATCTCCAGTTGATCCACAGAATTTCCTTTCCAAGTAGCATCCAAAAAATTCATGATTCTCATTTCCTCTGCATGCTGCAGTTTCTGTAAGTTATAGCCAGAAGGGGAAAAACAGCTATGAATTTTTCACCCACAAATTAATTTATTTTTGCTTGAGGCCAAAGAAGAAAGTATGGAGGAAAAGTGTGCAAAACAAATTCTATTGCCATATAACCACTTATCTGTAAGAGTTAGAATGTTGCTACATAATGTTAGATTTGGGCTCTCATAACTTGCAGAGTTATAGAAATTATATTTATTGAAAAGTCCATGATAAAGATATTTAGGCGGCAGGGAAAAGAAAATAAAGAGAAATACAACACCAAAACTGAATTGGGAATACATGTACTGCATTAAATTAGAATTAGAGTCTAATGCAGATTGGACCCAGTTTAGCTGCAATGAATTACATTGAAAAGAGATGGAAGTGGCAAGAAATAAAGCATTCCCCTGTAAGACTAGTATATCAGAAAATAAAGACAAAGCTGTGTCTGTATGTGCCTTTCCTAAAATTTTAAGGAACTGGAATGTAGGGTATGACCAGGTTAAGCCTGAGGGAGGGATCAAATGCTTCATAAGTAATGAGTCCCTGAGCGCCCACAAGAGATCTAAATCCACCCCACATTGAATTCCTTTCTATTATTAACTCCTGCTCATTTCCCTTGACCATTAGTAGTTCAGATTCTTGTAGCGAACTTAAGCTTGTGATAAATCTTTATATTCATTTGAAGTGCCTGAATCTCCTGATTTCTCTGGTGCTTGACATGGAGTTCCAACTTCCTTTGGCTGTAGACCCACAACAATGTGTCATAAAATTTGGACATATTGTTCTGTTCTGAAGAATCACCTGATTTTATAAGAGTCAGTCTTCTTGTAACTGCTTTTTTTCCACAACCATCATTTGTTTTACATGTCTGGAAGAGCAACTTTCAATTTACTTGTTCTTTCAATCCTGCTCTGTTGAAAAGAAAATAGGAACACATCAATTCCTTTTCATGTACACCATGGTGCCATTAAGCTGCTATATTTTCAAGAGCAGAAGAAAAATTAAATACTGTTTAAAATTTAGTAAGCGTCTTTTAAAATTTTTGCATGGATTGGCAATTTTCTTCAAGCTCTGCTAGTGCAAAGGAATCCAAATTCTAACAAACCTAATGAGGCAAATTGATAGTGTTTGGAGTTTTTTTTTTTAATTACCAGAACTTTAGCAGTTTTTGAACATCCTCTGCAGTACAAGGTGGGTTATCTTATTTCTACACAAAAATATTCAACAAATGAGAGTATTAGTAATCTAAAGTGGTGAAAAAACAGTCACCAATGATCTATCTGTTATGGATATACTCCATAAAGATACTGGTTCTCTCATAAATCATTTTCTAAGAGAATAAGTGACCTTTGAAGATAAGAATTGAAGCTTCAAAAATAGCCATTAAATTTCACAGCAGCTGTATTTATGGCACTTCTTTGGCATTCATCACCTGTATAATATAAACTTCTTTATACTGCCAGCATTTGATGATTATCTTCCACTAAAGGAAAAGTTATGGGTGAATGACAGATGCTTGTTTCCTTTTAAATTCTTGCAACTTAACAGTATTGCATCTTTTTAGTATTGAAAGATGGACAGCAGTTGCAAAAGAATTCTGATAAAACTGGAATGTTTAAAGAAACAGTAACTACTCTTCCTGTCTTCTCACATTTTTCTAAGAAATGATGAAGGTGATTGACAGACATACTGTATACTTGGAAATGCCATTTTGTCAAACTTATGATTGTATCATCTTGTTCCATACTAAAGATTGGGTGCCCAGTTCTTGTGTTGAAACATTCACATTGCTACATGATCTCTAAAGGATAAGCTGCATTAGTTGAGTGCAGCACAAATAATACATAGACTTAGGAATTGTCCTGTGGATTATGTTTCCGTGGTTCATAGAACTATTTCTGAAAATAAAAATGGTTATTTCAAGGTAGGAGTATTTATATCACATAGTGGACATAAGAAAATATTAAAGAAAAAACTGAAAGGAAATTAGTTAAAGGAGTGCAGACGGAAATGATAGCTTCTTGATGATAGCCATCCACAAAACATATCTTTGTATTAGCAAACTGATGGTTTTTTATAATCTTCCTCAAAAATTACTGAGACACTTATTCTGAAATATAGATGACCAGCTGAAGATCTTTTGGGCAAAGTAGGAACCCCAGATCCATTCTAGCCACTCTAATGTAGAAATGCTTGTGCCTTTTAATAAAACATGTTAGTTGGAAAAGGTGGTATCAGACTCCTTTTTATTTATTTTTTTCTGGAAAGTAATGTGATCTCAACACTAGATGTATAGAGAGAAATTGGAGCTAAAATGAGATTTGACATTATTGTGATGAGGAGCATCTGACAAGGAAATGACTGCATCTCCTAACCAGTGCATTTTGTAAAAAAAAAAAAAAGGTGCTGGAACTCACACATGTCATACAACCCGGCTTGCCTACTCTACAAGGTTCCATCCAAAAAAGGTGCCGGAACTCCGTTCTGGGCGTTCTATGACAAAAAAAGCCCTGCTCCTAACCAGTAAAAAGTAATCATGTCTGCATAAGTTCCAGCCAAAGTGTTTATCATAATGATGCTTATTCATGGTCCCCCATAATCTTCTCAACCCATTTTACCTGGATTCTTATACTCTGAACCATGAAAACCTAATCCTAAATCTAAACCAGAGTTAGCAAAATATAGATATCTATTTACATAAAACATAATAAATCACATCATGGCTTAAGGTGATTATCTGATTCATACAACATGCTAAGATTATAGCCTAGTTTCAATGTAATTCTGGACCATAAGATACTCTGTCGCATTTAGAATCTAATGAGGTATACAAAGATAACAATGGAATATTTCTTAGATATGTAATTGTCAATTATAGAGAGTTATAAGATCATATTAAATTATTTTGCTACCACACTCTCATGATACTCTTATTTTAGAGAATACAGGAAGATGTTCAATGCAGAGTGAGATCACTGATCTTTCACTCTATAACAATATCTTTAGTATTTCAAATCAGAATTTTTCTAGCCCTTGTTAGAAATGGGAGTAGCTGAACCAGTGTTCTTCTTCTCTAAAGGTGAATAATGCTCTCTTGTTTTTTCCATACTTCTGTGCAATTCTACTTTAGAAACCCAGAAATACCATAGCACCCTACATTTTAGTTTTTGGAAAACAAAAATCTTGCTGATTAAGGAACCAAGAAGTTCCTCAATGCATGTTCATATTTTTCAAATAAATAGATATCCTAGGTAAATGTTAAATTTAATTATCAAGAAAACACAGATTTTTCAAAAATATTTATTCTTTTTAAAAATTACAAATTGCTCTATATTAAATGTGCAGTTTTGTGATTTGTATAAAATCTAATGTTGTCTAATGGTATCCTGAAAGTATGTTGGACTATCACAGAAAATAACAGAATAACAGAATTGGAAGGGACCTTGGAGGTCTTCTAGTCCAACTTCCTGCTCAAGCAGGAAACCCATTTCAGACAGATGGTTGTCCAATCTCTTCTTAAAAACCTTCAGTGTTTGAGCAGCCACAATTTCTGGAGACAAGGCGTTCCACTGATTAAGTGTTCTGTCAAGAAATTTCTCCTTAATTATAGGTTGATTCTCCCCTTGATTATTTTCTGAGCATTGCTTCTTGTTCTGCCTTCAGATGCTTTGGAGAATAAGTTGACCCCCTCTTAGATTAGACTAAACTCCCATCATTCTTCTCTATACAGTAGAATTAGAGCTACAGAAGCACAAATATACAATATATAAATATAGATGGATAGATGGATGGATGGATGGATGGATGGATGGATGGATGGATGGATGGATGGATATCTCAAAATGAAAATTTCTGAGAAGTGAAATTCCACTGGAATTGAAATACAAATCAAATACCATAAATCACAAGAATCTTCATATAAAAAATAAATCGATGCTATCCCCTGCTACTAGGATAGCAATTTACAGTAGATGTCCATCCATAGTATTTATACAACACTAATCAAAAGTGTACCTAAAGCATTCTTTAAACATTTGCATTGGCAGAAGTTACTTTATTTGCATTTCTGATCTGGTTGAATGAATATAACAAATCCTTCCCCTGTCAAACAAAAATTTAACTTTTCCACAAATATGGACATGTTCATGCATAAGGAGATGAGGAAGTAGATGAACATGAAATTCCATCAAATCCTACTTTCTCAAAGATTGTTGAACTTAGAAGATATTTTGAATGTTAAAGCATTCAAAGTGACTCATCATGTCAAATCCTTTTTCTCCAAGACTTAGCTACCACACCAGTGTCTTCCTTCAACTAGACAGGAATGAAGATGGGTGAGAAGAAATTCAGATACCTAATGCTTAATTGGGCACAATAATCTTTGGAGCAATAAATCTGCATCCAGGTTTTAGCAATTTTGATTGAAGTAGATGTATTTAAAATGGGCCACTTATATTTTTATTTATTTTATTTTTATTTATTTTATTTATTTATCATTTCTTCGTGTGAAAAAGAGAAGAGTTTTAATCAAAATTTTCTTTGTTTACCCAAATACAGGATAACAAAGCCAAAGGTTTGTTTTTTTTTTTCTGAGAAAAAGGACTTATTTCTTTTCTGATATATTAAATAGGCTCTTTTGCCCAACTCATTTTAGATTGCCAACACTAAAATTCATTCATAACTTTTCTTTCAGTGGAGGATAGAAAATATGCTTTTGCTAAAAGAAAGTCCTTAGTGCAGGTTTTCAAGTTGTATTGCTATGACAGAGTTCATATATCATTCTAGGTTATTTTGTTTAGAATATTGTGTATACTCAAGTGTGCGGTACAATAATTACAATTGTTCTAATTAAACAATTGTATTATTATTGTATTATTGAGTACAACTAAACTCAAAGTTTTACCTCCATCCCCACTTTATTGGATTTTATATAGCAACACATTTCAGTTCTATCTAGGCCTACAAGTAACTTAGTTATGAACCATGCTAACTGTAATTTAGCCAAGTAACTATGTTTAAGAAAACAAATAGCCTAGAAAACAGGAGACCGGGAGTTCTAGTCCTGTCTTAGGAATTAGTGCCAGCTAAGTACTTTGGGCCAGTCACTGTGTCTCAGCCCACAATGTCAGGTTCACCTGTTGCAGCCAATGGATCATCTGAAAAAAAAGCAAAACCTGCAGTTTTGGGAAAATGCTGAGAATAATTATGATTAAGAAAACCATGCCTTTCTTTGATATATGAACCAGTTCAGCATGTTTACATGACATGGTGCCAACTATAGTTAAGAAATTTACCATTCTAATGCTTTCCAAGTATTCAAACAAATTTGCAATATTTTATATACATATACACTATATATATGTGTGCATGTGCATGTGTACACACACACACACACACACACACATACACACTTCTACTTCCACTGAGCTTCAGGCGACTTACAAAAATATAAAATATATATATAAAAATATAAAAATTCACATCACACAATAATCACTATTACCATCTCCCAAAGAATCTGGCCCAGATTCATAGCACCATTGTACGGTGTTGGGCTATGGCACATGGGTTGAGCATGGAGTGTTAAGAGGGAAAAAAAAAACTTACAGCATCTCTGAATTAATGGCCTAATACAGCCCATTTCTCTTCAAGTCAAAGAATCACATTGACTCTTCTAGGCCTTGATTACCTCTTTCATAAAAAATCTCTTACTCAGTTTGAGAGATGTTCAAAGAGCAGCTTTTATCCTTCCTTTGGCAAGAGAAGATTCTTATCAGCACCTGAAAAATGCATCATTTCCTCCTTTCTCCATCCCACTCGTTATTTTCCACAAAGCAAGCTTCTTGTAGGCCTAGATAGATCTGAATTGTACTGTGCAGGTGCTGGTGATGTGGAATCCAATAAAATGTGAATGAAAATAAAGACATTTCTGGGGAGAATGGCACAGCTGTGTCCTCTCATTGCGTCTTTTGTTAGAGTTAATGCCAGCTTCCTGTTGGAAAGTGTGATGTGCTGTTCAGGCTCACCTTCTCAATCATTTTCCTCTCTTGCATAGAATAATCCATTTTTTTTTCCCCAGGTGCTAATATCACAAGGAAACGAAGATGGGATGGGATCCACCCCTCTTATTTTTTCTAAAGGACTGCTCCTACCTTATATGGAAAAAAAATGTTCTTTTCAAAATGCTTCTGTAAATACAAATATCAGAATGTTTCTTTACCTTTTTTGCTTTTTGTTTTGTTTCATAATCTTTTAACTATTAGTCTTGTGTGAAGAAACATTCAACTAAGTCAGAATCTTGCAAAGTTAAGGTCATGTGGCAAAATTTTGTATGAGCAAGAAATCTTTATTGAAAACTGAAAACAAAGCAGCCCAGGCATTTGGTTGAAGAGTTATTGCCTTTTAAATTAATTTCACTTTGTGTCCTCTTCTTTTTTGTCTTCTTTTTTTAACTATCATTATTAAAATTATCTTTGAATTGCTGCAATTCTAATTGATTTGTAATTGGTTATTTTAATCTATTGATATGTATTGTGTATGATTTTAATTCTTATGGCCTTTTTGTTGATATTTTTTGTATACCTCTAAGAGTCTATATTGATTTAGCAGTATAAATAAATAATAGGTATCTCTCACCCAAGAGAATTATCCATATGCCTTCAGGTAACTACTCAATGTACTGTACTTGGATCATGTTCTTTAATTCTATGTACATTTTTGTATATACTGTGGCACGTTTTGTGCAATATTTCCTAATACATCAAATGCATGCAAAATCTTTCCTCCGAATAATAAGTATATTCACTCACATATGCACAATTTGTACAGTTCTCCAAATGTACGCATCTCCCCCTTATTTTTGAAGTTGGAGTAAAAGTATCCACCTGATGAGAAGAAAAGAATATCCAAGATTATTTGCTCAATAGACACTAGAAGCTGGATTTGGCCATGATGTTAATAGAGCCCAGCATAGATTTATGGGATATGTTGATAAGGTGTTTGTTATACTGCTGCCTCAATTGTTCTTTTCATTTATTTTGTACTATGTTTTTATTTTCTTCTTGCCATTTCAGAATTTTACTGGTAGATGGGTAACCAAATAAATTTGCTAAATAAATAAGCAAACAAACTTGACGGCATAGAGTGAAAGAAAACAAAAAGGTACTGAAAATAAGCCTAATAACATGAATATGAAAATTGTCTCCATATAAAATCTCTTGAATTAGCATTACACTACCTGTAAACAGAGTATTGCACAATGCAACAAGTGCTGAATCTGTCTTTTATTATTTTAAAATTATTGTTTTAAAATTAAAATTATTAAAAGATAATACAATTATCTTTTATTGTATTTCTGGTGAAAAAATCTACATACATCAAAGTGAGATGTAACTCCTTAATTTTTTTTAGACTTATTGAAAGCAATCCATCAAGATTAACCCATTGCATATCTATGGATGCTTGGGAAATCAAATGTTATTTATCATGCTGGTATTGTTTTGCAATGGTTCTTATCCTTCCTTAATGGAACAATTTCAGTCTGTAATAGTAGGAAAGCAAGACTGACCCAGTGACCCCTAATGTGTGAGATGCCATAGACATCTCACACATCTCATTCTTTTAAGATCTATATGAAACAGCTGGGTGAGGTCATCCATTAGTTCAGTGCATAGTATTATGTACCCTGTATATGTTCATTATACCCATTTTCAACATCCTTTCCTGGTTTTTGAAGATTTAGGGGTCTGGATGAAGAATACAGGCTGAACATTTAATTAAAAGACAGAGTTGCTGATTGTACATATGAGTTTTTGACTGTCATCAGTGGTATTTCTCAGTGGCTAGATTCTGTTTGTGAAGGAGCAAGTCAATAATTTTGAAGTCCTTCTAGATTCTTAGATCCACAGAACACAAGTGGAGGTAGTGACAAAGGGATATATGCATAGTTTGCTCCACTTTACCTAATGCAGGAAGACATGGCTATAATAAGACAAGTCCTCATTATCACTTTGTTACAGTACTGCAATGTACTTACATGGGACTTCCCTTAAAGATCATTTGGAAACTGCAACTAATTCAGAACACAATGGCTTCAAGTGCTGGTTTTTCTGACACCAGCCAGCCTTTGGCTTGACCCATTAGAACATCCATGGAGAAACTACTTATAGCCTCTTATTTTTAAAGGGCATTTCCATTCTTGTTTTATATACACTATATAAGCCACTGAGAATTGTTTGATTGTGGCACTGTAGCAGTTTGATGAATAAATAAATAAAGCTGGCACTGAATAAAGCAGCTTAACAGGGAACAGCCTGTATTTATATTAGCAGAATTTAGAAAGGTCAATGTGTATTGGTGGACTGCAATTCTCATATCCATATTTACTTACTTTAATAACATCACAAACATGCAGAAAACTAGGCATTACAACAGTTGTCCAAGGCTTCAAAAGAGAAAATAGAAGCATGTTGGCAAGGTTCAGTCCCACTAGCCTCTTAAATATAACTCGCATACTCTATGCAAGGCAGCAGCTTATTTTAGGGAATGAAAGTTTTTGTAAAGATAGATCTACAATAGATCATTGCCTAATTCTACGGTATCAACATATAAGTATTCATGTGGCATCAGCTCAAAATAATAAGTACCTTTTGCTGATTTCCAAGCTACATTTAATTTGGTTTCTAGAACATAGTTTTGGGCTCAGCCTAAACATTCTACCATTGACAAATACCTTCTGTTGTTGATATTCAAAGTGTGTGGAAACACCAGCCTCAAGAGCCAGGCACAATCATACTGGCCAATTGTCAAATTATAATATAAGAGAGAAATAATGAAGCAAGGTTATATCTTGGCCTCTGTTCCTGTTTAATATTTATAGAAAATGTTTGGTATCTGCTTGCAAGGCCCAGAACTGCATGCTCAATGTAAAACAGCTTCACTTTATGCAGATGATGCTGCAATAATGACTTTGGCACAGGCTGGCCTTAGGAGCACACCGAGGCTCACAACAGTTAGCAGGAGGAGTTAATGGTACACTAAAAGTATTTTAAAAATAAAGGTATTTTAAAGAAGCATATATAACTGATATACAGGTGATCATAAAATTGAGCAAATTAAATGTTTCAAATTTTTAGGCTTAGTCTTTCCAGAAACACCAAGGCCCATGCAAATTGTGCTTCCAGTATGATCCATAGTGTTGCAGCTGCTCTTTTAAGAGTTCACTGGAGCCAGAGAAAATGCTTTATTCCGCTGCTATTGAAATATTTACTACAATATCTGTTGCCCAATTATTAAATGTGGCACAGCTGGGACCTAGTTCCAATTTCATATGTTTATGACACTCAGATGTGTGCCCAATGCAGCACTGAGTGTGAAGGCAGGACTATGGGTAGCTATTAGATACACAATTACAAAATGGACTGAGTCATGTAATAAAGATCTCTGACCTCCTGAAGGAAATGTAAGGGTTCACAAATGCAAAACATTTGTGCTTCCTTTTTTAGTCCAATTATAAATACCAGCAGAATTTATAAAAGCCCATGTGGATTGGTGGGCTGCAGTTACACAGTACTGCATAGATATTGACTTTAGCCTTCAAGGTAGTCTCAATAAGATGTACAATTATTAGCGCTAGCTGTATCTTCATTGTAAGATCACTTTAACAAATTCTTGCAAGACTGAAAGGATTTCTCCCCTCCTTTCCTTTTTTTCTCCAGAAAACTAGATAGCTTTCTTCTGAAATGTTTCTCATGCTCCTTTCCTATGGGCTGAGATAACTTTTATATGCGGGTTGTCCAAAATAAGGGGAAAAAAACCCTGAGAACCTTACAACTGAGAAGAAGTTTCAGATATTTGCTAAATTATTGTTTGGACAAAGAAATGCTGTAGGTTTTTCTTTTCTTCTTTTCTTTGCATTTTCAGTTCTCCATCTACAAAATGGTTTTTCCACAAAGAAATATTATAAGGAAAAACATAGATTGAAAGCAAGTCTGAGCTCACTCATTGTATTTTTTCTTTCTAGGAAGTTTTTTCTTGTCTTACTGATGATGCTGAACTATGCAAGGCTTGTAACCAAAGCTGATTGGAAACCCATAAAAAGAAAATCACAACTCAGGCAATAAAATAGTACTACATAGCCCCGATTAAAATGCGGAGAGTGATTTGAAAATGAACAGTAAATAACTCGCATAAAAAAGATAAATGGATGCAGCAGATTATTTAAATGAAAGACAGACCTTAACATATGGTTTTATAAGCAGGATTTCAAATCCAATATTGGAAAATGGTGCATTTTCTATGAAATTCACAGTTCCTATTTTCTAAAATTAATTGTACCTTTAGTTCCCACTTGCTATAGCTTATGCCATAGAGTTGTAGGTGAAAATTATCTAATTTAAATTTCTGATAATGCAACTTTTCATACTGAAGCATTGGGAGAAATAATTTGGTGATAATGGACCCCTAAAGAAAGTACTATTCAGTACTATTGATTGTTTAAAGCTATTCTCTCTGGAAATGTTCATGTTAAACAAGCAGGAACATATTGTCAATTATATCTTGTCAGTGTTTTAGCTGACAACTTTTTGCAATTGCAGAATGGTATTGTCAGGATGTATGGTATTGTAATTTTTATCTTACAACAAAATCCAGTTGCTTCCTGGCGGGAGAACTTGTGTTCCAGAAGACTTGTTTTCCAACATTCCCCAAAGCCTACTTTTGTACATATCTTTTGCTGCTCAGTGGCCAAAGCATTTCATTTAAGTACTGGAGAATCTCCACCAGGTGGCAGAAATGGATTTTCAGCTAGGACTGCTCTATTGCTGCTTAATTTGCCAGATATCCTGTGATGCTGTTTACAAATGAAATGCTGGGTATGATACCAGAACCAGTTCATGTTTTCTAGCTCTGGTTTCCATGGTGAGTCGATCAAACTGGAAGAAGCTGATATAATGCCTTTGTTTTATCAGCTTCCCTACAAGAGATAAGTACCTGTATTCTGTAGCACCAGAATTTGAGAAGCAATGTGTAGAGTTTAATTTTTGGTTCAAAAATCAACAAACTGTGCAGTTTGTACTTTATCCACAGGACAGATGGTTGACTCATTATTTATGTTTGTTCCAGTGACATTTTATATTGTTGAGATAGAGCAAAACAAAAAGTTGCTTTTAAAAAATATTCTAGATTAAAAAGTAATTTTAAATAGAAGCCCTCAAAATGCAGATGAGTTACTTGGTATCTAATAATAAAGCTACACAGCTTTTTCAGAGATTGAATAAAATACTTTAAATGTATTCTGAAATAGGTTTTCTGAATAATATTTTTTTATTATTTATTATGTTAAAGGAATCTATGTGTTTGTATCGTAATGATGAATGTATCAGCACAGATCAAAGCCTCGTCACTTTTTTTGCATGCTGTGTCTGATTGTAGCCATAATCTTGACTTTTTTGAGCTCTGTTCCCTCTGCAGAGGCCTCTGCTTCACGCTGATGCTGTCCAGAACTATCACCACTGCATATTTTTCTATCAGTTCTCTTTCAATCCACTGAAAGAATTTGTTTTAGAAATATATTTTAAAGGAAATGAGAATGTTGGTATAACTTTCATAAACGAAATGCAGATAGTCCTCAACTTATGACCACAATTGAGCCCAAAATTTCTGTTGTTCCGTGAGACATTTCTTAAGTGAGTTTACCTACATTTTACAACCTTTCTTGCCACAATTGTTAAGTGAATCACTGCAGTTGTTAAGTTAGTAAAGTGGTTGTAAAGTGAATCTGGCTTCTTCATTGACTTTGTCAGAAGTCATTAACAGAAGTTTACAAAAGGTGATCATGTGACCCTGGGAAACAGCAACCATCGCAAATATGAACCAGTTGCCAAGCGTCTGAATTTTGATCAGATGTCCGTGGGGATGCTGCAAAGTTTGTAACTGTCAAAAATGGTCATAAGTCACTTTTTCAGTGCTCTTGTAAGTTTGAATAGTCACTAAATGAACTGTTGTAGGTTGCGGGCTACCTGTATAATATTCTTCAACTCAGTTATGAGATGGCTAAGGGGTTGTATTTTCATTTTACCTATTATTACATTTATATTCAGCTTTCTGCTTTTTTCAGCACTCAAGATGGCTTACACAATATAGAGCAATATATAGCCCTTGACAGTCAAATCAAAACAATTAAGATAAAAATTAACTCTCAAACGTGTCTTTCTCCCTCCACTGAATTCTGAAACATCTGTAGCTACTATGTAGTCTTCAAGCCTGGTCTTACATAGAACACATTGCAATAGTCTGAACAGGAGATGACTGGGTCACAAGCAACTGTTTGAAGACCCTCCAGGCATCCCTGGTCCACCAAATGGGTCTTTGCAAAGTCATTCCTGGCCACCTATTCTTCAAGAAGGAATTGGGAATCCAGGGGAAACTGTAGATTGTGACTAAAGGTGGAATATTTTCAGTTGAGTTAAATCTATTCCCTGCTCTTCACCGCCTCCAGACACTGAGGCAAAATGATAGTGTCAGGTCACAACATAAAATTGGGTATCAACAATTTGCTATTGTACACCAAGCTGATGGATGTCTTCACCCAATGGTTTAATAAAAATATTATTATTACAAAGTTCTAATAGAGGAGATGATCCAACCATTACATGATCTTTTTAATGGTATTTTACAGGGTTTAGAGATTCCTCCTTCATGGCGTAGTGCTTTTATATCATTGATTCCAAAGGAGGATCAAGATCTTACCCTACCAAAAAATTACAGGCCTATATCTCTTTTAAATGTGGATTATAAGATATTTGTAAAAATTTTGGTAAATAGGCTTATGAGGGTGGTGCATCATCTTGTGCATAAAGATCAATCAGGATTTATAACAGGAAGGTATATGAAAAATAATGTCAGACAAATTATTAATTTACTAGAATATTTAGACAAGAACAACCAAGTTCCTGCAGGGCTCATATTTTTAGATGCTGAAAAAGCATTTGATCAATTGAATTGGCATTTTATGTTAAGAGTAATGGAAGAAATGAATTTTGGTGAAAAGATATTACAAGCCCTTACGGTAATATATCAAAAACAAACGGCACAACTTATTGTTAATGGAGGTTTGTCGGAGGTTTTTACAATAGAGAAAGGTACTAGACAGGGGTGTCCTTTATCGCCATTGTTGTTTGTTTTAACATTGGAAATATTATTGATCAAAATTCGAGAGTCTCAGGAAATTAAAGGAATATATGTTAATAAAAAAGAATATAAGTTGAGAGCTTTTGCGGATGACTTGGTTGTTACTTTGTCGCAACCTGATTATTCTGTAGTAAACTTATTACAGTTGATTCATCATTATGGTTTGGTCTCGGGTTTTAAGATTAACGTAAATAAGACTAAAATTTTACCTAAAAATATGTCGAGTCAGGAGAAGCAGATTTTGGTCAACTTGACGGGTTTTGAGATTGTTAATAAGGTAAAATATTTGGGGGTGATGCTGTCTGTTTCTAATGCAAAATTATTTAAAAATAATTATGAAAGGTTGTGGGTCAGGGTACAGAAGGACTTGAAGAATTGGGAAAAGTTGCAATTATCCCTCATGGGAAGAATTGCAGTGATAAAAATGAATATTCTACCCAAGTTTCTTTTTTTGTTTCAAATGTTACCAATTTTGAAAAATGAGATTAATTTAAATGAGTGGCAGAAGGGTCTCAACAAATTTATTTGGGCAGGGAAAAAACCAAGGGTTAAGTTTAAAATTATGCAAGACTTCCGTGAGAGGGGTGGACTTAAGGTACCAAATTTGAAATTATATTATGATGCGGTGGTTTTAACATTAATTAGTGATTGGGTAAATTTGACAAATTCTGAGATACTTTACTTAGAGGGATGGGATTTACTTTATGGGTGGCATGCCTATTTAATATTTAATAAAAAAATAGATTGGGCTTTTAAATCTCATATTTTAAGAATTTCTTTACTTAGGATTTGGAGAAAATATTATAAAAGTGATTTTAAAGTACCATTATGGGCTATACCTTGGCATGCGATAGAAGGAATAAAAAGAGGGGTTAAAATGGATATGGTGTCTTATAGACAGTTACTTAAATGGGATGGACAAAACTGGCAATTAAAATCACGGGAAGAGTTAGCACAAGAAAATTTTACTTATTCTTGGTTCCAATATAGGCAATTATTAGATAGATGGAAGATGGATTGTAAGGTGGGTTTTCTTAGAGAAGATGAAAACCTTATTAAGCAACTGAAGGATCAAAGACAAACCCACATTAAGAGAATTTATGGGGTTTTAGTTGAATTGGACTCAGAAACGGAACTAATTAAAGATTGTATGATTAGATGGGCGCAGAATTTTGGTGAGCCAGTTTCATTGGACACCTGGGAAACTATTTGGGTGAGAAATGTCAAATTTACTCAAGCACAGAACTTAAGGGAGAATTTTTATAAAATGTTTTATAGATGGCACCTTGATCCACAAAAAATGTCTTATATGTATCCTGACGTGCAACCCAAATGTTGGAGATGTGGTTATAAGGAGGCTTCTTATTATCATATTTGGTGGTCATGCAGAGAGATAAAAGCATTTTGGATTAAAATATGGTGGAATATCCAGAGAATTTTTAGAAGGAGGGTAAAATTTACTCCGCAATTATTTTTGTTAGGTATTGTTACAGATTGTGATACAAAGGAGGTTGTATTGATGTTAAACTTGATCACAGCCGCTAGGCTGTTAGTAGGACAATACTGGAAGAAGGAATCTTTGCCTACATTGCAGGAATGGTTTCTTAAAGTAGCTTATCTGGCAGAAATGGCAAAGATTTCGGCTTTCTTAAAGCAACAAACGCAAGAGAAGTTTTTTGCTGTTTGGGATAAATGGATAAAATTTATACAATTTAGATTGGGTATACAAAAATATTATATAGTTTTTTCATAAGTTTTATTTTCATATATATTATAGATAATTTTTTATATATATAAATATAAAGTTTTTAATTTAATTTTTATTTTTATTTTTTAAGCCTATATTCTGCTCTGGGAAGCTCGGGGGGGGGGGGAAGGGAGGGTTTTTTTTTGGGGGGGGGAGGGCTGGGGGATGGGGTTTTTTTTTTTATTATTTAATATATGTATTGTTTAGTTTTATTTTTCTGTATATGTTGCCTCTTGTTTTGTATTATTTTTCCTTTTTTGTAAAATTTATAAAACTTTCAATAAAAAAAAAAAAAGATATTAAATATTAAGTTATATTGTGTTATGCTTTCATTCCACAAACACAAAATGGTATATGAAGAGATATTGTAATAAACTTTCTTTGTATGTTCATTATTGTGCTGGGATTTATGCAATACAGATGAAAAATAATGCACTGACATTTAGTTAATTCATATCCTGCTTCATATTCCAAGTGTTAATATGTTCAATTTCCCAGAACAATATGAAATTAAAGCCAGAATTACTTATTTATAAATTGGAGGGGTGAAGGAGAAGCTTCTAGCTTCAAACATTAGAGCAAATATGTCCAGCTCTTAAGAAAATAAATCCCCATATTTTTTCAATAATGCCATCTCATGCCAGCAATTATATCACATTCTGTTCTATAATCAGCCATATGATTAGTCTCTGTTCTATTAAATTTAGTGTTGAACAGATAATACAACAGTTTATGTAAAATCTTATTATCCTTATATTTCATGTATAGCTCTTGAAAATATTTCTGAAAATACTCAGTGGTTTGAAAAGGCTAGTGGTAGAACAGGAAGAGCATTTCACTTACAAACATTTAACAGAGTAACGGAATAAGTGAGTTGGAAAGGACCTTGGAGGTCTTCTAATCCCACCTCCTGCTGAAGCAGGAGACCCTATGCCAGGGGTCCTCAACCGTGGCAACTTTAAGACTTGTGGATTTCAACTCCCAGAATTCCTCAGTCAGCAAAGCAAGTCTTAAAGTTGCCAAGGTTGAAGACCCCTGCCCTATACCATATCAGACAAATGGTTATCCAATCTCTTCTTAAAAACCTCCAGTGTTGGAGCACCCACAACTTCTGAAGGCGTCGTTCCTCTGATTGATAGCATTTTAGCAAGCATGCATATACTAAATAATAAGGTGAAATATAAATTTTACAATATGTAAAAATGTGGCAGGATTTGTACAAGAGCCATGCAGTGGTAGAGACTTAAGAAAAGCTTCATTTACACTGGTTCTGTATGCTCACCGTGCATGAATACCTTTGACAAGCATGATTTCCATGGTTCATCACAAAGTGACTTGTGGTGGAAAGAATAGGGGTGGAATGGCGATCCTTTTTATTCCTGAGTTGCATAAAATGAATATGTCAGACTGCTGTCTGAGTAGTAAGAGATGTATCCACTGTAAGAGAGTGGAAATCATTTGTTCAGTGTGGATTGTACAAAGGTGGGTTGCATACCAGTGTAATTGTTATTTCTGAATTAATTAGAAATCATTCTTAATTTACCACTTAAATAGTAACTAGAATACAAAGAAATCTATCATATGCTGTTCATGTTATTTACATTCTTAAAGGCTAAACAGTGTTCAGTAAGATAATTTACATGAACAGGATTAGCATGTATTGGGAGAAATGATGTACTATAACAACTGGTCTTTACGTATGTATGTGTGTATGCTGTGTGTATATTTAATAGAATAGGTACAATAGCAAGTTAAAGAATGGATTGCCATTTTTTTCCTCATATCTTTTTTAGGATAGAATCCATTAGGAAGAGTTTCTAATCTGAAGACTTTATTGAAAAGCAAGAGGAGCAGCAGCAGCAAAAACCATGTTGAACAACAGAAAGAAAGCCATTGAAGTTAGTGAGAGAAATCATATTCTTAAATTCATGACTGAATAAATTATAAGTTAATCTAAGTGTGAAGGAATCTTACTGATCACTGACTGCTCTCTAAGGTATTGAACTGTGCTGGAAGCTAAGGAACTCTACTCACATGCTTCATTCCACTGTTTTAGATTTTTTTTTTTTTTTTGAGAAGACAACATATTGAATGATACATTGCTCTGTGCACTTCAAAATACAGTATTTTCTATCATACACTGAACATTTTTTTAAAGATTTTGAATAATCTCTATTTTATTTTTGATCAATTCACCAGATTAATCTATTAGTAAGGGTCTCCTGCAACTGTATACTATAGATGATCAGTAATCAAGCAGATGATGATTTCTGCACATTTCATCCACATTCAACTTTCTTAATTTTTTTAAAAATTTTTATTTTTAACCAACAATACAAAACAGAACAAAGCAAACACAACACACATACACACACAATATATATACTCCTCCTTTTTTATAGCAATTACGTAACGGTAATCTAATATTTACATTTCCCCCTTATTCTTCTTTAGAATATTTGTCCTTATAGCCCCGTTATTTCTTATTTACATTTTTCTTCCTTCATGTTCTACTTCTTACTAAGAATAATTCATATTATTATTATTATTAGACATTATTATACACTTATATTTTCACTTTTGACCTTTCCATATTTATTCTCCTCTATTATTTCTAGTCTCCAACCAGACATACAACTTGTTCCATACTATATAATACTCTGTGTATCCACATTCAACTTTCAATAGTCTGTCTTAAGAAAAATATTGGAAGTAAGTTTTAAAAACTATAGTGTCCTATAGCAATTCCATTATATATTTATTTATTTAGTAAATTTATATGCCATCCATCTCCGTATCCAAAATGACTTTGGGCAGTTTATAGTGTATTATCAGTCCATCATTTAATGAACTGGACTGAATTCAATTCATAGTGAGAAGGCATGTACTGGGTGTATTAATTTTACGATTGCTATAATATTATAATCATTATTCAATATGATAATCCAGTATAAAAACCATTCCCAAAATTTGTTGGCATAAGGAATACTTCCTGGGATACGGAAGGCTTCACCTAAAAATAATAGATGTTTGTAAACCTATAAACCTTGCTAAAGAATAAGTTAATTGCCCATGGCCAGTAGAATTTAGTGAACTGGGAGCTGGAACTGAAACAGGAACTGGAATTGGAACTATTTTTTTTTCCAGTAAAGTCAGTTTGGGTCAGTTTTATACGTTATCTCCTTGCCTTAGAATAGCTATTTGTCATTGTCCTGATTTTATTTGTTCCTTTCTTGACTATTATTTATTGGATTTAGGATTTCTAATCTATTTTGTTTTGTGCTTCATCCAGCAAAATGTTGACATACAGCAAATGGAAGGAACGCCTGAATAAGTACTGTGTATTGGGCAACTTTCTACATTATGTCTGGCCTTATTTCTGGTCTGCATAGGATGTGATCTTACCCTAAAAAGCAGGGATAAAAGTAGTATAGGTTCTATGCTACTCTAATCAAAACAGACTCTGAGTAGCTTACAGCTACCTTATGTGCTAATTTGGTTTAAACCAGCGGTTCTCAACCTGTGGGTTGGCACCCCATTTGAGGTCGAACGACCATTTCATGGGAGTCGCCAAACAATGCAGTCCGCCATTTTTCCCCCTTTTCCTTAGCTATGCTACTCCCTTTTATTGTATTGGCTTTTATTGAATAGAGTCTAATTCTATTGGCTTTCAAAAGCCAATAGGAATTGTCCAGGCTGTCTCTGCCCTGCTGAGCCCGCCAAAAGTCCCATTCTGCAAACGGTGCTGCAAATTGTCTGCAGCGAAGGCGAGCTGTCTGGAAGTTTCCACCCCTCCCTGCTGAGCAACTACTAAATGTAAGTAAAAGAGGGCCAAGGGTGGGAGGTGGGAGGTCAGCAGGTGCAGGGAGGGTTGCTGGTGCACGTGGGGCCCGGTGGGTGCCTTACCTCCCTTGGACTGGGCCAGTTGGTGGCCCAGCCGGTGGTTGCCCTGCGCCAACTCTGCTGCTTGCCAGCTACGCCTCGGCCGGCACAGGGGGCGGCACCACGCATGCGTGACACTCCTGGGCAGGGAAAGTCCTTGACTTACGACCAGTTGGGTAGTCCTCGACTTACGACCGGTTGGGGGTCGCAGCATTAAAAAGGTTGAGAACCACTGGTTTAAACTAAATGGTTATAAAAACTATAACAAAAAGCAAAAAAGCAGGTCCCCATTAGTATTGTCAGAGGTTTTCTAGAGTGGAGGAATCAAACTAAAAAAGGCATATCCGTGTGTCCTGATGTTGACACTTCTTCAAAAGTACAACCTGTAGCATGTCTTTCCTTATGGAACATACTGAAACTCAGACACATGGATAGTGAGTATTCTTGAAGATACTACATTGCTAAGTCACGTAAGACTTTAAAGGTAACAACCAAAGCTTTGAAGTCTACTGCAGCTCCCTCAGTACAGATAACATGTGGGCAAAATGAACTAGGCTCATTGCTATCTGGATCACTGTTTTCTGCACTAGCTGCAGATTCCAGATGGTTTTTGATGGCAACCCTTTGTAAAATGAATTACAATAATCTAGGTATGAAGTGAAAAGGCTATGAGTACCACCAGGAAAGACTGTAATGCATGCCCAGGATTACCGCTGTGCAAGGGGTCTCCTGAACATGGTCTTTATCTACTCTTCTAGAAGGAACTATGAATCTAGAAAGACCTCAGATTGTGACCTGTTTCTACATGGGAAAGTGCAACCTTCTTTAGAGCCAAAACAGAATATCCCTGGAACTGGTCAGCTTTTGAAATCAACTCCATTCTCTCTTGCTGAAATTAAATCTGAAGCTCTTTCTCCCCATCCATCATTCACTTCTTTAGAACAACATCTCTCCCAAAATGAGATTGTCATTTATCCTGCTTTGGGTCACAAAAGTCATTAAGATGTTAGAGAAATCTTTCAGGGATAGATAATAACAATAATAGTAGTAGTAAAGTTGGAAGGGACCTTGGAGGTCATCTAGTCCAACCCCCTGCTCAGGCAGGAAACCCTACACCATTTCGGACAAATGGCTGTCCAGTCTCTTCTTAAAAACTTCCAGTGTTGGAGCATTTACTGCTTCTGGAGGCAAGCTGTTCCACTGATTAATTGTTCTCACTGTCAGGAAGTTTCTCCTTAGTTCTAGGTTGCTTCTCTCCTTGATTAGTTTCCACCCGTTGCTTCTTGTCCTGCCTTCAGGTGCTTTGGAAAATAGCTTAATTCCCTCTTCTTTATGGCAGCCCCTGAGATATTGGAATACTGCTATCATGTCCCCCCTTGTCCTTCTCTTCGTTAAACTAGACATACCCAATTCTAGCAACCGTTCCTTATATGTTTTAGCCTCCAGTCCCCTAATCATCTTTGTTGCTCTTCTCTGTACTCTTTCTAGAGTCTCAACATCTTTTTTACATCGTGGTGACCAAAACTGGATGCAGTATTCCAAGTGTGGCCTTACCAAGGCATTGAAGAGTGGTATTAATACTTCACGTGATCTTGATTCTATCCCTCTGTTAATGCAGCCTAGCACTGTGTTGGCCTTTTTGGCAGCTGCAGCACACTGTTGGCTCATATTTAGGTGATTGTCTACTAGGACTCCGAGGTCCCTCTCACAGTTACTACTATTGAGCATGGTGCCACCTATGCTGTACTTGTGCATTTGGTTTTTCTTGCCTAAATGTAGAACTTGCTTTTTTCACCATTGAATTTCATTTTGTTAGTTAGTGCCCAGTGTTCAAGTCTGTCCAGATCCTTCTGTATCTTAAGCCTGTCTTCTGGAGTGTTGGCTATTCCTGCCAGCTTGGTGTCGTCTGCAAATTTGATGAGTTCCCCATCTATCCCTTCATCCAAATCGTTGATGAAGATGTTGAAGAGTACTGGGCCCAGAACAGAGCCCTGGGGCACCCCACTACACACTTCCCTCCATATAGATGCAGTTCCATTGAGGACCACTCGCTGAGTACGGCCGGTCAGCCAGCTACGGATCCATCTGGTGGTGATTCTGTCTACCCCACATTTTTCTATCTTGTCAAGTAGTAGGTTGTGATCTACTTTATCAAATGCCTTACTGAAGTCCAAGTAAATTATGTCCACAGCATTCCTCTGATCCACTAATTTTGTCACTTGGTCAAAGAATGCAATAAGATTTGTCTGGCATGATCTATTTTTGACAAACCCATGTTGGCTTTTAGTAATGACTTTGTTTGCCTCTAGGTGTTCATTGATTCGTTGTTTGATTATCTTTTCCAGGATCTTCCCAGGTATTGAGGTCAGGCTGATAGGTCTGTAATTTCCTGGATCCATTTTTTTTCCTTTTTTGAGGATGGGAACTACATCAGCTCTTTTCCAGTCCTCTGGTAGTTCCCCTGTGTTCCAGGATCTTTGAAAAATATAGTTCAGTGGCTCCGATATCACATCTGCCAGTTCCTTGAGAACTCTGGGGTGTAATCCATCTGGTCCTGGCGATTTGAACTCATCTAGGCTGGACAGGTGCTCCCTAACCATTTTCTTGCCTATCTTAACTTGTGTTTCTGTTTTGTTTTTTATGGCACTATTTTTGATAGGTTGGTCTGTTTTTTCCCTTTGTGTAAAGACAGATGCAAAAAATGAGTTAAATAGTTCTGCTTTCTCCCTGTTGCTTGTCACTTTCTTGCCACTTCCACCCACTAATGGACCAATCATTTCCTTCACTTTTTTCTTGTTTTTTACATGTTGAAAGAAGCTTTTTTTGTTATTTTTGACATTGGTCGCAAGCTTTAGTTCATTTTGAGCCTTGGCTTTCTTCACTTCATCTTTGCAGGCTCGGGCTATTTGCTGATATTCTGACTTAGTTATGTTCCCTTTTTTCCACTTTCTATACTTGTCCTTTTTATCTTTCAATTTGTCAGAGAGTTCTTTATGCAGCCATGCTGGTTTCTTTTGAGAGCTGTTGTTTTTCCTCTTTGTTGGTATTGTGCTAGACTGTGCTTTTATTATCTCATTTTTCAAAATTTCCCAAGCTTCTTGAGTTGTTTTCCCCTTGAGAATTCTCATCCATGGAATCCTTCCCAAGCCCTCTCTAAGTTTATTGAAATTAGCTCTCTTGAAGTCCAAGACTCTAGTTTGACTGTGTTATATTGCTTGTGCTTCTATAATGTTGAATTCTAATATTGCATGATCACTTCCTCCCAGATAAAATTATGCTATTGATACATTATTGATATGCTTGTGAATGTATTCTTGTTTATGCATGTGAGTATATCCCTGTTGTCTACATTGCTTTAATCATATTACTGGAAATTAGAAATATAAACTAATTAAGTCAGCCACAATTAAAACAGCCTATAAATCTAAATATATAAATAACAAGGGGCAAGATGGCCCAGCAATTAAAGATACCTACAGTCTGGGTGTGAAACCTGAGCGCTGCATGATGGGGTAAGCTCCCATTAATTGTCTCAGCTCCTACCAACGTAGCAGTTCAAAAGCATGCAAATACAAGTAGATAAATAGGTATCACTTTGATGGGAAGTTAACAGCATTCTATGCACCTCAGCATACAGTCATGCTGGTCACATGACGATGGAAATGTCTTTGGACAATGCTAAGAAAGGAAATTAGCACCATCCCTTAGAGTCAGACATGACTAGACAGGGGAAATTTTTACCTTTAAATAAATAACATTTATTTAACATCAAGGTTGAATGAGTGCATTTCCTGTTTGATACAGAGTGTAACATTCTGATGATATCTCACCCTGCATTTTTGGATGACTTGTCCCAGTGGCTTCATATCAATACTGAACAGTCCAATATCTAAGGGGTTGCCATAAAAAAGAGGGAATCAGCCTATTCTCCAAAGCACCTGAAGGCAGGTCAAGAAGCAATGGATGGAAATTAATCAAGGAGAGCAGCAACCTAGAACTAAGAAGAAATTTCCTGACAATTAAAACAATTAATTAGTGGAACAACCTGCCTCCAGAAGTTGTGGGTGCTCAAATACTGGAAGTTTTTAAGAAGAGATTGGACAGTCATTTGTCTGTAATGATATAGGTTCCTGCCTGAGCAGGGGGTGGGACTAGAAGACTTCCAAGGTCTCTCCCAACTCTGTTATTCTATTAGTCAAAGGGAAAGGGACAATCCTTATGACATGAGACTGACAAATCTCAGACAAGAAGGAAAACCATTGCAGCATAGTACACTCCACTCTCTACCATTATAGATGGTCCAGAAGAATATCATGACTGATGAGATCAAAAGCTGCTGAGAGCCCAATAGTACCCAGGGAGTCATAATACTGCTATTCTAGTCCTGCCACTACTCAGTCACAAGTCTTGCACCCCAGCCTGAAAAACAGTCCAGACAATCTATTGTTCTCCAAAGCCCTCTACAACTATATCCCAGCTTAGAGGCAGTTTGGTGTAGTAGCTGAAGTGCTGGACTATGTGCCTCTTAGGCCCGAAAACCTGGTAGGTGACTTAGAATTAGTTGCTATTTGTCAGCTCAACATATCTGAGAGAGGTTTTTGTTTTTGTAAGTAGAAAATGGGAACATTAGGAATGTTGAGCAAAATAAAGATAAACCTTTCAATATAAATAAACCTTATCACCTTTTGAACAATGCCTAGAAAGGAAAAATGTTGAAAAATGGGTGGTTCAATTAATGGCATTTTAAAGAAGGGGTATATCACTTCAAAGCAGATGGTATCACCTCCTTTTCTAAAGATATATTAACCACCATTTGTCATCTTTGTGGAAAATTTTACCAACCAGGTGGGATAGTCCACACACAGAGAATTCTATCTAATTCATCTAGATTAGACTGTCCTGCTTAAAATGATCCCAGATAATCTCAAGAAAATTGGCTTAGTAATCTCTGCTGGCCTTTACTTTACCAGAAAAAATTCAGAAAATGTCAATGGAGATACATATTGCCTATGAATCAAACAACTCTGCCTTCTGTACTGGCTTGAGATTGCAAATTACTAATTTAACACTACTTCAAATACAATCTTAGGTGTATATCAGTGAATTAAACTAACATTAATTACAGGGTGAAAATGACTGGAGTTAATATTCTACTTTAGTGCAAACATTTGAGGATAGTGATAGTGTTGAAGAATCAACAGTATGTTTATCATTTATTCCTAAATCATGTAGCACATTGATAAAGTGATTTTGTATGTAAATATTTCTAAGTTGTCTACAGGTGGCTGACTAATGCAGGCCTTTTGTTTTCCATAAGCAAAATTTCTGAAATAACTACAGTATAAATAAATATCTGACGAGGATGCAGACATAAGCAATTTTAATTGCCATAATTAATTTGAAGAATTGCCTAATTACCGGTAGATTTTTTAACTACCTGGTGCTCTCTTGCACAGAATGAAACCTGAAATAAAGAACAGAAAAATGGTAAGAAACCTTGAAAATGTCCTTTGGAGAGCTTCAAAAATTAAAACAAAAGATTATTGGCAGTCCCCTCCCTCCCATCCAGGACATACTACAGAAACGATGCTTGAGCAGGGTCCGTAAGATTATCTGTGACATACACATCCTCTTCACGACCTGTTTTCCTTGTTACCTTCTGGGAGGAGGCTTCGTGGTATCTGCAGCAGAATATCGAGATTCAGCTATAGTTTCATTCCATACAACATTAACCTTGTGAACTCTCAAGCTTCCACCTTCCATTATATATTCAAGATGGACAGTATTTATTTGTTATGTATATATAGGGGTGTGGGTCTATACATATGTTATATATAGTATGTTTTAGGTGTGTGTCATGTATGTGTTTCACTTTGAGAGTGGGCAACTAAATTTCATTTTTGATGTGTGTTGTTGTGCCCATAGTAAAAAAAATGACAATAAAGGTTATCTTATCTTATTACTAGAAGTAAACAGGAAAAAATAAAATATTCATGCAACATGGATAATGTCTTATAAGTAGGCTTGACAGCACTTATATCATCCCTATGTGGCATCCTTTTGTAATTTCTTCAATTTGCTATTCCGAAATAAATACAATCTATTCAAAGATACAGGATGTTTCATTTTATATTTCTGAGAGCAATAAAGTAGGAACTAATCATCTACAAAGAGTTTGGTTATCTGCTTCTAAATCTTTATGTAAAACCTGGATCACTGCAGAAACATGTGCAGTGGCCTAACTACAATGAAGAATGGAAAACCTGGCTGGTCAATAACACCTCAGTTGAGATTTCTCACCTGCTTTTATTGGGGACTTGCAGTTCCAAGATATTTTAAATGAAGTGTAATTTCTTTTTTGAAATTATCACTAATTTATTACGGTATCTCATTAGTGCTGTTTTAAATGAAATATAATTATCTTTTCAGAGCTATTCTGTGTACAGTATATGTCCTCAAACAATTGATGCAAGCAAGAGCACTGAATACAATACCAGTTATTCTAAGTCCCGGATGCAGTATTGTTTTATTTTTAGCTTTATGTCAAAAATCAAATGAGAACAAACAAATGAGACAAATTTTATCTTTAAACTTGTTTAAATTTAAAAGAGGAGCCAAGCTACTAAATAGTACAATGGCAACTCTCAACCTAAATATTACATTTTAAGATGTTCATGAAATCCCCTCTCTTGTACATTTTTATATACACTCACAATTACTGCTGACCAAATGTTATTATTACATAAGAAAAAAAGTAACTTTGTTCCACTCACTCAGGCAGTTTCATTGTTCAGTAGTGCTCCACATTTTGCCTATTTGGAGAAGAATGAGTATGGAGATATCCTTTTACATTTTGCCCAATTATGTAACTAGAACAAGCTTCAGTTATCTTACAAAAAAGGTATAGAACCTAATACCTTCTTCTGCACAAAATTTTGCACTCTTTTGCAAAGGACTTTTGAGAATCATAAAAGGGATTAAAAATAAGTATATAGAAAAAATTTCTGAACACTCTTATCAATGTTTTATTCATATTCACAACCATGCTTGTGATGCACGGTTTGTCCTAAATGACCATAATAAATCTGTAAAAATATTAAGGGTTTTCTCCAAATCAAAATAATTGTTAGAACATACAATTTAATTCTATCCAAGGAACAGACTCCTCTTTTTAACCAAGTAACATTTTGGGGGTCAATGTTTACCCTTATATTTCCTGCAAGGTTTATAGGTGTTATTTATTTCCACCCTACCACTCTCAGCTCCCTCTCTGCCATTTATCAGAGTCAGTTATGCAGACACATAGCATGAAATTCTGTCCTAAACCACTGTTGCAAAACAATTTCAGATATAAAACAAAATTTAAAGATCCTCACTCTAGCATTCCTGAAACAAGTTCTCTAAATTGGACCTTCTTCACCTTCTCAATTTTGTCTTCCCTTCACCAAAAAAATAATAATATTAATAACAGTAGGAGCACTTAGCCAATCCTGGCTGATCTCAAAAAAAGCTAAGCAAATTTTGACCTGCATTTGTTTTTGGGTGGGAGATCAGCAAGCAAATCAACCTACTATAAATTCACCTGCTAACTGCATTGCCTTATCAGATCAGAAAAAAGCCCTGAAGATATGATAAATGCTCTCCAGTATCTTGCAAAAATAAACCAATATAAATATATATTGCTATGCAAGAGCTCACATGGATATACTCCTAATTATTCATATCCTGAACAACTTCTGAAAGTCTGTTAATTAATAAGAATGAATGACTTTGAAAATATCCTTTTGTTACTTTCTACAACTTCATGATGCTTTCTGCAACTTTCTACAACTTTTTTTTTCCTTTTGTTAACTTCTGCTTTTGTTATTCTGGAAAATATAATTCATTACACTTTTAAACATGTGAGACCTTTATGCTTAGAAAATCCTTTGCTTCTCACTTTAATTTCAGATGTAGACAATATAGATAAAACAGACAGATAATGTTTTTTTCATGCTTAGATATTCTTACATTTGTGACCACATTTGTAAGAAATTGACTGTCATCTAAATTTGTATGCTCTCTCTCCAAACCAGCAGGATAAAATGAAGGATTAGATTCTATGTTTGGTTTATCTGTTAAAGAAATAATGTCTCCTCTGTGATAAGTTGATATGTTAAATTTATTTCCAAAGAAGCATTTAGGTAGGCCTTCAATTTGATGTCACAATCCTGGTAATAGTGAAGGTGAATTAAGAAGCTCTACTTAGTGACTAAAGCTAAATGTTGATCTCCGGAAATGAAAAGCAGCACCCAGGCAGAAGAGTATCAGGAATTACTCAAGGTCATACTTTACATAGAGCATCATATAAAAATGGTGTTCAAAGTACAGTGGCCCAGAATGACATGAATTAAATATCTTCATTATCCAGGCCTTTCCCAGAGAGAAACTTCATCAAGCAACCATTGTTAATGAAATATGCTGTGCCTATTTTAAACAATAAGTAAATGTTTTGTTGTTGTTACAATGCATAATATGCCACCTCTCTGCTGACTTTGAATGTTCAAGGAAGTAATGGGAAGTTTCACCTGATCACAACTTTTTGGTGCTGGAATGTAAGGAACCCTCCACCTGTGAAGATACAATTATTGTTTTATTGCTAAAAGCCTATGCATCAATCTTCTCAGACTAACATTAATACCAGTTAGAATTAAATAAGAGTCAATGGCATTAAAGGGGGGTGGACTTAGTTTGCTTGTGACTATGTAAGGATTCTAAACTTATCCTCTTTTAGTTCCTCACTGGTTCTACTAGTCCTTTTCCTATATGGAACGTATTTTGCAATACCCTAATGCCTTTAAGTCATTCTTGAATCCTGGTGATAAAAATACACAAGAGCTGCTTGTCTACCAAGATAGACATTTCCAAGGCTAACTTGTAGAGAAACATCTACACAAATGAAAATGACAGCTATAACCAGAACTAGACTATCTGGGCAGCAATCATCCATATCACCTCTATATATCATGAATGTTCCAGTCCCAGCTGGAAAACCTAGGGCATGGGTTGTCATTAAGATGCAAGACATTTAGTTATTAGTAGGCCATATTTTTAGCTAATGTAAGGTAAAAAATGAAGAAAATAGCAAGCAGCAGACACGTGCTGTGTTTTGCAATATGGATTATTCTACAACCTTACCCATTCAGTTTTTTTCCAGTGGTAACAGGAGGTAGCAAAATCTGACCAGCATCACTAGATCTGTTTGTGGAACTCTGGGTGGCCAATAGAAGACAGCAAATACAGCTTTCTGCTCAAACATGGTCAATGCAAGAAATCATTTCTAAGACAATATCCAGGAGAAGAACAGGATCCATTAATGAGAACAAATCTGTCAAAAAGTAAATGAAAATTTTTTAAAAGTATAGGCAACAAAATATGTTGGAAACTATTGGGGTTGGAAATAGTATGGTATATGATGCCAGAAAGAGTTAAATAGTTTGTAAAATTCTCCTTAGTTTTGTTTGCTAGAATTTTATATCTAAAAGTTATATTAAAATCATATTTCATTCTCCTGCAGTTTTTGCTTTATAAGAATTAAATGGGTTTTCATTTTATGTTTTATAATCCTTGCATGTAATTTGTAGCTGCCCTAATAACTGCTATTTGTAATTGCTGTGTTTTACTTTTATCGTTATGCATTCTTCCATTCCCCATCCCAAAGAATATGTACTGTGTTCTCTCTTACTTGGTGTATTATTATTTTTCCCATAATTGCTTGTTTTAAGTGCCAAACTAATCTAGAGCTTGCTTGGTTTTTTGCTCTTATCTGGCATTAATTGTACTTTCTTCTGTTGCCTAATTTCCACATAAAGGCAAGATTTTTTTAATTCTTTATTCACTTTGTTGTCTTAAAATGTCCACTTGTCTTTTGTATTTAAATCCTGAAAAACTTGTTCCATATGTGACATAGTTTCCACCAACTTTGGTACCTGATAGGGATGTACAAGATTTAAAGAGAACAAGTAGAATATTCAGAAGACTGTTCTACAGATATCTCAAGTCAAACTCAACTATTTTTCACTTTCTTGATCTGTTTTTATAGAAACTAGTGTTGTCATAATTATGCCTTGATGTTTGTCCTTCCCCATTATTGCTGCACAAAAATATTTTTGTAACCCAGTTTAGATACAACCATGTTTTCAAGATTACCCAAAAAACTTGAAGTCAATTGTCTCATTTAAATTTATAATTTTAAAAAACTAGGATTCTACATGCCCATGGAATCTTTTTATTTATCATGTTCTAAAAGGGGTTTTAATAACCATTTTGTGCTATTTAATTCAATTTTCTTCTCTGAAACCCCCATAGACCACAATTTTAATTTACACATAAACTTTCTTCTACAATGAAGCAAATTTTCTCCAGCAGTGTCTACATACATTGTTCATAAATACAAATCTGTAAATGTAAGGACCCAGGCCTATGGCAGCCATTTTGTAACGTTATATTTACATATTCCCAACATTTTGATTCTATCCCTAAATGTTGAACACAAACATCTAAGAAATGTAGATGTGATGCAATATAAAGAGTTTCAAACAATAAGGTATCCACAAGATTGAATTCTTTCATCAAAATGACAAAATAGCATTCTACCGTCATGAGATATTATCCAGCTCCTTCACCTGTCCATGCAGCAGCATCACACCTTTAAAAATGGAGCTTCTGTTGTGAAGGCATGCTACTGCTTTCACAATCTCCTTTCCTGGGTTCCCAAAATCTGTGGTTCTATCTCACACATATGACAAACCATATTTGCCCATATAATAATCAAAACATCTCTTAAACAACTACGTATAAAATCCTTTTCCCATATGCAAAGTTGAATAAATGTTCTATTAGTTTTGAATGGATAAGATATAAGGACAAAATCTCAATTCAATTTTTCCATCCAGCAAAGACTTTTGAGTTTATTTTAATGAAGAAGCAAAACAAAAATCAATATGCTAAGAGTCTCCTACCCCTGAAATAAAGAAAAAAATCTTGTATATCTTATAACTATTTTATAAATGCACATTCATGCAAAATATTCCTGAGCAACAAGATTAATTCTGAAACAGTGATATAGTTCATAAAATTAATGCATATTGGGGGTGGATAGAGAGAAACTCAAATACTTTGGCCACCTAATGAGAAGGAAGGACTCACTGGAAAAGGGCCTAATGCTGGGAAAGATTGAGGGCAATAGAAGAAGGGGACGACAGAGAATGAGATGGCTGGATGGAGTCACTGAAGCAGTAGGTGAGAACTTAAATGGACTCCAGAAGATGGTAGAGGACAGGAAGACCTGGAGGAACGTTGTCCATGGGGTCGCGATGGGTCGGACACGACTTCGCAATTAACAACAACAACAAGAGAGTTCTATTTGAAACTTTTATTCAGTCAAGAAAAAGAAATATAAGAATGTAATCTACCTTTTTTGTTCAATCTTTTCAGGGTGATACAACAGCATTTATGATATGCAGATAATCTTTACAAAGTACCGTTGGGCATGATGTGTTTCATATAACTGACATTGAGCTAGAGTGGCCTGAATTTTAAATCAAACCTGCCTTGGTCCTGTGGAGCATTAGCACTGCTGGGGTGACTGGAGGTTTACAAGATCAATTCAGTGCTGTTGAGCCATGTCTGCAATAGCTGTTTTAAGATGCAGACAGGTGTTTTGCTTGTTAAATTAAAGACATGCAATTGATTTGGTAAGGTTCAGAGATTGGGAGAAGGGGGAAGAAAAGAAAACAAGTTACAAATCAAAAGCATCTTAAGAGATTATATGTTCTAGTACTTCATTGTTTTCCTTTAGGTAGTTTACTCCAACAGGATCTCTACCCCAGATCTGTTGACTATAACTCCCCTGTATGGCCAATAAGCAGTGGTGTGATTCAGTTCAGCAGAACCAGTAGCTAATTTTTTGTTGCCCAGGCCCAGAATGGACTTCTGGAAGCAGCATCCACACAGAGAACCGGTTGTTCACATATTTGAATCCCACCACTGCTGATAAGTATTACAGTTTCTGCATATGAACAATGTGCACGTGAGAAAGATCCATTTATGGCAACCTGTGCTGGCTCTTAAATTTGCCCCTCTAAAGATTATGAAAAATGTAAGTACAAAAGCTTAACTGATACATCTGATACTATGTCTGATTTAACTCTGTTCTTCATTCAGAAAAACGAGCCCTCTCCCAACTCTGTCTGGCCCTACTTATTTTTAGTCAGTTATCTCAAATCCACATTATAATCTCACTTTAAGATTTCATTGCTATTGCTTCAAAGTTATCATTTTCTTGGTGAAAGTGAATCCTCACCAAAGCATCATCAGGAATGCAGGTCCTTGCAAATATTTACATTCAATGCAATAGTATGCAAAGTGGATGTAAGCAGTTCAACTGAGAGTACTCATAGCCCTACAATTATTGAAGAATCTGTATAATCAAAGTTTCTTATTACAAAAAAGGATGTAGCCATACAGCTTTCAAAAGATTGTATTGCATTATCGATATCTAGCCACATTCTCCACTCCAACTCAGCAAACACATGTGTTCAGGGAAATACCTGCATATCTATAGTTGAGTCAATTTTAGGCCAAACAACTCATCAGCTGGATTTATATAACATGCAATATTATAAATTCAAACTCACAAAGCATATTTGCTATGTTCACATAGCATAACATGATGGACTTAGCACAACACACAACATTCTACAAGAAAGGCTGCATTTCTACAACATATTGAACTACAAACTAACCTATGTTGTGATCCTAACACTATTTTATTTATATGTGCATGTACACACTCACACATATATCCTTCTTTCCCAAATTATAACAATAATAATTTAATTCCAACTTAAACCATACAGCTATAGCTAGAAAGCTTTCAAAAATAATATAAATACAACCATTTTCCCTGCTGTATGGACCCATAATCTGGTGCTTATTTTGGAGGGAATAACTACAACAATCATAATGTTATAGGGATAGAATATCTGCTCTGATTAACAAAGGCCCAAGAAAACTTTAGCAACTTCACACGGTAGCAAAAATCTATGTCTACAGAGATAGACAATGATTAAAATTGAAAAATGAGTCAGATACAAATTGATTTTAAGAATGCCTCATGAATTTGTAGAGATAATAATTCTGCATTTTGTTTGCAGGATAGGATATCCTACCTTCCTACTTAGGAAAAGCAGTAGCTCTGCCATTGAAAAATCCCAGTGGAAATAATCATTATGTTTTTCCTTGAGATAGAATTAAAGGAGAGGCAGTGCAAGATGCTTGCAGATAGTTGAAATAATAATATGGCAAAAGGCAGGATATCCACACACAGCCTTTGGACTTTAAAAAAAATGCACCAGTACCATACTTCATTGTAAGGAACTGGGTCTTTTCCCCTGCAATTCTTTTCTTTGAAATAGTTCGTCAAACTGAATGCAAACTGATAGGGAAAAATGCAGGATAATTACTCTGTCTCAGAATATAGAGTTAAATGGACAGCTAATCTTTCTTAGAATAAGGTCACATTCTGTATATGTCATTTTGCACTTGCACCCAAATTGTTAGAGTAATATATAATGTGTCTCAAGATTATATGGAAAGCACTTGATTGAAATTGCCCATATAAGAACCACATACTATCTTAACTATTTAAATCCTCTTTATAATAATAATAATAATAGTAGTAGTAAAGTTGGAAGTGACCTTGGAGGTCATCTAGTCCAACCCCCTGCTCAGGCAGGAAACCCTACACCACAGGTCGGCAACCTGCGGCTCCGGAGCCGCATGCGGCTCTTTGAGCCTTCCCCTGTGGCTCCCAGCCTCCTCTGCCTTTGCAGAGAGAGACAGAGACAGAGAGAGGCAATTGCGCTTCCCTGCTTCCTTCTCTCTCTCTCTCTCTCTCTCCCTCTCCCTCCCTCTCTCTCTCTCTCTCTCTCTCTCTCTCTCTCTCTCTCTCTCTCTCTCTCTGTGTGTGTGTGTGTGTGTGTGTGTGTGTGTGTGTGTGTGTAAAAGATTGCACTCAGTGTTCTCCGAGGAGCTGAAAAGCTTTCTGGGCGGAGCTCCTCCCTTTGCTGCGTCTCTGCAGGAAGCAGGAAGCAGGAAGGGCAGGAGAGAGCTAGATAGCCCAGCTAGGCTGACTCAGGAATTCTGGGAGTTGAAGTCCATGAGTCATAAAAGAGACGAGGTTGCTTACCCTGAGCTTGTTGGACAACAGCTTGAAGCTTGCCAGGTGAGCAGCAGATAGGAGAGAGAGAGAGAAAGAGAGAGAGAGAGGAAAGAGAGAGAGAGAGAGAGAAAGAAAGAGAGTGGGGGAAGAGGAGTGGCAGGCAGACCAAGGGCAGATAGAGAGGGAGGGAGAGAGACAGACAGACAGAGAGAGAGAGAGAGACCCTTTTGACATCTAAAATGAAGATAACACTGCATATATCCTTTTTTTACCTGTATGTGTATGTATGTGTATATATATGTGTGTGTGTGTGTGTGTATACATACATACATACACACACACACACATATACACACACACAAACACACACACACACAAACACACACACCTATAATAAAGGTAAAAAAGGATATATGCAGTGTTATCTTCATTTTAGATATCAAAAGGATTTTGCGGCTCCCGGTGTTTTGTTTTTGGTGGGAAACGGGTCCAAGTGGCTCTTTGAGTGTTTTGGGTTGCCTACCCCTGCCCTACACCATTTCGGACAAATGGCTGTCCAGTCTCTTCTTAAAAACTTCCAGTGTTGGAGGATTTACTGCTTCTGGAGGCAGGCTGTTCCACTGATTAATTGTTCTCACTGTCAGGAAGTTTTCCTTAGTTATAGTGCTTCTTCCTTGAGTAGTTTCACCCATTGCTCTTGTCCTGCCTTCAGGGGCTTTGGAAAATTAGCTTAATCCTCTTCTTCTATGGCAGCCTGAGATATTGGAATACTGCTATCATGTCCCCCCTCGTCCTTCTCTTAGTTAAACCAGACATACCCAATTCTAGCAAAAACCGTTCCTTATAGTTTTAGCCCTCAGTCCCCTATCACTTTGTGCTCTCTCTCGTACTCTTTCTAGAGTCTCAACATCTTTTTTACATCGTGGTGACCAAAACTGGATGCTGTATTCCAAGTGTGGCCTTACCAAGGCATTGAAGAGTGGTATTAATACTTCACGTGATCTTGATTCTGTCCCTCTGTTAATGCAGCCTAGCACTGGGTTGGCCTTTTTGGCAGCTGCAGCACACTGCTGGCTCATATTTAGGTGATTGTCTACTAGGACTCCGAGGTCCCTCTCATAGTTACTACTATTGAGCCTGGTGCCACCTATGCTGTACTTGTGCATTTGGTTTTTCTTGCCTAAATGTAGAATCTTGCTTTTTTCACCCATGAATTTCATTTTGTTAGTTAGTGCCCAGTGTTCAAGTCTGTCCAGATCCTTCTGTATCTGAATCCTGTCTTCTGGAGTGTTGGCTATTCCTGCCAGCTTGGTGTCATCTGCAAATTTGATGAGTTCCCCATCTATCCCTTCATCCAAATCGTTGATGAAGATGTTGAAGAGCACTGGGCCCAGAAAAGAGCCCTGGGGCACCCCACTACACACTTCCCTCCATATAGATGCAGTTCCATTGAGGACCACTCGCTGAGTACGGCCGGTCAGCCAGCTACGGATCCATCTGGTGGTGGTTCTGTCTACCCCACATTTTTCTATCTTGTAAAGTAGTAGGTTGTGATCTACTTTATCAAATGCCTTACTGAAGTCCAAGTAAATTATGTCCACAGCATTCCTCTAATCCACTAATTTTGTCACTTGGTCAAAGAATGCAATAAGATTTGTCTGGCATGATCTATTTTTGACAAACCCATGTTGGCTTTTAGGAATGACTTTGTTTGCCTTTAGGTGTTCATTGATTCGTTGTTTGATTATCTTTTCCAGGATCTTCCCAGGTATTGAGGTCAGGCTGATAGGTTTGTAATTTCCTGGATCCATTTTTTTTCCTTTTTTGAGGATGGGAACTACATCAGCTCTTTTCCAGTCCTCTGGTAGTTCCCCTGTGTTCCAGGATCTTTTAAAAATATAGTTCAGTGGCTCCGATAGCACATCTACCAGTTCCTTGAGAACTCTGGGGTGCTCACTTACCATTTTCTTGCCTATCTTAACTTGTGTTTCTATTTTGTTTTTTATGGCACTATTTTTGATAGGTTGGTCTGTTTTTTCCCTTTGTGTAAAGACAGATGCAAAAAATGAGTTAAATAGTTCTGCTTTCTCCCTGTTGCTTGTCACCTTCTTGCCACTTCCACCCACTAATGGACCAATCATTTCCTTCACTTTTTTCTTGTTTTTTACATGTTGAAAGAAGCTTTTTTTGTTATTTTTGACTTTGGTCGCAAGCCTTAGTTCATTTTGAGCCTTGGCTTTCTTCATCTTTGCAGGCTCGGGCTATTTGCTGATATTCTGACTTAGTTATGTTCCCCTCTTTCCACTTTCTATACTTGTCCTTTTTATCTTTCAATTTGTCAGAGAGTTCTTTATGCAGCCATGCTGGTTTCTTTTGAGAGCTGTTGTTTTTCCTCTTTGTTGGTATTGTGCTAGACCAGTGATTCTCAACCTTTCTAATGCCGTGACCCCATAATACAGTTCCCCATGTTGTGGTGACCCCCAAGTGGGTGTGGCCACCAATAAGAGGGATTAGGACAGCTAGGGAAAAGGGAAAAAAATGGCAGACAGCATGGTTTGGTGACCCCTGTGAAATGGTCATTCGACCCCAAATGGGGTCCTGACCCACAGGTTGAGAACCACTGTGCTAGACTGTGCTTTTATTATCTCATTTTTCAAAATTTCCCAAGCTTCTTGAGTTGTTTTCCCCTTGAGGATTCTCATCCATGGAATCCTTCCCAATCCCTCTCTAAGTTTATTGAAATTAGCTCTCTTGAAGTCCAAGACTCTAGTTTGACTGTGTTCTATTGGTTGTGCTTCTATAATGTTGAATTCTAATATTGCATGATCACTTCCTCCCAGGGTTCCTATGGCTTCAACACCGTCTATCATTTCATCTCTGTTAGTGAGAATTAGATCCAAAATGGCTAATCCCCTAGTTCCCTTCTCTACTTTTTGGGAGACAAAGTTGTCTGCTAGGTTTGCCAGGAACCTGTTTGATCTTCCACTTGGTGCAGAGTTTGTCTCCCAGTTGATGTCAGGGTAGTTAAAGTCCCCCATTACTATTGTGATGTGCTTCCTACATACCTTAGTTAGCTGACTAGCAAAAAATTCATCTATTTCCTCTGTTTGGTTGGGTGGTCTGTAGGATACACCTATGGCAATGTCATTTCCCCCCCTTTTATATTGACCCAAATGCATTCAAGACAGTTTTTATCATTGTTGTGCTCTATTTCTGTGGAGATGTAGTTATTTCTTATATAGAGAGCAACTCCATCTCCTCTTTTATTTGGTCTGTTTCTTTTAAATAATTTAAATCCCTCTAGCTGTGTGTTCCATGTGTGGGTTTCATCCCACCATGTTTCCGTAATGGCAACAATATCGTATCTGCCCTCATTAACCTGAATTTCTAGTTCACCCTGTTTGCTGTTCATACTCTGTGCATTGGTGTATAAACATTTGAGTCCTTTGTGAGTGGCCCTGTGTTTCCTTTCTACATAACCTGTGTGGTGCCTGAGTTCCCCTATTGTCTTATCACCTATTTGGTTAGTGCACTTTATGTAGCACTCGCTATTAGAGGCTTCATTTTGCTTGATAGCAAGGTTGGTATTCTTGTCCACACACACATCTATGCTACATGCACTAATAGCCCTATAATTTTTAAATTGTCGGGGACAGGTTTGTTCCGTATCAATTAACTCCCTGTCACCACTGTTTAGTTTAAATTTCCCTCCAGAAAATCTTTGAATTTATAGCTGAGTAACTCAGTCCCTTTTTTTGATGGATGCAAACCATCTCTTTTGTACATCTTTTGATTGGACCAGCTACTGACATGGTGACTAATATATCCCTTTACACCACTCCTTTAGCCACATATTGAATTGTGCTATGCGCTGGCCTTTTCCGTTTTGCTCCTTATACACTGGTAAAACCTCTGAGAAAGTAAGCCTACAGCCTATTCTGCTAAGTTCCTTCCCCAAGCTCTGGAAATCATTCTGCACAGAGAGTATGCTGATTTGCCTAATTTACATTGTAGGTAAGTTGGTATTTTGGGCAAGACAAAAACAAAATATAACACACCTAATAAAAAAGGCTTTATTCATTTATTTATAAAATTGATTGGCTGCCCATCTTACCATAAGGTAACACTGGGCGGCTTACAGTCATAAAAATATATCTACATTAAAACATAAATAAATTAAAACCAAAGATTAAAATCTAAGGATATGTGGGGAGGGCAGAGGCAGAATGGGGGAGGTGGGATCTCTTGTGACTCAATCAACCACTTCCACTGTGATGTTCTCCTATTGGAGCCCCAGGCCACTGGCAGAACCAGGTCTTTAGGCCCTTACAAAAGGATAGGAAGGTTGGGCCAAAATGTTCCAGAAGGCAGGAGCAATAGCAGAGATGGCTCTCCTCCCAAACCCTACCAGCCAGAATAATGAAGCTGGCAGGCCCTCTGCTGGCATGAGTGAAAAGGCCAATCCCAGTGGGATGAGACTGTCCCTCAGTTATTGTGCTTTGTCTGCTTTGCATCTGTAGAAATCTCATAGTCTTATTGATTGTTTATTGTGAGAAAACCTTCACCATCTTTAACAGGATTGAGAAGAGTGGATTTGTAATATGCTGAAGTCTAAAGTTTTTTTTCTGAGCATTCCCTCAAGTCAAATAATGAGAGGAAAAATAATATTTCGTTTTGTAAGCCATATGACAACAGAAATGACAGCAGTGTGCGCAGATTGATGACTAAATTTGTGTCATACTGTTCTGACTAACAGTTGTCAAATATTAGAAATGCCTTCCTTTTGCTTGCCAGCTTTTCTCATACTCCCCGCAAATATATGCACTGTCTGTAATCTCTTAATCCCAGGAGGTTTAGTAAAGAATGAATGTCTCTGTAAGCATCATTTTTTCTTTGTAACATTTCTTCTAATCTGCCCATCTAGAATGGAACAGCTATCCCCCCCTCCTCCCCCATCGTATCTTTTCCCTTCCTTGAAAAGACAGATTAGATATCAGTGATATGTTTCCAATTTCACTAGTCCTTCAGTCTAGAGAACATTGACTAGACCTTACAAACATTTAAAAATCAATAATTCCTGAGAAGCCATAACTGTTCACAGAAAAGTTGGCTCTTCTTCTTTTGCCTTAGTAGACTAAGTGACATAGAATCCTCTATGTTGACAAGATAAACATGATATTTCTAGGCAACCTTGATGAAGAAGAACCTTCTTTCTTTCTTTCTTTCTCTTTCTTTCTTTCTTTCTTTCTTTCTGTTTTCTGGAAATGTTTCATTTTAGTATAATGATTTTCTACTTTTATAACTGCCACAACAAATCATATTTTTAAACTCTCTGGAAAATAAGGAGAGTCTTATAAAATGCTTTGTTAATCCGTAGTGATTTTCTGTCCCTGTTTCTAACAATACTCCATCTTGTTGAGAGTCTGTTCATTTAAGTAATGAGTGACAATAAAGGAATGGGAGACAATTGGAAGGCTTTACTTTGTTCACTACAGTTCTTCAACAAGATCCCTAATGCTTTATTTGAATGCACAGTACTGTAGTAGATTATGTGACAATCTAATATATCTTGCTACACTGATTTACATTTGCTAATGTTACATCTTGCTGCCTTCTTACACTGGGAAGCCTTTCCTGGTCCCATTATTTTGAATTCATAATTTTCTTTGGCTTGCTTCGTTTTTCTCTTTTCTTCCTTCTTCTCTTTTTCAATCTCTTTCTATCTTTGCCTTTTGCCACTTTGTTTATTACCAGCTGCTTAGTTCCTTAAAAAAATTACCTAGGAACCAGACATCGTATAACATGACAGAAAAGATTTCTGTGGGATGGTACTGTGAAATGCTAAATTTAAAACATGCTCCTTTCCTGCGGTTTTTCACAACATTCCAGATGTCCAGGAATATTTATATTAAGGAATGATTGCATTGATACATCAGCTTCGCATTTTCAAATAAAAATGAGAACAATATTGCTATTTATAGAAAGGGAACAAACAACTCTCAATTAGACACAGTGTAATCAAGCAGATCCTTTTTAGATTTGTGAGTTTTTGCCTATAACTTTGCAAATAATAGATAGCATGTGGATTATAAGACTCCACTTTTCTCAATCAACCCTGCAGTGCACAAACCCCACTATTTTTCACTTTACTCAGTCACTATAATTATATTTGACTACCAGAAAAGTACAACGATTTATAAAGTGTAAATCGCTCATATACTTTGCTGTCAGCAGTATGATGGGTCTGCCAGAGAATGAAGACCTTTGTATTCTGAAAAAGGTGACGTTTCCCAGTACTGTGACAACAATAAGGAGCATGACATTACACATAAAGTAAATATAACTAATTAGGTTCCAGTTTTAACAGCCTTAAGCCTTCAAACTAATTTATTCTAGCTATTGCTGTCATATTTTCTTTCTCCATTATCTTGGGATGGTATGTGTGTATGTTTCCCTTTTTTTGTTAAAAAGGCTTGGGGATAAGACAGAAATAGTTCAAATCGGATCCATATATCTCCATGGAAAACCAAGATTTATACAAGTAGTCCCTCTTTTTAAGGTGTTGGAACCACCTTAAACATTAGATTTGACACTATGCCTTGGTATTCGGTGTAATTTAAAAAATATACTTAAAAAGAGGAAACAATCTCAGAATCAAGAAAGGATTGAGTGACATTGAGATTCTGCAGTGATGCCAACAACTGGAATATTTTTCAGGGATTAAATACTGCTTTATATTTTTTTATTAAGGGAGAATAAAGAAGAAATTGGAAATACACTCCACATGCTCATGGATTAAGCCTAACTAGATCACACAAATTCTGCTCCTAGGGATTGTGGGCCAATCATGTTTTATCAGCCTGAGTGATGATATATCATTAGCCTGATGTGGTTGGGATAAAATTGGAGGGAAATTTCCATTTAAGCCACCGTTAAAGAAACTGTGAAGTATAAATATTATTAACAAATAACTATGAAGAAAGTGACTTTTTTTTACATTTTTGAACTCTGCCCATGCAGAAGTGTTTTCAGTAAAAACAAATTATTCCTAGTAAAAAAGAAAATCTACAATGAGGATTGAATCACTGAATCTAGATGGAGGATTGAATCACTGAAAAAAGGATACTATTCCAGGGTCTTTTGCAATGAAACATCAGGACTATATCACACACACACACACACACACACACACACACACACACACACACCAGCTACCAAAAGAAGATTAAATCAAGAGAATGTCAGATGTCATCAAAAGTCCTCATATGCAAGGAGGTCAGGGAACTGGACCAGCCTGCATGCAAACGCAGAACAGTAAAACTTTTGTGTCCTACTTTCAGAAGCCGCCCAATACTAATTGGGAGCCATTTGAAACTATCCCACAGAAAAGGACTATTCAAGAACTAGACCTTCTTCCATAGAAGACGTATTTCTGCCCCAAACAGTTTCTGTGAAGAACATTTCTATGCTTGCCAATAATTTGACTTTCAATTCAAGGTTCCTGGGATTGATTAATGCTGTTGTTTCAGTGTCCATTTATTAACAATGTAACCTTCAAGAATATTGAACACAATCAGCTCCCCTCACACTCATCTTCAGCTGTTTGAAGCTGATCACCCAAACCAAGTAAGTCAAAGGATCTCAGTTCATCCTCTGGCAAAGTATTTCCCAAAGTCACATGTTAAAAACTTTAGCACAAATGGAGAAGAATTGTACTGTGTCTTGGTGAACCTTTGCTTAAAAACAATTTATTTCATAAATGTAATAATTGACATCTAAGGCATTTAAAGAATAATGTATTTAGTTTGAAAAATTCTTTGCTTTTTTTTTTAAGTGTATATTGAAAAACCATCTCAGGTCCAATTGTTGATGTCCACATCCCCTAAATTTTTAAAGCTATGCAGTAGGCATATAATGATTTGTTTCTAATATTAAGCTTCAAAGAATAGCAGAGTGTTTAGTCATTTTAATAATAGCAAAAAAAGTACTATGTTGATAAGCAGTCATTTCTTTGGGATTAAGCCTTATTTTTTTTCCTTACAGGGGTTTATATTGTAATTTATGGATCAGTCCACTGCATGAACAGTAAACAGATAACCTCTCTATATATCCAATACTTGATCTGAGCTTTGCTTCTGAAAAGAGTGCAGAGATAAACTTAATCTGAATAGGTAATTGAATGCAAGGGTCTTTACCTGCTTGAAGTCATCTCTTGGGCTGATTTGGCTATCAAAATGAAATTTCAACTACTCAAGTCATCCTTTCATAAGTTAGTCAAAAATTAGTAAGTTAGTTCAGTTAAACATGCTTATAATCTTATCCATAAGTAAAAACCTAGATTTACCAAGAGTTCCACTTGCATATAGAACTAAAAGTATATTCAGCCAATCATAGGCATCTCTAGTGATGTACCATATGTACCATAGAGCATCTCTTATCTATTTTTTCTCTATTCATATTGCATAGGACATGGTATCTGGTTTCCAGCTTTTAACTAAAAAAAAATTTCAGTAATACATTTTCAAATGACATTAAGTCCTTACAGTCAAGCTTGGGACTTTCCTGGAAATGCAGTAGAATTGTAGCACTATTACTACATAAATGTTACTACATAAATCCCTTAGTTATGTGCACACTTTTACAGCTTTATCTTTCAGATCAAAATATGTGATGAACGACAAATACACCTGTTTAGATTTCACAAGATGAGCTAAGAACTATTTCTAAAAAATGCATCACCCCTTTTAAAATAACAAAAAGAGAAATCAAACACATTGGGTATTATAAAGTGCTATAATAACATCCAGCAGTTTCTAATGCCCCAAATGCCCTACAAATGATATAATATTATATGTCTTTTAGTAAACCCTGTAGAACAATTTGCCATGTTCAGGTAAGTATTACAGATATTTTACTAATGGTGCTTGAAAAAACACATGGGAAATTCTGTTTATTATATTTGTATAAAATATAATAATAATAATCAAGTTCTATTTTCTGAAAAAACAGTTACTCTAAATCCAAACAAAGGCAGAATCAGGTGTGTTTCTGTAATATTTATTGTATATGCACAGTTCTAAAAGTTGATACTGTTTCTGTAATCTCATGCATCTTCCTAAAGAGCTTTTGTACATAAAAATGACTAGTAAACAATATTCCTGTTGATTAGGAATTTTCAGAGTTCATATCTGGGTTTGGAAGTGAATTTCACATCTCCAGACACTGAGCCCCTTACTTAGTACTAGGGAAACAGACTTGGGTAGATTTAAAGCTTTTCTTCAAACAAGAATGAAACCTTAAACAGAACAAACATTTGCCCTCTACAGTGCAATGAAGAAATAGTATTTATGTAAGTCTATGATCTATAGGTTTATAGTTTAGGTCTATAAGTTTAAACTCTAAGCTTTTTCTTCATACTATTTTGAGTTAATCTTGGCTGGTCTGTCATTAATGAAGGCTTACATAATGTGCTTTCCTAGCTTAGTTCCTGCCTAGTATCAGATCTGATTATGTGCCACAAGTCAGTGTTATCTGTTAGTGACAATACAGATGGATCTTCTATCCCCAGTGTGATCTGGTCTTCCAACTATGCACTGATCAACTTTGTACCAAGTCCCCCATCCATCTTGCAATTCATGATACTCTTCTTTTTCTTTCCATCTTGCCCAGCATAAGGGACTTCTCAAGGGAGATAGGTCTGTGCATAATGGGACCAAAATATGATTACTTAAGGCTAGCAATTTGTGCTCAAATGATTTGTTCTAGGATTGACTTATTCTAGAATTCAGTGGCAGATTTAGACCCTAGCTAAACCAGCTACAGCTTAGGGTAGTGATGGTGAACCTTTTAGAGACCAAGTGCCCAAAAGCTATCTCCCACTTCACCCTCTGCCCTGCCCCCTCTCCACCCCCTTCCCTGTCCCTGCTCCACCCCCATCCCTGCCCCACCTGCCCACATGGCCACTCACCGCCTCCAGGGTCCACCACAGCGCTATGGCAGTTATGCCCTCTCCCCGCGCCCTGCAGCATCAACTGTGCACAACGGGGTGTGAGGGCAGAGTCTTGTCAATGCTGCCTGTTGACATGTCCTTGGCTGCGCTGCTCCATGTGGGCCACGCTCAGGGGCGACTCTCCTTCAGGGAGGCTGCTGGAGAGGAGGGGGTCACAGGGGGAAGTGAGGCTGGGGCAATGGCTCCAAGTGCCATCTCTGGCACCCATGCCATAGGTTCGCCACCACTGGCTTAGGACCTCACAGTCTGAAGGCGCCTGTCAAAATTACAGACTTTTTAGACTTCCAGTTTTGAGCAATAGCACACAGCCGAGGTACTGTGGAGCTCCGCACCCTATATAAGATTTGGTTGTTTGGATTTTAAGATTGGATGGTTTGACAAGACTAATTACAGAGACTATGGTACTGGTGAAAGACTATCTGGAGGGGGGAGATGAAATGGATGCTACATACTTATCTAAAAGTGACAGGAAACCATACCTAATATTCTCTTCTGAAGGCCCCAGCCTGCAACATCAGAGATCTGCAGGAGCAATACTCCAAGACAAGACAAATAGATTCCAAGAGGAAATGTAGGCAATGCTGCGACATATTCAAATGACAATTTTTTCAAATCATGATGAGATTAAAAACAACTTTGATGACATAAATGAGCACATCTTTAACCTAAACCTACAATTTAAAAAATTCTCAAAAAATGACGATAAAGAATGAACAAACAAATCAAATAATAGAACACAAACTAGAGGAAAGTGACCCAAATAGGGAAACTGCAAATGAAGAGAACTACAAATTAATAAAAAAAACCACAAGATTTTGCTACAGCAATGAAAATGGAAAAGATATTTTATCTTTCAGGACTCCAAAACAAGCTTGAGGATAAGAAAGAAGATCTAATAAAATGGATTATAGATCTGCCATGAGAATAATTACTGTTTGGGAGACAAAAAATGCACATTCTACTTAATATGTCTTTCCTATTCCCAACAACATTCACAAAAATACAGGAAGAATCCCCTGGAAGCTGAACATACTGACTTGGAAAGCTACTTGGCAAAAGAAGAAGGCTAGAGTTAGATTCAAGAGATTTGACTCAATTTACCTGATAGAGTACTATATGATTAAACACTTGTTTGAATATGGTTAAAATAATAGATAAATTTTGAATATAAAGGGGCCCTACAGTAAGAGGGATAAGTTACACAAGTAGTATAGTATCTTCTATAATATATGAAATGTAAAAATATTGGGATGGTATATGTTAATGAAACGTTTGGATATTTAAAGGTAATTAACTTTGAGAAAATCATGGCTGATCAGAATAGTTTGAATACTGAGGGGAAACTAAGCTTAACTAAGAATCTTAAAAACAGGACACATAGTGACTCAATAAGATGACCTTTACAAATACAATTGAAACATAAGCCAATTAGAAAAGATGTTATATGTTGATGTTATTGTTATTTGTACAAATACAAGATAAATGTTTATATTTAATCTTGTATGTATTGAAAGTATTAAGAATTATATTTGTTTAATGTTGACAAAAGGATAACACTACTGGAAGAAGAGAAGACCAAGGAAACATATCATTAATTAATATATTGACTTTGGAATTATAGAAATTAATTATTACTGATTGTTTTTAAATAAATGAACCCAGACAACACACTGTTTGCTAAGCACTAAAGATTGTTATTGTTAAAAACTCAAGGATTTTATAAAGCAGTACTAATACTTTGCGTGATCTTGATTCTATGCCTCTGTTTATACAACCCAGGATTGTATTAGCTTTTTTGGCTGCTGCTGCACACTGCTGGCTCATGGTTAAGTGATCATCCACTAGGACTCCAAGGTCTCTCTCACAGTTACTGTTTTTAAGCCAGATTTTGCCCAACCTGTATTTGTACCTTTGATTTTTTCTGGCTAAATGAAAAACTTTGCTTTTCTCTACACAGAAACTCATTTTGTTGGATAGGGCCCATTGTTCAAGTTTGTCAAGATTTTTTTGGATCCTGAGTTTGTCTTCTGGGTGTTGGCTACTCCTGCCAGTTTGCTGTCATATGTAATTTTGATGAGTTCCCCTTCAATTCCCTCATCTAAAGGGAATGAAGATATTAAGGATTACTGGGCCTAAGACAAAATCTTGTGGTACCCCACTACTTCTCTCCATGTGGATGTAGTGTCATTGAGGACTGCTCATTGAGTACGGTTTGCCAGCCAGCACAGATCCATCTGGTGGCGGTGTTGTCTATTCCACCTTTTTCTAGCTTACCAAGGAGTAGGTTGTGGTCTACTTTATCAGATCTGCCTTACTGAAGTCTATGTATACTACATATTTTGCTGGTCTATTATCTTAGTCACTTTGTTGAAGAATGAAATAAGATTGGTTTGACATGACTTAAGATATACTAAACAATTCAGTTCCTATAAAGATGGTATTTATTTATATAATTATTTCCAAAAATCTTACTGTAAAAGTCCTAATATTCAAAATTTATCTAGTTCCTTTTCTTTGTTTATAACTTTCTTGGATTAAAGTATTAATTAGCTTTCTGTAATTTGTTTCAAATTCTTTAAAAAAATTCTTAAGATTATAGTTATTCTTTCTTGTATTCTGGAATCAGGTGATTTTGCAAATTTGTTCTTTGAAGATCCTTAATAACCTTGAGATTATTAAATAGTTAATTTCTGAAAGTGATTAAAAAGTGAAGTTAGCAAACCCAACTCTTGAATTTTTAACTAATTTACCATGACCAGGCCTTCTTTGTTTTTTTAATAAATGAAAATAGTACAGTATTTCATCATTTTTGCTGTTACTCAAGGTAGAGAGATTATACCAACTACCATTCTATCTCAGGTGACTGAGAAGATAGTGAAACAATACACCATCTCATTCATTTGAAAATTAAACAAAATGAGGTAAAAAAAGAATGTTATAATTCAAAAACTTATGTTTCTCTTACCTAGAGGCAACTGCGCTTGTGTTATCACAGTGCTCATAGTAAACATGGCTTTTAGCCTTTAAAAATAAATTCATGCTAAGAAAGGATTTTAAAGCTATTTGATGTATCTGCATGTTTGTGTATTTCAATTGATGCATTGATGCATAGATGGATGCATGGATGGATAATTTTGTGTTTGTCTATAGATATATGTTTGTGTGTGTGTGTGAGAGGGGGGCGGAGAGAGAGAGAGAGAGTGAGTCTTGACTATCTATTTATCTCCAAAAAGATCTATCTCAGGAAGGAAAGGCTTTTCTGGAACAGAAGGAAGGAATTATCCAGTGGGATAATATTGCAGTTTAAACAGTAAGTGTGTATTTGCTCTTAGTGTATCTTCAGAATTTGGAAAAATTAGAAAGAAAATCCTAAAGGACAGAAATCTGCTGGGATCTCATATATAGCATATTTGAGTTATTTGTAGAAGATTTAGGTTGTTGTTGCCTCAATTAAGAACAAAAGAAGGAAAAGAAAAGCTGCATCCTACTTCCTACCTTCTGAATACCTTTATATTGAAAGAAAAACTCCAAAATAATAGACAAAGGAATGAAGGAATCAATAATCTGAAGGTTTTTTTTATTATACATCATATGGTTATTGAGAACTGGAGACAAGAAGAGGAGTGTGGGAATAGTAAGGTTCCTGTTGTTTCTCTTAGAAGTAGAAAAATCAACTTTTTTTTCTTTTCTTAGGATCTCTGTTACTTAGGAAAACAATGTGACATAGAAAAACCACTGACAATGGTAAATTTACAGAGGAAACTAATTTCCGCAAAGCCCAAAACTTAGGTGCCACTAAAGCAAAACCAGTTAGCAAGGCAGAGTTAACACCTAAATTGGGAAATGGTTGGATTAAATGTTATGCTTTTATCATGCTAAGACTCCAATCTCCAACTGTTTAATTTTCCATTTACATCTTTTTGTCTATGGTAAAATCTGAGCCAATAATTAGAGCCATCAAAAAGTGAGTGAAGTCTACCTTTTTTCAAAGTAAAATTATAATACTAAAGCACAGAAACTAGACTCTGGATCAATTGAAGGAAAGGAAACTACATTATTTCAAACACAGGAATTCAGCCTCCCCCCTGGTGATTCAAGAGCAAAGGATAAAAGTAAAACTGTTGAGTGGCAGGAACATGATGACATTTTCCTATTAAAAGACTATCTCTCATATGAAGCTAGCATATGAATGGGAGCTCTTTACCATCTCACTGTTCAATCAGTATTGAACCCCTGAAGCAGAGAAGGGAGAAGCTGCACACTGTGTAATGAAGCAGTGTATGGGATCCCAGTGAGTGCCTCTTTCTTCTTGTGGTTTCAAACTTTTTGTCATCTAGTCTTCTGTCAAGTCTGCCATAAGGAATAGTGAAAATAGCTCACTTGAAGCATTACAGAGGTAAAATGTATTCAGGTTTCCTAACTATACTTAGCATGATATTTTACTCAAAGAGAACCCGCTTTGTATTTGGAGATGCAAAATAATATCAAATGTCCAGATCCAAGATATCAGAGAGAACTAGCCTAAGCTTCTTGGATGAAAAACAAAATGTTTTCAAGGAAAAAACCAAAAAAGTCCAGTTGCCTTTTGAACAACACCTTTGATCCACTAGATACCTATAGATATTTGCTATTATCACTAGTACAAATTTTACACTTGATCTTGCTTCTCACTTCCACAATGACATAAACTTTTCAAAGAGATTTAGCTTTCCAGAGTGAACATTTTAAACTGAGATATAGTCATTTTCCCCCTAAAGTGCTTAATCTTCAGTAATTTCTCATTAGTTTCTGATGATATGTCTGGAAATTTTTCCCCTCTCTTTCTAGATAACATTAGTATGGTCATAGAATCCTAATAACTCAAACCTCAATATGATTTTATTAATGAATGCTTCCAAAATAGGGTGTGTATACTACAGGTTAATCCTGAATATGCAAGATTATTTTGTTTAGATGTGATTTATACAAAATCAGTGAACAGAGGACTGGAATGGGAGAGAATTAAAGAGGTTGTTATATTTAAGGGTTTATAATTTATAATAATCCAGAAAGAGTTTGTAGCTGATACAGCATTAGTACGATGGAGTGATTAATATATTGGGCTAGTCTCAAAAGGCCCCAGATTTAAATTCTCTATCAGCCATCGACCTCAGTGGGTGCTTCTGGTCAAGTCATATTTTAATGGGACCTATTCTGGTGTTGAAGATAAAATATTTATATTTTTTCACCCTCAGTTTCTAGACAAACTAGAATACAAGTAATAAATGGAAAACTAATGCATTTCTTTTATTTAATATTAAATATTTTAAAACTGCCTGATAATTTTCAATTAGAAGGAATTAAACTGTCATATCTGAGGCTTCAAAAATTTAGACAGCATTAGATGACAACAAAGAGTTAAGAGTTTTCTGTACTTCTTCTCTGCATCACAGTATGATATCCCTAACATGCTTTTCAGGGTGGAAATAACAGCTTCTGAGACAGGAAAGTACTAGGAAATGTTTTAAGCACCCAAATTAGCACATGACCAGAAAATTAAGTAAAAATACTGTATAGAAGTCATCAAAACTTATCAAGCCCATGCTATCAAAATTCCAGACCAGAAGGCATAAAAAGAGAGTCAAAGTACAAAATGTGTGTTTAAAAAATCAATTGAAAAGTCTAAGACAGTACTTCGAAAACCTGCACTTTTGTATCTTTTATTTTGTTGACTTTTTATCAGTAGCTTTGCAGTTTGTTCCAAGAAATTGGGAACTATAGTTCCAGTGCATATAGGGGTCTGACTTTTTCCTGTTTGTATACTGGATTTTCTGACTCCACTATATCTTCTGAATGTTCCAAAAGACAATACCTTATTTAGCTAAACTAAAGGCTCTGTTGCTACAAACCACTTAACTCGGCTACCCAGTTAAATCTCTGTAATAATAATCCTGAAGAAACACAGTTTCACTAACTGCATCAAAAATCACCATTGAATGAAGGATCCTAAATTCTTCCTATAGAAAGTGATTAATATCCCATAACTCTTATATCAAGAGAGAAGTGCATAGCTTCATTAAATCATAAGCCAATTTCTCACTGACTTAGCAGGCAGGCAAAAGTAAGCACAGCTTGTATGCTGCAGTAAATGGGGGGGGGGAGGGAGTCCATTTGGCTGCCAAGACTTGGCAGTGACTTTTGTAATAAAAGACTTATTTCTTTAACTGTTCTTTCACTTGGAAGACTAAATAGGCAAATAGGAGATATTGACTGTATTTTGGTATTCTCATGTCACAGCAGACTGAGGGAAAACTACTGTGTAAAAACAGAGAGCAAACCCCACACTCACTCATACCGATGATTTTACCTAGTTGGATAATGAAATGTCCGCAAGCAAACAACCAACCAATGTAAAGACCACCAAGGGCTTCAGATGTCTTATCTAGTGGTCCTCAAGATTTTTGGGGAAGATATGGTCATTGTATTATGCCTCCCTATCTTGGTTTTACATTGATGAATGAGAGTTTCCATCCTTTGATAAAGCCGAGGAATTTTCAAAATAGTCATTGATAATGTATCCTCTTATATTTTTTGAATCAAAGAAGATTTGGAAGGAGTTGCATTTGATCCAGATTAACAATAACCATTTTGATATATGCATACATTTATCAGGAATCAAGAAATAGTGGACTTTGGTGATACCTCTGTAAGAATTGTTCTGCTGGAACAAATCAAGCATACCCATCCACGCTATCAACTTAAATGAATACATTAAATGAATGTCTCCTTTAGCCTGACTCTAAGTGTTAACATTCATAAAAACCCTTTTAAGCTTAACAAGAAACATACAAGGTATGATGGAGCAAGGCAGCACTGTTAAGACCTCTGAGATTGCAATTTATAACAAGAAATGTCTTGGATTTCATAAAAGTTTTTTTAGCCTTGAAGTTTAGATTCCATTACAAAACTATTTTTTAAAATGTAGATGACTTAAAAGGGAAGAATCCTCTTACCTGGTGTATTCCATTTTTTTCAACAAATTCCCTCCCAGCTTTGACAGACCTATGGAGTGTAAATCCCTGATATAGCAGGAAATTGAAGTAAAACATAGGGGGATTTTTCTTAAAATAAAGGGACTTTCTCATATTTTCAAATTGAAGATAAATTCTGCAAATAGTTTATACAAAAATAATTTACACAAAAATGTGGTTTGACATTCACCCACTTTTCAGTGTTCTGGCAATGATTTTATGAATATCAAAGGGTAGCAAAACTGAACTTTCATTCCCAGCAGCTGTTTGCTTTAGCTGATTGACTGCAATTCCTGTGAGTTCTTGTGATCGAGTATAAGGTTATTAGAAACCCAGCAGTATCTGTTAGTAGGATTTGTAAATAGCACACAGGTCATCCTTTTCAGCTCTTGTAGAGAAATACCAATATTCACAAGGATCAGGCCTCCAACAAAAATTAAAGCTATGTGTGGAAGTCTTTAACTGTGATATACACCGATTTCCTTGAACAAAACAATGGTAATAATTTGCACAGTGGATACCACTTACACAGGCATTTAGACTTAATGATATCATTTATTTATTTTATTCCGCTCAAAGTTCATTAACAAATATTTTGATTTTACTAATATTCTATATCAGACATGTCAAACACAAGGCCTGGGGGCCGAATGCGGCTCACGAAGTGGTTTCATGTGGCCCACGAAGCCATCCTGGAAACAGTGAGGAAATGGCCCCTGCTTCCTTAGCCCTGGCCCAGGCCAGCTGGGAGCCAATGTACAATTTTGTGGTGGCCATCTATGCTGAAACGCATTCAGTCTTAGCTCCACAAGGCGCAAGGAACCAGCCCCTGCCGCATTGGCCCCACCCCCTGGGTGCATGCTGGGGAGGTGTCACTCTTTGTGAGGAATAAAGAAATGCACTATGCCTTGGCGCTTTCCCCAGTCCCACCCCCTTCTGCCAGAGACCCTCAGATCTGTTCCACTCTTGCCCAGGCCCCCACAGGCACCTTTGACGCGAATGATGTAGAGCTGTCCACGCCCATCCAGTAGGCCACACCCACTCCATCCACACCCACCCAGTAGGCCACACCCATTCCATCCATGCCCACCCAGTAGGCCACACCCACTCCATCCACGCCCACCCAGTAGGCCGCACCCACCCTGGCCGCATCCACCCGGTCCCCCAAGGGCAACCGCAATGCTGATGCGGCCTTCAATGAAATTGAGTTTGACACCCCTGTTCTAGATACTCTTTTAGACTTTAACACTGAATGTATCTGCACAATAACTACAGTTATTAAATACTGTTCTTCCTTTTTAATAATAGCTATTAAATTTTAATTGAAAAAATATAACACATGGCCACTTTTGTTAGCAGATCTTTTCAAGTAATACCATATTGTCAGAAGTAACAAAAACATGTTAATAGGAACCACTTTTTTATTGTTTTAAAACATTTTTGCTGAAGAGCTCTGAGTATTATTTGATAAAGCATAACGGCTCTATCTAAGATTTATTCCATCAATGAAGTTTTCAGGAATATACCTGTGTGGGAAAAGGATGGAAGTAAAAAAATCAAGATGCAGCCCTTACCATCCTACTCCTTTGTAACATATGTTATTGACACATCACAAAAGCAGATCTGCAGCTGCAATCATAATGCAGTTCTTTTTAGACACACCCACATGCCAATAAATCCTGCTTTCTACCTCTATTTCATTTTCTGAATTTAGCTTCTATTCCTTTACTGCAGTGGTGGGATTCAAATATATGAACAACGGGTTCTCTGTGTGGATGCCACTTCCAGAAGCCCATTCTGGGCCTGGGCAACAAAAAATTAGCTACCGGTTCTACCGAACCGGTGTGAACTGGCTGAATCCCACCACTGTTTTACTGTCTTCTCACTGCTAATAACTTTTTCTGGTAACTTCTAGAAGCTTGTCTTTAGGAAAAAGGCAAAAATATGCAGAATAGACACTTAGAAGGAATTTATTTTGGATGCTGTATATGGCTTGTCATGTAAGAATGAAGAGTGTATGTATGCGTCAGATTGCCAGCAACTCTGACATATTGCACATGATTTTTCACAGAGCACAATGAGACGTAAAACAAAGTCCTCACCGACAATTGCCGATGGTTCAACTTTTCTTCGTGTCACCATAAAGGCCTGATGCCAGGCATCTGCAAACATACAGTTTCAAAAAGAGCAACCGCACACATTTGTCTCATAGTATAGAAACCAGTAGCTAACAGCTGCACACATTGTCTCCTGTGTTGTAAACCTGTCATCAATACTATATTGTTTACATATGGCTACATGGCCTTGTAGGTTAGAATCCCTAAGCTGTTCGGCAGCAGCAAATGCTTGCATGACAGCTGTGTCAGTTTGAAGCAGCAGAGTGGGCTTATTTGTTTCCACTGGAGCCTCAATAACTGTTTCCTCCATTCTCTACCCCCGCCTGTCTGAAAGCCACAAATCTGATTCTTTCATTTTTTAATGAGCATGCTGTTAATCATAAATGACTGCACTGCAGATGCAGTCACTGGGATTTCCACTAACAAGACTCATAATTCTAGAAGAAATAATGGATTTCAGCAGCATTAGAAAAGCTACAGCAATAATTCACAAGGCTGTGTTCTCCAGGAGGAAATCAAAATTGGAGAGATTTTCAAAAAGGTGCTAATTTTCTACATCAGTGAAATTCATCACATTGGCTGTAATTAATATGAAAAAAGGTTTGGTTATTTAATCAGCCAGTGCTTTGTTTTGCCTGTAACATCTTTTGAAAGGACATTGATTTAAGTATTATTGCAATTTCTGCATTTGAAAACTGCTAGTTCTATTGTAAATAACTTCCATCTGAACTTCAGGTAGCAGTTTTTAAACTGACTAAGGGTTTTTTTTTAGTTTTTATTTGGTTCAAGATCTCTATTTATTAAGGTAAAGAACTGCAAATATTCTTGAGATACATATCTCAAAGAATCTGACCTTTATATATTAATTTATGATCCTTTTGATAGCTTAGCTGAATAAATACTTATCCTCTAACACTAATTCCAGTGATTCATGTTTGCTCTGTTAACAATAAACATAGTGTTGACATTTTCTGTTAAAATGCTTAAAGTCAGGAACATAAAATGGAGAACCAATGATATATAAGCTTGGGGTTTGTTTTTGTTTTAAAAAAGGAAGTGTACTAATTTTCTTCAAAGCTACTAACAATGAAAGCATAATGTCGTACAACTTTTCCTTTAGTTTTCACTTATGTATCTCTGTCAAATAATTTCTCATAAATATTCCAACAGAAAGGTAAATAAAAATCCATGTACAACATATTTCATGGCTCTTATGGTGGAGAATGTCTAAGATTCAAGTGATTTAGGAAGAAGAATCTTTGTGATGTTTGCTATGTGTAGATCCCAAAACTATTTTATACAGAACCATCTCAAGCTTTTATAACAATGCAGTGCTTGGAATTTTGAGAATGGTGGAAGATATATAAAGAACCCTCAGATTGATGATGTTTTCTCAACATTTATGATTTTTAGAGCCGTGTTAAAAAAAATTGGCAAGAAGATTATACTTTCTTGTTATTATACTTTGTTAAGCTCCCATTAACCAAAGAAAGACACTAGATCAGTTGATACGTAGGGAAATAGTTGGAAATGAGGAGATATAGAGAAAGGATAGAAGAAAAGACAAAGTGTGTAACATTTTTCTATATTTATAAGTTATTAAAGGTACCTGAATATATTTGATCCCAAGAATCACTGTAAAAATTAGACATTAAGTGTATAGTTTCTATGTGAAAAGAAATATTGAGGTAGATGTAAGGTTCAAATCAAAAACATTTCCTTTTGTCTATATCAGTGTCTCATTTCCTTCAGAAAGCATAATCTAAATGCCCAAGTTTGCCTTTTTTGTATAAAGATATGGAAACCTGACTTGAAATTAACATAAATTAACAGAGAAGAACTTTTGGCATAGCTTTTGAATAGTTACTGCATTGACACCTAAATACTTGCAGGATCATCTGCTTTAGATATAATGAATCTGTCCTGTTCCTGTATCTTGAATTTGTATAGTTAGAGTGTTAGTAGTCAGAATTCTTATGAAACAATTTGGTTTTGCAAATCTAGATGGCACTCAATTTTAGAACAACAGAAAGGACAGAAACGGAGTTTATAATTTTAATGTTTATGGAATACAGATGCCAAAGGAGAGCAGATTATTTAGTGGTTTTAATTGCTTGTTTTTATGGCTGTTATGAATATTTTAAATACCCCCAGAGTTTATTAGCAATTGCTAAATTGCTTGCCTACAAAGATCATTCCTCAGGTGGATGAGTGAAACTATAAGTCGCTGACTTGAGATGTGGAGGGGGGGAAAACAATACGTAATTCTTTTTGCCCTTGGAGTTCTGGTAGACCAATCCATTTTAAAAAGTTGTAGAGACATGAATTATGAAGCCTCAGACTGTAACCCCCGCCCCAAAACTAAATTCTCTCAAAGCAGTCTAGAAAAGCTGTCACTTTTACTTTGTACTATTGGTATCATGTAGCATTTTACTGAGCAAGAAAGGAAGACAAAAAGTATCAGTTATGAAGTCTTCACTCATCAATATGTCCTCCTATCATATTTCAATGTCTTGCTAATTATTTAAGGACATGTCATGAAATGTCTTCATCTCTTTCCCAGTGTACAGGTGAAGTCAGTCAACTTTATATTTATCTGATCTGGTATTATGGTATGTTCTCTCACCAGAAAGCTTGCTGTATGCAAATTGCAGGCATTTTAGTTGAATCCATGATAATGTCATAAATAGAGGCTAAAAATGTTCTCAGCTCTTTTTAGACACTTCTGGCTGCAGCATACTCATTCTTTGCTCTCTCATTCCCACGTCATTGAGCTCCCTTTTCATTTTGATTTGTGTTCCTGGCCTGACATGACACTAAGAGACCAGCAGCAATAGCATTAACAACATTGCTAGAGAAAGGCATAGTTCTTATAAAAGAGAGAAGGAGGAGGAGGAGGAGAACTTAAAAGGGTGAGATAGAAAAAGAGCTCTTTAAAAACCAGAAGAGAATTAGCAACACAATAGCAAGAAAGGTATGAAAGTCATGGTAGCAGAGTTGCAAAAGACTTATATAGATCTTAAACGATAGAGAAAACGAATATAGACACTGAATTTGGAACTCATAGTTAGCAGTATGTTAGCACCAGAACCAGCAGGACCAACAAATGTTTTAGAAGATATCCGTTGAAAGATACTGCTTGACTTCATTCCTTCAGATGCTTTTGATTCTTCATGACCTGATGGATATCGGTTCACCAAGACTGTCAATAACTGCTTTCTTGAGTTCTTGTAACTCATGCGTGTGTCATTCATGATAATACCTACTATCTAGTTTTTCAGTCTGTCTTTTTATTGTCTTTGATTTTTAAAAGCTTTGAGGTTCTCTCCAGTGACTCTTACCTTCATATTATGAATCCAAAATATTTAGGTTTTAGTTTCCTTATTAATATCTCCAATGAGCAGCCTGTTTTACTTTGTCTGATATTGACAGACTTTGTCTTTTTGGGTTCAATGTATTCTATACATTTTTTCTAGTTCCATTATTCAAAGGCATACATTTTTCTTTGTTCATTCTTTATGACAGTTCAGCTATCACAGCCATGATATTACAACTGGGACAACAGAATATATTTTTGTTGTTAATACGATGTCTCTGTACTTTAATATTTTGTCTAGATCTGTCATAGTCTTTCTTTCAAGTAGCAATCTCTTTATTTCATAGCTGAAGGCACTATTCCTATGAACCTTTTGAACCTGGAAGATAAGGTCTATTAGTACTTCAATTTCTTATTTGCCTATTTGCATTGAGTTGAGGCTTTCCCTGTTGACATAATTTTAGTTTTTCTTGCTGATTATAGGTACTGTCTGTTCCTTTCACCTTCCAAGTAATTCACTAATCTTTACAGAAAATGGAAGACAAATATTTATTTAAAATATCTCCAACATAATTGAGGCTCCTAAATGTATATTAATTGCTTGTTAACTGCAATAACTCATAATCTCATATTGCTCAACGTTGTTTTTAATGATATCGATTGATATAAACATGATATGAATTTATTTGTGAATTAGGCACAGTAGTTCCCAACTTCTAATTTCATCTCTATGCTAAATGAAAACAAATGACAATTAGAAGTTTTACTATCTCTCTATAGTGACAATCACAATTTGGCCACAAATTAATCAAGGTTTTTCAGGGCAGCCCTTCTGTTCAATTAGCACAATTTGATACTTCTTAATAATGGGAACCATTTTTCTATCAGAGACATATGATCACAATTTCTACACTCTCCGTGAGTTCTAAACTCAGTATAGGCTGTTTTTGTATAGTCTAGTATTGCTTAATGGAAACCCATGAAGATTCATAAAAAAATAAATGGGTAACTTCTGCTAACATTTTTAAAATCTCTTTCTTTTTCATTTTTTCTTGCTTTGGTTTTTTTTTCTTTTGGTGTCTGCTTTTTCTTGTAACAAAAAAGCTCCTGGATAATATGCTGGTAGCATTCTTAAAGAGTTATTTCATGCTATTTGTGCACTGTAAAATAAAGCAATAATAATTTTTCAATCTGCCATTAATTCGCTTTATTGTGTTTTGCAACCATAAAAGAATTATAGACTTGGAAAACAAGTTCCTTGGGCTTTCTTCCAATCCATTTTTGGCATTTCAGGAAAATTGTATCAGTTAAATTGCATTTCCTCTCTATGTTTCTTCTTTCTCTTCCACAGCATATCAAGCAGAACAGTCAGGAAATTGACTATAGAATTTTTATTTTCTTATTTGTAGTAATAAAGTAGTGGATTTGGTAATATTTCCTTTATAGGTTGATTTTACAACACTTATATCCTCTCCACTTAAAAAAGATTGAGTAGTTTACATAAAATGAAATATAAAACAAAAAAATGAAAGACTGAAGTCATAACATTCTCATAGTTAAAATCAGGACTTTTTTTTCTCATAGAACGTCCAGAACAGAGTTCCGGCAGCTTTTTTGGATGGAACCTTATAGGGTAGGCAAGGGAGGTTTTATAACGTGTGTGAGTTCCAGCACCTTTTTTTTTTTTTAGAAAAAAAGCACTGGTTAAAATGTAACTGAAGAATGGAGATTAAAAAGCCACTCCACACTGCAATTATTCAAGCACCAAAAGTTTATTGAGAAAGTCAGGTCTTACCAATTTTTGTAATGTTTAAGCAATAGAAGGGACATTCAAATTTGCAGGAGAAAATTATTTGAAAGAAGACAAGGTTGTTACTGAAACAGTTTCCTCATTGATTCTCCTTTCCTAACCATTTAGGTTAGGGTCCTGCCATATTCTTTCCATGATAATCTAGCAGAACAGAGGAGTCTATTGGAAGAAGGTAGTTCCTAAGATAGACCTGAAGTTGCTAAGAAATAGCAAACTTTTTGAACATTGTCTTGTACTTTAGCAAACTGTGACAAGAAAAATGTGATGGGAGCAAAAGTTTGGCATTCTGTTCCAAAATGGCATTAGAAGAACATAGCTTTTATCTAATAGTAAGTGAGAATGACCTTGGGAGACAGGAAGAACAGTTGCAGACTAGAAAATGGTCAGAATAGCAGCAGCTGAGTACACAAAAGGAATAAAGATATGGTAAACATCTCAGAAGGACCCTCCCTAATTTCTTAAGTTGTAAAGGAAACAGGGGAGAAATTACTTCTTAGACTTGCAAGGTTCTGTTAATGTAATTTTACAACAAAGTTAGAGCTACTACTTTTGGCGTGCTCCTTTTCTGGACAACATCGCAATGCTGACACATTCTCATCAGAAGATATCTACAAATGATCTTCAGTGCCCAGTACAAAATAATCTTTCAAAAAAGGTAAGGGGAGAAAATAACTTCTGAATGTTTCTATAATTAATAATAATAATAATAATAATAGTAATAATAAAGTTGGAAGGTACTTTAGTCCAACACCCGCTCAGGCAGGAAACCCTATACCATTTCAGACAAATGGCTGTCCAGTCTCTTCTTAAAAACTTCCAGTGTTGGACCATTCACCGCTTCTGGAGGCAGGTTGTTCCATTGGTTAATTGTTCTAACTGTCAGGTAGTTTCTCCTTAGTTCTAGGTTGCTTCTCTCCTTGGTTAGTTTCCATCCATTGCTTCTTGTCCTGCCTTCAGGCACTTTAGAAAATAGCTTGACTCTCTCTTCTTTGTGGTAGCCCCTGAGACATTGGAACACTGCTATCATGTCCCCCCCAGCAACTGTTCCTTATATGTTTTAGCTTCCAGTCCCCTAATCATCTTTGTTGTTCTTCTCTGTACTCTTTCTAGAGTCTCAACATCTTTTTTACATCGTGGTGACCAAAAATGGATGCAGTATTCCAAGTGTGGCCTTACCAAGGCATTGTAAATTGGTATTAATACTTTGATTCTATCCCTCTGTTAATGCAGCCTAGTACCGTGTTGGCTTTTTTTGGCAGTTGCAGCACACTGCTGGCTCATATTTAAGTGACTGTTCACTAAGACTCCGAGGTCCCTCTCACAGTTACTACTATTGAGCAAGGTATCCCTATACTATACATGTACATTTGGTTTTTCTTGCCTAAATGTAGAACCTTACTTTTTTCACCATTGAATTTCATTTTGTTAGATAGTGCCCAGTGTTCAAGTCTGTCCAGATCCTCCTGAATCTTAAGCCTGTCTTCTGGAGTGTTGGCTATTCCTGCCATCTTGGTGTTGTCTGCAAATTTGATGAGTTCCCCATCTATCCCCTCTTTCAAATCATTGATGAAGATGTTGAAGAGTACTGGCCCAGAACAGAGCCCTGGGGCACCCCACTACACACTTCCTTCCATGTAGATGCAGTTCCACTGAGGACCACACGCTGAGTACGGCCGGTCAGCCAGTTACAAATCCATCTGGTGGTGATGCTGTCTAACCCACATTTTTCTATCTTATCAAGTAGTAGGTTGTGATCTACTTTATCAAATGCCTTACTGAAGTCCATGTAAATTATATCCACAGCATTCCTCTGATCCACTAATTTTGTCACTTGGTCAAAGAATGCAATAAGATTTGTCTGGCATGCTCTGTTTTTGACAAACCCATGTTGGCTTTTAGTAATGACTTTGTTTGCCTCTAGGTGTTCGCTGATTCATTGTTTGATTATCTTTTCTAGAATCTTCCCAGGTATTGAAGTCAGGCTGATAGGTCTGTAATTTCCTGAGTTCATTTTTTCTCTCCTTTTTTGAAGATGGGAATTACATCAGCTCTTTTCCCGTCCTCTGGTAGTTCCCCAGTGCTCCAGGATCTTTGAAAAATATAGTTCAGTGGCTCTGAGATCACATCTGCCAGTTCCTTGAAAACCTTGGGGTGTAATCCATCTGGTCCTGGTGATTTGAACTCATCTAGGCTGGACAGGTGCTCACTTACCATTTTCTTGTCTATCTTAACTTGTGTTTCTATTCTTTTTTTTTAATGGCACTATTTTTTATTGGTTGGTCTGTTTTTTCCCTTTGTGTAAAGACAGATGCAAAAAATGAGTTAAATAGTTCTGCTTTCTCCCTGTTGCTTGTCACCTTCTTGCCACTTCCACCCACTAATGGACCAATCATTTCCTTCACTTTTTTCTTGTTTTTTACATGTTGAAAGAAGCTCTTTTTGTTATTTTTGACTTTGGTCGCAAGCCTTAGTTCATTTTGAGCCTTAGCTTTCCTCACTTCATCTTTGCAGGCTCAGATTATTTGCTGATAATTAGAATTAGTTGCAACAGCTCCCCCAAACCTGACAGCTAGAAAATGTATGTTGTTGAAAAAGTGAAATGATTTTAAAAAATGTTTTTAAAAAAACATTTCAGGCAACTTATATTAAAAAAGTGAAAGAGAAAAATGTTATAACAGAGCTCTGCAAATCTTCAGAACAAATCATTGACAAAGATTTGAGTGAACTGCCTTTTGATGTCTCTTTATGAAACACATAAATGCCACACTTCTATCTGGCAGAACAGCTAAAAGGTTATACTTTGTTCATCAAAAGTGTATTTTGCACACACACACATATATGCATAGAAGTTTCTGACAATACTACCACAGTTCTCACAAGCCTGTTCAATATATTAAAAGGATTTTTCTTTCTCTGTCTCTGTCTCTCTGTCTTTCGCTTGCTCGCTCTCTCTCCCCTCCTCTCTCTCTCTCTCTCTCTCTCTCTCTCTCTCTCTCTCTGTGTGTGTGTGTGTGTGTGTGTGTGTGTGTGTATATGTGTGATAGATCTCAGTCTTCATATCTATTTCTCTTTAAATATAAACACCTAAAGGTTGAATACAGTCTGACTTTGATAACTGCGAAAAACTTTGCAGAAGTACATATATTGATTGATCTGTAAATATATTGAAAACTATAAAGTGATTACGGAAACCAGCATGCATTTTGACTTGTTTTTTTTAATCAGATAATTTTGTTCACAGATTGTGGAAATGCTATATGTATAATATATTTTGATCTCAAGAATTATTTGATGGTGTACCCTATGACATTTTTTGTTCACAGATTGTGGAAATGCTATATGTATAATATATTTTGATCTCAAGAATTATTTGATGGTGTACCCTATGACATTTTGAATAATATGATCATTAGGATATATTGCATATCATGCCAATATATCCTAATGGCAAATGGATACATACCTAGCTTAAAAATTCTACTGATTTATAAGCTATTTCTCATTAAATTGGAGGGAGGTATTGAGTAGCCTATTGTAACATTCAGCATTAGATCCTGCAGTCTTTAATATTTCTATTAATGAAGATAGGGAGTAATATTTAGATTTTTGTCATAGAACTGAGTAGGATGACAGTATTCTAGAAGACAGAAATAACATATGAAATTGTCTTGACAATTTATAGAAATTCTGAAAATAACACTGAGGTTTAACAGAAACAAATTAATTTTCATAAATACAGAAATAAAATAGAGGATACTTACTTTGGAGATAGTAGCTGAGAGAAATTTCTTGGAGTAGTACTGTAGTTGATTACAAACTATATATCAATCAGCATTATGATATGGCTGCAAAATAGGCAAAAGCAAGTTTAGGCTTCAACAGCAAGAAGTATGGTTTCTAATACCTCTACCCTATGCTGAAGTAAATCCCATCCTGAGTACTATGCCCAGCATTGACTATTATATTTTAAGAAGGACTTAGGTAAAATGGAATATATTCCCAGAATGACAATCAGGATTATCGGGTAGCTATAAAAGAAAATAAATCATATGAAAGGAGATGTGAAGATTAATTGAAAAACTTAGGAATGTTTAACCTTAAGAAGATAAGGTTGAGGAAAATATACTACCTGACAGGCTGTCATAGAGAAGAATGCCAAGTTTTATCCTTTGATTTTTCAGAAAGCAGGATATGGAATAATACACAGTATTTCATTACAAGGCAGCAGATTGGAATTTGATATTAGTAAAATATCCAACAGTAAGAGAATTTTTACATAATAACCAGTGAAGAGACACCAAGGAGTTAGACTTATATACTGCTTCATAGCTCTCTCTAAGTGGTTTACAGAGTCAGCATATTGCCACAACAATCTGGGTCCTTATTTTACCGACCTTGGAAGGATGGAAGTCTGAGTCAACCTTGAGCCGGTGAGACTTGAACTGCCAAACTGCTGGCAGTCATCAGTCAGCAGAATTAGCCTGCAATACTACATTCTAACCATTACATCACCATGGCTCGTTTTTCTTCCATGTATCAAACAGAGGCTTCATTTGGGTTCATGCAATAAGGAAATAGTTGGACTTAATGTCCTAAAAGTCCTTTCAGTTCTATGATTCCATGCTGGCAGACATTGCAAATGTAAATCTTTATTTATTTGCAATTTTAAAAAACAAAGAAGGAAACTCTACCAGATTGCAGGATTGATGTATCATGTTCTTTTAATTCATCTACACATCCCTTATGGAAAGAAAAAAAAATCAGAAAAAATATTAGTTCCTGATTTCTAGATTTGCATATAGATAATGGGTGGATTATGAGAAGAAGAGAAATTTTTAACATTATTAGGGATGAAGTTTATTTTTACTTGTTTTGAGGAAGATTAGAAATCACTTCTTTACATATTTCTTTTCTTTTCTTATTTTTTTATTTGTTCTTTTTATTCTTTTTATTTCTTTTTTTGAGTTTGTATATGATTTAATTTTTATTTATTTATCTACCAAATTTATATGCCACTCATCTTGCATGAGATTTTATAAAATCTTTTATATAAAAAAAGAAAAAAATGAGAAAGAAACAGTGTGGATTCGATTTGAGAAAGTTTCAAATTGTGCCTTTGAAATGGCTAATTTGCATATTGACTGATAATGTAATGAAAATATTAGCCCATCTACTGGAATATATTAAGAACAAATAAGGAGCGTGTGTGTGCATTTTCATTTGCTCAATAATTAAAAGAAAAAATAATGATACAAGGTTACCCTATTCTCAAATGAAAGTTGAAAATTTGAAAAAAAGTTTCAAGGAAAGAGCCAGAATCATCCCCTCACCAATAGTACAGTGAAAATTCTTAAACAGAATTTTTTTGCTTGATCCATAGATCAAACAAGTCTTTATCATAGCAACAAGTTTGTCAAGTTTCTCCAGATCACATCTTGTATATTTTTTAGACTTTGATTAGGCAGCAGTTGTTCACTTCTTGTATTCTTTTCACAGAAATAGAGGCAACAATATTCCTTGGTAGCAGGGCCACTCTGCCATATTCTTTGGCCAAAAGGTTTCCTGCAAATGCACTGCCTACACCCAGCTATCTTTTCTAGTTACCGTATGTGTCTGCATCCTGACCTTAGTTTTTATTGTGTCTATTTTCTTCCATACGTCTTTTAGCTCCGCAGGTTTCCTATCGGTGAATGTTATGTATGTGATAAAATAAAATACGAAATAGATGGACTTTTTTAAAGCTACCTGTTCTGAGCTGCAAAGATCTATTGCTATCACTATATCTCTTTGCTCCTATCTAGATTTAATATGTTTTTTTAACCCAAATCTAACAACCCTACTTAGTTCCCCACTCTCTCTGAAAAAGAAGGCAGCCTGTCCCTTGTTTACCTCTCAAGTACTTTGTATCTTTTATTTGTGTAATCCTACCCTCGTGGCAAAATATACAAATTTAGTATACCACTGTCCAGAAATTGATGCAAATGTGAAATCTATCAAGAATAAAAATTCAGTTTTTTCAGATGTGAAAAAAATCCAAGGTCTCCAAATTCTAAAGTAATCTGAAAAAAAATGGAATATTTGATGGCAAGATTATGAAAATTGTTGGATGAGAAAGAGAGAGACAGAGATCAGATTAGTGTATTTTTTAAAGATAATCTCGTGATTTTAGAAAATATTTTGATTCAAATTAAAAAATAGCACTCTGCCTTTGAAAATTTGGAATCACTGCGAAGTTTAGAACCAGTTTATTTTTTAGTAAAGCTATGCATTTTTTTAATTTAGAAGTAGGTATCTTCAATATCTCTGATATTTAACTGAAGCACATAAAAACCAAAACAATAATTTTATTTGTATTATTTCATTTCTTTCTCTGAGACAAGTCTAGTCATTTAGTTATATTATTACTATGTTATGCATTATATATTATGTTTTAGACTTTTATATATTGGCTGCTTTGTTTCTGTAATTTCCATTCTGAAACAATTATCTCTGGTTACAACTACTCATTTGCTAAATTAATTTTGATAAATCAATCCTCAATTGCATTATATGTATGGAAGGGAGAAGTATTGGCAATCATACATTTTAAAACAAACTGATATTTCTTTAATTTGTTGAAAACTGCTCCCTGATGAAATACTACTTGTCAAATTCCAGCCTGCAGCAAATGTTTGCAGCTGAGTTATAAAATAAAAAATATTGACGTGAGGATTTGTTAGAAAGGAGCCAGGGTGAGCCCTGCTTCTGTCCAATTGCATTATGTCAGACATTAAAATTTCTGAACCTTAGTGGTTTCTGAATTATCTAGAAAAATAGCACACCTAAACTTCCCTATATGATACAGGTAGAAAGACATTTATATACTGTAGGTCTTAAGCATTTTCCACGAATAGCCACTGTTCTACTTTTCTCTGGATATATTTACAAGTATTTTGGTGTATGTCAACTGACTTTTGATCTTGAATAAATCTTTTATCTGGAGTAGGAAGAAAGAACAATTTCCATGGAGGACAATGGAATAATACCTATAAATGTTTTCCTTCTTTAGGAAAGATAATAAAGTCTCCATGCGAAAAAACATGTTTTAACTTCACAGATAAGATGATTAGTATTTTGGATCACTTTATTATTCACAATGACTTGGAACCAAAAGGTACTTTCAGATTTTTAGCAAGAAATTAATTTTCTTAAATGAGTACAAATACTGTATTTTAGCGTTAATCTAGTGAGAAGGGTAGGATTGCTATTAATTGCTCTTTGAGTATGGACAGAACAACAGAACAGAATGATACTTAAGATTACTTAAAAACCTAAGAGAGACATTTGTTAGTTATTCTCTTAAACCTTCTTATTGAAACTTATCATCCATTTACAAATACTCTTTCAAGAGCTATTTTGATTATTTTCAATTTGGCAGAAATTTGGATAGGCCTCCACAAGTGGGGGCAAAGTTTTGATATGAAAGGAACATACCTGAGGATCTGAACTATGCCTGTGAAATGCTCACCAGGATTCTCATTACTAGGAATTCCTTTGCCTAGCACTCTGAATCCCAGATGGTCTTTCAACTAGGTGGTTGCCCCAAGTAGCAGACCTAAAGCCGAAAACCTCTAAGCGCTTGGAGAAGTGAAATGAATTTAACTCTCATTTTGTAACACACTGATAGCAGTCACGTGAACCATGGAATGGAAGGAATTTTCCTGTTAGAGAAGCAGGCTGATCATTGTCCTCCCTTTATTGATTTGCATGTAAGTTATTGTGCATAGTAGTAATAGATCATAAGCGAAGCTCTTGAACAGGTTGAGTGCACATAATACAATAGTTCTCACATGTTATAGGGGAACAATATTCTGAGAATTATGAGATCTAAAATCTAACATTTCTAGAGGCCATTACACTGGGAAAGGCTGTGGGAATTACTGAGCAACAAGGTTAAGGGATGAAATCAAAATGTGCCCATTTTGCAATAAATCATTATATTTATTATCTCATCCATGGAAAAGAGTGGGAAGCTATTGTTCTTTCTATGGACAGTTCTATGTGTGGTTTAATTACTCAAAGAATTCCTTCTGCTAATTTTTGGGAATTGCAAATGTTAACAGGGAGTTGGTTTCAGTTTTTAAATTACTATTTGTTTTGAAAGTGATGCTTTTACTTGTTGACACAATAATAGGACATTTTGTTTATAGGGAATGAATTTAGCCACCAGAGCATGAGATTAGGCAGAACAAATGACTCAGTGTTTGGGTATCTTTAACTGTAAAGCTGCTTGAATAAGTCTATCTATTTTTGACCAGTAAAAATATTTCTATCTTTAACCAGCTTCATCAATCAGCTGCATTATTTCAATCATTCCAACGGTTATAAAGTGGATAGGGAAGAAAAAAAATAACAACAGATTTTAGTATGGTATTTTAATGAATAATTGGCAACATAAACATGAAAGACAAGTAATTTGCACATGAACAATGGAAATCTTTGCTTCAAATATAATTGGCACTTGTAATGGTATTTGGGAATGACCATGAGAGATTGAGACCAGAGACTCTCAATAGGGAATGGCAAGTTAAGAGACAGCACAGTCTGCAGCTGGAGAAGCAAGAAGCGTAGAAGAGATCCTTCCTAATTTCTTAAGCGTAAAGGAGCAGGGAGAATTTTACTTTCAGACTTGCAATTTTCTGTTAATGTAGTGTTACATTAAAGTAGAATTAGCTTATCATGTTTCCTGTTTGGTCAACCTAGTAAGGCTGCCATTGCTTATCAATTTTATCTAAGCACAGAGATATGTTGTAAGCAAGAACTTTTTAAACCAGCTACTGTAAACTCAACGGGAGATTGTGGTTTGTTTAAATATCAAAGTAAGATCCCAGTTCTATCTTAGTCAGGTACAAGAGAGATTATTATCTTAACTAGCACTACAGATGTGGGCCACAAAAGCCAAACAATCATTAGAAGGCAGCAAAGAATTAGTTTTCTGTAATCTCTTTGCTGTTGCTTAATGGTGTCTGGATTCTGCATCTCATATCTGTAGTTTTTATTTATTTATTTATTTAAAAAGTTTTATTGAAAGTTACAAAATAAACCCATTTACCCTCCACCCAACCCCCGACTTCCCAGAGCCAAATACAGGGTATTTCAAACATATTAAACATAATCTAATTAAGTTAACAAATATATTAATCATAAGCTAAACAAGTTTAACAATTTATACAACAATTAAAATCGTAGTTAAACCTTAACTCCCTTTAAACCTTAATAACATATCATAAACAAATCAGTTTATAATCAATTGTTATATAATAAAAAAATTAATTTAAATATTATTAATAATATTTATTATTTAATCATAAAATAAATGGAAATTTTCAGTTCCATATTTAATCTGAATACAATCTATCCATCTTCTCCATACCATAATATATCTTTCTTGTGTATGATCCTTTAAATAAGCAGAAATTTTAGCCATTTCTGCTAAGTTAGAAACCTTAAATGTCCATTCTTCTAGTGTAGGCAACGAATCCTTCTTCCAATATTGACCTATCAATAACCTTGCTACTGTAATTAAATTCAGCATTAAAACAGTATCTTTAACATCAAAATCCTCAAAAATTCCTAATAAAAATAGTTGAGGAGTAAATTTTATCCTCCTTTTGAAAATATTTTGAATGTTTCACCAAATCATGATCCAAAAGGCCTTAATATTTTTACAAGTCCACCAAATATGAAAAAAAGTTGCATCAAAACTACCACACCTCCAACATTTGGGCTGTAAATTAGGGTACATACAAGATAACTTTTTAGGATCCAAGTGCCACCTATAAAACATTTTGTAAAAATTTTCTCTTAAATTTTGAGCCTGTGTAAATTTGACATTTCTGATCCATATTATCTCCCATAAATCCAATGGGATTGCTTCCTGAATATTCTGAGCCCATTTTACCATACAATCTTTAACCAATTCCGTTTCCGAATCCAATTCTATTAAACTATTATAAATTCTTTTTATATGTGCCTTATTCTGATCTTTAATCTGTATTATCAAACTTTCATCTCCTAATGTTATCCCCACTTTCTTATCTAAAGTCCACCTATCCACTATTTGTAAATATTGAAACCATGACTGTAATGTATTTTCTTGCCTTAATACATCCAAAGACTTTAATTGCCAGTCATTGCCAGACCAGATAAGTAAATCTTTATACAAAATTTTCTAGAATTCATCCTCTTCGATATTCCCTCTGTTGCATGTTCAGGAATCCCCCAAATAGGTATTTTATAATTTGATCTATAATAATACTTCTTCCAGACTCGAAGTAGGGCACTTCTTAAAATATGCGATTTAAGTTTTACTCTTGGTTTTTTCCCTGCCCAAATGAATTTATTAATGCCTTTCTGCCATTCATCTAAATTAACCTCATTCTTTAAGATAGGTATCATTTGAAATAAAAAAAGAAACTTTGGCAAAACATTCATTTTAATTGCCGCAATTCTTCCCAAAAGAGATAATTGCAACTTCTCCCAATTTTTCAAATCTCTTTGTATCTTGACCCACAGCCTTTCATAATTATTTTTATACAATTTTGCATTAGAAACAGATAAAATAACCCCCAGGTATTTTACCTTATCAACAACCTCAAAATCTGTCAAATTAACCAAAGTCTGCTTGTCCAGATTAGTCATATTTTTGGGCAATATTTTAGTCTTATTGTTGTTAATTTTAAAACCCGAAACCCATCCATGTTGATGTATCAATTGTAGTAACTCTACTACAGAATAAATAGGTTGGGATAAGGTAACCACCAAGTCATCTGCGAAGGCCCTTAACTTATATTCTTTTTTATTAACTTCTATTCCTTTTATTTGCTGTGATTCTCGAATTTTAATCAGCAATATTTCCAAAGTTAAAACAAACAGCAATGGTGACAATGGACATCCCTTTAGTCCCTTTTTCTATTGTAAACACCTCTGACAAACCCTCATTGACTATAAGTTGTGCCGTTTGTTTTTGATAAATAACACCAAGAGTTTGTAAAATATTTTCTCCGAAATTCATTTTCTCAATTAATCTTAACATAAATTGCCAATTCAATTGATCAAACGCTTTTTCAGCATCTAAAAATATCAATCCTGCAGGAACTTGATTGTTTTTATCTAAATATTCTAATAAATTGATAATTTGTCTAACATTATTCTTCATATACCTTCCAGTTATAAAACCTGTTTGGTCTGTATGTATAACGTAGTGCAAAACCCTCATGAGCCTATTGGCTAAAATTTTTGCAAAAATCTTATAATCTACAGTTAGGAGAGATATAGGTCTATAGTTCTTTGGTAAAGTAAGGGCTTGATCTTCTTTTGGAATTAAAGATATAAAGGCTCTGCCCCATGAGGAGGGGATCTCCGAACCCTGTAATATATTATTAAAGAGCTCACTTAAAGGTTGAATCATCTCTTGTAGCAAAGTTTTGTAATAAATAGATGTCAAGCCATCTGTACCCGGTGCTTTACCTAATTTTAATTCTTTGATCACTGTCTCAATTTCCTCACTAGTAATCAAACCATTAATTTCTTGTTTCTGATTTTCTGTTAATTTAGGGAAGTTGGCTTCATTTAAATAATTATCTATATCTAAAACCTGTACTTTAGTACTCTTATATAATTTTTGGTAATAATCTAAAAAAGATTTCTTAATCAGCTCCTTCTGATATACCAGTTTACCATTATAATTTATTTTATCTATAATTCTCTGTCTCTGTTTCTTTCTCAGTTGATAAGCCAACCATCTCCCTGATTTATTAGCATTACAAAATGTATTCTGTTTCATGTACAGTAAATTAGTTGCAGTTTGATCAGCCATCAGCATATTAAATTGTGATTTGAGCAATTTTATAGATTCTTTAACCTTCTCATCTGTAGGATTTAAAATCAAAGTTTTTTCTTTTAATTTAATCTCATCTTCCAATTCCTTACGTTTCTGAATCTGCTTCTGTCTACGAACATTATTCATTTGTATCAAAATCCCTCGCATGAAGGCTTTACCTGCATCCCATACCATTGACATTGAAGTTCCCTTATGCATATTTAAAACAAAATAATCCTTTAAATGCTCCTTTAATTTTTGAACATTCTTTTCTTGTCTAAATAAGTTTTCATTCATCCTCCACGATCTCCTCTCCTCTTTTTCATCAACCAACTCCATCCAAACTGGACTATGATCCGTCAATCTCCTAGGAAAAATTTTAACATTCTTTACCCTAAAATATAAATCAGTTGTAATCAAGAAAAAGTCATTCTTGAGAAAGATTGATGTCTATCTGAAAAGAAAGTGAAATCTCTCTCCTCCTGATTGCGTTCACGCCAGTAATCTCGCAGCTCCCAGTCCTCTTTCAAATCAAAAAAAGCTTTAGGTAATTTAGCCTGTTTAAAAGAAATAGAAGATCCTTTTTTGTCTCTTTGTGTATCTAACACACCATTCCAGTCTCCCATTAATATAACAGATCTGTAATCCAACAAAGTTAATTTCTGGTGTAACAGTCTATAAAATTGTTCCTGTTGTTGATTTGGTGCGTACAGTCCCACTATAAGTACTTTCTTACCATACAAGCCAACTTCAATCATAACATATCTCCATTGAAGATCAGATTCTACCAAACAGGCTGATAAATTTTGCTTGACATAGACAACTACTCCCCCTTTTTTCCCAGGAGCAGAAGAAACAAAATGAGATCCCAAACGAGCATTAACTAAATATTTTTGATCTTTAGATATAATATGTGTTTCCTGCAAACAAATAATATCATTATTATGTTGCTTTAGATAATGAAAGATTTTCTTTCTTTTTTGGGGGGAATTAAGGCCATTAGCATTCCATGTCAGGAGCTTTACCATCTCCCTTAACCAGAAGCCTGGAGAAGACTGCTTGAAGATCTGCCATTGAAGAATGTGCTGCAGAGCTCTTGGGTCTTGCTCCTCCCACCGGCAACGAAACAATTTCTTGAAGAGATTCTTTAACTTCTTTCTTCTGTTGTTCCTTTTCCTTGTGTCTGTGTGCTGCACAAGTCATTCTTTGCTCTTTGATCTCTGTTTGTTGTGACCACTCCGCCTGTAACTTTCCACCTAATCCTTTAGACTGCTGTTCCGCCTCTTTACCATCCAGAACTTTCTGCATCATAGATGATGGTGAGCCTGCTCCCAGGACCGAACTGTAAAACTCCTTTGCTTTGGTAACTGTATTAAGTCTATAACGCATCCCCGCATGGCTCACAACAATACCCATCGGAATCTCCCATCTGAATGGCATCAATCTTTTTTTGAGCTTGTTAGCTAAAAAAGCAAAGTCTTTTTTCTTTCTTAGAATTTTAGATGGGATCTCCTTTAAAATAATAACATCTTGAGCAGCAATCTGAAACCTCTTATTATAACAAGCTTGTATAATTTCATTGCGCAGAGATCTCTTTGCAAAATAAATCACCACATCTCTTGGTAAATTTTTTTGCTTTGCGACCCAGGAGTTAACTCTATAAATTTTTTCAACTTCTCTGAAGGGATAAGGAGGGAGTTAAGTTGGATAGTGTTTCTTACGCACAATTACTTAGATGGGATGGTAAAAATTGGCAGTTAAAATCTTTGGAAGATTTAGCACAAGAAAATATTATATACTCATGGTTTCAGTATAGACAAATAGTGGATAGATGGAAGATAGATCGTAAGGTGGGTTTGCTTAGAGAAGATGAAAACTTTTTCAAACAAGTAAAAGATCAAAGACGAACTCACATTAAGAGAATTTATGGGGTGTTAGTAGAATTGGATTCAGAAGTAGAATTAGTTAAAGAATGTATGATTAAATGAGCACAAAACTTTGGTGAACCAGTTCTACTAGATACCTGGGAAACTATTTGGGTGAGGAATGTCAAATTTACACAAGCCCAGAACTTAAGGGAAAATTTTTATAAAATGTTTTATAGATGGCACCTTGATCCACAAAAAATGTCTCGTATGTATCCTGACTTACAGCCTAAATGTTGGAGATGTGGATGTTTGGATGCTACTTACTATCATATCTGGTGGTCGTGTAAAAATATAAAAGCCTTTTGGATTAAGATATGGTGGAATATTCAAAGAATTTTTAGAAGGAGGGTAAAATTTACCCCACAATTGTTTTTGTTAGGTATTGTTACTGATTGTGATATCAAAGAGATTACATTGATGTTAAATTTAATTACAGCCGCAAGGTTGTTAGTAGGGCAATGTTGGAAGAAGGAATCTTTGCCTACTTTGCAAGAGGGGTTTCTTAAAGTTTCTTATTTGGAGGAAATGGCAAAGATTTCGGCTTTCTTGAAGGATCAATCGCAAGAGAAGTATGTTGCGGTATGGAAAAAATGGATACATTTTATACAATACAAGTTGATATAAAAAAATATTATTTAGCTTTTTAATAACTTATATTTAAAATTTAATATTTTTATCTTTCTTCTTTTTTCTTTTTCTTTGTTCTTTTTTTTCCTAAACATTTATTTTTTGTATTTATGTTTTTATATACACTATTGTTAATTATCTTATAATTTTCTTAAGTAATGTATTTAGATTTATTTATGGTTTATATCTTTTTAAAGATTTTTCGAAGAAATTTTAATTAAGCCTATATTCAGCTCTGGGAAGGTCAGGGGAGGGAATGGGAGGGTTGGGGAGGCTTGGGGGAAAATTGTTTTGTTTTTGTAAAATTTTAAAAAAAATTCAATAAAAAAAATATGCGATTTAAAAGCCCAATCAACTTTCTTATTAAAAATCAAATATGCATGCCAGCCATATAATAAGTCCCACTCTTCAAGAAAAAGAATATTTTTATTTGTTAAGTTAAGCCAATCACTTATCAAAATTAATGCAGCTGCATCATAATATAATTTTAAATTGGGTGCTTTAAGCCCTCCTCTTTCACGAACATCTTGCAAAATCTTAAACTTCACCCTTGGTTTCTTCCCAGCCCATATAAATTTATTAATACTCTTCTGCCATTCATCCAAATTAGCATCCTTTTTTAAAATGGGTATCATTTGAAACAAAAAAAGAAACTTTGGTAGAACATTCATTTTAACAGCTGAAATTCTCCCCAACAACGACAATTGTAATTTTTTCCAATCATTTAAATCCTTTTGTACCTTTGTCCATAATACTTCTTACGTATATAATTTTCCATTAGAAGCAGTTATATAAATTCCCAAGTATTTAACCTTCTTCACTATCTGAAAACCTGTAAGTCTAGCTAAAGTTTCATTATCCTTCTGTCATATTCTTAGATAATATCTTAGTCTTATAATTATTAACTTTGAAACCAGAAACTTTTCCATATTGAGTTATAAGTTCTAATAAATGAGTAACCGATTGAATCGGTTGTTGTAAAATTAGAACTAAATCATCTGCAAAAGCTCTCAATCTATAATCATTATTATTTATTTTTATTCCCTTAAGTAATGTAGATTTTCGAATTTGAATTAACAAAATCTCCATTGTCAGCACAAATAACAGTGGAGATAATGGACAGCCTTGTCTTGTACCCTTTTCAATATTAAAAGTCTCTGTCAATCCACCATTAATGATAATTTGAGCAGACTGCTGATGATATATAGCTTTGAGAGCATGTAAAAACCTATCTCCAAAATTCATTTTTTCAATTAATAAAAATTTCCAATCTAATTAATCAAAGGCTTTCTCAGCATCCAAAAATATAAAAGCCGCTGGAATCTGATTATTCTTATCCAAATACTCAATTAAATTAATAATTTGTCTTGTATTGTATTTCATATACCTTCCTATTATAAATCCTGATTGATCACTATGAATTAAATCCTTTAAAACCTGCATTAATCTATTTGCCAGAACTTTGGAAAAAATCTTGTAATCTACATTTAAAAGAGATATAGGTCTATAATTTTCAGGTTCAGTAAGATCCTGATCTTCCTTAGGAATTAATGATATAAAAGTTGTCCGCCAAGAAGGAGGGATCGAAGCTCCCAACAATATATCATTAAAAAGTTCCTTTAATGGCTCTGTCATTTCTTGACATAACATTTTATAATACTTAGCCGTTAATCCATCTGTACCCAGAGCCTTTTCAGTCTTTTAACTGTTTAATAGCAAAACTAATTTCCTCTGAAGTAATTAGACAATTCATCGCATTTTGTTGTTCAATAGAAAGTTTAGGGAAATGTACTGATTGTAAATATTTCTCTACATCTGAAACCTGTATGTTATCACTAGCATATAATTTTGTATAAAATTCTAAAAAGCACTGTTTAATCAAATCTTGTTGATAAACTTCACTACCTTTATATTTTACTTTCTCTATAATTCTAGCCTTCTGTTTTTTATGTAATTGATAAGCCAACCACCTCCCTGGCTTATTAGCATTACAAAATGTATTATGTTTCATGTAACGCAAGTTAGTTGCAATCTGATCTGCCATTAACATATTAAATTGCTCCCTAAGCAACTTTATAGAAACCTTTAACTTATTATCCATTGGATTTAGCACAAGAGCCTTTTCTTTAGATTTAATCTCTTTTTCAATTTCTTTACGTTTTTGAATCCATTTAGACCTAAATGCCTTATTCATATGAATCAAACCCCCCCCTCATGTAGGCTTTACTAGCATCCCACACCATAGACATTGAAGTACCCTTATTCATATTTAAGACAAAAAATTCCTTCAAATGTTCTCTACATTTCTGCACCAATTGCTCCCGTGTGAATAAATTTTCATTCAGTCTCCAAGATCTTCTATTCCCATCTTCCGTAGATAACTCCAACCAAACAGGACTGTGATCAGATAAAGTCCTAGTAAAAATCTTGACTTTTTTAACCCTAGAAAGAAAATCAGTGGAAATAAAAAAAAATCAATCCTGGAGAATGATTGATGTCTGTCGGAATAAAAAAGTAAAGTCTTTTTCATTTAAATTCCTCTTTCGCAAAATGTCTGTAAGTTCCAAGTCATCTTTCATATCAAAAAAAGCTTTTGGCAATCTAGTTTGATTAAAAGTTTTAAAAGAACCCTTTTTGTCTTCCCTTGTATCCAAAACTCCATTCCAATCACCCATCAAGATCACCAATTTATAATCCAACTGATTTATTTTACCATGCAAAAGCTTGTAAAATTGTTTCTGTTGTTGATTTGGAGCATATAAACCAACAATAAGGAGTTTCTTGCCTTGTAATACTAACTCAATAATAACATATCTTCCTTGAGAGTCAGAGTCAATTAGTTTAGCAGATAAGTTTTTTTTTTACATAAATTACAACTCCCCCTTTTTTTCCGAGGGCAGGAGCTATAAAATGCGAACCTAAACGAGAATTTGTCAAATATTTAGAGTCTTTCAAAGTTATATGAGTTTCTTGCAAACGTATCACATCATTGTTATACTGTTTCAAATACTGAAATACTTTTTTTCTCTTCTGAGGTGAGTTCAATCCATTAACATTCCATGTCAGTAACTTTGACATCCAAAACCACTTGAAGCCTTTGAAGCATGACTTGTAAATCAGCTGTAGATGATCTCTTTGGTCTTGCTCCTCCCACAGGCTCAGTAGCAACAGTTCCTTCTATTTTTTCACTAGCCTTTTGCTTCTGTTCTTTTTCCCTGCGTTTATGCGCAGTACGAGTCATCCTTTGTTCTTTTATCTCTAAAACTTGTAAAGCAGGCTCCCCTGCAACTCACTAACAGTAGCTCCTCCAGTTGCTTGTTCGTCTCTAGTTTTGCTGGCTTGGGGAGATACTAGCAAACCAGCCTTCAGAACACTAGAATAAAAATTTTTTGCCTTTAACACAGTATTTAATCTATAACGCAGCGGTTCTCAACCTATGGGTCGCGACCCCATTTGGGGTCGATCGACCATTTTTCGGGGGTCACCAAAGGTGGCGATTTGCCATTTTCTCCCCTCCGGGGGCGGCGCCGCGCATGCACGCCGCGCATGGCGCCGTGCATGCGTGCCGCACATGGGGGTGGCACCACACATGTGCGCTGCGCATGAGGGCGCCGCTACGCATGTGCATCGCACACGGGGGTGGCGCTGCGCATGCGCACCGCGCATGGGGGCCCGCCCTCATGCGCAATACACCGTGCATGCGCATAACGTTTGTGTGACGGGGGCGCTGTCGCACAAATGTTGAGAACCACTGCTATACCGAGTTCCTAAGTAGTTCCCAGCTGGAATTTCCCATCTGAACTGGATTTGACGACGTTTAAGCTCCTCCAATAAGAAAGTAAATTCTTTTCTTTTTCTTAAAATTTTTGGAGGTATTTCTTTTAAGATTATAACATCTTGATTTGCAATTTGAAATCTCTGTTTATAAAAAGCTTGTATAATTTCATTACGAATTAATCTTCTGGAAAAATATATGACCACATCTCTTGGTAAATTTCTTTGCCTGGCAATCCATGAATTCACTCTGAAGATTTTTTCAATCCCCTCCCAGATCTCTTCCAGCTTCCTTCCCAGATTAAAAGCAATATCTTTAACCACCAGCTCTCTTAAATCCTCTTGTGGGTTTTCTTTTAAACCCCTAATGCGCAGAGCTAATTCCATATCTCTATACTGTGAAATAAGTAATTCATCTTGAGTCATCTCTATTTTATGCTCAACTTCATCAACTCTGCATTCCAATTTCTCTGCATTTTCCATCACACCATCCAATCTGTCATCAATTCTCTCAATATGCACAGCAAGACCTTGAAAAGCAAACACAATATCTTCCCTCATAATTTTATTCTTCTCCTCCAGTAATTCTGCCATTGCAGCCCTGTCTGAAGCCAATTTAACATCCAAAAGATCTGCCATCTCTTCTTTAATATCTAAAGCAGTTTGTTTTAAAGCATCTTGTAGATCTTTAAATGAAAAGGCAGGTGGAGGGGGAGAAGGAGGGGGCGATTTTGGCTTAGTTTGAGAGACAGTCTGAGGCTGTATCATCAGAGACGAAATGGAAGCTTTTGGAAGCGAGGACACAAATCTTTTTGAAGCCATTTTTAAAACAATATCAGGAAAGTAAAAGTCCACCGTCTATACAATGTAAATTCCAGTCAGTAATAGTAGAAAGGAAAAGAAAAAAAAAGAACTCAAAAAATACTACCCCCCAAGAAAGAGAAGAAAGTTCTTGCCTTTGAGATTAAAAGTTCTTATTAACTTTGTTACAACAAACAGAAAAATCAAAAAAAGCCGAGCGCCATCTTTGACTTCCGTCACTTTCCCTTTCTGTCTTCAAACAAAGGAAAACTTCTTTTTAAAGAAGAAGATGTTTTCTAAGGAGTTAAAGTCCTAAATAATCCCAATTCTGATTTCTCCTGATTAGTTCCGTCTGCTTCAGTTCCACTTTAAAAGGCAGATGTGGAAGCGGCGTCTAGCTTTGTTCCAAAAATTTGGAACAAAGGCCACCTGGAATGCGGAGTAAAACTCGGGCTCCAAGGGAACTCTACCCTCCGACTTCCCTAAAAATATAGGGGTCTCGGGGAGCTCTACCTTTACCCGAGAGGCTCTCCTCCTCCTCTTCTCCCAAGGAGAGAGGTTTTAAGCCATGAGACAGCTGATCTTCACTGTCTCCACTGGCTTTTATGCAGTCCCAGGATGGGCAGCTAAAAGAAAGCTGCCATCAGCGCAGCTGAGCACCACCGGACTCATATCTGTAGTTTTTATTACCTCTTTTTACTAACACAAAAAATGACTATTAATGGCAAAGCTAATGAATATCCTTCTAGATGAAACTGTTAGAGACAATGATGTAATTCAAAAAAGAAATACAAATTAATAAGACAAAAATAAAAACTCTGCAAACCATTACAAAAGGGAAAATAATAATTTGAGTGATTATGTGCTATCAGGTTGGAGTGGACTCTTAGTAATTATGTCCCTTTGTGTCTTTTAATGATGTACCTATGTCCACTGTAACTGGGTCTATCCATTTTGTTGCTGTCCTTCTCTTTCCTTCCACCTTTCCCAGCACTATGCAGTTCTCAAAAGGGGATGCAGTGGTGCAGAGGCTTAATGATGTTGAACATGCTGAGCAGTTGCCAGCACTCCAGTGGTTTGAGTCCAGTTCTGCAGGATGGGTTTGAGCTCTTGTCTCTTGTCCCTAGCTCTTTGAAAGCATTGTTTGTGAGTAGATAATTACCACCTTTTTGGTGATGGGAAACTTCTGGCTGCATTCTGGGCAGGAAGCTGGAACTAGTGCTGGATCTGTCCAGATGCAATCAACAGAGGATTGATGGAAGGGAGTCCCGGATGAGCTGACTTCCTTCCTCTGAGAACACTGTAAGTTGGCCAGTATGAAGCTAGTTCATCTTTTTGTGTGCACCAGTGCAATAAACAGACTAGTGACTGTTGACTGCCAGGACTTCTACCATATGCATAACACAGTAGCCTCTCTGACTTCATATGCTATACATCCCATCAAAGATACTAATATATATTATTTGTCTCTCAAGCAAGAATTCTGGAGTGATTTGTTCAATGATCCATTTGTTTATTTTCTTGTCTATCATGGGTTTCAGGAATCTTTTCCAAATTTCAAAAGCATCAATACTCCTTCTATCCTGCTTCTTCAAAGTCCAATTTGCTTCTACAGAGTAGCCCAGGGGAAAAAGTTGCCTGCATGATTTTGATCTTTGTATGTAAGTAGGTCTTATCCAGCATACATCAGTAATAATGACTCTTCTTTGTTAGCCTTTTCTAAGATCAGCTTGAACATCTGGCATCTCCTTTTCTATGTAGAGTACTAATCAGCTTTGGGTGATCCAAGCTATGCCAGCATGTGGATTTTAAAGATATTGTGTGATAGCTGTACTGTCTATTAAGTCCCTCTTTTTTGATAATGATGCCTGTTGGCCTCTGTGTTATTCTCCAAATTTGCTGGCATAGCTTGGTAACACTACTGATTCTTCTTATAGTGCTTGTGATGTTTCATGGCTATTCTATTTGTTCTTGTGGTCTTCTGATAGGTAATGACTATAGGTAATGATAATATAACTTTATTTTATAGTATTAGATCTTCTTGTAGGTAGAGAATGTCTTTTAAAATATCTTGGATGTTATGATCTCTACTGTAAAAAATTTCAATATATCACTAACTGTGCATTATATCATTGCAACTTCTATATTGTATTCAGGGGGAATCCTTAGTAGCTTAACCATGAAATTATATGGGCATAAGACACTATTGCAATGTCAACCCATTACAGAAAAACTGCAACTTACGCACCAATTGAAACTGGACAAAGCCTTCCTGGCCATGACTTCCACTAGCAGTTCAAGAAGCAGAAGTGAGGAGCCACATACTATAGACATCCCAAAAAATAAAAATAGGGTCATCTTTCACATGCTTTCCTCTTTGTCAAAATGAGTAATCTCTTTCTGAAGAACCCCCTTCGCCCTGAATGATCCTCTCATTCCTTCCTGACTTTAAGGCCAGCTGTACATTACATCAAAGATACTAATGTTGTCAGTTTTACAGGAATGATCATATATAAAGGAGCTTCTTGAAGACTGTACCTCTAGGGTTTTTTTTAGTTGATAGTAACTTTATTATCTCAACAGTATCATCAAGATCCCAAAGGGATTATCTCATGGCGACTTGAAAAGTTAAAAAAATGGGTTCATCTGCATGAAGAAAGTTTATTTGCCAGCATGAATGGTGTCTCTTTCTTGATAAAAAGTCCACAAAGAGTTAACATGAAGTCAGGGTAAGTGTACATCCCTGGTTTTTTAAATGAATATTGCAGGGGAGAGAACAGGATTTCCTGAAGAGGCATGTTGGACTTGTGTGTTGTTATTCTTGTGCAGTTTTATAGGCACAAGCATACAGAAGCAAATTTAGCAAAGGAAGACACCAATGAATAGATATGGCAGACTATGCTGTAGTCATCTTCTTGGGGCTGAATCAAATATGGTCTTTAAATCTATAAAAGTCTTCTCACATTTGTTATATATGCATAGAATAGAACAGAACAGAATAGAATTTTTTGGCCTTATTAGACAGACAAGGAATTTGTCTCTGGTACAGAAGCTCTGGGTACATGCAAAACAACAGAGAAATAACAATCACATTAATGGTATTTTTCACCACATGTGGAGACTCTATTCTAATGCTGAGCATCATTTCCTAAAGCTGGCTTGTTCCTCTGCCAAAATATTATTTGGCCACAGACTGGCAGTTTCCCATTCAGAAATCTGGCATATAATTGCTTATAATGCCTCCATAGGTCATTTAAAGGAGTAGTTTTAATTTGTTTTTTGAATAAGAGAATATACTTGATGGACTGGAATTTGAGCCATTCAATCTATACCTGTAAAAATGTTTGCTAGAACTGGGATTCAATAATTAGTACTGGCCTTGAGTAATTTAGCAGGAAATATACTACCCACCCAGCCCTCGATGCTTTTTTTCAGCTGCCCAATAAATCTAGGAATCTCAGAATAAGAAACATACACTTGTGTATAGTTGTTGATTTATTATAAAGCATAAAAGGTCTCTTTAGCATTTCAGAGTCTTCCTAGAGTTGTTTACAAGTCCCAGACAAAGCAAATTTTTAAAAACCTATCTATTAAAAAATTATGATAGAGAAAGTTAATGGCTGGAACAAGGCTGGTAGCAGGAAAGATCAAAATTGTCTTTTGAATGAATTAATGAATTGTGCAATGTGCCAAATTCAATGTTCTAAACACAAAATGTTAAAAAAAAGATATCTAGAATTCTTATCCTCTTAGATTAGGTCATAAATGTTGGATCAACATTATACTCCATAGATTTAATCAATTTATACTATATTATTGTTTTACTGATGGGTGTAACACTTCTTTCTTTCTTCTGAATGTACTTGTCTGCTTTTTGTTGTGATTACAACTTAAGCATCTCACAAAATATATCTCTGACTTTCTCAAGTCATATTGCATTCCTTTGATTTTTAACCAGAGTGCCATATTTCATTTTATAATTCCTTAGATTGATCAAACAATATGTAATCTAAATTCTGAATAGTTTCATTATATTAACGTTAGGGAAGTAGAGTTGTTTCTTTCCTCAAAATGCTGCACTAGGAATTAATATCACAGAACAGGTTAAAATGATACATTTTATTGGACTGAACTTTAGCTGTTTAAAATTACAAGCTGTCAAACCACAGGAAGGCCTTTCTTCAGCCAAGTGTTTGAAATAAAATAAAATTAAATTAAATGTGCCATTTAATTACACATCCAGATTTTGTATCTTATCATAAAGCTGTTTCCAGACAAAAGCAATTCTTGAAATGTAATAGAATTATGTTCCAATTAAACTGAATTGGCAAAAAAATGGTTCATACTTTGAGTCATGAAATTCATTTTCCATGACAAGGATGGGCAATGAAAAAGCTATTAGGGGTTCACCAATTTACCTTTTCTTACTTCTTTTCCTAAAATTCATAGTCAACCAATTCTCAAACTACTGTGTCTCCAGAAGTGTTAGTGTTCTATCCCTAAAATTCATAGCTAGTATAGCTAAAGTCTCCCTGTTTGACGGCACCAGGAACAAGAAAATTACTAAGTTTAAAAAAAATAAAAGCTTTAGGGAAGTATGTTTCTTTGCTTTCGATAATATAATGATTATATATTATGCTTACCATAGTAAGATCTGGAAGTAACTAATGATATCAGATGCATGCTAATATTACTTTTAAGACAGCATAGTTTGATATTATGGAAGATGATATTATTCTGACAATCAAATGCTCAATATAGGACTGACTTCAGGGTTAGCAAAATCTGTATATTGTAGTGCTAATTGCACATTAATATGAATTTATGTTAAGGATGCAGTGCTAGAGTATAAAGAATTAATATTGATGTATCTGCAGACAAATTAAGATCTAATGATTTCCTAATAAAATAATTTGTTCATAGATCACAAGAGGATTACAGGCAAAAAGCCTATAATGATATGACTCAGATAATTATTTTTCACTATCTAATTATACCTTCACAACTGATCAGGTTTTCATTTGGAGAGTTAAATGGTGGTACAGAACAGCCCAGCGACATTCACATCTATCACTAAGAACAAGTTACTGGACTTTGACAAAAGAGAGAACTGCTCCTGAGAGATAATTTAATATAATTAAGAATATATTATGTTTGCTGGGTTATCAGTTTGCCTTCTTCAAATAAAACCTAAGCACCAAAGAACTGGGAATTAATATTTGTCTCCAAATCAGTCTGTAAGTTAATAGCTATTTCAAGGAATTATCTTTAAAATATCAAATCACTGGTAGCAAATTCAACAAGCATTTCTTTAAAAGTATCCATTATGAATTTTGAGAAATGGAAACTTATAGCAGAAGTGGGTAATAAAAGAATATGGGCTGAATAAATAGTAAAAATGCTAAAGGTAAGCTTAATAGTACTACTACTACAATTGTCATTACTATAACAACTAAGAGGAAGGAGATAAAATAATTTCAGTTATAAATATACACAGAAAGATGAAAGGATTGCTATCTTCATCTTTCCTACAAGAAAAGGTGAGGGATATTTCATGAACTGACCATTTCTCCTCTTCTTGATATATTTACCACATTATAACTAGTGCCGCAGGTTAGGAACATTTTAATTTGCACTATGTTATTTATTGTAATAACAAAAAAGTAATCAGGAAAAAACAGCTTGAATAGATATTGTGTGCCACTATTGCTCATAACAAACGAGGAGAAAAGGAACCACCTGGTGTCCTCATGTCATTAGAACTGAGTGAACTTCTTTGCCCAGATAAAGACAATCAACTTTGTCACTTGAGTCACACAGCATTATGCCCGTACTTGATAGCCCTTGAATTCAATAATGGGTTGAATGAAGATTCAATAAGTTTATGTGATCTAATGGAGGCACTTTGAACAGATGGTTCATAAGTCTTAGGAAATGATGCTTGATGGGCTATACAGATTCATCACCTGGGGATAATCTAACATTGAGGGTTCCCCCTCCACCCGCTTAGTAGATGCCTAGTTACACTCTGTTACTTCAAATGACTGATAAATTTCATCTCCTTGCTCTGGTAATCTCCCAGTTGTATTAGTGTAATGTATTATAATTCATTTGCTCTGTCCTTGAAACCAATGCAGAAACCTTAGTTGGAGTAGAATTTGGCTGCAAAATTTCAATTATCTTTGGTTAAACAATTCTAATTTTAAAAGCAAGTTTCCTATTAATTTCTACTCCTGTTTTAGGGTGCTCGCCTAGTGCTTCTTTAGAGGACTACTCAGTCTCAAAAAAGGCTTATTTTTTCAGTGATTATGTCGTAGAACTGGAAAAATCTCCCAATAATATTTTCCATGTAAAAGAATTTCAGGATTTGCAATTATAATTTTTCCATATTTCCTTGAATTGATTTTTCTATTAGTCCCTTTCCACATTATTTCTCATATTTTTAGTATGGTTTATTGTAATATGGCTCCTAACAGACAATTATAACTATCATTTATTTTTTGGGCTGCAATAATACAATATATAGTTGAAAAGAATGCAATGAAAATTAAAAGCAGATTTTGCTAATTTTGCTTGTCATGATTTTTGCACCCTTCAGCTACTTTCACCTGGTAATACTGTTCATATTATATAAAAATAAAATTATAATTAATTGTTCAATCAATTTTTATATATATTATAAAAATTGTCCATAGATAAGACTTTCTCCTTTATTATTATATGATTTATATTCTGCCCGTTGTTTTATATTTTGTCTTTCTGAAATTGATTTATTTATAATTTGCCTTAATGTTTCCTTCAAAAATTTAAAAAAAAACATTATTCTTACATTGGGAGTTATTGCTTTCTACTCTGAGTTTGTAAATATGTTTTCCACAAATATATGGTCTACTGATCATTTATCCAGAAATAATCATTATTTTCATCTCCATTTAAATGAGAGGAAAAACATCTATGCTAACTCCCTGAGTTGAATCACTCTTCTGAGAAGCTTCTACTTACATTGATGGGAACTGTCCGCATGAATGCCATAAAGCTGGCTCAGATATGTTGCATGTAAAGTAGAGAACAAATATTTTGCTAAAATACATATATTCAATTGAATACATACATGTTTTTCTTGTTACCTTCTGAGAGGACGCTTCAGTCACCGTTTTGTTCCATATAACACACACACACACACACACACACACACACACACACACACATATGCACGCACACATATCTGATATATATATCAGATATATATATCTGACCATTCCCAGGAGAATTCAGTCAATCTAGTGGGATTCTTGTAAATAGGCATTGCACCAATACTGAAATAATTTTGGACAACTCATAGAATGGACCTGCTTCCTAATGCTTAACAGTGTATGACAAATGAAATCAGTTTTCCAATGTGAAACAATGCAATTATCCAATAAAAACAATGCAAACAATTCCTGAATCTTCTAATTAATAATTATGTATCCAATTCTTCTTTTTCCCAACTCCTGTTTCCCAAATGTAAGCTATATTTTGGAATATTTATTTCTGTTTTATTTTTACAATTGTTTTTATAAACAATCACAGTGAAATATTGACACCATCTTTAGGATTCTATCCAAATTGATTTTAAATTTGTTTTTATGTTTCATATTATATATTTTACGTTCCATATTATTTTAAAATGAAATTATTAGCCAAACCCATTTGATAAACATGTTGTAACATAAAAGAAAATCAGTATATCACCTATAAAAAAGGAAACCGTATTTCCCGCTCCTGTAAAATACAACACTTTAAGACTGTTTCAGTCTTGTAAAATATATTACCTCTGTAATGCTATGAAGGTCAGTATTAGAATAGCTTATTTGTTACAAAACTAGCAGCAGTCACATAAATTAAAGATGTTTGGAGGCGATCTATATGCACATCCAACAGCTCTGAAAAATGATCTCATTTTTATTCCAGTCAGTATAATTACTTAGTTTGGGATGTAAGTCTCTTTTTGTTCTGCTTTTGTCTCTGTTAATTTTCATGACTATAACTTTGTGATGCATGAAAACAGACAAACAAGATTATTTTAATTATATATAGAAATTTCTCCAAAGAAGTACATGATTTTACATGATTTAAATTATATGCATTCACAAAAATGGGGTAAAAATGATTCACAATCAAACATTTCATTCTTAAATCATATAATTTTATCAAGAGACAAAAAAAATTATAAACACGTAAATTCATTATTAATGAAAAATAACATCCTTTATAAGATTAAAGGAAGCAATTTTATTTCTACCAGCTTTGAACACAACCTACAGCAGTTTTAAAGGATCCTCATTTGTAACTTCTGGATTGAACTTTGAATTTTGAAAAGCAAGATAATAGAAGCCCAGTCAAGCTCAATACCAACAAAGAGGAAAAATAACAGCTCTCAAAATAAACCAGCTGCATAAAGAACTCTCTGATAAATTGAAAGATAAAAAGGACAAGTATAGAAAGTGGAAAGAGGGGCACATAACTAAATCAGAATATCAACAAATAGCCCGAGCCTGCAAAGATGAAGTGAGGAAAGCTAATGAACAAAGGCTTGTGACCAAAATCAAAAATAACAAAAAGAGCTTCTTTCAACATGTAAAAAACAAGAAAAAAGTGAAGGAAATGATTGGTCCATTAGTAAGTGGCAAGAAGGTGATAAGCAATAGGGAGAAAGCAGTACTATTTAACTCGTTTTTTGCATCTGTCTTTACACAAAGGAAAAAAAAAACAGACCAAAAATAGTGCCATAAAAAACAGTATAGAAACACAAGTTAAGATAGGCAAGAAAATGATAAGTTAGCACCTCTCCAGCCTAGACGAGTTCAAATCACCAGGACCAGATGGATTACACCCCAAGGTTCTCAAGGAACTGGCAGATGTGATCTCAGAACCACTGAACTATTTTTTTCAAAGATCTTGGACCACTGGGGAACTACCAGAGGACTGAAAAAGAGCTGATGTAGTTCCCATCTTTAAAAAAGGGAAAAAAATGAACTCAGGAAATTATAGACCTACCAGCCTGACCTCAATACCTGGGAAGATTCTGGAAAAAATATTTAAACAACGAATCAGCAAACACCTAGAGGTAAACAAAATCACTACTAAAAGCCCACATGGGTTTGTCAAAAACAGAGCATGCCAGCAAACCTTATTGCATTCTCTGACCAAGTGACAAAATTAGTGGATCAGAGCAATGCTGCGGATATAATTTACTTGGACTTCAGTGAGGCATTTGATAAAGTAGATCACAACCTACTACTTGATAAGATAGAAAAATGTGGGTTAGACAGCATCACCACCAGATGGATTTGTAGCTGGCTGACCGGCCGTACTCAGCATGTGGTCCTCAGTGGAACTGCATCTACATGGAAGGAAGTGTGTAGTGGGGTGCCCCAGGGCTCTGTTCTGGGCCAGTACTCTTCAACATCTTCATCAATGATTTGAAAGAGGGGATAGATGGGGAACTCATCAAATTTGCAGACAACAGCAAGATGGCAGGAATAGCCAACACTCCAGAAGACAGGCTTAAGATACAGGAGGACCTGGACAGACTTGAACACTGGGCGCTATCTAACAAAATGAAATTCAATGGTGGAAAAACTAAGGTTCTACATCTACTTGCTCAATAGTGAAGTATAGGAGTCCTAACGGACAATCACTTAAATATGAGCCAGCAGTGTGCTGCAGCTGCCAAAAAAGCCAACACAGTGCTGGGCTGCATTAACAGAGGGATCGAATCAAGATCACGTATTATTAATACCACTTTACAATGCCTTGGTAAGGCCACACTTGGAATACTGCATCCAGTTTTGGTCACCACGATATAAAAAAGATGCTGAGACTCTAGAAAGAGTACAGAGAAAAGCAACAAAGATGATTAGGGGACTGGAGGCTAAAACATATAAGGAATGGTTGCTGGAATTTGGTATGTCTAGTTTAACAAAGAGAAGGATGAGGGGGGACATGATAGTAGTATTCCAATATCTCAGGGGCTGCCACAAAGAAGAGGGAGTCAAGCTATTCCCCAAGGCGCCTGAAGACAGGACAAGAAGCAACGGATGGAAACTAACCAAGAAGAGAAGCAACCTAGAACTAAGGAGAAACTTCCTGACAGTTAGAACAATTAACCAGTGGAACAACCTGCCTCCAGAAGCGGTGAATGCCCCAACACTGGAAATTTTTAAGAAGAGACTGGACAGCCATTTGTCCAAAATGGTATAAGATTTCCTGCCTGAGCAGGGGATTGGACTCGATGACCTCCAAGGTACCTTCCAACTTTTTATTATTATTATTATTATTATTATTATTATTATTATTATTATTATTATTATTATTATTGTCTTAGCATATATGAACTTTGAAATATTCAGGAGGATAGATAGTTGATCTCAGGAAGGTTTGGCCTTAATTGAGTTATTATATGTTTCTATGCCATTTAATATTGATGGATGGTGGAAGGGGACTCTAACTGATATTCAGATGCCAGTCTAGGCTAAGCAGGCTCATTGAGTCCTAATTAAACCTCTATATGTTACCATTTTGATAAGGTATGCAGAATAAATGAATAGCTCCTTGGCTATTTAATTCATTTTAACTCATGTGTTGGTAACTCTTCCACTTTTTACAGTAGTGAAGAAGTGCAATGACATACACATTCTAAAGAGTCTCTAGCAACCAAAAGTCACTTGATGGTTTGAATATATGTTTTCAAAACCAAGCCAGCCATGGTTTTCTGGCATCTGTGAACTAGCTGACAGTAAAGAAATAGCAAAGATAGTACTTGTCTGAATTAATATCCTATGTCAGTGGTGGCGAACCTATGGCACAGGTGCCAGAGGCGGCACTCAGAGCCCTCTCTGTGGGCATATGCACCGTCGCCCCAGTGTTAGGTCTTCAGCTGGGTTTTATAAAACCTTTTCGTTTTAGGCCTCCGCCACCATGTGCAAAAAAAAAAAAGGTTCAATCAGTCAATTTCAACTTCTCGTGGGAAAAAAAAGATCTTACAAAGAATTGATTGATTGAACTTTTTAGTCCCACCGAGTCTTCCGTTACCACCGTGGTCATGCCCACCCAATGGGCCACACCCAGGCCAATGGGCCACACCCACCCAGCACTTGACGATGGATAAGTGGGTTTTGGGTTGCAGTTTGGGCACTCAGTCTCTAAAAAGTTCGCCATCACTGTCCTATGTCCTACATAGAGATTGATATATAATAAAAAAGTTTCTAACTTGAAATCATTGTCTTTAGCACTAGTGGGAAAGAATGAGAGTAAAAGAGACAAAGAAATCTGGCTCTTGCATCCTAATAGTATTTTTTACCTCACTATTACAAAATTATGTTAAGAAAAAAAGTTTAAAATCTGTCTTGTTCTGGATTCAGCTAAGATGTCATCATATATTCATTCTGTGCTGCCTTACAAAAATTTGAATGCATTCCAGGAAAGATCAGACCTCATTTTTCTTTCCTAGAAATGATAAGAACTAGCAGACAAAATTGGCTTTATTGTCTGGGTTCACAGAGCTTCCACAGCAAAGCAAAGATTAGACTTCTAGCACGGTAGTTTAGAATTCATCAGCATTCAAGCATTTAAAGCTTTCTTATAAATTAGCTAAATGCACACTAATACTGGAAAACACCACCAATGTCAATTCATTAGTCAATGGAGTGAGAAAGATCAACACATCAGTCAAGAAGATATATGCAGTCTGTCCCTTAATGATGTTAGCTTCTAGGCAGATGGTGATGGAATCTCTCTAGCTTGATGGCTGTTTAATATGTGTAATCCATATACCAATAAATCTGTGGCTGGCAACAAGCAGGGTTACGTTGTTGAGAGAAAAAAGAATTGTCCTCTGCATTGTGGCCAAAATTAACACTTAACAGTGTTACTTCTGAACACCTGCATATTTCCTTTATAGAGTTAGAATTAAGGAATAATAATTATTCAGTGAAAATCAGCCAGAGTAATGCTACTTTCAGTAAATCAGATCATATTAAGGCATTGTTTATACCAACATTTGGAACAACTGGATGTTTTCATGGAAGGCGGGTTACAGCCTTGATAAGTATTCAGTGGCTAGTTTACATCATTCAGTGAGAATGATGTAATTTCAACAAGAAAAGAAAGACAGATAGAAAGATGAATTTGTATAGAGGTATGCAATTTGAATCATCAGTTCAATTTGATTATTAAGTGAGATGATCCAATCAGCTTGGAAAATCAAGTTAACTCATTTTAATTTTTCAAATCAGTTAGGAAAAGCCATTTGGTGTCATCCACTGCAATTTGATTTTCCAATTCATCTTGACAAGTCAATTTTATTCACATATTTGGTTGAATAAGCTTCAAAAGAAGTATCTAAAGGAAAGCTTTGTAGAGCTCTATTCATTTTCTAATGTCAACTTTTGAACAAAATGGCAAGCTTTAAAAATGTTATGATTAACTCTTATATTTTTGTTACTTAATTATTAATTTAATCAATAATTATTAATTAATTAATTAATTTCAGATTTATCTCTCCATTTCAATCTATATTTCTAAAAACCAGGTTCCAATCTCCCCTTTCTATTTGTCTAGCTAGAACTATGCTATGCCTCAACATAGACTAGCATCACTCTACCAACTGAAACACAGGCTGAAATTACCCTGGCTGAAAGATATATCACCTCTTGGAAGATACTAAGATTTGCAGATTTAATTTACTGCAGTTTCTCACTCCTTGCTTTACTCATGCTCTGATTAGAAAAAGTTGTGACTGATACCAAGTAAAGAGCATTTGACTCAGACCTACAAAATGGCTTATATTACTACTATGCTTTTATTTACAGTATTTATGCCTCTCCCAAATACCTTTACAATAGGTGTGTAAAACTGGCACCCTGTGGGCCGCATGTGTCACTTGCAGGCCATGCTCACCTTGACTCCGCAAAGCCAAAAAGCATTGTGATATGTCACAATATGTCACGTGACGCGATAGACTTTGACACCCATGCTCTATAATATCTGTAGAAAATTGACCACTTGGTGAGAATTGCTATTCAACCTTCAAAAATGAGGGAAGATTCAACAACATTCCTGTTCAAGAACATCTTTGCAACTGCTGACATACTGAGATTAAGACTACCACAAATGTTCTCTCGAGCTACTCTGTTCTGCTATACTTAATGCTTTATCACTCCTCCACACAAGTCATCAGCCGATGCTTCAATTGGCCTGAATCTGAAATTATTATTTTTGTACTGAGAGATTGGTCTACTGTAATCATCACAAAAGTTGTGAAATTTTGTCCAATGCAATCACAGTTAAAAGACAGCAGGTTTGACAGACTGGCTTCTGACATCAACTTTGATGAATCCAAACTTCATCAATTCTACATTTTCCCATTGGAGTCAACCCAGCAAGTTTGATCATTTCAGTATGATAGTGTCCCTCCCCCCTCCTCATTTAGGGAGGTGATATAAACCAAGGCTCTATGATACTGTTTTTAAAATCTAAACTTTCATTCCATGCATGTATTCTTGAACTCAATAATATCAGATCACCTTCATGAAAATTATTACCTATTTCCCTTTCTCTTACTTTTATAGATACATAACATATCCCCTTCCTCTTTTTCTTTCATTTCATGTATTATTTCATGCTCTTTGCCATTTCTACATGCCAAGTCAGAGTTCTACATTCCCATGGTCATTAACAGATAGAATTAGACAACATGCTATTTACTAAGCACTAAGGATTGTTATTGTAAAAAATCAATAAAATATATTTTAAAAACCATATAGAATTCTAAATACTGAGATACTGCAGTAAAGATATAGATTACCAGTCATATGGATACATGCAGCTAGGTAAAGGCAACACTTGTCAGTCTGTGCACATTCTGGCCAGTATACTACAAGAGCAATCCAAAGCCCATTTTACTCCAAAAATGCTCTTACGATAAAAGCATGTTCATGCTTTTTTATGTAACCTGGGATTCTAATATACAGTTCTGCACATCAATGTGCTACTGTATTGCTTGTATACCACAAACTGGGAGTTATATCTAACACACACTCAAGAAACTTTTTTCTTCCAGTAAAATGAAAGTTGAAAAATATGCAACCTTATTATTAATTTGAAAACATCAAAAAACATTAAAAATCACATAAACAAACAGAGCTTCTTATCAAATGACAAGATGGGTAAATAGAATACTGACATTATTTTCTAAGAGTATGTGATTTTATAAAAGCTTTAAATGAGTTAGTGGCAGATGTGTAACTATGAAAATCATTTTTAAAAATATACAAAGTAATGAACCAAGATATATATGATAGGGTTGTTAAGATAAACAAGATATTTCTATCAGTTCCAAAGGGTTTCAAAGCCATAGTCATACAAATGAATAGAAATGTGAATAATTCATTTAAAGCAATGAGAAAGTAAACTATAATGTGTGTCAAATAATAAGTAAAGAAAGCTTATTAATTAGTTCTATAACATTTATATTTTAAAAAGTGCTTTACATTTCTGACTGTATAAATCTCCATTTTAAAGGAACAACATTATGTAGGAACATTAATCATATAATGCTGTCTCCTTCAGCAATTAATTAATTAATTAATTAATTAATTAATTAAATTGACATGACACCCATCTCGCTATCCAAAACTATTATTCAGCTTTGCTTTATAGACATCTGTTAAGAGCTATGATGATGTTTTGACTTGTGATGTCATTCCCCAGATACCTATAAGAGACTTGAACCTTGGTAATTAAATAAATCCAGACATGATTTGTGCCTAGTAAGGAAACTTACATTTAGTAGCTCCTTTAATAGAAAAAACAGTGTTTACATTTGTATTAGATTTTCTTTATTCCAAATAGAACGTTTGTCATCTTGGTCACATGCAACTGCCACTATATAACTAGTACTGAGGGAGGGGAGATGTAGAAATAAAAAAATGGAATAATTTTTTCATCCTAATGTGAAAGATTTGGATGTCACTGAAGCTATGTAGGCTAGATTAATTTCTAATCTAACATTAGCAGGAGTTAAAGAATTAAAGAAAAGATTTAACAAATTAATGAGGTCTGCTTCCCCTTTAAGAAAGAAGGCATTGTATACTTGCCTTCAGAGAATTAATTAATAGTGTGAAATAATAAGCTGAATGAGTCATGGAAAAAATCACTAGAAATGGGACATGGCAAAGCTCAGAAAAATAATGAATTCTGCATCTGATAGGTGATTCCTATTTTATCTCTAAACCCACTCATCTTAGATAACAAAAATGTGAGGCAGAAGAGCGGGTTAGAGAAATATCCTCAGGCTGGAGATAGGCAGCTAATGTGGAAACACAAAGCACAAAGAAAAATGTGTCAGTGTCTGAACTGACAGTGGATTTATAATGTGGAAATCCTGTCTTTGTTTAAATTCTAGCCAGAAAGAATGAAATGAAGAGCTGCATATAGATCAAAGATCTCCACAGCAGACAAGTCACCTAGAGATGAGACAAAGGAGATAAATTGGTAATATCAGGTATAGAAAGGGTGAGAAATCAGAACATTAGTCAGAATAAGTATAAGGGTGAAAGAATCACGAGCTGGAGAGTTTATCAGAAACTGCAGGGATAACCTTTGCTTTTCTTCAGGGGACCTGGAAAGCGGAACTGATGTTATTCCATTTTCAGAAGTATATACATATATATATATATATATATATATATATATATATATATATATATATATATATATATATATATAGATTGGAAATAAAAACAAAAACATGACTCTTGGGAATATTCATGTCTGAGTCAAATAGTAATGATCACCAAGAGGCGGGAGTATCTATAAAAATAGAATTTTAATCCACCGAGCTTTAGAATTTTAATCCACCGTCAAACACAATTGACATCGTCAGGGTTAAAAGGTAAGTGCCGGGGGAGAGTCTTATATACAGCTGTTTAGTGTCTGCTTCCGGCTCCTGGAGCGTGTCATAGGCCCCAGCTGATCGGGTTGGGTCTCCAGCCTACATCCCACATTACTAGTCTGCATTCTGTCATAAGTTGTTTCAGAGTTGGGAGTCCAGATCTTTTTGCCTTCCTTGCTCATAGCCTCCCCCCCACCACCATCCCACACACGACTTCCCTCTACGAGTGGGGGTGGGCAATTATCACTTTCAGTATCCTTACAAGCCTCACGGCTATTTTGGTCTTGTTTATCCGTCTCCCGGAATTGTGCCCTAGATTCATAACCCCCGCCCATATTGTTCCTCCTCCCCTCCTTCTTCCCCTGGGTTCCCCTGTACGGTCCGCTGTTCGTTCCCACACGCTCTGTCTTGCGCACCGTCAAGATGTTTTTTGTCGTTGTCCTATTGTCAGTGGCTCGTTGTTCCATCCGTTGCCGGTGGGCAACGTTACCGTCCGTCCTTGGTTCTCCATTCCCACTCCATACGGTGCTCTTCCCCTTTAATTGTAGTCGCTGTTTCATCCCATAACTTTGCGCTGGGGGTGTCGAAGGGGGGTGCATTCTCCTGCTGGATTGCGATCGAGTTGTCATGCTGTGTCTGGTAGCCTCCTCATGGGGGGGTTCATCGTCGTTCTCCTCATCTCTACCGGACCTGGTTGTATTCCGTTTTTCTTCCAGTTTCTCGAATCCCCATCCATTTCCATTCCATCTCCATGCTGTTCCGTTCTCTACGGATCGTGGCGAATCCGTCCGCAGTTGTCTGCCAGGACTGGTCTGTAGTTGTTCCAGGAAGGGGGGGCCATCAGTGGGGGCTGCATTAATGTGATTACATGAGGAGGGGGGTCGGGCGATGTCTTCTGGATAGTAAGTCTTTGAATTAGGTCCCCTCTCCCGGTTAATGCGGCTACCAGCATTCCATATTTTCAGAGCCTGGTGTGCTGCACACAAATCCACACGCCTATTGATGGATTCAGTTTCTGAGAACCATGCCTCTTTTAATAAGCGGCCTCTTTTTGTGATATCGTTAGCCAAGATTTGGGCATTCTCAAAATCAAAACGATGGCCGTATTCTACTGCATGAGCCCAAATCTGGGAGTGTTGTTCACCCCGTCTAATGGCTAGCCTATGCTCATGTAGGCGGGTCTTAAGTCTTTTCGAGGTCTCGCCTATGTAATTACTCTGGCAATCCGCACAGTTGATTTTATAAACTATGGCTGATCTCTCGGCGGTGGGGAGCTGATCTTTGGGGCGCATCACCTTAGCTCGTATGGTTTGGGTGGGTTTGTGGGCTACCTGTATGTTGTGGGGTGCCAGAAGCCTGGCTGTAGCCTCTGACACGTTTCTGATGTACGGTAGTGACACGCGTGTGACCCGTGTCTGGAGGTCCTCTCTTGATTGTCCATTATGTAGTCCGGGTGCCATACTGTGTCGCTTAATAAACCTCGGGGGATACCCATTCATTCGGCATATGCGGAATAGATGTTTTCTTTCTTCTGCCTTAGCTTCCATGGTGCTGCAGTGCGACTGTACCCGTTTGAACAAGGTCTTAATACAGCTGGCTTTATGGGAGGCCGGATGATTACTATGGAAATGGAGGATGCGGTCCGTATGAGTGGGCTTCCGATAGACCTTGGTGTTTAGAGTTCCATCTGGGGAACGTTGGACCAGTACGTCCAGGAAGGCTATCGAGCCCCGGACCTCCTCCTCCAACGTAAACTTAATGTCCGGATATATTGAATTTAATACTCCCATAAAGCCGGCTAAATGGTCTCGTTTGACGACCGCAAAAGTGTCGTCAACGTACCGTGCCCAAAACTTGGGCTGTTGACGGGTCATAGCCTCGTGTTCTAATTGTTGTAGAACCGCTTCTGCCACCACGCTGGATATTGGGGAGCCCATCGGTGTGCCTTTGACCTGTTCATATATATTCCCTTGAAAGGAGAAGTAAGTTGTAAGACATAGCTCAATGAGTTGCGTTAGGTCCCCCGGTTGCAGGGAATCCCGGTGTCCGGTTTTTCCTAGTTTTTCTAATCTATCCCTTAGGACTCTCAGGGCCAGTTCTTGGGGGATGGAGGTAAAGAGTGAGGTGACGTCAAAAGAGACCATCACCTCATCCTCCTCCACCCTAAGGGTCCTGATCCTCCCCAGGAATTCCTCTGCGGATCTGACTGTAGTGGGGCTGCCATCGACCAGGTAGGATATGCGGTCACTAAGCCACTTCGCCAACCCTGAGATGGGAGTGCCTCTAAACGACACGATAGGGCAAAGTGGAATATCCTGCTTATGGATTTTTGGCAGTCCATAAAACCTCGGGAGCGCAGAATCATTGGGTCGTATTCTCCTTAAGGTATCTTCATCAAGTTTCTTTGATCGTTTAAAACTATCAAGTAACTTGTTGATTTTATTTTTCAGGGCCACCATGGGGTCTTTCTTAATAATTCTGTAAGCAGTCTTGTCATTTAGTAACTGCAGCGCTTTGGCCACATAGAGTGCCCTGTCCATCACCACTGTGGCCCTCCCCTTATCAGCGGGGAGTATCACAATGGTGGCGTCCCTCTTAAGATGTTCCAGGGCCTCCGTTTCATCCCTAGGTAACACTTGGTGGTGCCTATGACGCATAAGCAACCCCGTGACCTGCTGCCTGATTAAATTCGCCGAATTCCATAGTAATCATCCGGCCTCCCATAAAGCCAGCTGTATTAAGACCTTGTTCAAACGGGTACAGTCGCACTGCAGCACCATGGAAGCTAAGGCAGAAGAAAGAAAACATCTATTCCGCATATGCCGAATGAATGGGTATCCCCCGAGGTTTATTAAGCGACACAGTATGGCACCCGGACTACATAATGGACAATCAAGAGAGGACCTCCAGACACGGGTCATACGCGTGTCACTACCGTACATCAGAAATGTGTCAGAGGCTACAGCCAGGCTTCTGGCACCCCACAACATACAGGTAGCCCACAAACCCACCCGAACCATACGAGCTAAAGTGATGCGCCCCAAAGATCATCCCTAGTACCTCCCCTAGCAGCTGGGCACGAGGGGGAGGTAAGACTAAGCTAAGACCACACATTGCTGCTCGAAGCACGAAGCTGAAAACACCAGCCTGAAGATGACGAATGGGACTTCGTCGAAACGTCGCCATGACACTTCCAATTTTACGCGGGAGAAAACCCGAACAACCAAAGACCTACATACAAACACCCGCGAAAACCTCAGAAAACATATATATATGTATGTATATATATATATATATATAGGTCTTTGGTTGTTCGGGTTTTCTCCCACGTAAAATTGGAAGTGTCATGGCGACGTTTCGACGAAGTCCCATTCGTCATCTTCAGGCTGGTGTTTTCAGCTTCGTGCTTCGAGCAGCAATGTGTGGTCTTAGCTTAGTCTTACCTCCCCCTCGTGCCCAGCTGCTAGGGGAGGTACTAGGGATGAAAGGGAAAACATTCACAGAGAGAATAGCCGTGTAGATGTGGATTGGGAAAAGGAGAAACGCAAATCACTATATAAACCTGAGGGAGAGAATAGATTAAAGGATGGAGACAATCAGAGAGGTAGGGAGGCTGCCCCACCTACCTCAGAATCCAAAGAAAAGAAGGCATATGAGGACACACGCGAAAAAAAGGGGTGCAGGAAGAAACGAATCACCGGAGCACAATTTAACCAATTAGGTCCGATGACGAGATCAAGGAGCCGGGCGCAGTCTTCGGCTTGCTTATAAGAGACTCTCTCACTCTCTGGCGTTTTAAGCCCTGAGGATGCCGGCGGATGACGGCGAAAGCTTGCTAGGGGCGGGAAAGAAATCTTCATTCATCTATTAAAAAGGCAGTGCTCCATCCTTCCATTCATTGGGATTACATGATAATTTGAAACATACCCTAGACCTTTACAAGTAAAATATGCAGATACAAAGTAAAATACAATAACGTTCTGACATTTAAAAAGTCAAGAAGAAAATTAAAAATGAATGCAGAAATATTGATATATCTGTGTAACAATAATAGACCTGCATGATCTAACACAAGACAAATTAAACTTGTGGTTAGGTGAATAGATACTTGTGGGAACTACAGACCAATTACTTAGTCATAAATACTTCTACATTTTTTTTACACAAAGTTCTATCCTGATTTGGACATTTCTAATCATTTCCAAAGCGGAAGCAATACATTAATATTATTTAGTTGTTGGTCATTGCTACAGAGAGCAGCATTAGAATTAATGGGTGGAAATTATTAAAATATAATGATTGAATATTAGGAAAAATGTTGAGCAAGAACATACCTTCAACAGGGAAGATTTTTGCCTCACAATGAGTTTTTCTTTATGGAAGGTGTTTAAGAAGTTTCAACAAAGTTGCTGAAGATTCAAGATTAGTGAAGAGAGATTTAACAGCTATATAAAACTTCTATTCAGTTGCACATGGATACACTGGAATGTGAAGGCGGTACAGTATTTCAAGGCCAGTTTTGGGAAGGAATCTTATTGGCAAAATGGATCATAAAGAATCTGCAAGGATAAGGAAGTAGTTGTGCTTTTTAACCTTCCTTGCCTCTCCACCCATATCCAAAAAGGACCCATACTTTGGATCTCATTGATTCTGGCAGGCCATGCATGTTTTATGGATCGCAATGTTTCTTCCCCTAAATAGTGTAGTGTCTGAGGTTTTCTTTCACCCACAAGATTTCCTTCAGCTAATGGAATTATGTGTTACACGAGACTAGCATATTGAGAATTCTAAAATATCCTGATTTGATGTTTAGCTACTGCCCATATGATGTAATGAAAATTCCAATTGTATCTTTGATTTCTGAAAAATAGAAATGCAAAAATTTGAGAGCCCCAGAAAGTTCAGAAATCTGGTAATTAAAATATATACATTAGACTTTACTAACCATTTGACTGGCCAAACGTTAAAATTAAATGTTACGTATAGAAATGTAAAACTGGGAAAGAAAAATAAAATTGGATATAAGGAAGCAAAAAGTACAAGAAATTAATAATAATAATAATAATAATAATAATAATAATAATAATAATAAAGTTGGAAGGGACCTTAGAGGTCATCTAGTCCAACCCCTGGTCAGGCAGGAAACCCTATACCATTTTGGACAAATGGCTGTCCAGTCTCTTCTTAAAAACTTCCAGTGTTGAAGCATTCACCGCTTCTGGAGGCAGGTTGTTCCACTGGTTAATTGTTCTAACTGTCAGGAAATTTCTCCTTAGTTGTAGGTTGCTTCTCTCCTTGATTTGTTTCCATCTGTTGCTTCTTGTCCTGCCTTCATGCGCTTTGGAGAATAGCTTGACTCCCTCTTCCCTGAGATATTGGAACACTGCTATCATGTCCCCCCTCGTCCTTCTCTTCATTAAACTAGACATACCCAATTCCAGCAACCATTTCTTATATGTTTTGGCCTCCAGTCCCCTAATCATCTTTGTTGCTCTTCTCTGTACTCTTTCTAGAGTCTCAACATCTTTTTTACATCGTGGTGACCAAAACTGGATATAGTATTCCAAGTGTGGCCTTACCAAAGCATTGTAAATTGGTATTAATACTTCACATGATCTTGATTCTATCCCTTTGTTAATGCAGCCTAGCACTATGTTGGCCTTTTTGGCAGCTGCAGCAATAAAATTAACTGCTTTTCCAAAACTTTCCAATATTGTGCCTGCCAGAATGAAGACAGAGTGCCATTAATGAGTTTTGCTTATAAGTAGTGATGGTGTTGTATCTTCAGTCTTTTTTCTCTGCAGGTGACACTGGCTATGGTAAATAACTTTTTCACATCCTAGAAGAGTCTTTCATTAAGGTAGCTGGCTTCTCTTTTTGTGTGAGTTAGCTGCTTCCAGGCATCAGTGATTACAAAAACATAGTAATCTAACAGGCCAATGTTAACATCTTTTTGGAGCTGCCCAGATATAGAGTTTGGCATTAAATTCAAAAGCTTTCAACTTTCAGTCATTTTGAAGACAGATATATCAATACAGATAGCAGGCTGTTTAATTTCAGAGGACATATGGCCAAACATACTTTGAACATTAAGCCAATTTTGTTTTGAGTTCAGCCATACCACCCTCTATTTGTTTGCTATCCATTGTCAGCCATTGCTGACTGATTGTTAGTATTCTGCATCCATTGATCTCACTATAAGGGGTTTGCAAACCATTTTCCCAAGGCAGGAAGTACAGTGGGTGTCAGCGTCTTCAATAAGAGCCGAGAAAACATAGGAAAGTGTGTGTCTTCCAAATGCAGAGCTGAACAGGACACTGGAAAAGCAGACAAAGCACTTGGTCATCAGTGACAAGTGCTGGTAGATTACAGGCAACTATGAAAGTAATAGAGTTGCCTTCAGGAATAGGCACAGATATTTTGAGGATGTGCTTTAAATAAGTATTATAACTATTTTTTCTTTATTATTTTTATTATTATCCAAAATAGTATGCTATTTACCCTTGATTATTCCAAACAGTTATGCCACTGTAATAGATATTATATGATCAACATAATCATATGATGAGCATGGGTGAATTGTGTAATTATAAATATAATACTTTATAACAGGGGTCCCCAATCCCTCAGGCTGCAGCCCATTACCAGGCTGTGGCCCACTTGGAACCAGGCCACACAAGTGGCTAGGGAGCATCCACACAGAGTGGATCCACTCATGTGCTCACCTGCCACTCGCACAGAAGAATTCTCTCTCGCCCCCTTGCTGTGCTGCCAAGCCAGAAAGATTGAGGACTGCTGCTTCATAGTATACAGTTTCATCATTGCCTAAAGAATGAGAGAATACAGAATAAACTCTTCTAGGATCTTGAAAATTTTCATAGATTATCTTTCTATTACTTACTCAGACAATATAGATACAAAACTCTCTGACTGATTAATTGATTCTCTCATTCACACACATTTTAAATAATACTCTATAATATAATTCATTATTATATCATATCATAATTCATATCATAATTGATTAAATATCTGCTCCATATCCTGAATAAAACATAGAACCTGCTTCTATGAATCTCTCTTGTAAGACTTTTCCAAAATTTCAAAATAGCTCAATTTGGCACAGCTTTCTTTTCTTCAAAGTTTGCACTTGGCTTAAGGCTCTCTGAGATATGAAACAGCATAACTAGGTAAGAATTTTCATTGCATACTGGGTAGATTAAAATTGTTGGTTCTGTCAACATGAAAGTGCAACTGGTTCTTTGGGCCCATTGTTAATTCTGGTAGCTTTTCTCCCTTTCTTCTCATGATTTAATGAACTTTCTTTCTCTGTGCTTCTTTGACTACTGTTTGTTGATATAACTGGTGTGTTTATCCTAAGAAGCAATAGCTCTTAGCTTATCTCCCAGAGTTTTAACCTACTGTGCTTGACTCATGAATTGGGGATCTCCTGGATTTAGCCATTCCATTCCATTGGTCCATTCCAAAGGATTCACTATGTCCACCACAAGTGTAATCATTGTGGGTGCCTCTGTCCAGTTTTGGGGCTCTGCTAAATGGGAATACAATAAACCTCCACTGAATCCTACCCCCATGAGGGACTCAGTTTATTGAAATTAAATAAACTCATGTTGTAAACCGCAAACCATATTATAAATAATCTTTCCTATTACTTTACAGAAATAACAAGCCCTATAGTAGTCATCACCACATTAGTTTTACAACTGAACTGGAATTAACAGTTCAGGGTTGAATTTTTAAAGCCTACACATCAGTTCAATTAAGTTACATATTATGGTGAGAAACTGCATAATTTCTCTGTAAAAGAGGAAAGTTTGGAAGAAGGTGTATCTTGTTATGTGGTCTACATATTTAACTGACTAATTTGGACAGGAACTTGAATGGTCCCAGCTCACCTACTAAGAACTTGTTCTCCTACATTATCCAGTCCTCTCCTGAACTTTCGGCCGATTCCTTTAAGTTGGCCACTTATTTTCCTTTGTCAAAGACTATAATTCTTTTCTTGCTTCTTCCTGCCTTCCCCTCATGTTCCATCTTCTCATTTGTCTTCTGATAAGTTTTTGTTTTGTTTGTTTTTGAACTCTCCTTTAGTATTATTCCAACTCTTTCTCCTCTTCTCTCTCTCTCTTGCCTCTTGTCTCTTTTTTTCATTTTTCAAAGTTCACAATAAATAAATATATTTTTAAATAGTGCCTTCCTGTCTGCTTCTATCAATTGATAAATTGCCTTCAAACTTTCATTGACTCTTAGCAACAATTTCCTTCATGACAATCTAATTTTGTCTTTCAGACTTTCAATAGAGCACCCATTGTCATTGTAAACTGAGTTTATCCTTCTTCTGCTGGTCTTCCTCTATTCTCAATATTAGCACCTTCTCAGGAGACCTGGGTATTTGCATAATATGTCTTAAGTAGGATAATTCAACCTGATCATTTGTGCCTCCAGTGAGAATTCTGCTTGTAAACCCAGTTTAAATATTAATGTTCACTTTTAAGCCTCAGAAGTATTGAAGGATAGCTGCCTTTTGAAAAACTGATTAACTACAATATAGGTGAATGAATCATGACCACTCATCAATCCTAGCTAGCATGGCCAAAGATCACAGAGATTTGGAACTAGTCTAAAATATTTGGGGAGCTAAAGGTTTCCCTGCCCTTCTGTTACAGTACTCTTCAGAGGCTTAATGCAAGAGCTCTCACTATCTCAGGAATGACTGAGAATCAGTTTACCAAAAACTGTACATAGAACGCATTGATTTTCATCAGTTTTAATGTTCTGGCACAGACGTTTCATTTTCTCTTTGCATAGTTATCTCATTTATTTTATGGCTGCTTTTATATTGCTGAATTGTTTTGTCATCCTGCATTGTTTTATCGTATTTTTATGACTACATGTTTTATTTAAGATCACCTTAAAATTTGTTATATTGAAAAGAAGGAAAAATAATCAAATTAAATTGCTTAAATAACAGTAAGGATGTTTTACTTCTAGGGACAAAGAAGGGAGACAAACTGGTGCTTTGTGCAGCATGATGCAGAGAACTTTCTGCATTATGGTACAAGGAGCAATAACTCCATCTCTTCCTGCAAGAGTAGCTTCAGCTGGCTTGTCCTCCTCTGTGCTGTTTCATTTAGGGCAATAAATAAATAAAGACAATAAATGCTAATTTGTCTTTCCCCTAAATAGGGAAAGCACAGTACAGGAGTAATTCCATGGAAAGTAAAGTGGTAGGGGAAACAGACTGCTAATTCATCCTGTATGAAGGCTTTCTCCTTCTAAGAGGAACAAGACTAACACCTCCCCATGTTCTGAATGAATACATGGATGATACAGGGTAGGCTTTTGCTGAGAAGTCTATGCTTTTTCTCAATTAAACCCCACTGCTGACCTAATCTGGACTGAGATGATGGGACATAAATCTGACCCCCAGGGCTTGTTCCACTTTTCCATCCCTAGAATAGCATTGAATTAGGACATAGGGTATGTCTATTTTGCTCCAGGGGATTTATTGATGTTTCTGCTTAAATCTGAAACTCAGCAGTCTATAACCATAATAAGAATGTGATTTAATTTGATTTGATGATTAGTACTATAAAGAGCAACATTTCCAAAGGCTGTACTGTCAAATTTAATGTAAATTTCAAATTAATATGCTATTTCAGAACAACAATGTGATAAGCTATGTTGTTAAATGCATTTAATAAACTGCATTGAGTTCCACTTATATAACACCCAATCACATATTTAATATAACAAATATAAAACAAATTATATTCATTATTTTAAAAAGAAGCTTTTGTTTTAAAGCCAACAGCACCTCACTGTGTATCATGGAATTATGAAATATTGGAAGAAGAGAACATAGTGGCATTTCACCGATATCTGATTATTCAAGCACCACACTGTTGTATATTCTTAATATAAAATTAGAATACGCAATCAGTGGCATGGACTTTTCTGATTTACAGATATACTGAAGTCAAATCATATCTAGTTTCAATTCATATTCAGAAATGAATAAGATCACAACATTATGAACTCAATACATTTTATATTTTCAAAAGTGCCGAATTCAGCAACATTTCAGTGGCTTATCCAAAAGCAGTTAAAACTTTGCACATATTTCAAACTGGTAGGGTGGTTTTTCCCCTCTTTGGAGCCAAGGAAGTGTCAGAATATTTGATTATAAGAACTCATTATATAGTTATGTTTTTGTTCATATATGATATGACTCAAATTAGTTTGGAGTGGAGCAAAATGAGAAATTTTCTGACAGTTAGAACAATTAATCAGTGGAACAAGCTGCCTCCAGATGTTGTGAATGTTCCAGGTTTTTAAGAAGAGACTGGACAATAGGGTTTCCTGTCTGAGCAAGGGGTTGGACTAGAATACCTCCAAGATCCCTTTGAACTTTATTGTTGTTGTTGTTATTATTTTCAGAACTAAAAACTTCAGAAATAGCCTGAATCTGATAATATCGAAATCCACAGTGAAAATTAGAAAAAAAGGGATTTTATTCTCCTATAATCAAACATGGTAAAATGATACTTCATGTTTATGTTTGTTTTTCAGCAGAATGTGATAAAAATTTGTAGATAACCTGAAGATGTAGGTGGAAACATGACAATTTTTATTGTGGGAATTTATAAGCAATCTTTCTTTAAACTGTTATGTATTGAAATATCAATAACTTTGTCCTTCAGATTATACTGAAATATGAAATGATGCGCATGCCATTTTGGAAGCAGCAATACCATCCAATTCCAAGCTGGTGCCTTCTTCTGTGATGCCATGAGGCATCTTCTGTATAGGGAAGATTATATGGCACATTGGCTGATTTCCATTCATAAAGGCAATTTCCGAAGATCACTTTTCTAAAAGAGCACCCACCCAATGCTGTGCATAGCTTTTTACAAAGGCTACCCCATGCCATTCTGAAAGCAACCTGCATTCTCACTATTTGTCCGAAGGGGGCAATTTTCCAAATATGTGATTTTGAAAATCACACTCTTCTGAGAGATTGTATGAAAGGTACCCACTTCAAGAAGGGCCTAAGGCAGCCTCTGTAAAATAGCATCAGCCAAATGGTGTTTTGTTGAGCAAGACATAATGAGGCAGGGAAGAAGCCCAAGCGGTATCGGTAGGATGGGAAGCTGTGCAAAGGTTGCCTCAGGAGGTGGGAGAAGCCCTGAGAGGCTCAGCACAGGACACATGTGAATTGGGGAGGTGCTACAGTATCGGTTTTGGCCTTCACCAGGCCTCCCAGGCCCTTCTTCAGTTCCCTGAAGCACCCAATGATCACTTAATGACTATAACAGGAAGAGCCAGGGCTGTGGTCATTAAGCAAGGCAATTACGTGGACAACTTGGGTAATTACTGTAACAATTTAGAACTATATTTTTGGGCTCAATTGTGTAGTCTAAAATTAGGCTAGATGTTTAAAGTTTTAATAATATTTATTATTTGCACGTTTTAATTCAGCCAAGATAAAAATAGTTCAAGGGGCTCAATGGCAAGGCAGTAAAAACAATGCTTGCATTAGATCATAACTAATCACAAGACTTGAGGAAAAGAATATCCCTCTCAACTTTGAAAATACACAGACTATCAAGTCGGATTCCTTCCTGCACAAAGGAAGTCACACACAGGTATCTTGGCCTGGCAGAATAGAAACATATGGCAGGTATCTCATGAACAAAGCCAAAGTGTAATTCTGGCTTTTGCAACTGGTTAGAGTGAGTTCAGCCAAATTAGGTATTAATACCTTGGAGACTGGTATTAAAGCTTTGTTGAAGGCCAGAAATAAAATGAAGCAAGTTTAGAAACCATCTGGTCCACCCTGAGAAATGAATAAATTCCATTCCAAATTTCCCCACTTTACCTCAAAATTCAAGATACAGCCAAATCCAATGCCCATAAGATTCAATTAAAACACAGCAGTTGAAAAACATAGCTCACATATTAAGAAAGTAAAACTTCAAAATACTTCTAAATATCTAACACATTCATGAACATTTTGTGCAGCTTATGCTAAGTTAAATACTGATATTTTGTCAACAGTGTTGAACAAGTTGTCAGTGCTATTATATGAAACTAAAACAAAATTACAGTGTGGGTAATAAACTAAAGATACTTCAAATTTATAAGTGTATATAGTATTATATAATAAAATGAAACACCTAGAAAAATACCCAAATATACAAATGCAACAAAACCTATTTATATCTTTAGGTTAGAAAATATTGTATTAATTTAGAATTAGAGAAGCAATAAATTGTACAATGCTACTACCTTGACAGTGCAACATATGTAGAAGTAGGGACATTTGAAGAGCATGTCAAAAATATCAAGGTGTAACCATGCCTGTGTAATCAAAATCTTGCCTTGTTTACACATGTTGCAATTAAGGCATATGTAAAATCAATCATCCAGTTGAGAATGCCATCTTGATTTTTTTTAACATCACTTGTAGATACGCCTGTATGACAAACTCCAAACTGGAGTAGAGTTTTATATGTATTTCTCCCTTAAAATATAAACCCCTAAATAATTTAAGGCAAAAAATAATATATTTGAGATGATGACAGCAAGGTAGGAGACATAAGGCTTTTATATCTAAAAGTCCAAGCTTTAAATTGCTCTAATTCTGCCATTCTTTGTAAGAATCATCTGAATTTTGTCCACTTTGTTCCTCATTGGGTAAATATATTGTGATAAATTTTATGATAAGAAAAACAAGTTGGTGTTATAATTCCTGGGAATTTCAGACTTCCTTAAAAAGATCTATTCCCTTTCAAAAATTCAAGAAGTTAACTGTGAAAGATTTATATGATCTGAAGAGAAACCAATGGATTCTAAAATCTGCCATATTAAACTGCTATGCTAACAATTGTCTATGTTAACAGTTAAAGAAATAGAAACCAAACTAAATTACTGAAATGGAAAGGTATTGAATTTGAAAATAAACCAAAAAGATGGCTGGCATATAAATTAAGAAAGGAAAGAAAAAAGAAAATGATAGAGAAAAATAAAGAAGGCAACATGGTAATAACTGACAATGACTTCATTAAAAAATCTTTTTATGATTTCTACTCCAATCTTTCCAAGATATAGGCATGCAAAAATAGACAATTATTTACAGAGACAACATTTACCTAAACTCTCAGGAGCTCAACAACTTTTGAACAAAAAATAAGTTCTTAACTTTGGAAATACATCCCTTTCTTGTTCTGCATTAGGATTTATTTCTGATCTTATACTGAAACTTATGTGCCATTTTCCAGGCCAGTTGGCTCACAATTTGCTATCCTAGATGTCTTTGTGGTAGGATCTGCTTGGAGGACAAATTTTTAAAGGCGCTTAAGCACTCAGAGGAAAGCAAGCTGCACAGCTACATTATCAGATAATTGCATCACAGGAGAGCTAAGAGTTCAGCTGAGCCATTTGTACAATAGCATAATTGCTCTAAGGCTTAATCCAACCTGACCATTTCCACAAGAAAGATTTAGCAGCAGTTTTATTTCAGAAAAATAAGGAAAAGAGTTCTTTAAGCATTTCTACTAATACTATTAGGTAATTCAGGAATCATCATAAGAAGATTAACTTCCTGATGTTATGGATTGGCTTAAACTGTGACCAAATAAATAGGAATCTGCATCTACAGTTTTGGAGCATATTGTAGATATCACTGCATTGTATTTAGTAGCTTCTACAATTGAACTACACACTAGACTCTAACTTTGTACAACTGTGTCCCTTCAGTTTCCTGTCATTCATCATTTTATCTAAGTCTAAAGGCAAGATCTGTCTCAGATGTTATTCGTTCTGAATGCACTTAAAGATTAAAAGTTGTAGTGTTCCTGTTCAGTTTGTACAGTATAACAGTCTTCAGAATGATGTATCTATGTTGCCCCATGCCCCATGTCAGCAACAATAAAATTAACTGGGTTGTTCACCCAGAATTGGGTTCAGATGGTGGTTAAGCCCATTAAAGTGTGTGTGTGTGTGTGTGTGTGTGTGTGTGTGTGTGTGTGTGTGTGTGTGATAGGATCAGACTTCTGGTTGTTTGTATTCTTTTTTATTTCATATATTCTGTTTTAATTTTTTTAACTGTAAACTGCCCAGAGTCAGTGTGGAGTCAGATGTCTTCAAAATTGAAATGTTAAATTAAATTGAATTAAAATATCTAACTAATGCATAATGTACCTTTGTTTTCCATTTTGGGGAACATGTGAAAGAACTTTGGAGTGTGAATCAGGAAGTGGCATAATGAGGCAATGTAATATTTCTACTCACTTTGATATCTGTTAACACACAGTTCCCCTTTATGGATTACTGCCTTGTCGTGGCGAAGGGGCTTGCATAACTCAATGAAGCTATAAGCTATGCCGTGCAGGGCCACCCAAGACGGACAGGTTATAGCAGAGAGTTCTGACAAAATGTGATCCACTGGAGAAGGAAATGGCAAACCACTCCAGTATCTTTGCCATGAAAACCCAATGGACAGTACTAAAAGGCAAAAAGATATGACGCTGGAAGATGAGCCCCTCAGGTCGGAAGGTGTCCAATACTGGGGAAGAGCAGAGGGCTAGTACTAGTAGCACCAGAAAGAATGAAGCGACTGGGCCAAAGCCGAAAGGACGCTCAGCTGTGGATATATCTGGTGGTGAAAGGAAAGTCCGATGCTGTAAAGATTTTTTCTCCATAGGAACCTGGAATGTAAGATCCATGAATCAAGGCAAGCTAGACATAGTCAAAAAAGAGATGACAAGACTGAACATCGACATCTTAGGAATCAGCGAACTAAAATGGACAGGAATGGGTGAATTTAACTCAGATGACCATCAGGTATACTACTGTGGGCAAGAATCCCTCAGAAGAAATGGAGTAGCCTTCATAGTCAATAAAAGAATAGGAAAAGCAATACTGGAATACAATCCCCAAAATGACAGAATGATCTCAATTCGAATCCAAGGCAAACCATTCAATATCACAATAGTCCAAATCTATGCTCCAACCACTGGTGCTGAAGAGGATGAAATTGACCGGTTCTATGAAGCCCTACAGCACCTTATAGAATTAACACCAAAAAATGATGTCCTTATCATCATGGGGGATTGGAATGCTAAGGTAGGAAGCCAAAAGATAACCGGAATAACAGGCAAGTTTGGCCTTGGAGTACAAAATGAAGCAGGGCACAGGCTAATAGAATTTTGTCAAGAGAATACAATGGTCATAACAAACACTCTTTTCCAACAACCCAAGAGACGGCTCTACACATGGACATCACCAGACGATCAACATAGAAATCAGATTGACTCTGTGCTCTGCAGCCAAAGATGGAGAAGCTCTATACAGTCAGTAAAAACAAGACCAGGAGCTGACTGTGGCTCAGATCATGAGCTTCTCGTTGCAAAATTTAGGCTTAAATTGAAAAAAGTAGGGAAAAGCAATAGGCCACTCAGGTATGAACTAAATCATATTCCTGATGAATATACAGTAGAGGTGACAAATAGATTTAAGGAATTAGATCTGCTAGACAGAGTGCCTGAAGAACTATGGATGGAAGTTCGCAACATTGTACAAGAGGTAGCAACTAAAACCATCCCAAAGAAAAAGAAATGCAAGAAAGCAAATGGCTGTCTGAGGAAGCTTTGCAAATAGCTGAGGAAAGAAGGGAAGCGAAAGGCAAAGGAGAAAGAGAAAGATACACCCAATTGAATGCAGAATTCCCGAGAGTAGCTAGAAGAGATAAGAATGCCTTCTTAAATGAACAGTGCAAAGAAATAGAAGAAAACAACAGAATAGGGAGGACCAGAGATCT